>NC_090035.1:45463415-46088415 GCF_037176765.1 Anolis sagrei
GGTTGCAACTACTTTGAGTTAACAGAAAAGCAAAGAGCACCAGATTTTAAAAAAATGCTGGACCAAAATGGGCCACGGAGGCCACAGTAACTGGTTGTAACTACTTTGAATTAACAGAAAAGCAAAGAGCACTGGATTTTCCAAAAGGGCTGGACGAAAATGGGCCACGGAGGCCGCAGTAAGTGGTTGTAACTACTTTGAGTTAACAGAAAAGCAAAGAACACTGGATTTTCAAGAAACGCTGGACCAAAATGGGCTACGGAGGCCGCAGTAAGTGGTTGTAACTACTTTGAGTTAACAGAAAAGCAAAGAACACTGGATTTTCAAAAAATGCTTGACCAAAATGGGCCACGGAGGCCGCAGTAACTGGTTGTAACTACTTTGAGTTAACAGAAAATCAAAGAACACTGGATTTTCAAGAAATGCTGGACCAAAATGGGCCACGGAGGCCGCAGTAACTGGTTGTAACTACTTTGAGTTCACAGAAAAGCAAAGAGCACTGGATTTTCAAAAAGGGCTGGACCAAAATGAGCCACAGAGGCCGCAGTAACTGGTTACAACTACTTTGAGTTAACAGAAAAGCAAAGAACACTGGATTTTCAAAAAGGGCTGGACCAAAATGGGCCACGGAGCCCGCAGTAACTGGTTGTAACTACTTTGAATTAACAGAAAAGCAAAGAGCACTGGATTTTCCAAAAGGCCTGGACCAAAATGGGCTACAGAGGCCGCCGTAACTGGTTTGCAACTACTTTGTGTTAACAGAAAAGCAAAGAGCACTGGATTTTCCAAAAGGGCTGGACCAAAATGGGCCACAGAGGCCGCAGTCACTGGTTGTAAATACTTTGATTTCACAGAAAAGCAAAGAACACTGGATTTTCAAAAAATGCTGGACCAAAATGGGCCACAGAGGCTGCAGTCACTGGTTGTAACTACTTTGAGTTCACAGAAAAGCAAAGAACACTGGATTTTCAAAAAGTGCTGGACCAAAATGGGCCACAGAGGTTGTAGTCTCTGGTTGAACTTGCAACTACTTTGAGTTAACAGAAAAGCAAAGAACAGTAACACTAATGAAATAATTTTTAAATTATTAATAATATTACAAATATTTTTTAAAAAGAATTTCAAAAACTTCCCCTCCCAGAAAACAACCAGGCAGGCACAAGCCCCAGCCCCAGTAAAAAAGAAGAAGAAGAAAAGATCAGTAACACTACACTAATGAATTTTTTTTTATAATTATTAATAATAAATAATAAAATAATATTTTAAAAAGAATTTCAAATGCCCTCCCAAAAAACAGCCAGGCAGGCAGAAGCCCCAGCCAGGGACTGGGAGGCAGACAGACAGTTCCAAGCTCCCAGTCCCCAGCCCAAGCACGCCAAAGCCAGACTCCACAGCCGCAGCAAGACAAGCAAGGCAAGGCAAGAGAAAGCCCTCCGTCCACCCTCGCTTCCCCAGCACAATGCGGCCACGCGGAGCGTGCAGCCGTTTTAAAGGACAATGGCCGCCCTTACTGACCCGTGGCGACGCCTGATTGGCTCGCTGCGCTCCCAGCATCCAACCATCAATGACGTAACGAAACTGGCGGAAGTCATTTCAAAGATGGCGGATGCTGCTTCGATATTAAAAATACATTTCCGGGTTTGAAAAAAACATCAATATCGCTCCGTTATAAAAAAAAAAATAACGAAAAAATAACAAAAATAACGAATGAAACCGCCCAGCCCTACTACGTAGGTCTGCCCTTGAAAAGCATCTGGGAATTGCAGTTCATCCAGAGAGCAGTGGCCAGACTTCTGACGGGTGCAAACTTCAGGGAACGTACTATGCCTACCCTGAAGCAGCTCCATTGGTTGCCTGTCCGGTTCCGGGCTCAATTCAAGGTATTGGTCGTTATAAAGAATCTAACAAATCGATCTGTCTCTGGAGACCAAATTACAAAGCTCTATTCAGATCACTAATCAATGCTGCCACCATTAGTTTCTTCAAAACTGATTAAAGTTGCTTTGGAAATCTTCAAGCATAGAGGGACACTTGAGTCAGGTTTTGATGAACAATAATCAACAAAGTTTATTAATTAGAATAGGAACAAATGCAGTTAAAATCTGGGCTGTTTCAGAAAGTCGTGTCTTAAAAGCATGACGGTTACATGAATAGTTCTGTTTTTGTTACTTAAGAGATTCTTCTCTCCCTCCAACAACAAGAATCCTAACAGGACTGTGTCTCTGCCAAAGATTCTTCAGTAGCCCAGATAAATCTAGCCTGATTCTATCCTGCTACTACCCAGCTATTCTCCTAATAGCTGTCAGTTTGCTTTAGCTACCCTGCTGGCAAACTTCTGGCTAAGTCTTTGCCTTTTCTTCTAACCCTTAACACCACTCCACTCCTAAACTCCCTTTCTCTTCAAACCCCAAACTCCAAACTCCTCTCTCTAACTTAAAATGCTCCTTTTTTCCTCTCAGCTTCTCCTAAACTCCACCCCTTTTTTCTCCACCAATCCCGGCCATTCCCTGCTCTGAACTACACTAAAATGGCCGCCGAGGCTTCGCCATACCCACATTTTATCTGTTTTAAGCTTTCGGGCTTCTCTAGGCCCTGCATCCTGGCTGCTAAAAGGTAAGGGTTTTTTTTACAGTCGTCACCTATAAAACCCTATACAGCTTTGGTCCAGCCTATCTGGAGCACCGATATGCTTCTTAGGATGGCACAAGATTGCAGAGGTTCAGATTAGGTTCAGAAATATTTATTGAAGTAATACAAATACATTCTAGATAGAAAAGGTCTTGGAGCTAACTAGCTTACTAAATCACATCTACTAAAGATGTAAATAGGGCAAAAAGACAAAAAATCCATGCAACTTCATATTGCCCTCTAGAAATAGTGGCATTAACCACATTTTCAGCATTTCGCTCACCCTTTTACTGCTCCAAAACCCACCCCGGCTAAATCTCCTTAAAAATTTATTCTGGCTGGAAGTGGAGATTATGCACTCTGCAGTAGACAGCAAATATTTCCCAGCGAAATTCTCAGCAGGCTGCTTAGCAAGCAGTCACCCTTTTCTGATTGTTTGGGGGTATTTTTCCCCTTCTTTTCAATCTTTCTGCAATCGTTTTGGCTGCTGCCACTCAATGCAGCCTGCCCTACTTAAAGTAAGACTCAGTAAGCCCTGAGTCAGGGGAAAAGAGACTTTGGAGATGTTCAGCAAGAGGAGCATCCCCGCTCTGAGCACAGAACTCGGCTGTGCAGATAAGATATTTTGCAGAATTCTTCCATCTCCAAATCCTCTTGTTTTCTTTTTCTTTAAAAGTTTTCTTTCTTTTTTGCAGTGTAAAGCAATATATACACTAATTTATAAGCTTACCTAATGTGTGAGTCTAAAGCAGATTTGGAGGCCCAAAATTATGGGTTTTGATACAGCCTAGAGGTAAGTCGAGGGTCATTCCACAGGGGAAGGAAAACCTGCCAGAACAACTTCAGGCATCTGCTTCCAAGGCATTCAATGCATACTAAAGAGAGTAGGAGCCAAAGCTTATTTTCGGTTCTTCTGGCACTAAGCTTTCATCCTTCAGGTCCTTTTTTGGTTTTAAGATACAGTAACCCATGGAAAACTCAACCCAGGTTTGGAATCTATTTGTTTTTTACTAGATTTACAAAGGAACATATACAGCCTTTGGCCCTCCAGGTGTATTGGACTTCAACTCCCACAATTCCTAACAGCCTGCTGGCTGTTAGGAATTGTGGGAGTTGAAGTCCAAAACAACTGGAGGGAAGGCTGAAGTTTTGCCTATGCCTGATCTACACAGTAGCGTAAGTATTAGAAATATTATGAAGAATGTTAGAAATAAGTGGTCACCCTCATCTTTGGTGGCTATGTAGGAACTAGAAGAAAGCCTCAACGTTTGTAATCTTGGCCATGCCAGTTGAGGCACCCTGCCATCCAAGTGCAAAGCATCTGTCAGACCCTATTCTCCCAGTTCCAGCTCTCATTGTTCTTTCTCCAACCACCTTTCATTTCCCACAGGTCCTGTACTTCTCAAACCGCTGGTGGCACGTCATTCTCAACCTGGACACCAGTGTTTTCATCTCAATCTTTCTGGGTTAGCTGTTCTGGATTGCCATATCCTGGGATTCCTGCCATCTCCCATGCTGTTTTATATGAAGTTGCAAATTTGGTGCTGGTGGCCAAACAACCACAGGACCATCGTCTATTGCATGACAAGCAGTGCCAGGGCACTTTGTGGGATTCAGACAGCTGGGACCAACTGCAGCTATGAAGTACCTCTTGTCAGAACTTGGCAGCTTTGTGTTTTTTGGACTACAGCTCCAGAACTCCCCAGCGCAGCATAGTGATTGGAAGCTATATGTGCAGAACAAAAGTTGCCAAGCTCTTAAGTGGTTCTACATGTGAAGGAAGGAAGACCTTGGCAGTTTTGGTTCTGTACTATAGTTTCTAGATTCCCAATAACTATTGGCTAAGGAGTTCTGGGAACTGCAGCACAGGCCAAAAACCACCACACCCTTGTATTCTTCAATCAGAATCATTGAACTCCAAGCAGCTTCTGCTTAACTAAAAATATTTCAACAGTACCCTCAGCTGAAATGCACTCGCTTAACTCCCAGTTTCCCTTACTACTGGCAAAGTTGGCTGTGGCTGATAAGAGTGATCAAATACTCTCTCTGTAAAGGATAACTCGAGTTTAGCATTCAGTCTTGTTTCTAGAGCTGTTCTTCCACTCAGGAGTTTAACTGGCATTTATTTGGGTTAGGTTGAAAACAGCTATAGTCGGAAAAAGAGCACACCAGCATCTGGCACAAGTCAGGCACTTATTGAGCACTGACCAGTTTCTGGTATCCAGAACATGATGATATATTTTAATCTTCATACAATGCTTTGTTAGCATCAGGTTGAATGATGGCTGAAAGATCCTTTAACAGAAATTGCCTACACTTCTTTGGGACTTAAAACACAATTGCAGCATTGAATAAGCAAAAATCCCCAGACCACCAGACCAAGGATGGACAACCTGGACTGCTACAATTCCCTGCAAATTGTGTTGGGCTGGAACTTCCATCAGCTCTTGCTATCAGAACTAATAGCATGGGTAAATGGGAGTTGTAATCCAGCTACACATGCTGGTGGTAGACCATTACCGGACCATTATAGCAACATAATATTTTGGCTACATCCCATAGAGTTAATCAAGCTTAGAGAAAACTGAATCAACTTGAGTAGAGGATTCCCCGTTGCCTTCCTCGGCCTATTTCCCACTATGGAAGTCTTTGGTATCGAAAGCTGTGTGTCGAGCGTTGTTTGGTCAACTGCATCCCAATTGTCCTGAATTCCGTCTACACTTTCAGTCAAATTTGTTTCTGCCTTAATTAATCCCCAAAAGCAGGTCCCTTATTCCTTTCCTATCGGCTCTGCTTCCAATTCATTGGGTGTTGCTGCTGTTCTTCTCTTTGCAAGACCCTTGATCTTAAATGACAGTATCCATCTACTTCATGAGGAGGTTTAAGAACTGGGTCAAGAAACCACTTCCGGGCAAAATTGCCTCTTCAGTGAAAATGCCCAGCTTTAGCAGGTGAAATGTCTTGATTCCTCTGCACTTTGCTCAGTGTTGAGAATCAACCAGGATGCACCTGACAGCAGGCACCGATGAGGGACACGGCATGACTGCCAATCTTCTAAAAATGTTGGGGATGTCACAGTTTGCAGGGGAGATGGCAGAGCTTGGCCCTTGCTATCCAAATACATTTTGCCTCCATTCCCACTTCTGAAGCTTGCTTGCTGTTGTTTGCTCTAAGAGCTGCGGGAAGGAAGCAGCAAGACTCTTCTCCCCTGATTTAGCCAAGATCTGGGCTTAAACCAGTGTGCCTATTAGAAAACACCTGCAAGGCACACTCACAGGTCTAAAATTTGCTCTAAAATTATAACAGCAAAACAACAGAGAGGAAACAACCAGGCACAGATTAACACTCCCAGCAACAGATTTTCCCAGGCTCAGACAGGCCTTCAAATGCTAATGAAGGTGATCAGCTAAACATTCACACCTAACTGCAGGAGGGAAGAGCTCCTTGCCCCACCCCAGCCATTTCATAGATATATAAACCCATTGTCCTAATTCCAACATACCTCACTACCTCTGAGGATGCTTGCCATAGATGCAGGCGAAACGTCAGGAGAAATGCCTCTAGAACATGGCTCTATAGCCCGAAAAAACCCACAAGAACCTAGTGATTCCAGCCATGAAAGCCTTCGACAATACATAGGTGAAGATTGATGGGAGTTGTAATAACCTACCCAACAAGTCAAAGCACCTGCTCTGCAATGAATATAGATACTAGAGGTATGAGGATATTATTATGTGTCTCGTTTGGATTGAAGTGGAATTGTGAACAGTAAGAAGAAAACTGCAAAGCTTAAACCGAAGATGAGGGAGCCATGGCAGCCCGAATACAGTGCTAAGTGGAACATTTACCAGCAGGTGGAAACTGTCCCCGTTCTTCAAAGAACAGCACTAACGTGACTCTCCTTTCTGATCTATGGCTAAATTGTACTTACTTGCTTTTATTGTTGTCCTGGGAAAAGGTGAAAACAGGTGGCGGGGAGAACGAGCATTAGGGATTTGCATTTTATTGCCGTAACATAATGGGCATTGGCCACTCTACATTTTGAATTAAAATATTTGTCATAAAGTTGAACTGTTGTGGATTTGCTGATGTTACAAAAACCATATAAACTCACTGAAACAGGGATGTCAAAGGAGAAGGAAGATAATAGTAAGCTGACTCTGGAGCAGGCTGGTAGGCTGATAGGAATTGTGGGAGCTGAAGCCCAAAACACCTGGAGGGCCCAAGCTGGCCCATGCCTGCTCTGGATCCATATAAAGCCACAATGTCACCACTCATAAACAAGAAAGAAGTGCCCGTAGCTATTGAGATTGCTTTCTTTCCAATGAAGAGTAGAAAGCAACTCATTACATGGGAACAGAATCCTGACTCTTGGAAGTGGAAAAATTCAACTATGAAACAGAGACATTGGTTTGAAGTTCTGGCTCAGATCATTTGCTTTAATCAGCCGGACAAAGCTTCAACAAGCTCACAAAAGTCCGCTCGATACGCATCCTGTTCCGGCCTTTCCTCTTAACTCTGATAGCACCAAAATGAGCCATTTTTCACATTTAATGGGGCAAAAAACATCCCATGCCGTTTTGTGACCAACTAAGGGTGTGCCTACAATGCAGAATTAGTTCAGTTTGGCACCGTGTCAACCGTGGCTCAATGTTATGGAATCCTGAGAGTTATAGTGTACTGAGGCACAGCACTTTGCTAGGGAAGGCTGTGCAACACCCAGTATTGCCTCGCAATTATTATTATTATTATTATTATTATTATTATACTTTATTTGTACCCCGCTAGCATCTCCCAAAGGACTCGATGCGGCTTACATAGGCCAAGGCCTCAACACAACAACAGCATAACAAACACAACTCAAAGCAAAATCAAAAACATAAAGCAATAACAACAAAACATTACACCATAACACAGTAAAAACTAGGGCCGGAGCAAGTAATGGGTACAGATTAAAAAGTGCTGGGTGTGACAGGTGGTATGTTGGATTTCAGGCCAAGTGCAATGTGCAGAGAATCTTAAAACTCTAATAAAGTGCGTCTGGGACATAATGCTGGAGTTTTCCTATTCTGGAAAGGCACATTGGAATAGCCAGGTCTGCAAGCTCTTCCTAAAGATTGCCAACGTGGGTGCTAGTCTGATGTCTTTGGGGAGGGTGTTCCAAAGTCGGGGGACAACCACAGGAAAGGCCCTGTCCCTCGTCCTCACCAAACGCGCCTGACGCAGGTGGGATCGCGAGCAGGGCCTCTCCAGATGAACGAAGGGAAGACGTGGGTTCATAAAGGGAGATGCGGTAACGCAGGTAGGCAGGTCCCAAACTGTTTAGGGCTTTGTAGGTAAGCACCTGCAACTTAAATTGGGATCGGAAGGTAAACGGCAGCCAATGGAGCTCCTTAAACAGGAGGGTTGACCTCTCTCTGTAAGGAGCACCAGTTAACATCCTGGCCACTGCCCGTTGGACCAGTTGGAATTTCCGAGCAATTTTCAAGGGCAGCCCCACGTAGAGCGCATTACAGTAATCCAATCTAGAGGTGACCAAGGCATGGTCACCACCCTGGCCAGATCAACCTTTGCGAGGTACGGTCGCAGCTGGCACACAAGTCTGTTGTGCAAAAGCCCTCCTGGACACCGCCGAAGTGCGAGACTTAAGCGTAAGTGATGAATCCAAGAGGACTCCCAAACTGCGGACCTGTGACTTCAGGGGGAGTGTAAACCCGTCCAGCACAGGTTGCCACCCTATACCCTGATCCGGTTTACGATTGACCAGGAGGACCTCTGTCTTGTCGGGATTGATCTTCAGCTAGTTCGTCCTCATCCAGACAGCCACAGCGGCCAGACACTCGTCCAGCACTTGAGGGGCCTCCTTGGAATTAGGTGGAAATGAGTAGTAGAGTTGTGTGTCATCTGCGTAGTGATGGCACCTAACCAAAACTCCGGATGACCTCTCCCAGCGGTTTCATGTAGATGTTAAAAAGCATGGGAGACAAAATGGAGCCTTGTGGGACCCCACAGGTCAAAGACCAGGGGTTCGAGCAGGCATCCCCCAGCTTCACCATCTGGGATTGACCCTCCAGGAAGGACCGGAGCCACGACAAAGCCGTACCCCCAAGACCCATCCCAGAGAGTCGACCCAGAGGGATACCATGATCGATGGTATCGAAAGCCGCTGAGATGTCCAAGAGAACCAACAGAGTCACACTCCCCCTGTCCAGCTCTCTACGGAGGTCATCCACCAAGGCGATCAAGGCAGTCTCAGTGCCGTGGCCAGGCCTGAAACCAGACTGTGACTGATCTAGGTAGTTGTTGTCATCTAGAAAGCCCTGGAGCTGGGAGTCGACCACCCGCTCCAGCAACTTGCCCAAGAAAGGGAGGTTGGAGATTGTTCTGAAGTTGTTCAGCACTGTGGAGTCGAGGGAGACCTTTTTAAGGAGTAGACAAACCACAGCTTGTTTCAGTTGCGATGGAATAACCCCCTGCTCCAGTGATGCATTAATGATCAACACAAACCAATCAACCAGCCCCTCCCTGGCCGATTTAATTAGCCAAGACAGGCAAGGGTCTAGAGCCGACATGGTCAACCTCACAGCACCAAGGACCTCCTCCACGGTCTCAGGAAGAACAAGCCTAAAAGAATCAAACAAAGTTGGACAAGCAGATTCCTCAATCACCTCCCCTGGTACTGTGGTGAAATTGGAGTCCAGCTCAAGACATATCTGAGCAACTTTGTCTGCAAAATGGTTTGCGAACTCGCGACACCAAGTTGCTGGGTCATCGAAGGTCTCCTCCACCACCGGTGGGTGAACAGCTCCAACAATCTATTTGCTGCAGACACTATACGGATAGTCGTGAAAGACTCCCTGGCTACCCGTATAGCCACGGTATATGCCTTAAGGGAGGCTGTAGCCCGTGCTTGATCAGACATGTCTTGAGATTTCCTCCATTTGCGCTCTAGCCCCCTTCTCGTGTGTTTCATCACGGTCAACTCCTCGGTGAACCAGGGAGATGACGTGTCTCGACGCAACGAGATGGGGCGTTCGGGAGCGATCGTATCTATCGCTCTGGACATCTGCCTGTTATAGAGAACAACCAAGGCGTTGACAGGATCGCCAGGCTCCATGACAGGAAAAACCCCAAGATTTCTCAGGAATCCCTCCGCATCCATCAGTCTCCTGGGGCGGACCATCTTAATTTGTCCTCCACCCCTGCGGAGGTTAAGGGTCGCAGAAAGTCTAAAACTGATCAGATAGTGATCAGACCATGACAAAGGAAGGATGTTTTGTTTTTCCACTCTGATCATTTCATTGTCCGCCACAAAAACTAGGTTGAGTGTATGTTCAGCCTGATGAGTGGGTCCAGATATAATTTTTGAGAGTCCCATGGTCGTCATGGCGGCCATGAAGTCCTGAGCTGCTCCAGTCAAAGAGGTCTCAGCATGGATGTTAGAATCTCCTAATACCACCAGGCGCTGGGAGGCCAAGGCTGAATTGGAGACCACCTCTGCTAGCTCAGGCAGGAAAACTGCTGGGTCGCAGGATGGGTGGTACACCAGCAGAAACCCCAAGCTGTCGGTTTCCTACCCTCAGGTGGACACACTCAAACCCAGGTGATTGTGGAACAGAGCATCTGACCACAGCGATGGATTGCTGATAGACTACTGCAACCCCTCCTCCCCCCCCCCCCCCCGCCGCCTGGCCTGCTGATGCACTCCGAAACCCGGTGAGCACAGCTGAGTGAGATTTACTCCCCCCAGCTTATCCAACCAGGTCTCGGTAATGCAAGCCAGATCTGCCCCCTCATCCAGGATCAAGTCCTGAATGGCAGCGGTCTTTCCATTGACGGACCTGGCATTGATCAGCAGGACGTTAAGACCAAGGGGTCTGTCACGGAGCCTACCACTTCCTACCTTCTCCAGGGTCACAAAAACTCTGTTGTGCTTCTCCCTGGGATGTTGGTGACCAGCAAATCTCCTTCCCCATACAACCTGGATGGTGTCCCCCTCCTCCGAGACCCCCTCCCCACATACGTAGTTGGAATCTGTAGCTAGTCAACTTTCTGAGGAAGTAAGGCTGGAGTATAATTTCCCTTGGATCTCATGTAGAGACGCTTCCGATGTCAAACTGGAAAGAGAAACATCAAGGGAGCTGAGTGGGCTGAAAAGAGGGAGTGTTCTTGGACAGGAAAGTGTGACCGATTGTGTAGGGACAACTGGGGCAGATGCGATTTCAAATTGGTACAGTCCTGGAGGGGAGACCTAACCGGGGAGCTATTTGTGAATTTATCACAGGGACCTGATGGAACAAGACGAGAAGGTACCACTGTGTCAACAAGGGGGCGAATATGAGGGTCCACAACCACCCTTCTGATGGTAATGCCCCATTTCTTTAGGCAGGATTGAATTTCCAGCAGCTCGCCAAACCATAAATTGTCTTCTGGTGTAATTAGAAGGCAGGTAGAGCGATTAAATGACTGACAGTCTCTCACAACCAAGTTATGGCTTTCAGTCTTATTTCCCATGGTCATTTTGACACGATTTGGGCCAAAGAGTCACAAACCGCCCTCCAAGAGGTCCATCTGCCTCTATTGATCATTAAGTCAGCAATCTCTACCGCAAAGGTGTCTGTTCTTAAAAGATGTTGATCCTGGCCACAAACTGCTGTCAGCTGAACAACAGAATCTGATGTTATATTATCAGTTGTCCTCTGAATGTTCGTAGATGTCACCCGCCAGTCCGAGGTATTCTCATTCCCATGCATACAAAACAGCCCTACCCTTCCCTCAGTCATCTCACCATCCATCCCTCCTTCCAACCCAAGGTCCGGTGTGCCTTTCTCTCCATTTAAGCACAAGTCCTCAGCCAAATCTGCACATGGAAGATTGTCTGCCCTTGGGAGATCGAATTGCAGAGGAGTTCTAATAATAAGGGCAATTCCTCTGAAAAGGTGATCCATTTTTTCATTCAAGGTCTTAAGTTGTAGCGACAAACGGTTGAACAATTCTCCAAAGAGGTCACACAGATGCGATAAATCATTCTTCCCATGAGACTCTGTCGTAGCCATTCCTATGTCTATTCCTATCTCTAATATCACTCAACAACTACTAACACCACACCACTTACCAAACCTCACTCACAACCAACTTACGTCTCACTCAGCCACTCCTCCAACACTCCACACACTCTCCCCTTTCTTCCACAATTCTCTCACCAACGCACACAACCTCACCACATACACATACACATACCATATACAACCTTCCTATGTCTTCACTTCCTATCTCAACAGTCAGACTCATGGACTCTCTTGGGCCCACTTCATACAGATCACCTATCTAAACCCTGTCCTATGCAAACTATCTCCTATATATTATGCCATTTAATCTCTATACTTCCTGACACAACCAGCACATACAACAACATACAACATACAGCTAACTATATCTACCACAATACCAGATAAGAGGGAAAGAAAGAAGAAACAAAACAAAATAGCGTAAAGAATTAGAGCAAGATGCCGCTGTGCTAGAAGGGTTTGTTGGCTCCACACTGCAGGCAGGTCTTCTCTCCCCTCCCCTGGTGCGGCAGGAGGGGGTGCGCAGCGGCAGAGCCTAGTAGGCCGCATGGAATTTCCGTCGCAGCAAGCAGGCCTTCTCCTTCCTTCCTCGATACAGCGGGGGGGGGGGGGGGGAGGCGCACGGTGGCGAGGTCTAGCCGGCCGGGTGGCAGCTCTGCGGCTAAGGCCTTCTCCTTCTTTCCCCCTCCCCTGGGACAGCGGGAGGGGGGGGGCGCGCAGTGGTGGGGCGTAGCAGGCCGGATGGCGTTCCGCGGCTATGGCCTTCTCCTTCTCTCCCCCTCCGTGGAGCAGCGGGGGGGGGGGGGGGGGGCACAGCGGCAGGGCCTAGTAGGCTAGATGGCGTTCTGCGGCTGACAAAAGGGCCTTCTTCTCTCCCCTCCCCCATAGCGACGGGAGGGGGGACGCACAGCAGCGGGGCCTAGCAGTCCAGATGGTATTCTGCAGCTGGCGGTAAGGCCTTTTCCTTCTCTCCCCTCCCCCAGAGCGGTGGGAGGGGGGTGCTTAGCGGCGGGGCCTAGCAGGCCAGATGGTGTTCCATGGCTGGTGGTAAGGCAATGAATCGTAGCCATTAAGGTGGTGCCAATCTGTAATCATTTTACAGTGCAGATGCATACGAAAATGCTCCGAAGCAGGCATGACATTTTTTAGTTGTTAAGTAGGTTGAAAACGGATTTCCTCCACCGAGTTCTTAGGAGGAAATGTTCAGGGGTCTATATAATGCAGTCACAACACACCTCAAGAGGCAAAAGAAATCTGGGCGCATGAGTTAGCACAACCTTGGAAATACTGCAAAATGATTGTTATTAAAGAGGAAACATTTAATTGAAAGCGACCCCCAAAATATTCTTTTTGAGTGGTTTAATTGATAAAACAACTACCTGGAAGGAACTTAATGGGCACGCAAACAGGAGAACTGCTGATCCCAACAAAACCGAAATTCCAGTAGACGCCTGCAGAATAATCTCTTGGTGTGCCCACTTCCCCTCCCTCCTTGATATTTATTTACAAAGAAAGAAAAAAACATGGAAAAAGAATCCACCCAGCTTATCCTGAATAAATGGAAAGAGGAAATAAAAAATAAAACCTTTGTACAGAGAGAGAGAGAGAGAAAGCAGGCGAGAAATGACAGCTCAAAGCCAAGCTGGGGACTGGAGGAAGGAGATGGATCCGGCCTCTCTGGCATTTCGCTTACCACAGGAGCCGGACCCGACGACATCAGCAGCATTGTTATGGAAGGGAGATGTGTGCCAAGTGAAAGGGCGCAGGCACAGCTTGGGCACCGTGGGATTGTCCTTTGTGGGCCATGACGGGTTCCAAAGGATGGGCCTCCCTCTTCGCCTCGCTTCTTTAAGGCCTGCCCAGGTGTCTCTGCTGCATCAAGGCTGGGGCCAAAGCTTTCCTTCTTCCCATCTTACCAAGCCACAAAAAGAAGCCAAGGAAACTGGGAGGCCTCGGAGCTCTCTGGCCCTCGCTTCCCAGAGCCAACAGAGCCCAGGCGTTGCCAAAAGAATGGGCACAGGCAGGCAGACAGATAAATACGAGAGTAAGGAATGGGGCTGCTGCTGGCCCAGCGAGTTCAGAGAGCCGTCCAAAGCAGTCGGCAGCCAGGCACACCTCGCCTCTTTCCCTCCCCTCCGAGAGTCATTAGTAATCTTCTACCCAGCCGTTTTCGGATATGAATGCGTCTATCACCTCCTTCATGGCCAGGTTGGGGATCAGCTGGTCCTGGGTCAAGGGGCTTCGGGTCACTGGGTCAAAGTGGCCGACACGCTGCAAAGGACGTAGAAAGAGTCATGAAGGCGGGAATAAGGATGACAGATCACAGAATCAAACGGTAAGATGAATGGAGAAACAAACCATTCCCCCACCCCCCGCCCGTGACAGATTGCCATCCGGCCTTAGGAATTGTGGGAGTTGTAGTCCAAAACGTCTGCCTGCGTAAAGAAGTCTTACCTTTTAGCAGGCAGGATGGAGGGCCTAGAGAAACCTGAAAGCTTAATACAGATAGGATGTGGGCATGGTGAAGCCTCGGCAGCCATTTTAGTGTAGTTCAGAGCAGGGAGGCGTGGCCTAGTCAAGAAGCCAGCAGGGAATGGCCGGGATTGGTGGAGAAAAAGGGGGCGAAGTTTAGGAGACTCTGAGAGGGAAAAAAGGACCGTTTTAAATTATAGAGAGCTGTTGGAGTTTGGGGTTTGAAGAGAAAGGGGGTTAGGAGAGTAGTGGCATTAAGAGTTAGAAGAAGAGGCCTAAGTCTGGCCAGGAGTTTGCTAGCAGGGTAGCTAAAGCAAACTGACAGCTATTAGGAGAATAGCTGGGTAGTAGCAGGATAGAATCAGGCTAGATTTATCTGGGCTACTGAAGAATCTCTGGCAGAGACAGTCCTGTTAGGATTCTTGTTGTTGGAGGGAGAGAAGTAAGTAACAAAAACAGAACTATTCATGTAACCGTCACGCTTTTAAGACACAACTTTCTGAAACAGCCCAGATTTTAACTGCATTTGTACCCATTCTAAATAATAAACTTTGTTGATTATTGTTCATCAAAACCTGACTCAAGTGTGCCTCAAAGTTTGAAGATTACAAAAGCAACTTTTGAAGAAACTAATGGTGGCAGCATACTTTCAAAGTAAATAAGCCTTTTAAAATTTGGTTAACCCTTGACAATTGGTGGTTGCTCTTAATATTGATGGCAGCATTGATTAGTGATCTGAATAAATCTTTATAATTTGGTGGCAGTGAGTGAGATCTGATTTAGTCGATCGTTATAATTGGTTCCAGCGATGTGGGATTGATTGTATCAATTATTATACCTGGTCTAGCAGCTCCAAAATTTTCTGGAGTCTCAGTATGAATTGCCCATTATGATTTCCCAGGGAATGTGGGAGCGAAGACGTAGTGTCTCCTACAGCCGCCGCCCACGCAAACGGCTACAGCCCTTCTGTTACCTGAAGATGTTCTTCTATGTCCTTCCGGTCGTAGGTAATGCCACTGGGTGTGATGCAGGGCTCTCGCATCAGTTCAAAGCTGATCTTCCCACACAAATAGTCAGGGATGTCCCGTTTCTAGGAAGAAGGGGAGACAGGAGAGATCAGAGACCCAGTTCAACCAGGCACCTTTTCCCCACTGCAAGGGCAGGTGAGGGTGATACTGAATTTTCTATGACTGCTAATGCTTGCTAGGGCAGCTGGGGGTTATTTTATTTGTTCATCTTATCAACACATTAAAATAACAATAAGGCACTTGTCTACATAAATTTGGACAGAACTGTAAGAAGTCAAAGGTTTATGATAAAAAAACTGTGCTTTAACTTGATCAGACCAGAGTAAGTCCCAATTGGACCTCCAAGGCAAAGCTCTGCAAGCGAGGCACTGCCACTGGGAAAAGTAATATCTGAAGTCACTAGTCATCTTAACTGAAAGGAGGATGTCTAGAACCATGAAAAGTGGAAATTAGATACACAGTTAGCTACACCATAAATAAGGGCTTTAAAAGGCCAAATGCAGGACCCAAATTGGCCCTAGGAACTTATCTATAGCTCACATTCCGTTTCTCATCCACCTGGGAGAATAATTCATCCATGTCTGCAAGGTATTTCTCCTGGAACAGAAACAAACGCTTTTAGCAAAGTGTAATGCATCCAGATGTGGGAGACTACAGCTCCCACCATCGCCATCCAGCAGAGCAGTAAAGCCCAACAGAGATTGAAAATGGCAAGAACACAGGCAACTTCCCAGTAAGGTAAACCTGGAAGGGGGGGGGGGGGGAGATTCCTTATATGATTAACATAAACAAAAAGTTTTCCTATAACTCTTTGATATTTCTTTGATTAATTAATTGCATTTATATTCTGTTTTTCTTTCATTAAGCAAAGAAACCTTGATGTTGGTCCAAGACCACGCAATGGGTTTCACATTTCAATAATAATAATAACAACAAGCAAAGTTAAAATACAAATAAAATAAAGGACATATAAGCACACACACACCCCATATAAATGAAACATGTTCCTTGCTAAAAAGAAAGCACAGACTATATTTCCAAATTGGGAATCTCCCTTTCAGAATCTGCTTCATCAGTATCTTAGTCAAGTTATGCTAGGAGGGAATAGAATGCCCAAAATTGCCAACCAGCATACTAAAATGTCACATTTATCTTTTTTGTAGCATAGGAAGAAAACTACTCTTCCTTTTTCTCTACTTCAGTGCTGCTGAAATGGGCCAATATCCCTTTTAAGAGGTGATGAGAGCAGAGAGCTCTGCCAGGGCCTGGGCGATGGAGAAGGAAATACAATGGCAGGTAGCCCAGTGGCAGTACTGCCCAACACAAATGGTGCTGCCAAGCAAAACTGTTCTGCAAGGCAATACTGGAGACCTCCTCATGGAATATTACAAATAAAAAGTTCATGAGTGCAATCCTCAAGTGCATTCGCAAAAGAGCATTCCAGTCACTGTAGAGAAATACAAAGTGACACCATTCCTGCGAACGGAGCACCAAGGAAGACAACCTATGAGCCTTTAGAGGCTGCGACGCCTCTTGGCCTGCTAGTGCCAATGGGCACCAATGTCCAGTAATCTCTGGAAGGCCACAGGATGCCCACCCGTCTCCAATAAAAGTTGACCCTGGACCAAAAATGATACCCTGTCCTCACATGTTTGGCTTCAATGTTGGCCAGCTGTGCCCGGCTTCGGTTTTTGTCCACATTCTCCTCTTCCTGTGCCTGTCGGCATTCATCTAACTCCCTACGAGGGAAGCAGAGACAATAGCAAGTCAATCAGGAGGAAACCCAAGGTGAAGGACAGCACCTGCTTTGCACTGCAAAGATCCTGAGTTCAATCTCTTCCAGGTAAGGATCCAAGCAGGAAGCAATGGGAAATACTTCCACCTGAGAACGTGGCCATGCAAGGCAAGCAATACTGAACCAGCCAGACAAACAGGCTGCTATGGCGCATGGACGCCTCCCATGTGGCAGAGAGAACTAGAGAACAGCTCTTTTTTGAACAACAATTCCCAAAATCCCTGAACCACACTGTCTTGGGGGTCCAGGAGCTGTTGAAAAGTAACTTTCCCAAGTTCAGAGTTAACAACAACATATAATACATGGATGCCACTCTGCCTGCACACAGTGGAGTTACATTGGACAGCCATCTTTAAAGCTTACCTGAATATACAGCTCTGGGGGAAATCAAGCCTGAGTCTAAACTAAAACAAATTGCTCCCTGTGAGATATAAACATTTCCTAGACTGTATCATGTTTGACGGTGCTGCAGAAAGTTTTCTTTATTCAAAACAGCAGCAGAAGAGTAGCTCCCACCATTAGACGGTTAGTATCAATAACAAAATTTATGGCTAGTCGTGTTAATTTTCAAGGTAGAGCCATCTATACTCATTAAGAAGTTCTTCATATCATGTTTGTTATTCAATGTACTATTTATATTTACCCATGAAAGTCTGCTGTCTAAGTCCGTCACCATTCCCAACTTTTCCAAACTGGGTAAGGAGGAGGCAGAGAAAAAAGATTTGAGGAGGACTCCCTTTTCCTGCCACCCAAACAGAAGAAACATTGCCCTTAACAAGAAAAAAGAGGGTTACTCAACCCTTCTGTAGTGAGATGATGGGTAGCCTTGCAAGCATTCCAGCAACACCTGGAAGACCTCCTTTGACAATCTTAGATAAGTTACTCTCACTCAGACTTAAACTCCCCCCCCCCCCCCCCGCCAATAAACACACTACAATCTGGAGACAACAATCCCAACCTCCCTTATGGGACTGTTGTAATGGGTGCTAAGGAGCATGAAGCACTATGCATATTTGCATATGCACCAAGTTATTATATTACAAAGACTGCATTATGTGATTGTAATACAAAGACTCTCCACACCCTCCTTTGCTGTAGACAGGACCCTATACCTTTCTTTCTCCGCCAGGATAATTTTGGTAAGATAGGAATGCAACTCGTTTTCCTGGTTGATCCGTTTCTCCTCAATGTTGTTCCAACGCTTCTTCTTGGCAATCCGCAGAGCGCTTGGAATGTCGTCCCCAAAGTTCAAACATTGCTCTTTGGCTAAGTTGTAGGCTGGGAGAAAGGGGAGAAGGGACAGAGAAAGAGGTGGCATCAAAAAACTGAGATCAGAAATACAAGCATTGCATCCAAGGACTTTTCATGCTGAACAATTGTGCTATATATTACTTTTACTGCTATAGCTGCATCCTAGAGAATCCTGGGGCTTATGGTTGGGTGGGACACTAGAGTTCTCGGGCACTTCCAGCACTCCAAAGGATGGAATCATGAAATCTTTTTCGAAAGGAGAAGCTGAGTTGGACTTCCTGGGCAAATGCCTCATCCAAGTTCTTACATAAGAAAGGAATGTGGCAGAACCAGAAAACTTCCAAAAGCTAGGAGAGGCAACATGTTCACTACAAGGCTTCAGAGCTGGATCAGCCATAATAGGAAGCCACAGGTTCCTAGACTAGGAATGAGGACACCGCATTCTCTTTTGCTTGCAAGGCTACAAGGAGGAAAGCAAAAGCAAGGCTGTTTGCTAAGCGCTTTTTCACACTACTACACAGTTATGGCACCATAATTCCACCTAAAGGGCCACGGCTGCATTGTACAGAATCCCAGTCTTTGTAATTTGATGCAGCACAAGATAGAATTCTAAGAACATCACCCGAACTGCAAATACAAGGAGTTCAGTTTAAGAGGAATACCAGTGGTAGACTTCAGCAATGTCAAAGGTCACCAGGTATAAAAATGAGGGTAAAGTCCATACAGTCGACCCTCCATATCCATGGATTCTGCATTCATGGATTCAACTATCCACAGGTTGAAAATATCCACACACAAAATTCCAAAAATCAAAGCTTGATCTTGCCATTTTAGTATGCCATTATACGTAACTGGATTTGAGCATCCATGGATTTTGATAGATCTGGAACTAAACCTCAGTGGACACCAAGGGCCCACTCTGTCTGCCACTCTGTACTCCTGGGACATATAAACAATCCAGAATTATCAACATAACAAACAAAACAATGCAACTGAACACTGTTCCAGTTTCAAATGGGTCTCCCTATTTGGGACTCGAGAGAGAGAGAGAGAGAGAGAGAGAGAGAGAGAGAGAGGATGTTCACTCAGCCATTCCAGCTCACCTCTTTGAAGATTAGCAATGGCCTCGTCATAGTTCTCCATCTCCATCTGGCATTGGCCCAGGAAGAAGTGGGCTTTCACCGACTGGCTGTCCAGCTCCAGGGCATGCTTGCAGTCAGCCAAAGCCTTGTCGTATTGCTGCATCTTCAGGTAACATAAGGCCCGGTTGGTGTAGTAGATGGCCACCAAAGGATTCCGATTCTGAAAAGGGAAGGAGCGCAAAAAGCCATCACTGAGGTGGAAAAAAAGATGGCTGCCCTTTCCTGTGGAGTGGCAGGGAAATATTGCATCTCCAAAACATCAAAAACTCCTCTACAGCTATGTTAGCAGCATGGTTTGGAAAATGGTTGCCCAAAACAACATCTCGCCTGTTTTATTAACACAGTAAGGAGAAGGAAGCCTTCTTTCCAGAGGGACACACAAAAAAATGCATCCAAAGGGGAGAATGGCCTGAGATCCTTCTCTGCAGTTGCTGCAGCAACTACCTCATTCTCGCCGGCCTCAAGGTATCTAGGACAAATGGGTTGAGATCTAAAATAGATAGCATGGATTTCTTATTTTTCATGGGGTCAATGCACACACATTTTCTTCCTTGCAGGTAAAACTAAGGCAGGGTGGAAGAAATTGTTTTTGAAATGGAAAATCTGTGACCTCTGTCCAATTCTGATGCTCAACATCTGGCCTGCACAACATTCTGACTAATGGATTCTGGGTGTTTAATTTAAAAACCCAAAGTACATCTGGACAGCCTGAAACCTTTGGTTTCAACTGAATTATTGGCCAAGATAGAGGCCCCGGTGGCACAATGGGTTAAACCCTTGAGCCGGCAGGATTGCTGACCAATAGGTCAGTGGTTCGAATCTGGGGAGAGCAGGTTGAGCTTCCTCTGTCAGCTCTGGCTCCCCATGCGGGGGCATGAGAGAAGCCTCCCACAAGGATGATAAAACATCAAAACATCTGGGCTTCCCTGGGCAACTTTCTTGCACATGGCCAATTTTATCACACCAGAAGCGCAGTGCAGTTTCTCAAGTCTCTCCTGACACACACACACACACACACAAAATTAGCCGAGATGAGGTTAATTTCGATATCTAGTCCAACTGTGTACAACATAATCCATATCTGCCAGATTGACCCCAACGAAATATATTATTTCTTCATCTCTTGCCTAGAGAAGGTCAAAATCAGTACCATCATTGGGAACATACCAATCAAAAGTTCCTAGCATTGAAAGCAAGTGAATCCGATCCTTGATCCAGGATGATTCCATTATATACCTCCGGTCAAAGTATAGTCAAAATATAGGTTTTGTTACTATACAGTTTCAGATATCCACGGGGATATCTGCCAAGGAACCAAGTCAAAGATTGATGAAACCTGCTACCTTTCTTGGTATCTATTTTTTTCCCCCTTGGAAAAAGACACTCTACAAAGTTTAGACTCAGGAATTTGCAAATCAAGGGCTGCAATCCAGTGACAGATGGGGTCAAGGATAAATCAGTCAGATCAGAAAGAACAACACTTTTTAGCTTAGAGCTCTTGATATTAGTAATTGAGATTTAGGAAAAGATTTTAAAATGAAGGAAGGAGAAATGTATAAAGCTGGGAAACCAAAAGACACTTACTTACTTACTTACTTACTTACTTACTTAGGCGATCCCTCGCTTTCCGAGGATGATTGTCTTCCAATATTCTTGTGGGTCCGTAGGTGGCTGTGGAGCCCTATTCTTGCTCTGCATCCTCTTCCGCAGTGAGGCCATTGGTTTCAGGTGGAAAGCGGTCTCGGCCGGGGTTGGCTTGACGCGCCTTCCTCTTGGCACGTTTCTCTTTTTCACCCTCCACTCGTGCCTCCTCAAATTCTGCAGCACTGCTGGTCACAGCTGACCTCCAGCTGGAGCGGTCAAGGGCCAGGGCTTCCCAGTTCTCACTGTCTATGCCAGAGTTTTTAAGGTTGGCTTTGAGACCATCTTTAAATCTTTTTTCCTGTCCTCCAACATTCCGTTTTCCGTTCTTGAGTTCGGAGTAGAGCAGCTGCTTTGGGAGACAGTGGTCGGGCATCTGGACAACATAGCCGGTCCAGCGGAGTTGGTGGCGGAGAACCATCGCTTCAATGCTGGTGGTATTTGATTCTTCCAGCATGCTGACGTTTGTCCGCTTGTCTTCCCAAGAGATTTGCAGGATTTTCCGGAGGCAGCGCTGATGGAATCGTTCCAGGAGTTGCATGTGACGTCTGTAGACAGTCCACGTCTCACAGGCATAGTGCAGGGTTGGGAGGACAATAGCTTTATAAACAAGCACCTTGGTATCCCTACGGATGTCCCGGTCCTCAAACACTCTCTGCTTCATTCGGAAAAATGCTGCGCTTGCAGAGCTTAGGCGGTGTTGTATTTCGGCGTCGATGTTGACTTTGGTGGAGAGGCGGCTGCCAAGGTAGCGGAAATGATCAACATTTTCTAATGTTACACCATTAAGCTGTATCACTGGCATTGGAGAGGGGGTGGCTGGTGACTGCTGGAAAAGCACCTTGGTTTTTTCAATGTTCAGTGACAAGCCGAGCTTCTCGTATGCTTCTGCGAAGGTGTTTAGAGTGGCTTGTAGATCTTCTTCTGAATGCGCACAGACGACGTTGTCATCAGCATACTGGAGTTCTATAACAGATGTTGTTGTGACCTTGGTTTTGGCTTTCAGTCTGCTGAGGTTGAATAGCTTGCCATCTGTCCGATAGATGATTTCCACTCTGGTGGGAAGCTTCCCATCAACAAGGTGAAGTATCATAGCAATGAAGATGGAGAATAAACTTGGGGCAATAACACATCCCTGTTTGACACCTGATTCCACCTTAAATGGGTCACTTTGGGAGCAATTGCTGTCCAAGACTGTTGCCATCATGTCGGAGCTGCAGGTTATTCACAAATTTGCTTGGGCACCCAATTTTTTGGAGGATGGTCCAGAGAGCGCTGCGGTTCACTGTGTCGAATGCCTTTGCAAGGTCGATGAATGCCATGTACAGAGGTTGGTTTTGTTCTCTGCATTTTTCTTGGAGCTGTCGTGCAGTGAAGATCATGTCCACGGTTCCTCTGGAGGGGCGGAAGCCGTTCTGGGATTCTGGGAGGGTGTCTTCTGAGAGGGGCAGAAGGCGGTTTGCAAGGATTCTTGCAAGAATTTTCCCAGCAGAGGTTAGAAGGGAGATAACTCGATAGTTTCCGCAGTCTGTTCTTTCCCCTTTTTTGAAGAGGGTGATGATGGTGGCATCGTTGAAGTCTGCTGGGATTTTCTCGGTCACCCACACTTTTTCTATGAGCTGGTGGAGTTGGTGTGTCAGCTCGGGTTCTCCCTCTTTAAAGATTTCAGCAGGGATCCCATCCGGTCCGCTGGCTTTGTTATTCTTTTGTTGGCTGATGGCATTGCTGACTTCTTCCAGACTAGGCAGTGCTGCAAGCTCATCCCTGGTTTGTTGTTGCGGGATTTGTGAGAGGACCTCTTCGGCCACATTGGAGCTGCGGTTCAGGAGGCTTTGGTAGTGTTCTTTCCAACGTAGTGCAATTGACTTTTGGTCCTTCAGGAGTTTGGTTCCATCTGATGAGCGTAGAGGCTGTATGCCATGGTTTCTTAGTCCATAGATGACCTTTGTGGCTTTGAAGAATCCCTGAGCATCATGAGTATCTGCCAGGTGTTGGATTTCTTCAGCCTTCTTTGTCCACCAGATGTTCTTGAGTTCTCTTGTCCTTCTTTGGACTTCAGCTTTTGCACTGGCGTAGATCTTTTTCTTAGCAGCACAGTTGATGTCTCTCTGCCATGTTTGGAAGGCTTTCCTTTTCTTGTCAATTAGCTGTTGGATCTCGATGTCATTTTCGTCAAACCAATCTTGATGTTTCTTGGTTTGATATCCAATAGTTTCTTCTCAGGCTGTGATGATGGAGGTCTTCAGTTTGTTCCAAAGTTCCTCAACATTTTCGGGGTGTTCTGTGGGTAGATGGTTCTTGAGTGCTGTTTGGAGATGGGCTCGTCTGGAGGGCTCCTGAAGGGCTTGGGTGTTCATTTTGCGCCTTGTCTTTCTTCCTTGGAGCCTGCGCTTGGGGGCAATCTTGAGAGCCATCATTGATCGGATTAGCCTGTGGTCAGTCCAGCAGTCGTCAGCACCTGTCATGGCTCTTGTGAGGAGCACCTCATGGCGGTCTCTGGCACGTGTGATTACATAGTCTAAGAGGTGCCAATCCTTTGACCGGGGGTGCTTCCATGATGTCTTGAACTTGTTTTTCTGGCGGAAGAGCGTGTTGGTGATGACAAGGTTGTGTTCCGCACATTTGGTGAGAAGCAGGATGCCGTTTGAGTTGCTGTTTCCAACCCCGTCTTTTCCTATGGTCCCTGGCCACAGGTCGAAGTCTCGCCCGACTCTTGCATTGAAGTCCCCCAGGAGGATGATTTTGTCCTCCTTAGGTATCTCCGATAGGACGGTGTCCAGCTGACAGTAGAATTTCTCCTTGATGTCTTCATCAGCATCTAGTGTTGGTGCATAGGCACTTATGATGGTTGCCTGTTGGTTTTTGGCAAGATCAATTTGGAGGGTTGAGAGTCGTTCGTTGATGCCAGTGGGTGCTTCGGTCAGATGTTTCACCAGATCATTCCTGATAGCAAAGCCAACTCCTTGCAGTCTTTGGTCTTTTTCTTTGGTGCAGTCCCTTCCAGAAGAAGGTGTAGCCTACTTTTTCTTCCTTCAGCTGTCCCTCTCCTGCTCTCCGGGTCTCTTGAAGGGCTGCTATGTCGATGTTAAAGCGTCCCAGCTCCCTTGCAATGATGGCAGTTCTGCGTTCAGGACATTTGCTGTCACTGTTGTCCATCAGTGTTCGTACATTCCATGTACCGAAGTTCATATTTCTTTTTTGGCCGCAGGGTGGTGACCCCACTAGACGCGGCAGTCCAGTCAGGGATGAGAGAGGCAGACTATGTATAGGGCACCTTTTCTAGCCCCCTCCCCATGTGGGGTGAGCAGAGTGGGTCCTCAATAGGGCTGCTCAGTCGCGGATACAGCTGCCGAACTACTCAACTGCCTCGGACCTTGAGGTAGAACGACTGAGTCCGTACCCACCGCCCATGTGCCAGTCTGTGACTAGGGGCTTCCAGATTTCACAGTCCTGCCCCCGTCGCCACTCGTTGATCGCCATGGGACTTTTGTTGGTTTGTTTTTATTTTCTTTGGAAGACGCCTGTGCGTGGGTTTTTTTTTTAATATGTGGAGGTCAGTGCACAACTGATCAACACACAGTCTTCACAGAGTGAGGTTCCACTGGTGATGTAGTTTAACACAATGACCGTGGCTTCTCAGTCTGTTGCAGCCTTCTTCAGCCTTTGCAGCCATTGTAACATGTGCCATGTTATCCTCCGCCTGCTCCGCTGTTGAGGTCTTTGGGTCTTCGGACTGTGCTTGGTCTGGGACCTCCCCCGCAGCCACTCCTGGGAGTGCACGACTCCAGTTGTTGTGCCTACAGGTTCATCGGAACACGCAAGCCCCCTCACCATGACAAGGTGACAGTCACTGGTATTATGGGGAAGGGGGTATGATAATCAAGGGGCCCACAAGAGAACTGGATGGGACCCCAGGGCGTGAACTTCTACAGCGGTCCAGCAGCTCCTGGGATTAAGATTAAGTAGGACTGCATGGAGCAATGCTGGCAAAGCTAACCTGAAGCTTAACAGATTTGGTTTACTGGCAAGTGTAAAGGAGGAATGAGGGTTATTACACGTGATGGCAGGGGAGACCTTACTTTTCTATCCCAACCTTGCCACCCATGTGATAAGAGAGAAAGGTGTGTGAATGAGACAGAACACCGTCTCTATTCCCTCCTGTCAGACTCAAAGCAACTCAACACATGTGTTGCTGTAAAGTGTGTATGTAATGTTTGGTAACCTGCCACCACCTCAATGTTAAATTATGAGAAGTTGTTTGATCTTTGTTCCGGAGGTGAATTCTCCCAATACACTGCTGCTTTCTTCTGGCTCCCTATGGAATGTGACTAGACTGTAAAAGTGTATAAAATTGTCAGACTTGAGGCTATATAACTAATCACGGCTGAGGCTAGTCAACGATGAAAATATAGAATGAGTTTATTGAAGAACATGAGGTAAACAACAGACTACTGCGAGGCACATAAGCTTAAACAGTTACTAAAGCACAATCTTCTTATCAAACGAACAGTTTCTTCGGGATGGGTTCCTTTTCTCTAACTGGAGCTAAATTCCTCTCACTCTACCCTTTTATATTATGTAGCAGTGAGTTTCACCAGCCAGTTTCCCCTGGCTGTCACACAGAGTCACTACTCTGACACCTGAGAGATAATTCCCACTTGTAATCTGCCTTAGCACAAGTTAACAGGCTCTCACTCTGACTTCCCTAGCCAGATTCCTGTGAAGACCCCTGTTCTAAACTAATCTCTTTCAGGCTAGCTCACTTAGAAAACATACCCACTATTCCCTGACTGAAATCCTAACCTCTCTTTAATCTTGCTTCGTTCAAGATTACAATCCTTCTCCCTCTCTGTCAGAGCTGGCAAGCTACTTATTTCTCCAACAACTCCCCCCCCCCTTGAGTCAGACCCAATCAGAAGAGAGGTGACTCCTCCCCTTGCCTCTCTGCCTGTCCTAACATGGATACCAGCCTACTGTCTACCAGGCTGCAGCCTACGAAAAAGGTATGAGTTCATGACAGCAAGCAAGATGATTAAGCAAAGGTTGAAATGCCTGCATGCAGCAAGGGAGTCAGGATCAACCTTGCTATTTCCCTCATATCGCAACAGTAGATTATTTCAATTCAAAGCAAGCCTCTGGGTTGCATAGAGTTCTTCGTTTTCTCAAAGCCCCAAGAGAGAGTCCTTCTGCAGAGTTTATCACGCAGTGGATTTAGCATAAACGAAGGCAAACAGGGACCTTTCAGGAGATGGTATGCTCCAGTAGCTGTCACCTATTTCTAATAATCAATACAGGGGTTAGAACAGGTATGGGCAAATTTTGGCTGTCCAGGTGTTTTGGACTTCAACTCCCACAATTCCTAACAGTCTACCGGCTGTTCGGAATTGTGGGAGTTGAAGTCTAAAATACCTGGAGTGCCAAAGCCCTGCCACACACATAGACTCCCCAAATGCCCTGCAATACTCATTTTTGGGAGAACTGTTTTCCAAACAAACCATGCAGTTTTGATGTACTACTAGAGTGGCCACTTAGAAACTAGTTGGTTGGAAATGCTCCCTTTTTGCATTTCAGTTTAATGACCCCATAGAACCAGCTGGATTCAGTTAAATGAGAGGCAGGCACGCAGGCAGGAGAGTATTCTCGATCTAACGGGGAAAGATCAAACATCTCCTTCTGTCCTTCCAACCCTGAAGAATTGCTGTTCTGGGAGACACCACCTCTTTTCAGCTCTGGAGCTTCTTAGTGAAGACCCAGCTCTCAAAAGTGTAATTTGACAATCTGGCTTTCAAGCATAAGAGCCCTGCTGCCACTGGGGAGCCCTGCTGAATGAATAAACCCAGGGAAATAAAGAATACAATAGCAGACAAGCTCTCCATTGGCTATTTTCATACAAATCTTTCTATTCACCAGACCAACAGCAAGAATATGGAATGTGAGAAGCATGCATCAAGGAAAGCCAGACATAAGAAACAGAATATATAAGCACTGTGATACATGGGAATGAATGAGAGGGCTAAAATAAACAAGGATGAGATGTTTGAAGTCAGATAATTATGAAGTGTTTAGGCTTAGAGGAAGGAAGCATGATTGTTGAATGAAGGAACATCAACAATCTAAGATAGGTAGATAAAAAGCCATACTACTACAGAAATGGAATAACTCAAGAACCTCGAGAAAGACCAAGTTTACAGTTGAACATTAAATAAAATTCATATAACTTTAAAGTAAATATTTCTAGATTTTGCATACTTTGACTATCACTCAGAATAGAGAGTACAGTCAAGAAATCAGAAACAGACTAAGAGCTAGAAGAGCAGCTATGAGGTAACCAAACAAGATCTTCAAGAATCAAGAAACATTACTGAATACTAAAGTTATAGTTGTCCATTGCATAATATTTCTCATTTCACTGTATGGGTGAAAAAACTGTGAACTGCTAAAAAGACAGATCAATGAGTCCTAAAGCCAATCAAGTCTAGAAACCAAGATAAATAAACTGAGACTGATGCACTTTGGTCATATTATTTGAAGCCATGACTCACTAGGAAAACAATGATGTCAGGCTGGAGGCAGCAGGAAAAGACTGCATTCCAGAAGGATGGGTTCAATCAGAGAAGCAACAGCACCCTAACTTAAAGTTAACTTGAGAGTAGTAAACAACAACAACAACAATAACAGCATTCTCATCACATTCACTTCACACACTATTCACAAGCCTGTTCTCTATCTTATTTTTGCTTCTCATTTAAACCTGACAGATAATAGATGAAGAAAAATGACAACACCCAAAACCTAGCACATAGCAGTCTGCACATAAATGTGGATCTTAATGCAATGTTTCCCAAACTCTGGTCTTCCAGGCATTTGGGCTTCAGCTCCCTGAACCCCTGAGTATCAGCCAAGGGAGCTGAAGTCAGAAACACCATACCTAGAAGTCTAGGGTTTCGGAGTTGCTGATTAACGACGGCAAAGTCTGAAAAAGGCTTAGGAAAACCTTCCCATAACAGATACCCCATGCCAAAAAGCAGTCCATGCTCAGATGAAAGCACAAGAACACTCTTCTCTAGGATATAACTTCTACATCCCAAAACAGCCCTCTTTGGCTGCTCCTACCCAGAAATTAGTATTCAGAGATACACTGACCCTGAACATGGAAATCTTAATCTTAGCTGTAACCCATGCAACAACTAGCCTCCTCCTCCCTGTTTGGAAAATGTTCTAACCTCAAAGTTGAGACTCGAATTGTTTGTACCCATTACTGATCTGTTGGCTGAAGGTTCTGCTGTGGCATCCTCCTCCTCCTGGGAATGAGGAAATATCTACCTTGGCACATTCGCCCTGGAGAACTTGGGGTGGTTTTGGGGTTAATTGCATGGAGAAGCATTCCTGGAGGAGCTGAATCACATCCGATCCTGAGTACAAACACCTCAGATTCTGGGGGAAGTGGGTAAGGTGGCAGACAGGTGAGGATGGAGCTCATCGAGGACAGCTTCTCACACCACACAAATCCTTTTGACAGACTGCACCAACCATGGCTTGAAAAGATTCCAAGAAGCAAACCCAAGTTTTGCTATTTTATATAAGGGACAACATTTTATCACATCATTATATATAAACTTGCTTAGGTATCTGGCAATGCCCAGGTTAGATTATTTGTAATTCTATTTATTAGAAAAAAATCAGTATTTGGTTTTATTATGAATGCACTCATTAAAGTGTACATACACACACACACACACACAGTAGAGTCTCACTTACCCAACCTTAGCTCATCCAACCTTTTGTATTATCTAACACAGTCTGCTTCCTGCCCGGATCCACAAATGTTTCAATACATTACAATGCTTTGGTGCTTTGGTGGCTCGAGAGCAGTACGTGTGAAAAAGATCTTGGAGTCCTCGTGGACAACAAGTTAAACATGAGCCAACAATGTGATGTGGCGGCAAAAAAAGCCAATGGGATTTTGGCCTGCATCAATAGGAGCATAGTGTCTAGATCTAGGGAAGTAATGCTACCCCTCTATTCTTCCTTGGTTAGACCACACTTGGAATATTGTGTCCAATTCTGGGCACCACAATTCAAGAGAGATATTGACAAGCTGGAATGTGTCCAGAGGAGGGCGACTAAAATGATCAAGGGTCTGGAGAACAAGCCCTATGAGGAGCGGCTTAAAGAGCTAGGCATGTTTAGCCTGAAGAAGAGAAGGCTGAGAGGAGATATGATAGCCATGTATAAATATGTGAGAGGAAGCCGCAGGGAGGAGGGAGCAAGCTTGTTTTCTGCTTCCTTGGACACTAGGACGCGGAACAATGGCTTCAAACTACAAGAGAGGAGATTCCATCTGAACATGAGGAAGAACTTCCTGACTGTGAGAGCTGTTGAGCAGTGGAAGTCTCTGCCCCAGAGTGTGGTGGAGGCTCCTTCTTTGGAAGCTTTTAAACAGGGGCTGGATGGCCATCTGTCAGGGGTGATATGAATGCAATATTCCTGCTTCTTGGCAGGGGGTTGGACTGGATGGCCCATGAGGTCTCTTCCAACTCTTTGATTCTATGATTCTATTAACTTCGTAAATACAGTAATTACTACATAACGTTACCATGTATTGATTTGTTGTAAAACATGATGTTTTGGTGCTTAATTTGTAAAATTATAAGGAAATTTGACATTTAATAGGCTTTTCCTTATCCCTCATTATCCAACATTTTCGCTTATCCAACGTTCAGATGGCCTATTTATGTTGGATAACAGAGACTCTACTACATATATAGAACTTGATCATCCATGAATTTTGTTAACTATACCAAGGTACCACTGTAGCATCATGGACCAGAATGAGGGGTCCTGGGTTCAAATCTAAACTTGCAACTGTACAGAAAGTGGCTTGGAGCAGTCACCTTGGGGTGATCTACCTTGCAGAGTTGTTGGGAAAATAACGATAACCCCAAATTCCTGAGGATGGGATTTACATCACAAACATTTAATGTAATATAATATAGTAATGTAGTAAAATACAATATAAAACTTTTTTTTATTCAGGCAGGCTTTTAAAGGAGGATGATTTTAAGATCGTCAGTGGGTATTGCGGTATTAGCTCTGAATATATTTTAAATCAGTTTCAAAGATTTTTTACTGTTTGTTTTTAATACAATCGATATTCAATTCTATTTTAAGGTTTGAATGTTTTTAGGTTTAAAATTATATTACATTGGTAAGCCGCCTTGACATCTGCCTTCTGATGGAAGGGTAATGTGAAGGCCATTCTGACATCTCTGGGGAGTTCCACACATAGGGAAAATGGGATATTGTAGCTAAAGGTACTGTACCTTGATTTGCAAAATATTCATTACAAATTTTACAAATTATTATCTATGTCAGGGGTCCCCAAACTACGACCCGCGGGCCAGCCCCAGCCCCCCGAGGGCATTTATTCGGCCCGCGGGGTGTGAAGAAGCGGCAGGCAACGTGGCTCCAAAGCCGCATCGCCTGCTGCCTGCCCCGCCTCCGCCCAGCTTCAGAACGAGGCGAGATCCCATCCTGAAGCCGGGAGAAGGCGGGGCCGGCCTGGGAATAAGGCAGGCGATGCGGGCCCAAAGCCGTGCCCCTGCCACCTCCCCCCGGCTTCAGAACGAGGGGAGACCCCGTCCTGAAGCCGAAAGAAGGTAGGAGACACGGGCCCAAAGCCACAGCGCCTGCCGCCTCCCCCGCCTTCAGGAGGAGGCAAGACCCTGTCCTGAAGCAAGGAGAAGGCAGGCCCGGCCTGGGGAGAGGGCGGGCAGCGCGGGTCATGGGCATTCTGTGTGGGAAGTTTGGCCCAGTTCTATCATTGGTGGGCTTCAGAATGCTCTTTGATTGTTGGTGAACTATAAATTCCAGTAACTACAACTCCCAAATGTAAACGTCTATTTTCCCCAAACTCTACCTGTGCTCACAATTGAGCATATTGAGTATTTGTGCCAAGTTTGGTCCAGATCCATCATTGTTTGAGTCCACAATTCTCTCTGGATGTAGGTGAACTACAACTCCAAAACTCAAGGTCGATGCCCACCAAACCTTTCCAGTATTTTCTGTTGGACATGAGAGTTCTTTGTGCCAAGTTTAGTTCAATTCCATCATTAGTGGAGTTCAGAATGCTCTTTGATTGTAGGTGAACTATAAATCCCATCTCCTAAATGACAAAATCAACCCTCCCCCAACTCCACCATCATTCAAATGTCGGCGTATCAGATATTTGTGCCAAATTGGTTCAGTGAATGTACATTCTGTATTTAAGATATTTACATTACAATTCATAACAGAAGCAGAATTATAGTTCTGAAGTAGCAACAAAAATAATTTTATGGTTGGGGGTCATCACAACATGAGTAACTGTATTAAGGGGTTGCGGCATTAGGAAGGTTGAGAGACACTGATCTATGGCAAGCATCCTCAGACGTTATTAGATGACAACAATCCTATCTCTTCAGCTAAAAGCAGGCCCACACTTCCTATTGAAATACTAATAAGCTTATATCTGTTAAAATTGTTCTTTATTTGTTATATTGTTTTAAAGTGGGTTTTTTTGCACTACAAATAAGATATGTGCAGTGTGCATAGGTATTCATTTACTTTTTTTTTCACATTATAATCCGGCCCTCCAACAGTTTGAGGGACCATGACCTGGCCCTCTGTTTAAAAAGTTGGAGGACCCCTGATCAATGTATTGGTCGCCTCTTTCTACACTGACACATAATTATACCCTCAAAAATTCAATATAAATATATATAATATTTAAATATATTCTGAGTTGCTTATTTCCTCCTACATATGGCCACTTTTGGGGCACCCTGTAGAAAAGCTCCAACAGTTATTTGCTGTGATGAGTATCTGCAGAACCTGCCTGGGTCAGAATCTGTTATCTTGGGATTCTGAGTGTTATAAGTCCCAAAACTATGACTTACCCAAGCTATGTACATCCCTCATTTCTATAATACAGGCAGTCTCCAAATTACAGACAAGAAAGGTTCTGAATGTCTATTCTTAAGTGGAATGTATATGTAAGCCAGAACAGAGACATTTAAAAAGTGTAATTCCTGACAGATAGAGAGATAGATAGACAAGACAGGATAAATAGATAGATAGCATATATAAGATACGATAAATATGATGGGATGACTCCAAATAGATACAAAGATGGGATAGGTAGACTGGATAGATAGATAGATAGGATAGATAAGATAGGTAGATTTTATAGATAGATAGATAGACAGATAGATAGCGAGGGCCGCCACCACCTTGACACCATCTCGGCCCCGAGTCCGCTCCCTCCCTGCCCTGGACACTCTCAACCCTGGACTCACTCTCAGCCCTGGATTTACTCGGTTCGCCGGCTTGGTGACCGCAGCTGCTGCTGTCGAGGAGGTTTGGGGCGGCCGTGCGGCGAGACCCAGCTGCGGGCCTAGATAGGCTGAGGGCGGGCCGCTGGATTGCCGAGACCGGATCATACTCCGGCACTCGCAGGCCTTTATGGCGTTCTCCAGCGGCACTGCGGTGGCGTTTGCAACATCTCCGACTTTCGGCTCGCGGCTCGTTTGGGGCGTCCCCAGCGGCGTTTGCGGCATCTCCCGGCACTCGGCCCACGATCTTCTCGCCTGCTGGAACTGCTGGAGCCGCTGGACTACAGGTCCTTCCATCTTGGCTACCAGCGCAAGCACCATCCGGCAACGACTCCCTGCGTTCTGGCTGGGCTTCCTGTGCCTCCTTTTGGCACTCCCATAGTGGTTCCGCCTTCTGCGGGGGCCCGGGTGCGTCCCGGCGGGGCTCAGCCGCGCTCCAGCAAAATGAAAGAAAAAAAACAAACAAAAAAACAAAAATCAGGCACGGATTCCTTGCGCCCCAATTTGACGCTCCCTCAGCGTCTCCCGCACTCCATCTGGCGGAGGCCTGGGTGCGGCCTAGCCTTCAGGCAGAGGCCCGGGCGCGGCCTAGTAGTTGATGCGGCCTTGCAGTTGGCACCCCCTCCGTATAAATTCTACCTCGGGGGGAGGCCGAGAGCGGCCTGCAGAGACATCACAGGCCGCTACTGCTGATTCATCAATTGCAGCCACTGATTGAGCTGCCCAACTCTTGTGGGGATCGATTGTGCTGACCAATCCACCTGTGCTGACTAACTGTGTTGCCCGACTCTTTGACTGACCAACCACCTGTGCTGACCGACAGTGTTGCCTGACTCCTGTGTTGACCGACTGTGTTGACCAACCATCTGTGCTGACCGACGCTGATGCTCGACCTCTTGTGTTGACCGACGATGCTGGCCGACCACCTGTGCTAACCGACGGTGTTGCTCGATTCTTTGTGCTGACCGACTGTGTTGTTTGACCACCTGCACTGACTACACCTGAGAACAGTACCATCTACAAATAGCCGCCGTGCATGTGACGCCCTCCATCGCGTCCATTATTATCACTCCCGGAAGGCCTAATAGCAGCCATCCACTGATTTACATCTGTCATCCATTGATTTATGTCTGTAAACCACAAGCAATTCTGTACCAATATTCTGTACTAATAACAACAGTGCCTAAGTGGCATTGGTGAGCTTAGGGAACAATTGCACTACCAATTGCACTGAATGGTCTGAGAATCTGCCTAGTATAGCACCTTATTATACCTCCCTGAATCAATCTGCTGCTAATTATCCAACTTGAGCACTATAACCCATTACCAACTCCCTCCATGCCGCACTTTAACTAGCACTTTAGTATATACCTGTTACACTCTTGCACTTTAAGAACTTGCTTAAGCCTGCACGGGATACGACTAGCTATTGCACTTTTTGAACTGTAAAACTCTAGTGAAGTATTGCACTTTGAACTGTAAAACGCTAGTGAAGTATCTTAACAGCCACCACCCATGTGGTCTCCTATTCCTGTGTATTTATTATTCTTATTGCTAGTTAATTGTGAAAGGGGCAAGGGACAAAACGAGCTGGAGATTTTGGGAAATGATAGTATGGGGGGGGGGGAGATAGAGGGAACGGAAGATCATGTCAAGCTGAGGCCTCAACAACTCAATTAGCCAACAATGAGATACATGTTGGAATACGGCATCGGGGGGGGGGGTGTTCCAACAGCCGAGGAGCCACCATATAAGTGGTGGTGGGGAAGGGGAGATGCGGGAAAAGGAGACCATTAATTCGGCCTAGGGATCGTATAACAACATTAGTAATTCCAAACTGGTCTCCAGATATGGTAAATTGGTGTAACCAGGATGGCGGTCCCTCTGGATTGAAGGTGGTGCTGTTGAACGCCAGATCTGTCAATGGAAAAACAACTTTCATCCAAGATTTAATCCTGGATGAACAGGCAGATCTGGAGTGCATTACGGAGACTTGGTTGGACGAAGCTGGAGGCGTGAATTTGACCCAGCTTTGCCCACCACGTTTCTCCGTGCAGCACCAGCCGAGATCCGGAGGGCGGGGAGGCGGGGTTACAGTGGTCTATAGAGATTCCATCCCTCTGACCAGGGGTCCCATCCCGCAGTCAACAAAATTTGAATGCGTCCACTTGAGGTTGGGTGACCGGGACAGAATAGGGATTCTGTTAGTGTACCGTCCACCTCGCTGCACTACAGTCTCCTTACCTGAGCTAGCGGGGGTGGTCTCGGGCCTGGCATTGGAGTCCCAGCGGCTTCTTGTGCTGGGGGACTTCAATGTCCATGCCGAGGCAGTCCTTTCAGGAGCGGCTCAGGACTTCATGTCTGCCATGGCAACCATGGGGCTGTCCCAACAAGTATCTGGCCCCACTCACAGTGCAGGGCATACATTGGACTTGGTTTTCTGCCAGGGATGGGAGGAAAGTGGCGGGGTCGAGGAGTTAACCATCTCTCCGTTGCCATGGACCGACCACTTCCTGGTCAGATTTAGGCTCACTGCATCCCCTAACCTCTGCAGAGGTGGAGGACCCATTAAGTTGGTCCACCCCAGGAGGTTTATGGATCCGGATGGATTCCTGACGGCTCTTGGGGAGTTCCCCGCCGCCTCGGTAGGTGATCCTGTCGAGGCCCTGGTTGCTCTCTGGAATGGGGAGGTGACTAGGGCAATTGACATGATCGCTCCAGAACGCCCCCTCTCAAGTAGCCAAGCTAAACCAGCTCCCTGGTTCACCGAGGAGCTGGCAGCGATGAAGCGAAGGAAGAGAGAACTAGAGAGTGTGTGGAGTTCGGATCCGAGCGAGCCAAATCGAACACGGTTTGTGGTCCTTTTTAAGGGCATATGCCGCAGCAATAAAAGCCACAAAGAAGGCCTTCTTTGCGGCCACTATTGTGTCTGCAAAGAACCTTCTGGCTGAGCTGTTCCAAATTGTCAGAGGCCTTTTAAATCCCACCGCTCAGGGTGGGAACCCTGACGACTCGACTTTTGCTATAAAGCATTTGCTCGGTTCTTTGCAGACAAAGTCGTTTTGATCCGTTCTGGTCTGGACACCATGTTAATGGCAGTCTCTGAGGATGTAACACGAGCACCTGCTTGTCCAGTTTTGATGGATTCATTTCAATTGGTGAAACCCAAGGATGTGGACAAGATACTTGGAGGAATGAGGCCAACCACATGCATTCTGGACCCCTGCCCATCCTGGCTTCTAAAGGAGGCCAGAGGGGGATTGGCAGAGTGGGTTGAGGTGGTGGTTAAAGCCTCCCTTCGGGAAGGCAAGATTCCAGCGAGCTTAAAACAAGCTATAATAAAACCGTTGTTGAAAAAACCATCACTGGACCCCACTAAATTTGACAACTATCGATCAGTTTCCAATCTTCCCTTCTTGAGCAAAGTCTTGGAACGTGTGGTGGCCTCACAACTCCAGGTATTCTTGGTAGTCACGGATTATCTGGATCCGGCACAGTCTGGCTTTGGGCCAGGACATGGTACCGAGACAGCCTTGGTCACCTTAGTGGATGATCTGCGCCGGGAGCTCGACAGGGGGAGTGTGTCCCTGTTGGTGCTGCTGGACCTCTCAGCGGCCTTCGACACTGTCGACCACGGTATCCTTCTGGGACGCCTCGCAGGGATGGGTCTTGGTGGTACTGTTCTGCAGTGGCTCCGGTCATTCCTGGAGAATCGATCTCAGAAGGTGTTGCTGGGGGACACCTGTTCAACCCCACAACCTTTGTCTTGTGGGGTTCCTCAGGGCTCAATACCGTCCCCCATGTTGTTTAACATCTACATGAAGCTGCTGGGGGAAATCATCCGGAGTTTCGGGGTGTGGTGTCATCTGTATGCGGATGATGTCCAACTCTGTCACTCCTTTCCACCTGCTACTAAGGAGGCTGTCCAGGTCCTGAACCGGTGCTTGGCTGCTGTGACAGTCTGGATGAGGGTGAACAAATTGAAATTGAATCCAGACAAGACAGAGGTACTCCTGGTCAATCGCAAGGCCGAACAGGGTATAGGGTTACAGCCTGTGTTGTATGGGGTCACACTCCCCCTGAAGATGCAGGTTCGCAGCTTGGGTGTGACCCTGGACTCATCGCTGAGTCTGAAACCCCAGGTTTCGGCGGTGACCAGGGGAGCATTTGCACAGCTAAAGCTTGTGCGCCAGCTGCGCCCGTACCTTGGGAAGTCTGACTTGGCCACGGTAGTCCACGCTCTGGTTACATCCCGTTTAGACTACTGCAACGCTCTCTACGTGGGGTTATTATTATTTATTATTATTATTATTATTATTATTATTTGATGCACTTATTAACCGCCATTCTCAGCCCTTACGGGCGACTCATGGCGGTGTACAGTACACATAAAAAGACAGTTACAAAGGCCAGTATCAACAACATATAACTATACAACAAATACAAACTACATAAAAATCCGCTTCGTCTCTTAGTAGAATCGTAGCCAGTCTCATCATCCTTATACCATTCCAGTTCTCATTACCGTAATGTTGTTGCTTAGCACTTAATTAAATGCCCTCTCGAACAGCCAGGTCTTAAGGCTTTTTCGAAAGGACATGAGGGAGGGCGCCTGTCTGATGTGTGCCGGGAGAGTGTTCCACAGCCGGGGGGCCACCACCGAGAAGGCCCTCTCCCTCGTCCCCGCCAGCCGTGCCTGTGATGCAGGCGGGATCGAGAGAAGGGCCTCCCCAGACGATCTCAAGGTCCTCGTGGGCTCGTAGGCCAAGATGCGGTCAGAAAGGTATTTTGGGTTGCCTTTGAAGACGGCTCGGAAGCTTCAATTAGTCCAACGCTCGGCAGCCATGATGTTAACAGGAGTGGAGCACAGGGAGCATACAACCCCCCTGTTGCGCCAACTCCACTGGCTACCGATTTGCTACCGGGCTCAATTCAAAGTGCTGGCATTAGCCTTTAAAGCCCTAAACGGTTCCGGCCCAAGCTACCTATCTCTGCCTATGAACCCACCAGGACTTTGAGATCTTCCGGGGAGGCCCTGCTCTCAATCCCGCCTGCTTCTCAAGCACGGCTGGCGGGGACGAGAGATAGGGCCTTCTCGGTGGTGGCTCCTCGGCTGTGGACCGCCCTTCCTACCGACATTAGACTAGCACCATCTCTGATGGTATTCCGAAAAAAAGTGAAGACCTGGCTATTTGAGCAGGCATTCGAACAATGAGTGCAATGATTGGTTAATGAACACTGGAACTGATCATTGGATGATGAATCTGGATCATGTTTTGATGATGAGATTATAGTGAATGGCTATTGTAGTAATTGTTAATTGTTTATTGCTATTAATTATGCAACTCTATTAAGTTGATAACTGCTTTTATACTGTAATTATTGAATTTTGTTGTCTCTTGTTGGTATGAACCGCTGTGAGTCGCCTTTGGGCTGAGAACAGCGGTATATAAGCAAGGTAAATAAAAAATAAATAAAAACAGATAGCATAAGGGTTGCTATCTGTGCCCTTGTTCAGAAGATCCCCTCTCACTTTCTGTTACTGTGATCATTGGATTTTGAAAAATGTGGCTTGTTGTGGTAACAAAGGTTGGGGCAAGTTTCAGTGGAGGGACCTTTTCTCTGGGATAACTCTTTCAGGTATGAATTCCCCTCTCACTTCCTGGGGTCTCCTGTTCTTAACTAGGATTCGGGTGCCTGTAAATTGGGGACTACCTGTAGTCCCAAAATATGACTTCTCCGAGCTACAAACACCTCTCATTTCTGTAGGACCTTTCTCTGTTTCAAAATTCCAGCTAGTTCAGAAGCCACAACCTGAGCTCTCAGACCTGTCACTGTGGTGTCATGGTGAGAGCGCTGTGGTGTCATGGTTCAAAGTCCTCCCTGAGCTCTGGAACAAATTTGCTGTAGTATAGTGTGTGTGTGTGTGTGTGTGTATAGATAGAGTGCTGACATATTATAGAGAGAAGTTTTTAAAAAATAAATAGATTTTTATTTTAAAATCGTAATACACCCACAATAAACATTACAAATATATACATATACACAGACAACCTACTACTCACAATACAATTATCCCTCAGCCCATCCCCAGTGTGACCCACTACTTTGGTTCCCAACACTGATCTACACAGAGTTCATGCATAATTTTATTTGACCCTCTGTACTTCTAAATCAATAAATTCCTCTTGTTTTTATTTCTTAAATTCTCCTGTCAGGAGTGTTGATATATATTACAGGCCTCTGTGTGAGTGTATATTATACCCCTGTCTGCCTGTCTGGATGTATATATATATAGAGAGAGAGAGAGAGAGAGTGCGGATATATATTACAGGCCTGTTTGTGTGTTGTGTTTGTGTAGTATTAGTTATGGGGAGTGTATATGTGTGTGTATAGAGGGAAAAACTATAGCCCTGTATGTGTGTGTATATATATATATAGTTTATATATATAGTACAGTGTGGGAAGTACTACTTATTGTATAGACTGGGTTATAGTATTAGTTATGGGGAGGAGACCTTATATATAGAGGTGTACATATTGCAGTCATAGGCCAACTTGGTGTTTTGGACTTCAACTCCTACAGTTCCTAACATGGACAAACTTCTGCCCTCCAAATGTTTTGGACTGCAACTCCCACAATTCCTAACAGCCTATTGGCTTTTAAGAATTGTGGGAACTGTGGTCCAAAACACCGGGGGTGGGGGGGTGGGTTGAAACCTGCCTACTAGCTCACGCTGAAGCAAAGAGCACAGCAGGGGGCAGAGCAGCCTTCAATAGCCTGCAGCTCCATCCCTGTCAACCACCTCCACCAAGTCTGGCCTCCTTTATTTATTTATTTATTATTTGAATTTATATGCCACCACTCCCCTGGGGCTTGGAGCAGCTTACAAGAATGGCTAACATCTAACACAATTTAAAAACAATAGCAATATCAAAAATCAAAGGCCTGTCGAAACAGATATGTCTTACATGCCCTGCGGAAAACTGATAAGTCCCGCAAGGCACGGACTTCAGGTGGCAGAGTATTCCAGAGTGATGGTGCCACTGCTGTAAAGGCTCTTCGTCTAGTTGCTGTTAGACGCAAGGTCTTGACACTGGGAATTTCCAACAAATCTTGGTCCTCAGAACAGAGGGATCTCTGGGGTTGGTAGGGGGTGAGGTGATCCCTCAGGTACATCGGCCCCAGACCATGCAAGGCCTTAAAGGTGAGTACCATCACCTTTAATGAGAGCATTCAACCCCCCCCCCCCCAACTTGGTTGCTTCACTACATCGGCTATTGCTGCAAGTAATGACAGTGTGAATAAATTGTCAATATTTTCTTGAGATAGTGCTTTCAGTTCTGGAGGGACTCTTAATTTTTTGCATCTCATAGACTTAGCATGGGGATTTGGTTAACCAGTTAAAATTCATGAGTAAACCAGGTTTTTTAAAAAATCTGAAACATTTGGGGGGGGGTTGAACCCCTAAAACACCCCCCCCCCCCGCTACAGGCCTGGTGTGGGGTGTCTATACTCTAGTGTGGGATGTCTACAGTATAGTGTATGTGGCATAGTTTGGGGTGTCTATACTAGTGTGGGATGTCTACAGTATAGTGTGTGTAATATACTGTGGGTTGTCTATACTCTAGTGTGGGGTGTCCATAATATAGCGTGTGTAGCATAGTGTGGGGTGTCTATACTCTAATGTGGGGTGTCTATACTCTAGTGCGGGGTGTGTGTAGCATAGTGTGGAGTCTGGTCTACTCACGATGGCCCTTCCATAGCAGGCGGCGGCTTCGGGGTACTTGCGGCCCACGAAGAGGCGGTTCCCTTGCTCCTTGTACTCCTGGGCGGATCGGCTCTTCTCGGGGCTGTGGCCTCCTCCCACTCCGCCGCCTCCGCCGGGGCCTAGGCCCAAGCCGCCCACCAGGCCGGCCAGCCCTGCGCCTTCCTTCTCCTTGTCTTTCTCCTTGTCCTCCTTGCCCTTCATGGCGCCGCCCAGGCAGAAGCAGCAACAGCCGGCCTTGCTGCCGCCCTCACGCCCGGAGGACCGCTCGCCCCGGCCTCACCTCGCCGCCACAGCCCGGGAAAGAGGCAGGCCTCCGCGTCCGCACTAGGCCCGGCCTCCTTCAGAAAACACCTCGCGCCGTAGCCTCATCACGTTGGGGTTTCCACGTGCACAGCACTCTGGGAAATGTAGTTCAGGGCAGAGCCTTGTGAAATTCTCCTCCGCAGGGGCCCTCGCCTTCCCAAACTACATTTCCTACGATGCGGCTCGCGCCAGAAGAAGAGCTGCCCGCCTGAATGGGATGAGGATTAGGTTTGGTGTATTGTCGAAGGCTTTCATGGCCGGAATCACAGGGTTGTGGTAGGTTTTTTCGGGCTATATGGCCATGGTCTAGAGGCATTCTCTCCTGACGTTTCGCCTGCATCTATGGCAAGCATCCTCAGAGGTAGTGAGGACTGCACAACAACCCTGATTGGGTTTGGCTTTTTGAGGCCTAGCCTTCCTGATGTATGCATTGCACACCGTTTAAATGGATGCGGCTCTTTTATTATTGTTGTTGTTTATTTATGTCCCGCTTTTTCTTTCCACAAGGAGACTCAAAGCGGCTAGGTATTATTATGACGTTTCTCTAGCCTTTATTATTATTATTATTATTATTATTATTATGTTTATTATGTTTATTTATAACCTGCTTTTTCTCTCCGCAAGGAGACTCAAAGCGGCTATGTATCCATTATTATTATATCACTTCTCCCTATCCATTGTTGTTGTTGTTCATTTGTTCAGTCGTCTCCGACTCTTCGTGACTTCATGGACCAGCCCACGCCAGAGCTCCCTGTCGGCCGTCACCACCCCCAGCTCCTTCAAGGTCAGTCCAGTCACTTCAAGGATGCCATCCATCCATCTTGCCCTTGATCGGCCCCTCTTCCTTTTACCTTCCACTTTCCCCAGCATAATTGTCTTCTCTAGGCTTTCCTGTCTCCTCATGATGTGGCCAAAGTACTTCAACTTTGTCTCTAGTATCCTTCCCTCCAATGAACAGCCGGGCTTTATTTCCTGGAGGATGGACTAATTGGATCTTCTTGCAGTCCAAGGCACTCTCAGAAATTTCCTCCCAACACCACAGCTCAAAAGCATCGATCTTCCTTCGCTCAGTCTTCCCTCTCTCACATCCGTAGGTTACTACAGGGAATACCATGGCTTTGACTAGGCGGATCTTTGTTGCCAATCTGATGTCTCTACTCTTTACTATTTTATCGAGACTGGACATTGCTCTCCTCCCAAGAAGTAATCGCCTTCTGATTTCCTGGCCACAGTCTGCATCTGCAGTCATCTTTGCACCTAGAAATACAAAGTCTGTCACGGCCTCCACGTTTTCTCCCTCTATATTCCAGTTGTCAATCATTCTTGTTGCCACAATCTTGGGGTTTTTTTTGACGTTTAGCTGCTTTTGCGCTTTCTTCTTTCTTTCACCTTGATTAGAAGGCTCCTTATTATTATGTATTTAACCCCCCCTTTTTTCTCTCTCCACAAGGAGACTCAAAGCTGCTATGTATCTATTATTATTATTACTATGTATCTATCCTTTATTTTTGTTATTATTATTATGTTTATTTATAATCCGCTTTTTCTCTCCACAAGGAGACTCAAAGCGGCAATATCCCATATGACTTGTCTCTAGCCTTTATTATTATTATTATTATTATTATTATTATTATTTCTATACCCCACTTCTTCTCTCCACAAGGAGACTCAACGTGGCTATGTACCTATTATTATTATTACCCCACTTTTTCGCTCTACAGCAGTGTTTCTCAACCTGGGGGTCGGGACCCCTGAGGGGGTCGTGAGGGGGTGTCGGAGGGGTAGCCAAAGTCTATCAGAAAAGAGTATTTCCTGTTGGTCATGGGGGTTCTGTGTGGGAAGTTTGGCCCAATTCTATCAGTGGGCTTCAGAATGCTCTCTGGTTGTAGGTGAACTATAAATCCCAGGAACTACAACTCCCAAATGTCAAGGTCTATTTTCCCCAAACTCTACCAGTGTTCACATTTGGGCCTATAGAAGATTCGTGCCAAGTTTGGTCCAGATCCATCATTGTTTGAGTCCACAGTGCTCTCTGGATATAGGTGAACTACAACTCCAAAACTCAAAGTCAATGCCCACCAAACCCTTCCAGTATTTTCTGTTAGTCACAGGAGTTGTGTGCGCCAAATTTGGTTCAATTCCTCATCGGTGGAGTTTAGAATACTCTCTGATTTAGGCGAACTAGAAATCCCAGGAACTACAACTCCCAAATGTCAAGGTCTATTTTCCACAAACTCTACCAGTGTTCACATTTAGGCATATTGAGGATTTGTGCCAAGTTTGGTCCAGATCCATCTGTTTGAGTCCACAATGCTCTCTGGATGTCGGTGTACTACCACTCCAAACTCAAGGTCAATGCCCACCAAACCCTTCCAGTATTTTCTGTTGGTCATGGGAGCTCCATGTGCCAAGTTTGGTTCAATTCCCCCATCGGTGGAGTTCAGAATACTCTATTATCGTAAGTGAATGAGTAAACCCAGCAACTACAACTCTCAAATGAGAAAATCAACCCCCCCCCCTCCCCAACTCCACCAATATTCAAATTTGGGGTATTGGATATTTGTGTCAAATTTGGTCCAGTGAATGAAAATACATCCTGCATATCTGATATTTACATTATGATTCATAACAGTAGCAAAATTGCAGTTATGAATGGAAATAACTTTATGGTTGGGGGTCACCACACCATGAGGAACTGGGGTCAAGGCATTCGCAAGGTTGAGAAACACTGCCTTAGAGTGTTAGAGATCTCATATCATGATACAGAATAAGCATTAGACTTGTGCAATCTGGGTAAAACTTGATCCGTTTTGTGTTCTGGCTTTCAGTGGGGGTCCTGATCCAATTTTGGGAGCCTCCCGGAATTGGGAGGGCAGATATCTGTTTTTGCTCTGGGGTGCCGAAAATCCATTTTCTATCTGCCCATTATTCATTTTAGGAATTTCAGCTGTTTCTACTCCAGAGGAGAGGCACTCAGCTGCAAGCAGGCACGTGTTTTAAGGCAGTTTCTTACCTATTTCTACTGGACCATATGAAACTTCCAAACAGTCTTCAAAGGCAGCCCCATGTAGAGCACATTGCAGTAGTCTTTTCTGGTTGTACCATCTGACATCCACCGGGAAGTAGCAGCCAATAGTGAAAGGACCAAGGCAGTGACATCTCCATCTCATCCCCTGTTTGGGTATCAGCCAGCACGTCAACGACTTAAATCAAGAAATAGTTTTCTAAGATCTACAGAGATACTCGCTGGAACACCTCAACAAGTGAGAGTCCAAAAGTGGCAGGCTCAAACCCAGAACCCCAAGTTTGGTAGTTGATTAAATGTCCTTTGACCAGTAGCTTGCCACTTGGAGTGCCTCTGGTGTTACTATAAGAAGGTCCTCCATTGTGCATGTGGCAGGGCTCAGGCTGATGGAGTGGAAACTTTGTGTAAGCAGTATCCCACCCTAGGTCTTTAGGCACTGCACCCAATGTGCTGATCACCACTGGGACCATCTTGACTGGCTTGTGCCAGAGTCTTTGCAGTTCGTTCTTTAATTCTAATTTCCAGTTGCTTCTTGTCAATTTTACTGTCACCTGGGATTGCAACATCAACAATCTATACATTGTTTTTTTCCATTATTGTGAGGTCAGGAGTATCATGCTCCAAAACTGTTAGTCTGAATTCAGAAGTCCCAGAGTATGATGTGTTCATTTTTTGTAACTTATTATTATTATTATGTTTATGTTTATTTATACCCAGCTTTTCTCTCCAAAAAGGAGACACAAAGCGGAGTTGAGGTCCAAAAGGCTACTTTTTCCAAGCTCTGTTAAGAAAGCTTTGCTATGTAGTTCTTAGAATGCTGGACTGAAACCCAGGAGACCCCGTTTCAATTCTGTTAGACGTTGAGCTCATTGGAAGAAATGTGGTATGTAAAAATCAGTAAGATAAATAAATAAACTACCTCACTGGGAGTAACGGTGGGGTTTTCTCTTTCAGAGAGGGAAATTTCGACCTTGGCTGCAGCAACTGGTGGCAACAAACTCCAATGAAATGGTGGAGGATTGTACCACTAAGGCCTTCCAACTCCTTCCTGACGTATCAGGGGCAGTGCAAGAACTCTGCAAGCTGAAGGCTGTGGGACCAGCCACAACTTCAGGTAGGAAATTAAGAGGATACTTGTAACTGTATACATTTAATAATTACTTTTTCCTCCCAAGGTTTTGCTTTTCCTTTTGCTTATGGCTTCACCATAATAGTATTTGCCGTGGCTAATAGAGTGTACCACCAGAAATTGCTGCGCTAGCAAGTAAAGGTTAATTTATTTATTTGTTTGTTTACTTCATTTGTATACCACCATTCTCAGCCCTAAGGCGACTCATAGCGGTTTACAACAAGCAAAAACAAGGCGAATAATCAAGGCAAAAATTCAATGCGGCATCAACAAGGTACTTAAAAACAGTTAACACAGAAATAAATGAAACAATTTAACAGTAATAAACATTCAGTGGCATCTCATAACTTGAATCGTGATCCAAACTCGTCAGTCGTAGTTCCAATTCCTGAAATTCATCGCACTGCTTATTCAAACGCCTGTTCAAATAACCAGGTTTTCACTTTCCTCCGGAATACCATCAATGAGGGGGCCAATCTCATGTCCGTGGGAAGGGCATTCCACAGCCGAGGGGCCACCACCGAGAAGGCCCTGTCTCTCGTCCCCGCCAGCCGCGCCTGTGTTGCACATTAATACCCAGCGTATCTTGTTCTTCCTGGAGTGGAGGAATGCAGTGGTTTCCTAGTAGAATAATTTGCTCACTCAGAAGAAAACAATAGATGACACTGGGGCTGATAGAGAACCAGAACATGAGCCCAAAATGCATAGCTCGATCAGAAAGTACATCAGTACACTGTCTATGCATAAAGACTCAACAGAATATGTATATTAAGAGCGTATGAAAGACGCGTTTGGGGTTCACGTTCCTTACAGTGAATCGCACCATTGATTCAGTTTTCCTGAAGTCACTGTGGAAAGAAATTCTTCTTCATTATCCCTGGAAGAATATGGCCAATGATCACCTATCTATTCACCCTTTATGCCAGGGGTCCTCAAACTTTTTCAACAGAGGGCCAAGACACAGTTCCTCAAACTGTTGGAGGGCCGGATTATAATTTGAAAAAACATGAATGAATCCCTATGCACACTGCACATATCTTATTTGTAGTGCAGAAAACACTTTAAAAGAATACAATAATTAAAACGAAGAACAATTTTAACAAATATAAATTTACTAGTATTTCAATGATAAGTGTGGGGCGGCTTTTGGCTGATGAGATAGGATTGTTGTTGTTGTGAGCTTTCAAGTAATTTCAGACATTGGTTGACCTGAGCGAGGGCCGGGTAAATGCCCTTGGAGGGCCGTATTCGGCCCCCAGGCCTTGGTTTGAGGACCCCTGCTTTATGCTTACAAAAAGCCACCTCGGAGCCCATCCTGAGAGACAGGCAGTCCATACATCAGGCAAGGGATAACTCCCACCAGGCATGTTGGACTTCAACTCCCACAATTCGTAATAGCCAGTAGGCTGTTAGGAATTGTGAAGTCCAAAAAACATGGAGGGCCGAAGTTGGCCCCGCCTGCTATACATCAATAAATTGCAACTGTGCATTGCACCTGTGAAATACTCCTTCTTGTATTGATCAATTGATAGATTAATAATAGATTAATTACTCAACACATGATGGAATACTTTGATATTTCCATCATTTTAATTTTATTCTTATTGCAGTTCTGGGAGATAGGCCATCCTGGGAAAGGGTAGGAAGGTGAGATAGAGGAAGAATATGTCTGTGACCAGCCCCATAGTCACCCATTGATTTTCATAGGTTAGAGATACTTAGATGCAGCTGACATTCAATAAGGCCCAGGAGAGCTTGAATATGTAACTTTTCTGTTTCCAGAACCCCCAGGCAGCTTGAGATGCAGTGCCTAGCACTAACTTTTCCAAAATGATAATAATAAGGTTAAAAATGGTGAAATAAAAGAGAACACCATTAAAGTATATGTAACAAATATAAAAAAGGTAAAGGTTTCCCCTTGACATCAAGTCTAGTTGTGTCCAACTCTGCAGGGAGGTGCTCATTTCCATTTCTAAGCCAAAGAGCCAGTATTGTCTGTAAACACCTCCTAGATTATGTGGCCAGCATGACTGCATGGGGTGCCATAACTTCCCCTCCAAAGCAGAACCTATTGATCTACTCACATTTGCATGTCTTTGAACTGCTAGGTTGGCAGAAACAGGGGCTAATAGTGGGAGCTCACCCTGCTCCCAGATTCAAACCAAATGTACATATATACACAGATAAAATGCTGATTAAAATTACAACAACAACCTCAAGCTGTTGTGGTCTAGAAAAAGCAGGTTTTTTTCCCTATCTATAACTTAAAGTTAGTTCAGGAGACAAAGGAGTGCAGACTCTCTCTATATAGCAATATAATTCAATCTTCTTAATGAAGCTTATCCATCTATAATTTCTCAATACAGCAAACAAACAATATACTATCTATTCTTTTTTTTTTGCAGAGTCCATCTGAATGATTTATTTTTTATAAGTTTAGAAAAAGAATCCCAGGATTTTTCCTCCTGTCTTTTCGCCTAGCTTCCTCGTGGTCCATGATGCCAGCTGAAGTTGTCAGCACAATGAATCCAAACTGACGCGAAGGTAGCAGGTTGTTCTGCCACTTTTCCAAATCTTTCAGCTGGACATCGAATCTGGGGCTGATCACACCACACTTGTTGAGTCTGCCTGTGAGATTAACAACAATCTTTCCAGCTCTATCTATCTATCTATCTATCTATCTATCTATTCTAACTCAGTATAGCTTAATACTTATCTATAATGTAATGTAATGTAGTTTTTGCAATGGTTTTCCCAGAGCTGGCTGCTTAGCCATCAGCACGTCCTGAAGTCTTTCCGCAAACTGAAAAGGACAGGGAGGACTCCAAAATGGAGGTCTGGCCTGGTAGAAGGGCAGGCTCAAAAGCATCTCTCTGGGCCAATAAGTGCAAAGGAGGCCTGCAGACTGGCTTGCAGACTTTGATACTATTAACCTTTAGGGCTCTTGCAAATTGCAGCAGCCCTGGAACAAAATGCAAAAGAAAGCAGCCTCAAGCAGCTGAAAGGTAGGGCAAACCAGGCTCCTACTTAAATTTCCCCACTTAAATTTCCCAGGATATGGAAATTTACCACCTAAACATATACAAATACCTTTGTATATAAAACAATACAACAGTAAAAACATTAAACACTTTCCACAAGCAATACAAGATCTCTGATAGGTCTGTCCAAAACAGACATTTTGTCTCTGATATGAGTCTTCAACTGAACTTTCCTGACCTTACCATCAGGGCAAGGAAAAGTCTTTAGTATGATGCCCATGGGCCAAGCATGGCGGGGCAAGTCTTTGTCCTTTAGCAACACAATGTTGCCCACCTCAATATTGTCTTGTGGGTTTTGCCAGATTCTCCTGGTTTGAAGGTGCCTTAAGTACTCAGCCTTCCACCTCTTCCAGAAGTGGTTGGCTAAAGTCTGCACCTGTTTCCACAGGGCATGGTGAGTTCCGTCCGGAACCGGATGCATAATGTCTTTCCATCCTGGCACTTACTGTATCAGAATAAGTGCAGGAGTCAATGGTTGCAAGTTCTCTGGGTCACTGATAAGAGGAACCAGTGGCCAGTTGTTGATGATTGCGGTAACTTCTGTCATAACTGTTCAGAAGCACGCATTAAGGATCTTGCAACTAATGCCAATCATCCTCTCCCAAACACCACCCATGTGGGAGGCATGGGGAACATTGAATGTCCAAATAATTTGTTCACTGTTAGTGAAGTCCTGAACCTCTCCCAAACTTAGTCACACAATTAAGTTCTTTGGTTGCACCTACAAAATTGGTGCTACAGTCTGACCGAATGGATTTTATTGGCCCTCTGAGGGCTATGAACCTTTCCAATGCATTTAGAAATGATGATGTGTCCATTCCCTCTATAACCTCGATATGGACAGCTCGTATTACCAAACAAGTAAACAAAACCGCCCATCTTTTGTTATTTACGACACCACCCTTTGTTTTCCTGGTAACAATTTCCCAAGGACCAAACACATCGATTCCCACGTGGGAGAAGGGTGGGTCTGTCAGAGTCCTATCTTGTAGTAGATCTGCCATTATCTGGTTTTGGCAGCTATGTCTAAGGCGCCTGCATTTGACACATTTGAAAATTACACTGTTGACCAACCTTTTGGCATTAACCACCCACAGACCTTCATTTCTAAGGGCTGCCTCAGTTAGGGTTCTGCCCTGATGATGGATTTTCTCATGACAATGACGAACGAGCAACATTGCAATGTGGCTATTAGGGGTTTTTTAATGCACACCTTGAGTTTAGCCTTAGCTATCCAACTCTCAAAATACCTTCTTTGTCCAAAAATGGGTTCAACTCATGTAGGAAACTGGTTAGGGATGTTGAGTCCTTGCTCTAACCTAGCTATTTCCTGTTTGAACTCATGTCTCTGAACTGACTTGAGTATGGCTCTCTTAGCCTTTATCATGTCCTGGACCTGTAATGGCTCACTGTCGTCTTTGCAGGCTAAACGATGTATGAGTCTAGCAACTGCTCTAAGAAAACTATGCCACTCAGAAAAACGCTCAAAACGGCGTGGTTCCAGGCAAGATCTTTGGCCCATCTGGATCTCTGTGGTCGTCTTGGAGGCTTTTATCTCTGGAACAGACTCTGGCAATTCTATGCTTTCTGAGGGAGAAAAGACCAACGGAAAGTTGACATCTGTCAGACATCTGGGACCCGTCAGCCAACTGGAGCTTAAAACTCATTGAGCTGAAGCTCCTCTGGAAACGACGTCTGCTGGGTTGTCGCTGGTGGTGACATGATGCCATTGGCTGGGTGTAGAACTAGATAGAATGTTGTTGATTCTATTAGCCACATATACTTTAAATCTTTTGGTTGTGTTGTTGATGTAACCAAGCACAACTGTGCTGTCTTTGTGAAAATGAACGTCTTGAAGAAAATCTCCTATCTCTTGCTGTATGGTGCGCCAGAGCTGAACTGCAAGAACTGCTGCGCACAATTCCAGCCGGGGTATGGAAGTCCCCATAGGAGCTATTTTAGCTTTTGCCATGATGAATCCCGCATGACAGACATCTTTGTCCCTTTGCCGCATGTATCCTACAGCTGCTATGGCTCGCTCAGATGCATCACAGAAGATATGAAGTTCTGCGATGGGTCCTATCATCGCCTTGCAGGGAATAAATTGCCTGGGAACTGTGATGGTTTCCAGTCCTTCAGCTTGGGAAGTCCAGTTTGCCCAAGCTGCCTTCACTGATGTGGTCCCATCCTATCTTTTCTTGAATCACTTGCCTGAACAGAAGCTTGGCAGTGATCAGGACAGGGGCAGCTATGCCTAAGGGATCAAATATCCCATTGATGGCAGTAAGTATCTGCCTCTTAGTGTTCACAAACTGAAATTTGGATGCTCTCAAATAAAGATGGTCAGTTTTCACATCCCAGAGAAGTCCTAAACTGGACTTGGAGCTTAACTCTTTAAATAACTCATAAACATTGCTTTCCGCCAGGTCTTCTGAGGGAAAGCCTTGCAAAATTTGTCTGTTGTTAGACAGTAGTTTATGCAGGCGAATGTTGGCACCCTTTAACAAAGTCTGCACCTCATGCACTATTTGGATGGCTTGATTGATGGACCCAAAAGAAACCAAAAGGTCATCTACATAGAAGTTGTGGTTGACTATGCTGGCAACCTCTGGACTAAACAGGTGTCCAAACTCATCCTCAGTTCTTTTGAGGCAGTAGTTTGCAACAGCTGGAGACGGGGTGTTTCCGAAGACGTGTACGTGCATCTGGAAGACCCGACATCTGGGTGTCTGCGTACCACAAGAAATTGAGGTATCTGCAATGATCAGGACAGACTAAGAGCCGCCGCAAACTAGCGTCTTGGGAGAGCAAACTATGCCAGCACGACCGATGACGTCGAAGACTCTGCCTCTTTCTCCGCCTACTTCTCCGTGGCCACGTGATTTTCCCTTTGCTAGGGCAGTGATGCGAGCGTACTCTCGCTGTTGAATTCTGTCAACAGAGGCAGAGTCTTCGACGTCATCAATCGTGCTGGCACAGTTTGCTCTCCCAAGACGCTAGTTTGCGGCAGCTCTAAGAAGACATAGAACATCTTGTGGGTGTCTGCAATGACAGCAAACTCCTTTTCTCTAAATTTCAAGATGACGCCGAGCAGACTGTTTAAAAGATCTGGCCCCTTTAACAAAACATTGTTAAGTGAAATGTCCTGACATGTCGTACTGGCATCGAAACAATTCGGACCTTACAGGCTTTTGGGGATGCGTGACTTTATGGAATGGTAAAAACCAATGTTCCTCACTGTCCTCACTTTGGTCAGAGGCCTCTGCATAATTGCTTTGGAACATGTCCTCCATAAAGCTGACAATCTGTTTCTTGACTTTGGGGTTCTTTTGCATCTTTCTTTTTAGGGACCAGAGTCTTTTCTCTGCCACGTGCCTGTTGTTTGGCAAAGTGGGCCTATTTAACTTAAAGGGCAAGGGGGCTACCCAATTTCCCTCTGGACTTCGAGAGACTCGAAAGTTCATGATATCCAAGAACCTCTGCTCATCTTTGGAAAGCGCTGTGGCTTCGTCTCTCTCAGAGACTTCAAAGATGGAGAAATACTCTGGAGTTATTCCTTGACAGTAAACTGAGATGTGGCTCAGGCAGCTGTGCATAAGCGTGGGACATCCACTTATGAGCACGCTTGCTTTCTTGGAGTCCGACAGTGATGGAGGGTGCATCTTGTTTATGCACACTAGGCCAATGACTGTCCAGCCTAAAGGTAGTTGTTGTGCGATGGGTGAACTTGGAGGTCCCTTAACTTGGTCGTTTATGCAGAATAAGCTCGGGCAGTCCGAACCAAGCCAAAGAGCAATGTCCACATCAGGCAGAAAAGCTGGTATGGCATTCTTCAGCCTTCGCAGATGAGAATGAGCCTCCACAACTTCTCGGGTAACAATTTGCTTTTTGTTCCGAGGGATGGAGGAACACTCGATGAGGTCTGGCAGCTTGAATTGTCTCTTCTGGTCGCAAGAGGAGACAACAAACCCAGAAGCTATGCGATCCTGCAACTTCTTCCTTCCCGCACACGTAGACATAGTGTAGTCAACCGTCTTGGCTTTTAGGTCGATCATTTGGAAGAACTCTGGAGTAGCCAGGGAGGCGTCGCTCTGAGAGTCCAAAGCCATATAAAGTCTTTTTCTAAGCCAAGGGGTCTTGGCTGAATATATGTCCACCAGGCAGATGGGATGGCAGACTCTGAACTGGTGCGCGTCAGAGCACAGTTCAGTGCAGGCGACTGTTGGAACATCTTCCTGCATCTGTGGTACAGCCTGCTTGTTAGTGGTTTCGGTAGGTGGCCTTTCCTTTGAAGACGTGACCCCTTTGGCATCAGAGACAGCGTTGGAGTTGTGCATTGCGGTAGTTTTTGATACTATTAACCTTTAGGGCTCTTGCAAACTGCAGCAGCCCTGGGACAAAATGCAAAAGAAAGCAGCCTCACACAGCTGAAAGGTAAGGCAAACCAGGCTCCTGGGAGACGGAACAACTCCCAAATTTCAAGGTCTATTTTCCCCAAACTCCAGAAGTGTTCACATGTGGCATATTGAGTATTTGTGCCAAGTTTGGTCCAGATCCATCATTGTTTGTGTCCACAGTGCTCTCTGGCTGTAGATGAACTATAACTCCAACGTTCAAATGTTCATGGGAATTCTGTGTGCCAAGTTTGGTTCAATTCCATTGTTGGTGATATTCAGAATGCTCTTTGATTGTATATTAACTATAAATCCCAGCATCAAAAACTTCCAAATAACAAAATCAATCTCCCACAAGCCCACCATTATTCAAATTTGGGCATATCATGTATTTGGGCCAAATTTGGTCCAGTGAATGAAAATACATCCTGCATATCAGATATGTACAATATGAATCATAATAGTAGCAAAGTTACAGTTATGAATTAGCAATGAACATAATTTTTTTAATAATTTTTATTGAGATTTCTTAGTAGCTATTGCTACTAAGAAATCTCAATAAAAATTATTAAAAAAATTATGTTCATTAACATCAGTAAAATTATGTTCATTAACATCAGTAAAATTATGTTCATTAACATCAGTAAGGTGTTAATCATTGATATATTGAAGTTTACATTAAAAAGGAGTAGGGGGCAGCGGGATGGGGGGGAGGGTTAGGGGCGGGTCAGGGTATCTCTCTAAGGGTTGGGGTAGGGTAGCTGTGAATCTGACAATGTGGGGTGTCGCCTAACTAATCCGGATTTGAGTGGGGTGGTTGTGCATGGTAAGGGAGGTGGGACGTGGAGTGTGTTAGTAAATTAATAAGATTTCCCCTTAATTCATTGGTTGCCCCCATGGGTTAGTTGATGTTTGTGTGTTCTTTCTCTGTAAATCTTCATTCTTCTTTGTCTTCATCCCCTCTTTTTTATCTTAACTTTCCTTCTAAGTAATGCCTGATTGGAGACCAGTCTGTTCTATTACTTCTTGTTGTCTGTTTGGCTGTTAAGTGTTGTGTTAAGGTATCCATGTTCATAATGTCCATTAACTTCAGTCTCCATTCGTCGATCTTTGGAGTTTCCTCGCTTTTCCACTTGCTTGCCACTACTAGTCTTGTGGCGGTCGCCATGTGGAAAAAGAGTTTATCTTTATTCTTGTCTATCTTGAAGTCAAAGATTCCTAGTAAGTAGTACTCTGCTTTTTTTCTCTATTCTTAGTTCCAATATCTTTGTTGTTATTTCATGAATTTTCTGCCAGAATTTTTTAACCTTCCTGCAGAACCACCAGAGATGGAGGAAGGTACCTTTTTTGTCTTTACATTTCCAGCATTTGTCGGTTACTTTTTAAATAATATTTTGCCAGTTTGCTTGGTGTTAGATACCATTGATACAGCATTTTGATCCAGTTTTCTCGTAAGCTGTATGAGTTGGTCCACTTTATCTTTGTCTTCCATGCATATTCCCAATTCGGTGTTGCAATTGAATAGCCAAGGTTGTCCGCCCATTTTGTAATGTAGCTGTTTATTCTGCTTCCTTCTGTTTTCCAATTTAGGAGGATTTTGTATAGTTTTGTTATTCCTTTCTTTTCTGTTGCCATAATCCTTTCCCATTGTCTATCAGTGCTTTCGAATCCGTCTTTTTTTGTCTCTGTTGAATGCTTCGTTTAGCTGCCTGTATTGGAACCATGAGACTCCACCATATGTTTCTTTGATTTCTTCTAGCGATTTTAATTTGAATCCTTCTCTGTCTTTCTTTAGAATGTCCTTGTACATAGGCCATTTTTCCCACCCTAATTCTCTTCTTTGAGAAGCCTCCAACGGAGATATCTATAAAGGGGTCTTTTGGTAAAAAAATTTCTTATATTTTTCCCAGATTCTAATTATTGATGACCTAACGAAATGGTTTCCAAAGTTCTTTTCGATCTTCTTCTTGTCATACCATAGGTATGCGTGCCATCCACTCCGAAGGTCGTGCCCTTCTAACGCCAACATTTTAGATTTGTCTGTGTTTGCCCATTCTCTGATCCAATTTAGTCCACATGCATCGTGGTATGTTTGCAAATCCAGAAGTCCTGGTCCACCTCTTTCTTTTTCGTCAATTAGGCTTGTGAATTTTATTCTCGGTTTCTTACCTCTCCATCCAAATTTTGAAATTTCTTTATTCCAATTTTTGATTACCTGGACATTTCTAATTATTGGTATTGTTTGGAACAAAAAAAAGAATTTTGGGCAGGATTGTCATTTTGATGGCAGAGATTCTTCCTAAGAGGGAGAGGTTAAGGTGTTTCCAATTTTCAATTTCTTTGCTGATTTCTCTCCATTTTACTTCATAATTGTTTTTCAATAAATGAGAGTTTTTTGCAGTTAGGGTTATACCGAGGTATTTTATTTTATCTGTTACTTGTATCCCGCTTTTTTCTTCCAATGTTCTTTGCCGCTTTTTTGTTATATTTTTTGTTAGCCATTTGGTTTTGTTTTTATTTATAATAAAGCCAGCTACCGCGCCAAATTCTTCGATTTTATTCAACCACAGTCCAAAATTTTCTAGTGGGTCTTTGATCACACAGATTACATCGTCCGCGAATGCTCTTAACTTATATGTGTGTCTCCGTATTTTGATTCCTTTAAGTCTGTTGTCCTTTCTGATGTTATTGAGGAGTATCTCTAGTGACATAATAAAAAGCAGCGGCGATAATGGGCACCCCTGTCGGGTTCCTTTTTGAATATTTATGCTCTGTGTTGTGCATCCGTTTACTGATATTTTGGCTTCTTGGGTACTATAGATCGATGCCCCATGTCCAGTTCTTTTACTAAAGTGAGGAAGAAATCCCAGTTAATTTGACCAAAGGCTTTTTCGGCGTCTAATGAAAGCAGTGCACATTCTTTGTCAACGTTCTTCTCGTAATATTCTATTACGTTCACTACTGTTCGGATGTTATCTTTTATTTGACGCTGTTGGAAGAAAGCCAGCTTGTTCTTCTTCGATCCACTCTTTAAGGAATTGTTTCAATCTTTCAGCAATTATACTTGCGTATATTTTATAGTCTACATTCAGTAGAGATATAGAGCGGTAGTTTTTTACATCTGTTCTGTCAGTTCCTTCTTTGTATATCATTGTTATTTTTGCCTGTTTCCATGTATTTGGGATTTTTTTGGTTTCTAGGGCCTGGTTCATTTGTTTCTTCAATTTAGGTATCAGTTCTTTTTCATAGGTCTTGTAATAGACTGCCGAGAAGCCGTCTGGTCCCGGTGTTTTTGAGGAATCTAATTTCTTGATTGCATTTTGGATTTCTTGATTGGTTATTTCTTTATTTAAATTTCCTCTGTGCTCCTCTGAGATCTTTTCTAGTTTTTGTTCACTCAGGTATCGAGTTATTTCATCTATCTTGGGTTCTCCTCGTGTATAAAGTGTTCCATAATAATCATTAAATTGGTTTATTATGTCCTGGTCTTTCGTAAATTCACTGTTGTTTGTGATTATCTTTGTGATGCATTGCTTTTGTTTTGCTTTTCCAATCTTTCTTGCCAGCCATGTTCCAACCTTATTTGCATTGTAGAAGTGCGATTGTTTTACAAATTTTATTTTTTTCGCCATCTGTTCTGTTTCTAATTCTATTCTCCTTTTCTGGAGCATTTCAATTTCTAGAATTAGGTTGGTATTTCTTGGGTCTTGTTTCAGTTTACATTCTGCCTCGTCTAATTTTGTTGTTATCTTGTTCATCTGTTCATTTCTCTTCTTGTTTCTTCTGGCCACTTGCTGTATACAAATACCTCTTATGACTGCTTTTCCCGCATCCCATGTCGTCTGCATGTCTACCTCCTCTGTTTCGTTTAGTTCAAAATATTCTGTTATGTAGGATCCTATGAGCTGTTGGATTTCTTGATCTTTCAATAAGTTGTCGTCTAATCTCCAGTTGCCTTGTCTTTTCTTTTGATTGTAGGTGAACTCGATTGGGCTGTGGTCTGAGTCTTTCCTTGTTAGAATCTCTATTCTGTCTATTTTGGTGCTTAAGGAATATGTTGTCCATACCATGTCAATCCTTGACCAACTTCTGTGGCATCCCGAGAAATAGGTGTAGTCTTGATCATCTGGGTGGTGGTTCCTCCATGCATTTTGCAGGTTAAATTCTTTTAGTAAGTTGGTCATTGTCTTAGGTAGGAGATTTACCTTTGTTGTTTTTTGTTGGCCAGGTTCAGATTTTTTGTCTTGTTTGTTGTTAATTATACCGTTGTAATCTCCCATTATTATGAGGTGGTCATATTCTTCTTCCTGAATTAGTTTTTTTAGTTTCTGGGTGAATTTAGATTTTGGGCCATTTGGTGCGTAGATGTTGCACACTAATGTTTTCTGCTTGTCAAATGTTGTTGTGACTCCGATTATCCTTCCTTCATCGTCCTTGAAGGCTTGTATTGGGTTAAGGTCTTCATTCACATATAAAATTACTCCTCTTTTCTTTTCTTTTGCTAGTGAGAAGAATTCTTTGCCTATTTTTTTGTTCATGATGTGTACTGAATGTTTTTGTGCAATGTGCACTTCTTGGAGGGCCACTATGTCGTATTTGCATTGTTTAATCTTATTGAGGACTCCTCTTCTTTTGTTTGGGGAGTTTAATCCATTGATATTTTGGTTATAACATTTGACTGTTCTTTCCATGTTCTTCATTTTTTTCTGGTATCTTCTCCAGTCTTGATGTTGGGATAGTGGGGGTCTCCTCTATTTTTTCCAGGCAGTCCGTTCGGCTCCTTTTGGTCTGTAGGCCTAGTCCGACTTTATATACTTCTCCTTCTTTATTCATCTTTATTGTTCTTAAGAAGTCGTTCGCTTTCTCCTCCGAAGTTATCCATATCCTCTCGTTTTTGTAAGTTGCCATCAGGCCCTCTCCTCTCTCCCATCTGAATCTGATATTTTGTAGTTTGAGTTCTTCAGTCAGTTCCTTGTATTTTCTTCTTTGGATTGTTGACTGGGTATGTTCTTTTAGAATGATGACCTTTTTGTTCTTATAATATGGTGGGTTTTTGAAGTTTTGCTTAAGGATTTCATCTCTAATATGTTTTCTTCCGAATTGTACTATAACGTCTCTTTGTACTTTGTGTTTTTTGGCGTATCCCGTCGTTATTCGATATGTTCTGTCGATATTTGTTTCTGCATCTTCTTCTGCTATTTCCAGTAGTTCTGCTGTCATTGATACAATAATTTTTCTTAGGTCTTCTTGTGTTTCCTTGTATATTTCAGAATCTTAAATAGTATTCTAATTCTTTCTGTTCGGCTTGGTCTAGTTTCGCTTCTATCTTTTCTTCTCTTATTTCTATGTCTTCTAGTTTTCAGTTGATTGTTTCTTGTGTCTCTTCTAGTTTAGCGACATCTGTTTGATTTTTCCTCATTTCCTGTCTCATGGCATCCATTTCTTTTTTCATTTCTCCCAGTTCGTTTGTAATTTCTTTTCTCATTTTTGCCATTTCCTCGGTCAAATCATTCTTAAGTCACATTCTTTGATCTTCTGCAACCTTTTGATAGGCGTCTTTTTTCTCTTGATATGCTTCTTGCTGTTCCAGTATCTTCTGTATTTCCTTTAGTATCTCTTTTCCTGTTGGGTTACCGGATACTGAACCTCTCCTTTGTTCTGTTTGTTCCATCTTTTCTATTTTATCGGTTTTATCTGTCTTGTTCTTAGGTGTTGTCATTTTTAACCAATTCTTCAAAGTTCCTCTTATATATATTTTGGCCCCCGTTTTGGTTAATATGGTACTATTTTTGTAAACTTATCTGGGGGTCAATATATCTGATGTTGCAGTTGTTCTTTGTTTGTTTCGTATTTGTTTTACTTTTTGAGAGTTTTTTATTATTATTTTATTATTTTTATTATTTATTATTATTGTTATTTTTTTAATTATTTAATTATTTAATTTTTTTTCAATATATGTATCTATATATTTTTTGTGTATTGGCTTCCCTCTTGAGTCTCTCTTGAGTCCGTTATGTCTATTAATGTCTGTTGATTCCTTCCTTCTTTCTGCGTTCTCACTCTCCTCTCTTCCTTCTGGTAGTTTACTAGCTCTATTTTATTTATTTATTTATTTCATCTACTTATACCCCGCCCTTCTCACCCCGGGGGGGACTCAGGGCGGCTTACAAAGGAGGCACAATTAGATGCCCAAATCACACAACAAACAATACAAAATATAACAGTTCAACAATTAAAATGAAACATCAATACCTATTAAAATCATAAAAACTATCTCATGTCAGAGTCCATATATCAGAGTCCATATATCCATTCCATTCCATTGTCCTTGTCTATCGATAGGTCCTTTAATCAGTTGTCAGCATGGCCAAAAGCTTGGTCCCACATCCAGGTCTTTAGTTTTTTCCTAAACGCTAGAAGGGAAGTCGTCGATCTGATCTCCCTGGGGAGTGAGTTCCACAGGTGGGGGGCCACCACTGAGAAGGCCCTGCTCCTCGTCCCGCCAGTCCCACTTGTGCCACTGGCGGGGTCGAGAGCAGGGCCTCCCCAGAAGATCTTAAACTTCGAGGTGGGATGTAGAGGGAGATCCATTCGGACAGATACACTGGGCTGGAACCGTATAGGGTTTTGTAGGTCAAAACCAGCACTTTGAATTGTGCTCGGAATTGGATCGGCAGCCAGTGGAGCTGATGCAACAGGGGGGTGGTGTGCTCCCTGTACGCCGCTCCGGTGAGCAATCTGGCTGCTTCTCGCTGGACTAGTTGAAGTTTCCGAGCAGTCTTCAAAGGCAAGCCCACGTAGAGTGCGTTGCAGTAATCCAACCGGGATGTGACAAGAGCGTGGATCACCGTGGCCAGATCCGACTTCCCAAGGTACGGGCGCAGCTGGCGCACAAGTTTTAATTGTGCAAAAGCTCTCCCGGCCACCGCTGAGACCTGGGGCTCCAGGCTCAGCGATGAGTCCAGGATCACTCCCAAGCTGCGAACCTGTGTCTTCAGGGGGAGTGTAACCCCGTCTAACACAGGCTGTAACCCTATACCCTGTTCGGCCTTCCGACTGACCAGTAGGACCTCTGTCTTGTCTGGATTCAATTTCAATTTGTTAGCTCTCATCCAGTCCGATACAGCGGCTAAACACCGGTTCAAGGTCTGGACAGCCTCCTTGGTGACAGGTGAGAAGGAGTGACAGATTTGGACGTCATCTGCATAGAGATAGCATCTTAATCCGAAACTCCGAATGATCTCTCCCAGCGGCTTCATGTGGATGTTAAATAACATCGGGGACAAGATAGAACCCTGTGGGACTCCACACAACAACGGTTGTGGGGCCAAACAGGTGTCACCCAGTAACACCTTCTGGGTCCGTCCCTCAAGGAAGGATCGAAGCCACCGCAGAGCAGTGCCTCCGAGCCCCATATCCATGAGGCGGCCCAGAAGGATACCGTGATCGACGGTATCGAAGGCCGCTGAGAGGTCCAGCAGAACTAACAGGGACACACTCCCCCTGTCTAGCTCCCTGCGTAGATCATCTACCAAGGCGACCAAGGCTGTCTCAGTTCCATGTCCCGGCCTAAAGCCAGACTGTGCCGGGTCTAGATAATCAGTGTCTACCAGAAACCCCTGGAGTTGTGTTGCCACCACACGTTCCATGACCTTGCCCAAGTAGGGGAGATTGGAAACAGGCCGATAGTTGTCAAATTGAGTGGGATCCAGTGATGGTTTCTTCAACAGCGGTTTTATAATAGCTTGTTTTAAGCTCGCTGGAAATTTTCCTTCCTGTAAGGAGGCATTAACCATCACCTTCACCCACTCTGCCAAACCCCCTCTGGCTTCCTTGATCAGCCAGGAAGGGCAGGGGTCTAGGATGCATGTGGTGGGTCGCACCTCTCCAAGGATCCTGTCCACATCCTCAAGCTGAACCAATTGAAACGAATCCAACAAAACTGGACAAGCAGATGCTCTCGTTACAAGATTGTCGGCCGTTACCACCCCCAGTTCCCTCAAGGTCAGTCCAGTCACTTCAAGGATGCCATCCATCCATCTTGCCCTTGGTCAGCCCCTCTTCCTTTTGCCTTCCACTTTCCCCAGCATAATTGTCTTCTCTAGGCTTTCCTGTCTCCTCATGATGTGGCCAAAGTACTTCAACTTTGTCTCTAGTATCTTTCCCTCCAGTGAGCTGTCGGGTTTTATTTCCTGGAGGATGGACTGGTTGGATCTTCTCGCAGTCCAAGGCACTCTCAGAACTTTCCTCCAACACCACAGCTCAAAAGCATCGATCTTCCTTCGCTCAGCCTTCCCTAAGGTCCAGCTCTCACATCCGTAGGTTACTACAGGGAATACCATGGCTTTGACTAGGCGGATCTTTGTTGCCAGTCTGATGTCTCTACTCTTTACTATTTTATCGAGATTGGACATTGCTCTCCTCCCAAGAAGTAAGCGTCTTCTGATTTCCTGGCTACAGTCTGCATCTGCAGTAATCTTTGCACCTAGAAATACAAAATCTGTCACGGCCTCCACATTTTCTCCCTCTATTTTCCAGTTGTCAATCATTCTTGTTGCCATAATCTTGGTTTTTTTGACGTTTAGCTGCAACCCGACTTTTGCGCTTTCTTCTTTCACCTTGATTAGAAGGCTCCTCAGCTCCTCCTCGCTTTCGGCCATCAGAGTGGTGTCATCTGCATATCTGAGGTTGTTAATGTTTCTTCCAGCAATTTTCACCCCAGCTTTGCATTCTTCCAGCCCCGCACATCGCATGATGTGTTCTGCATACAAGTTAAAAAGGTTGGGTGAGAGTATGCAGCCTTGCCGTGCGCCTTTCCCAATCTTGAACCAGTCTGTTGTTCCGTGGTCAGTTCTTACTGTTGCTACTTGGTCCTTGTACAGATTCCTCAGGAGAGAGACAAGGTGGCTTGGGATGCCCATCTCACTAAGAACTTGCCACAATTTATTATGATCCACACAGTCAAAGGCTTTAGAATAGTCAATGAAGCAGAAGTACACTATAAAGTACACTTGTGCTAAAGTTGTTATAAAGTGCACTTGCGCTGAAAAAGCTATAAAGTGCACTTGTGTTAAAATTATAAAGTGCACTTGTGCTAGAGTTAATATAAAGTGCACTTGCGCTGGAAATTGGAGGGATATCAATAGCAGCAAAAGTAAAGTGAACATTGACCTAGAGGTAGTATGCTGATGTAAACAGTTAGCAGGAACCCAAAGAACAGAACATAAAGTGCAATGGCTATGACCACTTGACCTAGGATTTTGGACCACTTAGTCGAGGTATGGAATCTAGCAAGATCTAAAGTGCTTAGAGTAATGATATGAGATTTAGCAGGAACTAAAGTGCTTAGATTAAAGTGACTTTGTGCTGAGATAGATAGTTCTAAAGTGCTCAATAATGCAAAGAATGTCTACTATAAATGGGTTCACTTTCCAACCATTCAGTCAAGACAGACAGTTCGCACCGAAGAACCTAGGCCCTTAGGCCCGTGGAGCAAACAAGCCGGCACCCAGGGTCAGGTCTCCGGTTCTTCTTGGCCGTCTTGGGTGAAGATGATCCCAGCAGAGCAGATGGTAATCCGTAATGGAGACAATATATGCAATTATTGGTAACTCAGCAGCACAATTTTACGGATTGTCCGTTGTATAATGGATGTTGTTTGCACTTTTCGTCCTGACCTCAAGGTTGGAAGGATTCAGGACCCCTGTGGCAGGAGCAGTCTGAGACTAGGCCAAGGCAGGTGCAACACAGCTTTATAGTCACTCCCTCCTTGGAGGATTGCTGAGTCGCACCCAGTTGGAAAGGGCCTGGGGCTTCTCCTACTCACAAGTAATCCAGGGCAGCCAAGCTGGATGGAAGGATTCAGGACCCCTGTGGCAGGAGCAGTCTGAGACTAGGCCAAGGCAGGTGCAACACAGCTTTATAGTCACTCCCTCCTTGGAGGATTGCTGAGTCGCTCCCAGTTGGAAAGGGCCTGGGTCTTCTCCTACTCACAAGTAGTCCAGGGCAGCCAAGCTGGATGGAAGGATTCAGGACCCCTGTGGCAGCAGCAGCAGCAGTCTGAGACTAGGCCAAGGCAGGTGCAACACAGCTTTATAGTCACTCCCTCCTTGGAGGATTGCTGAGTCGCACCCAGTTGGAAAGGGCCTGGGGCTTCTCCTACTCACAAGTAGTCCAGGGCAGCCAAGCTGGATGGAAGGATTCAGGACCCCTGTGGCAGGAGCAGTCTTTGGTTCCTTGTTCTTTGTTGGTCTCACACTTCCTACCTCTCTAGGCTTTCCTCTCTTTCGTTCCTCCTCCTTGCCTTGATGTCACTTCCGCCTTCTCCCTTCCCAATATCCCGCATGGTATTCTGCTCTGAGGGGGAGCGCGCCTCGTGGATTCCCACTTCCGCCTTCTCCCTTCCCAGTTTCCCCTGCGGGTGGCAGGCAGCCTTCCCTTCCGTTCACGCTGCTGCTGCTTCCGTTGTGGGGGAGGGAGCGCGCCTCGTGACTCCTTGTTTATGTTGGAGGTCTGGTTGAGTGTGTAGTCTTGAGAGGGTTTCCAGCGTTTTCAAGGCCAATATGGCAGGTAGGGCTGTTTTTCTTTTAATCCTTTCGGATCTTTGCCCCCCTTTCTTTCTCTTTCTGTCTCTCTTCTTTATGCTGGTCTCATTTGCATATCTTGCGCCTTTTTAGTCACTTTAAGTTATTTTTGAATCGCTTTAAGTTACTTTAAGCCACTGCCTTCACAATACAGCGCTCTTTTTTCTTGTTTCTTATTTCTCTGTGCTTGCTTTTCACTCTTTTCGCTCTTAAACTTGAGCTATCCCTTATCGCTTGACTTGTCGCTCTTTTCCCCTCTGGCTTTTCCTTTTCCTCTCTCTCCAATCTTCTCTTTAGCCGTGACTTCTCTATTTAAGCTTTTTTAGCTTTTCTAACTTTCTTTTCTCCTCTATAACTCGTACTGTGTCACAGGGGTCTGATAATCAAATCTGCTCACCTTTGAAGTTTCCTCTCCCACATCCTTCGTAAAATTGCGGCGATGGTCGGCTGTCGTTCCCGGTCCAGGTCCCTGGATGGGATACCTCCCCGCTAGCCGCTGCCTTCCCCCGTCCGGGTCTGCTGGCTGGTCCCCTTGAGGGGGATCAGCTCTCGAGACCGTCGGAGCGGGTTTCTGGAGGCTTTGCGTTGATCGGGGCTTCGATCCGGCCCGATACAGGGGCAGGGTTGCCACCACTAGCTTCAGTTGGAGGTTGACTTCAGCGGAGCTCCACTGGAGTCCATCCAGCCGCCATATTGCCAAACCGGAAGTTCCCAGCAATGAACATAATTTTATGGTTGAGGGTTACCACAACATGAGGAACTGTATTAAGGGGCAGCGGCATTAGGAAGGTTGAGAAACACTGGTATAGTCCAACACAGAAGTGAAAATGTCTATCATAAATGACTACTCCAGTACATCATTAAGGAAATCAACCCTCCCCCCCCCTTTTTTTTTTATTTATACAATTTTATCCACCCTCAGTCAAGAATAGGACCTCTAACACACCAGTTTGGAATATAAAAATCAGTTTTGATAGCACCAATGTGGACTTCAAATGTTTGTGACTCAAATCTGATTTTATAGCAAGTCTGTCCAGCAAAATCTATCTGCAGCCAAACCATGGGCTAGGTAGTATCCTGGGAGGGAATCACTTTGGCCCCAGGGGTTGAATTCAGTTTTAAAGAAGTTCTCAGGAGCCACATCCCACTACTGGGGAGAGCCAAAGGCAAAAGGGCTACACCAAGAAAATATCTAGTCTATTTAATTGAAAAACTCCTGTTGCCAATAACTCCTAAGTGATGTAATGGATTTATTTATTTATTTATTTATTTCACAGTTTTCTATACCGAGCTTCTCAACCTCATTGAGGGACTCAGCCCGGTTTCCAGCCATAAAAAATATATACACTCATTAAAATATCATAGATCACAATTACAAAAACAATGTTAAAAACACTATATATAAAACTACAGTGGTCAGTCGTCCTATTAAGATGGATCTACATCAACTTCCATCCAGGGTCCTATGGTGTTGTCTCATTCATCGAAGGCCTGACTCCACAGCCATGTCTTCACCCGTTTCCTAAATGTTAGGATGGATGGGGCGGTTCTGGCCTCCAGAGGGAGAGAGTTCCAGAGTCACGGGGCCACCACCGAGAAGGCCCTGTCCCTTGTCCCCACCAGGCACGCTTGCGAGGCCGGTGGGACCGAGAGCAGGGCCTCTCCAGATGATCTTAATAATCTTGATGGTTCGTAGGGGAGAATATGTTCGGAGAGGTAAACAGGGCCGGAGTCATTTAGGGCTTTATAGGTCAACACCAGCACTTTGAATTGTGCTCGGAAGCTAATTGGCAGCCAGTGGAGCTGGCGTAACAGCGGAGTGGTGTGCTCCCTGTACCCAGCCCCCGTTAGTAATCTGGCTGCTGCGCGTTGGACTTGCTGCAGCTTCCGGGCAGTCTTCAAAGGCAACCCCACGTAGAGAGCGTTGCAGTATTCTAAGCAGGATGTAACAAAAGCGTGTACTACCGTGGCCAAGTCAGTCCTCCCAAGGTACGGACGCAGCTGGCGCACAAGTTTTAATTGTGCGAATGCTCCCCTGACCACTGCTATGACCTGGGGTTCCAGGCTCAGCAATGAATCCAGGAGAACTCCCAGACTGCGTACCTGAGCTTTCAGGGGGAGTGTGACCCCATCCAGCACAGGCTGTAACCCCGTACCCTGTTCGGTCTTACAACTGACCAGGAGTACCTCTGTCTTGTCTGGATTTATTTTCAATCTGTTGTCCCTCATCCAGTCCGAGACAGCAGCCAAGCACCGGTTCATGACCTGAACAGCCTCCTTAGTGGTAGGTGGGAAAGAGTGATGGAGTTGGACATCATCTGCGTACAGATGACATCGTACCCCAAAACTCTGGATGATCTCTCACAACGGCTTCATGTATATGTTAAATAACATAGGGGACAGTATTAAGCCCTGCGGGACTCCACAGTGCAATGGCTGGGGTGTCGAGCAGGAGTCCCCTAGTGACACCTTCTGGGAGCGACCCTTGAGAAAGGACCGGAGCCACTGCAAGGCAGTACCCCCAAGACCCATTCCCGCGAGGCGTCCCAGAAGGATACCGTGGTCGATGGTATCGAAGGCCGAAGAGAGGTCCAGCAGAACCAACAGGGACACACTCCCCCTGTCCAGTTCCCGGTGCAGATCATCAACTAAGGCGACGAAGGCTGTCTCAGTACCATGTCCTGGCCTAAAGCCAGACTGACTGATCTAGATAGTCCGTGTCCACCAGGAATTCCTGAAGTTGCAAGGCCACCACACGTTCCAGGACTTTGCCCAAGTAGGGGAGATTGGAGACTGGCCGAAAGTTGACGAATTGAGTGGGGTCTAGTGATGGTTTTTTCAACAGCGGTTTGATGACAGCTTGTTTTAAGCTGGCTGGAATCTTGCCTTCCTGAAGGGAGGCATTAACCACCACCTTTACCCACTCTGCCAAACCCCCTCTGGCTTCTTTTACCAGCCAGGAAGGGCAGGGGTCTAGGATGCATGTGGTAGGTCTCGCCTCTCCCAGAACCCTGATGACCTCATCGAGTTGAACAGATTGAAACAAATCCAACAAAACTGGAGAAGCAGATGCTTAAGTTACATCCTCAGAGACTGCAGTTAATGTGGTGTCAAAGCCCGCATGGATCAAAGCGACTTTGTCCACAAAGTACTGAGCAAATGCTTCACAGCGCGCTGCCGAGTCATCAGGGGACCCACTCGAGGTGGGATTCAACAACCCTCTGACTACTCAGAACAGCTCTGCCGGACTGTTCCTTGCGGACGCAATATTGGCCAAGTAGAAAGCATTTTGCGCGGCCTCTATTGCCGCGCCATACGCCCTTAGATAAAGGAGTACATGTGTTCGGTTTGGCTCGCTCGGCTTTTTCCTCCACACACTCTCTAGCCATCTCTTTGTTCGCTTTAGCTCCACCAACTCCTCGTTGAACCAAGGGGCAGGTTTTGCTCGGCGACTTAAGAGAGGGCGCTCCGGAGCAATTGTGTCTATTGCCCTAGTCAGCTCCCTATTCCAGTCAGCGACCAGGGCATTGACAGAATCACCATCCAAGGCAGCGGAAACATCCCCAAGAGCCATCAGGAGTCCTTCTGGATCCATAAGCCTCCTGGGGCGGACCATCTTAATGGGTCCACCACACCTGCGGAGGTTAGAAGTTGCAACAAGTCTAAACCTGATCAGATGGTGGTCGGTCCATGGCAAAGGAGAGATTGACAGCTCCTCCACACTGCCACCTTCTTCCCAGCCCTGACAGAAGACCAGGTCAAGTGTGTGTCCAGTACAGTGGGTAGGGCCAGATACTAGTTGGGACAGCCCCATAGTTGCCATGGTGGCCATGAAGTCCTGAGCCGCTCCTGAAAGAGTGGACTCCGCATGTAGAGATTTTCTAAAAGGCAATGTATGTCCTCCAGACACTTACAACAATCTGATGCTCCCATAACTACATTCTAATGAATCCTGAGATTTGGTGTTCAGTGGGGACCCTAGATGTTTCTAGGAAACTCTAGCACGCTCCCCTTGACCACAGGCCCACAGACAACTCATGCCTGCCTTGCCAACATGACAAAGTATGGCATTTTTTCAGATGGAAGCTTAATGGTTAAACCTGTGTCTTACTGCAGCATAAATAACACTGAGTTGCAGGAGAGTTATTTCAGTCTTTTAGAATGGGAGAGGTGACTCATATGAGAACAGAGAAGCCCCTCAATGATGTTTGTTGCAAGGGGAAGGGGATGTGGCCTGCCCAGGGGGGCCCAAGGAGGAAGTCCTCAACCTTGGCTATAGGATGGGCTCTTAATTCAGAGTCCTGCTGTTTGTGTCTCCCCTTTACAATAGGCCTCGGAATCCTTTGCACAACTTAGGAATTTCATGACAGATATTCAAGGGATTCTGGGGCTGGGTGCGGATGGGGAAGGGGGTTTGGAAGAGTTGCGTAAAAAATCACCGGGTGGATTAGCGCTAGGATGTGCCTCCTGTGGCTACTGAGCAAAGGAGGTTCCTCTGCTCATTCCTGGAGGCAACCCATCATCGCCCAAGGCAGGGCCCCCAGCCTTCTGTGGGGCATTTCCAGGAGTTACCTTGCAGGAACACTAAGCAGAAAAACCAACTTAGCCATGTGGGCAGAAATCTGGATCCATTCTCTAAAACTCCAGCATGTCTTCTTCTTTTCTAGCTTGTAATCCACCACCTTGAGTCTCAGCTTTGGATAAAAAAAATGGGGTGTATAGTTTTATTTTGTGCCTGTGTGATTTTCTTTTGCTTGATGGTCTTTGTTTCCAATTAAGCAACATTCAAATGTATGTATAACTCACATTTGCATATGAGAGGACTTTCAGGTGTCTATATCTCCAGTCCTTTCTTCTTCTTTTCGTGTCAGGAGCGTCTTAAGAAACTGCAAGTCACTTCTGGTGTGAGAGAATTGGCCATCTACAAAGACTTTGCCGAGGTGAGGCCTGGATGGTTTTTAAAAAATGTTTTACCATCCTTGTGGGAGGCTTCTCTCATGTCCCCACATGGGGAGCTAGAGCTGACGAGAGAGCTCATCCACACTCTCTTTATATACAACTATCTGTAAACATAATGAAAGTGAAAATATGTATGTATGTGTGTGACTAGGGTGTCCACTTACACAGGCAGGCTTCCACTTCCATGAATAGTTATAGCTCCCACTGCTCAGAAGACATGCTGCCCACCACCCAGGTGAAGGCTTTCATATGGGGACAATTTTCATCCTAGATTTTATGTGTTTCCTCCACCACAGGCATCCCAGTATTTTTTACTTTCTCCATTGGCATGAAATTTGCATGACCCTGCCAACTGCCTCTCCCTTAACTCTTTCCTATTCTTTTCTATGGCACACAGCAAACAGGAATTAATCAGCAACTGAACATGCTAGAGAGGTTTGGGGTGAATTCACCATAATTTATAGGAGTTGTAGGTCCTGGGATGTATAGTTCACCTGCAATCTAAGGGCACTCTAACTCCACCAACAATCGACCTGGAACTAACTTGGCACACAGAAACCTCATGATCAACAAAAAATGCTGCAAGTTCTTTAGAGAGATTTATATGAGTTGTAGTTCAAACAATGGTGGAACCCAAACAATGGTGGATCTGGACTAAACTTGGCATGCATAACCAATATGCCCAAGTTTGAATACTGGTGGGTTTTGAGGAAAATTGGGCTGGACATTTTGGAATTGTAGATACTGGGATTTATAGTTCAGCTGCAATGAATGAGCATTCTGAACTCCAGCAAAGATAGAACTTGGCACACAGAGCCCCCATGGCCAGCAAAAAATACTGGAGGTTTTTGGGGAAAAATTACCTTGATTTAGGGGAGTTGTAGAATTGTAGTTCACCTCCATCCAGAAAGCGCTATGAACCAATGGATCTGGACAAAACTTGGCACACATACCTGATATGTCGCAATTTGCTGGAGGGGTTTGGGCAGAGCTGACCTTCCTTTCTGGAAGTTGTAGTTCACCCACAACCAGAAACTGTGACCTCCACTGACGTTGAACCTGGACCAAACTTAGCACACAGAACCCCCATGACTAACTCAACCTACTGGAGGGATTTGAGGGGACTGACTCACCATAGTGGGAGTTGGAGTTTAGCCTGCAGCCAGAGAGCACACTGAACCCCACCAATGATGCATCTTGAGCAAACTTGCCCAACATAACAAACTTGAAGTACCAGTGGAGTTTCTTGGGGTTAACCCGGCATGATGTGAGTTGTAGTTCACCCACAACTTTAGGCATTTTGTACAATTTAAAGAAATATTTTTTCAAATAACCCAGGCAATGCTGGGTCCCCAAGCTTTTGTGTGTGTGTATGTGTGTGTGTATGTGTGTGTAGTTCACCTCCATATGTATATACACACATATATAGAGAGAGACAGAGCACAAGTGTGTGTGTGTTGAGGGAGAAGAGAGGGAGGACCAGAAATGGATGTAATTGTTAGAAATGAAGGACATCAAGCCACTGAGGAGGGAGAGGAAATTAAGGTTTCCCTGGAAGTAAAGCCTTATCGAACTCCCCTTTGAACTGATGAGTGTGGAATGATAAATGGTGAAGCATCTCCAAAATAGGACACAGACCTTCCAGGCAGTAGTGTCCAGCTTCATTTTTGCCAGGGCTTTTGGCCACAAAACCCCTTGGGTATCTCTCCCTTCTGCTTGGTCTTTTCTCATGCCAAGGTTCCAATAAGAATGCTTTCCCGCTGCCTGGGAATGTGCCTCCTGGCCTGCTTTGCTCTGCCTGGACTTTTCTGCTCTAGTAATTTTTTGTTCTCTCCAGTGCTCAGAGCCCCTCTTTTGCCTGCCTTGACCACATTTCCTGATTCTTTCCCTTTATACATCCTTTCTCCTTTATTTTTATGTTCAGAGACCCAGTGCTCCAAGTGGAGAATTCCTCTGCTCATTGAACTACACAAAGACATAAGTATGAAATGCTTTCCATAGAACTGATCTCTCAGGGTTGCTTCCATGAGGAAGTTGAGATGGCACTCCATCCCTCCTTTTGTGAGTGTTGAGCACTTATCACTGCTTTAGTTCTTGTGCACAAGATCCATGAGACAAACTCTGGCCATGTGCCCTTCCAAAAAGAAATCCTGCACTGATTTGAGCTTCTTTATGGGCCACTAGACTTTCCTTAACATGGTGACTTGGTGTGTTGGACTCCAGCTCCCAGCATTCCTCACCAGCAGCAGGTTTCAATTCATGCCTGAGTAGACTCTCAGACAAATGAGGAACTGTCTTCATGAGATTCTTCCTTGTGCAAACATGCACAACATATACATCTGAGATCCTACATCATTTCAGCAGAGTGTAGAGTTCTGTGACGACCATGGTCTGCCAATAATAAATGAATTCTGCAACAAATCAGGCCTCGATGTCCTTAGAAGCCAAGCTGACTAAACTGAGGCTGCTGTACTTTGGACATATCATGAGAAGACAGGACTCACTAGAAAAAAAATCAAAAATCTATATAAATAAAAATGTAATGTTCGTTTGTGCTACCAACAGAACTCAAAGATCGCTGGGGGAATTGACACCAAATTTGGACACAAGACACCTAACAGTCCAATTTATGTCCTCAACTAAAAAAAAAACCCCAAAGAAACAGCAGAAACCCCAAAAATCTACACAAGGGAAGAGTAGCCATTACAGCACTAAGAGCCAAGCGTGTGCGCACGCACGGCCATACAAATAGAACTGGCACAGTGAGTGGCACCCAGCTCCCTCCCTCACCGCGGCCCATGCGGCCTGGCCAGGCCTTGAGCAAAGCCCCTCACCACTTGCGTCAGCGGTGTTTCTCTCTTTCTCCCCGGTGCAGCTTCGGCCAGGGTGGCACCGGGCCAAGCTTCTCCCTCCCTCCCTCCCTCCTTCCTTCTTTCCTTCCCCTTTCTTTCCCCTTCCCCTTCCTTCCTTCCCTCCCTTCCCCTCCCTCCTTCCCTCCCTTCCTTTACTTCTTCCTTCCTTCCCTCCCATGTGGGAGGGAGAAGCCTCCTGGGAAGCCACCAGGGAAGCCAGCGTTGCCTGGCCACGCCTACCCAGTGCCGTCTCTGCTGCCAAGAGCGCACACCACCCTCTTCGCCCTCAGGGATCTTCTGCTGCATTCTCTGCGCTCCGCGGCCATGAGGCGCCTCCTGCTCCATTCCCAGCCGAGAACAAGCTGCTCTTAAAAAATTTGGCCCAATTCTATCATTGATGTTCAGAATGCTTTGTAGGTGAACTACAAATCCCAGCAACTACAACTCCCAAATGTCAAGATTCTATTTCCCCCATACTCCACCAGTGTTCACATTTTGGCATATGGAATATTCGTGCCAAGTTAGGTCCAGATATATTGTTTGAGTCCACAGTGATTTTAGGATGTAAGTAAACTACAACTCCAAAACTCAAGGTCAGTGCCCACCAAACCCTTCCAGTATTTTCTGTTGGTCATGGGAAAACTGTGTGCCCAGTTTGCTGGGGTTTATACGTAAACTATAAATCCCAGCAACTACAACTCCCAAATGACAAAATCATTTTTTTTTTTGGAGTGAAGGACATACATTGAGTTGTTAGATGTCCAGTGGTTTTTGAGTTCTGTTAATCCCACAAACGAACATTACATTTTTATTTATATAGATTTATTTCCTATATTTATACCCTGCCCTTCTCCCCCTGAAAGGGGACTCATGCTTACATATGCCAAAAACCACTTTCAAAATGACAGAAAATAGATTTTCTCCCCCTCTCACCAGCTTCCATCTCCTTTATTAAATTTACAGTGTAGATGCACCCAAAGTCAACCCTTCCACATTTTCCATGTAAAATCCAGATTATCTACTTAGGACTGGATTATATGGCAGTGTGGACACATGCACACACACACATATATGGATGGATGTTGATACACACATATATCTATAACAATACTTCATATATTACTATTATATATAGTTCTATATAATACATATATATTATATATATTATTTTTATATATTACTACTATATAATATAATGTTGGTACTATATATTACAATATTAAATAGACTCATAGAATAGAGTTAGAAGGGACTCTACCATGGTATTGGGGGAGAATAGACAGGAAGGAAGGAGGAAAGGAGAGAAGGAAGGAAAGAAAGAGGTACCGAAAGAAGGAAAAAGAGAAAATAGGAAAGAAAAAGGAAAGGAAAGGCAGGAAAGAGATAAAAAAGGAAGGAAGGAAAAAGGAAATAAAAAGGGAAAGAAGGAAAGAAATAGGGAGGGAAGAAAGGAGACAAAGAAGTAGAGAAGGGGAGGGAAGGAAGGAAAGAGAGAAGGAAGGATGAAACCAAAGAACGAAAGAGGGAATGAAAGAAAGAGGTAGAGAAGGAAGAAAGGAGAGAAAGGGGAAGGGGAAGAAAAAGGGGGAAGGAATAGGTAGGAACCTCTCTTTCATAATAGTTCAGATATCTACCTGTACTTCAAAAATTCTTACTATAGGCCACAGCAACACGTGGCAGGGCACAACTAGTGCTTAATAAGATGGAAGGCAGCAGGAAAAGAGGAGACTGCATTCCAGATGGGTGCACTCCCTCCGTCAAGGAAGACATGCGTTTCCTGAGTTTGCAAGACCTGAGCAGGGCTGTTGAGGATAGGGAGATGTAAAGGTCTCTCATTCATATAAGATCACCATTTGTCAAAGTCGACAGCAGTTAACAATCAAAACTTGCATTATGTGAATATTCTAAATGCCCGTATAGTGCAACAGATATGACCAGTAGTCAGTGCATCTGCAGTGTGTAAAGCTCAAAGGCAATGCTGAGAGCAGTGTTTCTCAACCTTCCTAATGCCACAACCCCTTAATACAGTTCCTCATGTTGTGGCGACCCCCAACCGTAACATAACTTTCATTGCTCCTTCATAACTGTAATTTGTTACTGTTAAGAATCATAATGTAGACATGTGATATGCAGGATATATTTTCATTCACTAGATGAAATTTGGCACAAATAACCAATACGCCCAAATTTGAATACTGGTAGGGTAGGCGGGGGTGATTTTGTCATTTGGGAGTTGTAGTTGCTGGAATTTATATTTCACCTACAATCAAAGAGCATTCTGAACTCAACCAATGATATAATTGAGCCAAACTTGGCACACAGAACTTCTGTGACCAACAGAAAATGCTGGAAGGATTTGCTGGGTGATGACCTTGAGTTTTGGAGTTATAGTTCACCTACATCCAGAGAGCACTGTGAACTCAAACAATGATAGATCTGGACCAAACCTGGCACAAAACCTCAATATGCCCAAATGTGAACACTGGTGGAGTTTGGGGAAAATAGACCTTGACATTTGGGAGTTGTATTTGCTGGGATTTATAGTTCACCTACAATCAAAAGCATTCTGAACCCACCAACGATAGAACTGGGCCAAACTTCACACACAGAACTCCCATGACCAACAGAAAATAGTGTTTTCTAGTGGTTTTTGGTGACCCCTCTGGCATCCCCCTTGTGACTCCCCTAGGGGTCCTGGCCCACAGGTTGAGAAACGCTGGCCTATAGGCAACGTCCCTTCACACACATACTTGTCTGTGCTTTTCAATGTCTTATTGCATATGCAACGGTTCTACATACCCACCTCTATTTATGCCACTGTCGGCTTAGAATCAGGCATTGTACATTGTCCAAATACGTACACAAGTGTAAGAGTATGACCGCCACTACTAGGTGATGTAAACAATAGATGCCAGCCTACGTGCGGCTGAAAGCGCTTGCCTGGAACAGAGGAAGAAGGAACCCTGGTGTGAAGCATTCCGTTTCTGAATTGTTTTGAGAAGCCCTCCTTCTAATGCCGGACTGAGCTAGAGAGTGTGGAGCCAACAAGACTGGAGTTAAAAGCAGAGCAATGACAGGACAAGAGCAAGATATCACTCACCCTTCACCTTGAGAGTTGTGTGATGAGTAAAGAGTGTGATGGAAAGGGGCTTGGATGCCACCTTACTGAAAGGTGGCATAAATAGGGAGCCAACTAACTAGCTAATTGGAATTGGCAACTCAGGAGAACACTTTGGCCCTTTTGGCTGGATTTTATAACTGGAATCCTGTTGAGCTGTTGTGCCAATAATTCTAGATCGTACCTTGTGTGGTTGTACCTATTTTTGTAAGGATTTTTATTTTTGTAAGTACCTTTCTCCATTTATAATCTTTATTAAGTTTCCAGTTTACATTTAAAAAGCGAGAGATGTAGTCAAAACTACTAAAATGTGTGAGACGTGATAGCCACGAGAACCCCGAAAAAAGAAATGTGTTACGTGAGAAAGAATGAAAGCGTCAAAAGTAGCAAGAGTAGCAAAAGAAAGTAAATAAAGAAGGAAGGTGAGAAGGGGGAAAAAAGAAAGAAGAAACAAGGAGAAAAAGAAAAAGAAAAAAGAGAGATATAAAGCCCAAAGCCTGATTAAAAACCAGAGTAATAGATGTTGTCGACTTCCTGGGGTCTTCTTGAGGTCTGCTCTGCCTTCTTCCTCCTCTTCATTTTCTTTCTCTTCTCTCCTCAACTTCTTTCTCCTTCTCTTCCTTCTCGCTTTCTCATCCTTGATTAGATCAGAATCCTCTTATTCTTATGTCTGAAGTAGTCCATCACTTCTTCCCAGTTCATTTCTTTCATATTCATCCCTTTACTTCTTGATATTAAGAAGGTGAGTCTATCCATATTTTTGATTTCTAGAATTTTTGTTAATCTTTCATTTTCATCCGGTATCTCCTTTTGTTTCCATCTTCTAGCGTAGCAAATCCTTGCTGCCGTTGTTGTCAAGAAAAGTTCCGCCTTCCATGGAATTTTGATTTTTAAAATTTCTTGTAATTCTTTTTGAACCCCTCTCCAATATTCTTTTGCCTTTTTACAGGTCCACCAAATATGAAAGTATGACCCCTCTTTTTCCTTGCATTTCCAGCAATTTATGCTGGAATTCCTATTACATTTCCCTAATTTTTTCGGTGTCCTGTACCAGCGATGTGCAGTCTTCAGCCAATTCTCCTTCAAATCAATGGCGTAACAGTATTTTAATTTTTCCCTCCAGATTCTTTCCCATTCCTCTTGTCTTATATTCCTTCTAATATTTTCGTTCCATCTTTTTTTGTAGTTTTTTTCTTCTTTGGTTTCTAATTTCCACTCCAGCAATTTTTTATATATCTTTGTTATAAATTCTTTCTTGATTCCATTATATTATCCCAGAATTGTTTTTCCTGGTTAAAGCCAATCTTATCATTTTTGTACTTTTTTATAGTCCAATATTCTAGCCATGACACTTTTTGATCCGCTGTATTTAGTTCTTCCTGACTTCAAAATCATATCTCCTCCCTCTTTTTTTTAAGCAGGTATTTAGAGTTTATCCATTCGTGCCAACCTGTACATCGTCTTTGTCCTGCCTCCAGGGGGGAAACCCACAGGGGGGTTTTATTACACAGTTTATCTTTGTATTTTTCCCATATATTCAGCACTGTTGATCTTATAAAATAGTTTCCATTTTTTTTCATCCCCCCCCCCCCCCGTACCATATATAGGTGTGCCAGCCTTCTCTCAAATCTGATCCTTCCAGTATTAGTAGCTTCTTCTTTTCTAATTTCGCCCAATCTTTAGCCCAAATTAATGTGTTTGCTTCCAAATATAATTCAAAGTCTGGAGCCGCTATTCCGCCTTTTTCCTTTCTTTCTGTCAGATTATCAAAGCTAATTCTCAGTTTTTTATTTTTCCAAATAAATTTTTTAATGTCTTTATTCCATTCCTTAAAGATTTTTTTATTCCTGATAATTGGTAAGTTTTGAAATAAAAATAACAGCTTTGGGAGTACAGTCATTTTTACAGTTGCAATTCATCCCAACAGTGATAAATTTATATTTTTCCACCTTTCCAGATCCTTCTTTATCTCCTTCCATTTCTCTATGTAGATATTTTGTAACAACTGTAGATTCTTAGAAGTTAATATTATTCCTAGATACTTCAACTTTTTGACTATCTGTATATTCCATTTGTTTTTTATTTCTTCTTGTTCTTTTTTCTCAATGTTTTTAGCTATTACCTTTGTTTTTTCCATATTAATTTTGAAACCTGAGACTTTGCCGAATTCTTTTATTGCTTTTATCCATTCCCCTAAATTATTCTTTGGATCTTTGATTACACAAATCACATCGTCTACGTATGCACGAAATTTATATTCCTGGCCTTGTATCTTCGCTCCTACCAATTTCTTTTTCTCTCTTATTTTATTTAATAATACTTCCAAGGTGAGGATGAAGATTAATCGTGATAAGGCACACCCCTGTCTTGTTCCTTTTCTTATTTCAATACTGTCTGTTTCTTTCCCATTTACCAATATTTTTGCTTCTTGCTGTTCGTAAATCGCCTCAATTGCATTTTGGAAATAAAATCCTAAATCCATCTCCTTCATTATAATTTTAAAAAACTTCCAATTTACAATATCGAACTCTTTCTCCGCGTCTAATGCTAATAACATTACTTTATGTTGATGTTTATTTTCATAATATTCAATTAAATCTACAATTGTCCTCACATTTTCGCTTTGATATCTGTTGGGCAGGAAGCTGGCTTGCTCTTCATTTATATGTTCGTCCAGTACATATTTAAATCTTTCCGCCATTATTAAACTAAAAATTTTATAATCCACATTCAGCAAAGAAATCAGTCTATAATTTTTAACTTGTTCTTCATCTGAGTTTTCCTTATGTATCAGGCAGATATTTGCTTGCTTCCATGACTCCGGGATTTCCTTGCAGATTCTTATCCTGTTCATCATTTCTTTTAAATACATTAAATACAGTAAAAAATCTTTTTGAAAGGTCTTATAATAAATTGCCGAGATCCCATCCGGACCCGGCGCTTTGTTTGGCTTCAATTTATTTATTGCTTCTTTGATTTCCTTCTCTGATATTTCTTTATTCAGATTTTCTCTCTACCTCTCTGAAATCCTTTGAATCTTATGGTTGGCTAGATATTGATGGATCTCCTCTTCCTCTATATTTTCGTCTTGGTATAATTTCTTGTAGAATTCATAAAACTGTTCCCTGATCTCCTCTTCCTGCGTTATAGTCTTTTCTTTGTCTTTCAATTTTGTGATACATGTTGCTTCCTTTCTGCTCCTTATTCTATTTGCCAACCAACACCCAGGTTTATTCGCGTTCATGAAATAATTCTGCTTTATGTATTTTAACTCTTTTTCCCTTTCTTCCGTTTCTAGGAATTCTCTCTGTGTAAATATTCTAGCCTTTGTTTTGCTTCCTTGTTTTGTGGATTTACTTTTAGTTTTCCTTCCTCTTCTTCGATTGCTCTAAGTATCTCATTCATTTTGTTCCTTTTTCCTTGTTCTTTCTATTCTTTTGTTGTATAAAATCTCCTCTCATGACAGCCTTGCTTGCCTCCCATAATATGAAAACTTGTAAAATATAAAAACAATTAAGAGGGAGGAATAAATAAATAAGGCAAAATAAAGAAGCAGGGAAGAGAGAACGAAGGATTCACGACCAGAAGGACAGAAAAGGATAGAAAAGAAAAAAGAGTAAAAGGAACCCCAGAAGGGGTAGGTAGAGGGGTAGGAAAGGAAAACTTTGGGAGGAATTTTAATATAAGCAATATATAAGCAATATAACCAAGATTTAACACAATATAATTCAATACAAGCTAAAGTTGAATAAAAAATAAATAAAATAAATAAATCAAAATTCAGTAAGAGAAGAAAGAGGAAGAAAGAAAACAAGATAACAGAAGGGGTAGACTGACCTTGAGTTGAATTGTTTTGTCTACGGCGTGGTGAGTGTGGAGCAGAGGGCGGTGCGGTGAAGGAGGAAGGACGGAGAGGACGCACGTGGAGGAGGGAAGGCAAGAAGACAGGAAGTGACATCAAACAGGAAACCAGCACAGACAACGCTGGAAACAACGCGAGATTTCAAGAGAATACAGTAGAAGGGAAATCTCGTGGGAAATATCATGAGATTTGGAAATAAGGAGATAGCATCGCGTGAAGGTAATCTCGAGAGAGTAGAAGTGGGAACCAGGAAGAAGGGCAAAGTAATAAACAGGAAGGTCATAATAAAGAAGGTGGGAAGAGAAAAGGAAGGGGAGAGAGAAGATGCGGTAAACCAAACGGAGGGGGGAAAAACAAATAAAGAAAATAATTAAAAATAATAACAAAAAATAGATGGAGGAAGAAGAGGAGACAAAATGAAGGGGAGCAAAACAAAGGAAAATATATAATAAAATAAAGTAAGTGTGAAGCAGGAAGGGGAAAGACGGAGAGGGAAAAATAAATAAAGAATAAATAAAGAAATAAATAAACAAATAATAATAATAAAAATAGACAAGAAACATTGAAAATTAAAATAATTAAAATAACTGGAAATAATTGAAATAATTCAAAACACATAAAATAAAAGGAAAAAAGGTTTGGAAGAAAAAAAAGCGGGAAGATACCTGGAAGAGGGAAAATAATATTGAATGTGATAAAATTTTAAGGAATGTGACATAACTCAAATTCTTTAATAACAGAGACAAAGGAACAAAACAGAAAGAAACAAAAGGATAAAGACACCAAAGTACTAAAGAGGGAAGAAAGCTGACAACTATAGAAAAAATATTATATGAGAGAGTGGTCTGGCATAAAGTGGTGGAAGAAAATAAGGAATTACAGAATGGCGGCAAACAAGCTGAAAGGAGAGAAAGAGGTGAAGGAAACAAAAGGGACACCAAGGAAACTGTCAGTAACAGAAGAGCTGAATTTAAAGGAAATGATGAAAGAAATGATGGCGGAAGTATTGACAGAAATTCAGACAATGAAGACGGAGATACAGACAATAAAAGAAAAGCAAGACATATATCAAAAAATTGCGCAGGAACAGATGTCAAACCTAAAAAAGGACATAAGAGAGGAATTAGGGAAACTGAAAATGGAGATGTCAACAATGCAACAGGAAGTGAAAGAATTAAAGAAGGAGGAGAAAGGATTGAAGAAAGAACAAGAGGAAATACAAACAAAATTGAAGAACATAGAAGTAAAAAGTATCAGGATGGAGACTAAACAGGAAGAACTAGAGGCAAAGGAAATGAAATTCCAACTGAGACTAAGGAACATTCAGGAAAACATCAATGAGAATATAAAAGAAAAAGTAATAGAAATACTGGCAGAGTTATTGGAATGTTCTGGACAAGAAATGCAGAAACAAGCAGATAGAATATACAGAATTAGCACAAATTTTGCAAAAAGAAATAAGACGCCACGAGATGTAATCGTTAACTTTGTAAAGAAGACGAGAGATGATGTTCTGAGACTAAATAATAGAAGAAAGATATATTATAAAGGAAAGAATGGTTATTTTAAAGGAATTCCCGGGAATAGTGCTGAAAAGAAGGAGAAAATATGCTCAGTTGACGGAAGAATTAAAGAGACAGAAGATACGGTTTAGATGGGAAAGAGAAGAAGGACTGATGTTGACATATAAAGAACAAAGATATTGGATTAAGAGTGAGGAAAGAGCGAAAGAGTTTTTAAACAGAATTATGATGGAAAGAGAGAGAGAGAGAAAGGAGAACATACAAAGGGAGGAACAAAGAAGAAAAAACGCACAGACTCGCTAGAGGAAGAAGAAACTGAAAAGGAAGAAATGAGAAGGATCTCGGATGAAGGTGCGGAAATACTGGACTTAAGTGACCCAGAGGAGAAGCAAAAAAGTGAGGAAGAAGAAACAGGAGAGGAAGAGAGAGAAGAAGAAGGACAAGAGGAAATAGAAGAGGAGGAACGGACCAACAAGAGAAAATGAGGAGGCAAGAGAGACATGCTGAAGGATTTGAGAATCTACTCGAATAACGTCAATGGCCTGAATTCTCCAAATAAAAGAAACAAAATATTTAATGGATTAAAGAAAAAGAGTTACCATATCATTGCATTGCAGGAAACACATATTATGGGCAGGCATACAAAACATTTGGAAAATAAAAAATTGGGCCAGGCATTTTATACGGCGATACAAGAGAAAAAAAGGTGTCTAGTAACATATATCGATAAGAGCATAACAGCAGAATTAGCCTTCAAAGACGAAGAGGGAAGATTTTTAGGTGTGAGTATTTAGTTTCAAAATAAAAAAATACTTATATGTAATATATATGCACCGAATAATACCAAGACAAAATTTGTAGAAGGGTTGAGGAGGAACATAGAAGAACAGGAATTTGAACAGATGATAATGTTAGGAGACTTTAATGGTGTATTAAACAGAGTGATGGATAGAAGTGTAACAAAGAAAAAAGGAGGGAAGAATGAGGATGAGAAGGGAGATTTACCAAAATCAATGATAAAAATGATGCAGAAGTTATGTTTGGTGGATATATGGAGAATCAGAAATGAAAGGAAAAGGGATTACTCATCGAGACATCAAAATTGGTCAAGAATAGATATGATTTGGATAACATCATCATTACAAATAAACGTGTCAAAAGTGCTAATCTTGCCCAGGATAAATTCGGATCATTGTGCAATGGAATTGGAAATAAAAACAACTGAGAAAACAAGAAGATGGCGTTTGGATGATAATTTACTGAAAAAGGAAGAAGATATAGAAAGAAACAGGATATTAAAAGAGTATTTTGTAAGTACCTTTCTTAGGCAGAAAGTTTTCCATTTGGCGACTCAAAGTTGGCACAGAGCCGCCATCACCTGTCCTGTAAAGGCCTCCTGAACATCACCTGAAACATTGGCAACTGTGAGCTTACCACTGCAAAGGGGTTTTACGTGATGTCTGTTTCGAACAAGATCTTGCCCTGTTGGAAATGTAGTCTTTGCTATCTGGAGAGTAGCAGCAAGTTTATTAGGGAGCAGGTTGGAAACGCAGGTTATAAACTCCCGTACTAAATCAAACCAAATCAAACTCAGCACAAGACGTCAGCAATGTCGGGCAATTAGTTTATTCCAGTGAAATGCCAAGCTACACGCCAAGAAAGCAAATCCCCAGCACGCTATAATCCTCCCAAAGAATGTAAAGGATTATTTGATGCCGATATATGTTAACGTTCCCCTCAACCTCTTATTTTGAACAGGTTTATAAGATGAACACTACATTCATTCATATATTTAACACCACGGCTTGTGTTATTTATTTATCATGTCAGAAGCAAATTGAGGGTACCGTTATAATGCATTTAAACACACACACACACAAAGTTACAAATTTGGCATTATACTAGATTTCCTTTGACCAGAAGCTAGCCACTGGGAGTGTCTCCGGTGTCACCATGAGAAGGTCCTCCATTGTGCATGAGGCAGGGCTCAGGCTGCTTTGTAGTATGTGGTCTGTGGTTTGCTCTTCTCCACATTTGCATTTGCTGGATTCCACTTTGTAGCCCCATTTCTTAAGGTTGGCTCATGGTGCCAAAGCACAGTCTGTACAGCACTTTCCAAGTCACCCAGTCTTCTTTATGCCCAGAAGGGAGTTTCTCATCTGGTATCAGCCACTGATTGAGGCTTCAGGTTTTCGTCTGGCATTTTTGGACTCTCACTTGCTGAACTGTTCCTGCAAGTATCTCTGTAGATCTTAGGAAACTGTTTCTTGATTTAAGGCCTTGGCTTGCTGGCTGATATCTATACAGAGGATGGTCCAGAGATGTCCATGCCTTGGTCCTTTCATTATTGGCTGTTACTTCCCGACGGATGTCAGGTGGTGCAATGCTCGCTAAATAGTATAATTTGTCTGGCAGCATAGGGCATAGACATCGTGTGATAATGTGGCAGGTCTCATTAAGAACCACATCCACTGTTTTAACGTATGAGATGGGCATATGTATTAAGCAGCAGAGTAGCAAAGTGCAAGGGCAGATGTCTTCACTGTGTCTGGTTGTGATCCCCAGGTTGTGCCAGCCGGCTTTTGCATGATGTTATTTCTAGCACCCACTTTTTGCTTGATTTTCAAGCAGTGCTTTTGTAAGTCAGAGCACAGTCCAGAGTAACTCCCAGGTATTTTGGTTTGCTACAATGCTCCAGTGGGATTCCTTGTCTATTCATAAGGTGAAAAGCACACTCCAACATTTTAGATGGATTAGGAATCAGCTGGTTTTCCCTGTCATAGGCAGTTGGAGCACCTAGAGCTTTGGTGAGCTTCTGTTCAACCATTTCAAAGCTCCCTGCTTGAACAGTGATGGCACGATTGTCAGCAAAGATGGAACTGTCTGTTCCTACTTGCAGTACGGCTTGTGTTGTCCTATGAGGGTTTTGTAAAGAGGAACTCTGCTGGCAGGTTTTTCTCTTAATCCCAAATAACAAGGGTAGTTTGGCACTTTGGTTTTGAAGCATGCTTGCTTTTTCACCTCCATAATAAATGAATACCTGTTTGACCTTCCCATCTAGAATAACAATATCTCCACACTTCTTATTTTCTTTGCTTGACTTCCTTCATCTCCTGAACTAGTTTGTTGTGGTCTGTTAGAAAGCACAGAAGGAGATTGCACCATTTAAACACACTTTTGCCAGATTATATTTCGTTAGCACTACACGTTGGGTGCATCTACTCTGAAGGACAAATGCAGTTTCACACTACTTTTAGCTGCCATGACGCCACTGTAGGGGCTGCACTAGCGCAGTAGGGGCTGTGATGGCACAATGGGTTAAACCTTTGCGCTGCTAAACTGTTGAACTGAAGGCTGGCAGTTTGAATTCGTGAGATGGGATGAGCTTCCATCTGTCAGCTCCAGCTCCTGCCAACCTAGCAGTTCAAAAACATGCAAATGTGAGTTGATCAATAGGTATCACTTCGTTAGGAAAAGCCAGTGATGCTCCAAGCAATCTTGCTGGCCACACAACCAGGAGGTGACAACGCAGGCTCCTCAGCTTGAAAATGGAGAAAAGCACTGACTGTGTTTGTGTGTCTTCGTTGTATATGATTGTAAAGACATTGAATGTTTGCCTATGTATGTAAATGCTGTAATCAACTCAGAGTCCCCTAAGGGAGAAGGGCGGAATATAAATGAAATATATTATTATTTTACTGACACAAAAGCACAGTATGCCACAGCAAATGAGATCTATATGCTGGATTTCGTATTAAAAAATCACAAGTCAAACACTTCCCAAGCGTCAAGTACTGTGTGATGTATTTTCGAATGATGCACGCAGATCCAATTAAGGTGGTCTTTTGCAGTCGGCAGATCATGATTTTATCAATGTTTATTGTTTCCAAATGCAGGCTGAGATCTTTTGGCACGGCACCCAGTGCACCAATGACCACTGGGACCACCTGTACTGGTTTATGCCACAGTTCAATTTTGAGGTCTTGATAGCGGCTGAGCTTTTCCTGTTGTTTTTCCTCAATGCAGCTGTCACCTGATATGGCGACATCAATAATCCAAACTGTTTTCTTTTCCACAATCGTAATGTCTGGTGTATTGTGTTCCAAAACTTTGTCAGGCTGGATTTGAAAGTCCCACAGTATTTTTGCATGTTCATTCTCCATGACCTTTGTGGGTTTATGATCCCACCAATTCTTTACTGCTGGCAAGTGGTACTTGTGACATAAGTTCCAGTGAGTCATCTGGGCCACAGAGTTGTGTCTTTGTTTGTAGTCCATCTGTGCGATCTTTTTGCAACAGCTGAGGAGATGGTCCATGGTTTCATCAGCTTCCTTGCACAATCTGCATTTTGGGTCATCCGCTGATTTTTCGATCCTGGCCTTGTTGTTGTTGTTGTTGTTGTTATGCTATGGAAGCCTGGGAACTGTAGTTTTACAAGGCCTTCTTCTCTGCCAAAGAAGAAACTACAACTCCCAAGATCCCATAGACTTGAGCCATAGCAGTCCAAACATTGTCAAACTGCATTCATTCCACCGTGTGGACGTACCTTTCGTTATAAAAACTAACCAGTGTCAGGACTGGTGAAATTGTAGCAAAATTGGTACCTTTTCACACTTGCGACGGTTAAAGCGTTCCAGCCCAGAATTTTTTAATGAAACGGAGAAAATTACTGATCAAACAACTATCTCCCTTTTTGTAAATGGAAAACAAAGACCTTGCCTTTAAAAAGCTTTAATCTTCCTTGAAAAATTGCCCAGAAATGGAAGGGTTTGCTTGACTTGCCATTAGGTATTTGTTTGGAGAAAATTGGGTCATTTGTGCTTATGGAGAAATTGATATGTCAGATTAGATACTCTAAAATGAACTTCATGAATATGCCGTTAATCATGATTGGCTTCTTTTTATTACCAACGTTAAATCACGATTATTTTAATTGCTGGCAGTCCCATACCAGTCTTTGGAACTGCATTTTAGTGTGAGTTGTTACAGTGTTGTTTTGATGCACGTGTGCATTTTGTATATACCTCTTGTCATAGTGTAGATGTGAGGGGTTTTTTTTAATTACTCAGATGTATTTTAATCACTAAAATTAAAAAGAAAGAGACCAAGGGCCAGAAGGGTAGCAGCCTGTATTTTGAGAGCCTGCAAGCTTAGATTTGATTGCAATCCCATTGGTATCTTACCCATGAGTGAGATCCCTATGGAAACAGCTGGATATTTTGGTTTGATCTGGATCATCTGTATTCAGTTGATCCACAACCAGAGCTTGTGCATCCAGTGCTGTTTGTGCATGAAGGTGTTTATGCAAATGCATATGTGATGTACATATGCATGTGACGCAGAAGAGGTGTGCATTTGTTTGCACATTCATGTGTGTGCGCAGATGCTCACAGTTCACATCTCCCCTATGGATTGCATATAGAGGTTGCTGGAAACACATTGCCTGCCCAGATACCAAATTCCCAAATATCTGGTGTTATGAAGAGTGATAGGCAGTTGTCCCTCCACCTTTGTGGGCTTCACTTAGTTGTGGATTTGATTAACACGAGCGCTTTAGGAATCTCTAGGTCCTCCGGTTGTAATGTCTTAGCTCTGCCTTCTCTCCTCTGCTTTAGTTCCCCCTGTTTATGGGCCTTCCGAATAGTGTAGATAACTTCTTTTGCATTGGTTTTTGGGTGGAGCTTATAAGCACCCCTCAGAGGTCAGTGTTAGCTGGTTTATTCCATTTCCTATATAGAGCTCCTTTGCTGGACTTTTCTTTTCTTTTCTACATCAGAGCTGCAGTGAATTAGAGGTTTGGATATTGTCTGGAATCCTGGGTCTTGCAATCCAAAACAGGCATTCTTAGCACTTCTGCGTCAGCATTTAGCAGTATTTTTATACCAGTAGTCCAAAGGACAACTGAAACTTTGGCCAACCTAAGCTTCACAGGAAAGAAGATTAAGACAGTTTATAACAACTGCTTTGCACCAGAGGCAAGAGAGACCAATCAAAGGCCCCAGAAGAATGACTGCAACCAGCAAGATCTCCTTTTGTAATGTATTGTGTCAAGTTACCTTATGATAGTCCCTGATGGAGTTAACCCTTTATTCATTTTGTTTCAGTAAACTCATTTGGTTATCTTTTCACCTTGCCTCTAAGTGCCTCTGTCTGCTAAATGGTCTTAATCTTAACAGAAGGTATACAGATAGCCCCCAAGTAAAGCCAGATAATATAGTTTCCCCAAAGGCTCAGCCATGCCATCACAGGATATCTATGCCCTACAACGCTTGAGAAATTATACTGCTTAGCTGGTATTGCATCACCTGACATCTGCTGAGAAGTAGCAGCCTGTACTGAAAGGACCAAGGCAGTGACATCTCTGGCCCATCCTCTGTTCGGATATCAGTCAGCACGCCAACACCTTAAATCAAGAAAGAGCTTTCTAAGATCTACAGAGATACTCACAGGAATACCTCAGCAAGCAAGAATCCATAGGTGGCAGGTTAAAGCCTGGAATCTCAATCCATGGCTGATAACAGATGAGAGACTCCCCCCTGAGCACACAGAAGACTGGGCAACTTGGAAGGCACTGAACAGACTGCACTCTGGTGTTGCGGAACATACATTACCTGAGATTCATTACAGTGCTTTTGGAGAAGGAAGAAGATGCAGAGACAGCACGTCTGATTTCCAAGGCTTTATTTCTATCTTGCAAGATAGGGTGAACAGAGCAAAGAACTGTCATCCTAAAGGTCTAAATCGCTTCAGTATTTATAGCATAATATCAACCTTTCCACACATGTGCAGAAAGAGTCTGACATTTACACAATACAATCATTAACAGGTGTTTCCATATATAGTTGTCAAAAACATCTTTATCAGATGTTTGTGTTCACGTTGTGAACCCAAACATCTGCTTGATTATGTAACTTATCCCAACCGTCACCCGTTACCCTAAGATGACTCTTATATGTTCAATTCCTTAAATCTCTAATTGAATTATAACTTTTATATGCTTATAACATAAGATTTGATCAAGGCAATCTCTTTTAGTTAATTCAGCCTTAATGTAATTCAGCCTTTTAGTTAATTCAGCCTTAATTCAGCTTTTCTGAAATTGCCTGCTATTTACATTAAGTGGTCAGAGGATGGCGCTCTCTCACCATATGACCTTATGTTCTAAGTCTTGGATCGATGCTATCTCTTTGTCCTGCCAAAATTGTCTTGTTGACTTCATATCTAAGTAAACATCGGCTACAGCAAACAGTTCTGACTGACCAAGGTTCAATGACGATCAATAACAATAAGATTCCAAAATGCGGCAGCCAGGCTGCTAGTGGGATCATCTATAAGATCCCATATTACACCAATTCTGCAACAACTACATTGGCTACCAATAGAACATCGGATCTCTTACAAGATACTGATCCTGACATTTAGAGCTCAAAATGGCCAAGGACCTTTATATCTTAGGGACCACCTCATTCCTTTTCCCCATCAGTGGTCACCTCAATCCACCCAGGAAAATCTCCTCTACATACTGGGTCCTAGGGAGGCACATTAGGAAGCTACAAGGCGTAGAGCTTTTTCGATCTATGCTCCAATTCTGTGGAACTCATTGCCTCCATATATTAGAGCAATGTCGGAGTTGCAACCTTTTGCAAAGGCGCTCAAGATTTGGCTGTTTGGTTGTGCATTTAAGTAACCGGATCAAATTTTGTCATAGTCACTGCTGAATGTTTTTATGTTGAATGTTTTATTTTGAATGTTTTTATGTTGAATGTTTTTATATTGAATGTTTTTATATTGAATGTTTTATATTGTGTATAAACTGTTTTAAATTGTAAGTTGCTTGGAGCACCTTGGTGGAGAGCGACTAATTAAGAAATAAAGTGATGATGATGATGATGATGATGATGATGATGATGATGAAGAAGAATAACATCTGTAGGTTTCTCAGGCATGAGGAAGTTCCCTCCTTAGAAATGGTCTTGTACTTTCAAAGGATCGGATAAGAACTTAAATCTTCTATTTTATTCTAAATTATTATGATTTCCCTTTATTATTATTTTATTTTCTCCTAACGGCTGCCACACTGGCACCACAAGATGCAGAGCCAACCTTAAGAAATGAGGCCTCATTGTGGAGTCTATGACATGCGAGTGCAGAGGGGAGCAAACCACTGACCACCTGCTACAATACAGTCTGTGCCCTGCCACATGCACAATAGAGGACCTTTTCACAGTGACACCAGGGGCACTCCAAGTGACCAGCTTCTGGTCAAAGGACATTTAGTATAATGCCAAGTTTTTAACTTTGTTTGTGTTTTTAAATACATGATAACTGTACCCTCAATTCGCTTCTGACATGATAAATAAATAAATATCTCTCCCAATAAAAAGTACTGATAAAGACTCAAAGCAGCTTAACATAAAAGCATCAGCATACAATTTAAAATATGAAAACTTATCAGGGAGATAGGGCAGGTTATAAATAAATTAAATATAAACAGTATTTTTTTAAAAAAATTCATTGCTAAAATCCATTAAAACATATTCGAAGTTTCACTGGCATACCCAGAGATTCCTAGGAAAGTGCTGTTTTCACAATATAGGCTATATTTCCCCTATTGCAATACATCTCTGATATAAACATCTCTAAAACTGGGGTGCGTCTTAGAAGTGGAGGTGTATCATATATATTTTAGTGGTGGTGGTCGCACCAAAATTAGGGTGTGTCTTCCAGTTGAAGAAATACAGTTGTTTCCCCACTTTTGCCCCAGTGAATGTGGATGTCTGTTTGGGGCACAATGTGTTTTGATTTGGGTGAGTAGATTTGGGGTCACTTGTTAAATCTTGTGGGTCCAAAATGCCATGAGCCCACTGCTATGGACATAAAGAATGAATGGTTTGCTTACCTATACTGTGCTTCTTCAAGTGGTCATCTGTGAAATTCACACATCTGAGTCTTCTCGCACATATGTGCGCATTTCACAGGGACCACGAAGAAGCTAGTAGTAATATGAACGGAAGCCTGCCTTCAGTGGAAGCAGTTACAAGTGTGCAAGCTAGATGTACACTTCCATAACTGGCTGGTGTTCCTGAATTCATGCTCACAATTATGGCCCTATCACCACCATGATCGCAACCTCTCTTTTGAACCCATCTTAAGAATCCGTAGCTGCATTGAGCAATGGAGAGCTGTTCCATTTAAACTACATCCATGTTACAGGAAAGATGCCAGCTTAGATTACAACTGGCCTAATCTCCCAGCCTTTTGCCCGCCAGGGATGTATGGAGTATGTTGCCTCACCCCAACTTTGCAGCTCTCCGATAGCAGAGGAATTAATTGTTATTCATTGTCTGTCTTCCCATTCTTTCCCTTTTGCTATTTACTCAGTTGTTTTTGGATGATAGTCATCTTTGCACTGCTTCATCCATCAGTTTTCTAACCTGACCAAAGATCTGAGCTATTTATATTCAGACTAGCTGTGCCCTGCCACGCGTTGCTGTGGCCTATAGTAAAACTTATCAAAGTTGAGGTAGATATCTGGACTATTATGAAAGAGAGGTACCTACCTATTCCTTCCCCCTTTTCCTCCCCCTTTCTCTCCTTTCTTCCTTCTCTACCTCTTTCTTTCTTTCCTTCTTTCACTACTTGGTTTCATCCTTCTCTCTTTCCTTCATTCCCTCCCCCTTTCTTCCTTTGCCTTTCTTCCCTCCCTGTTTCCTTCCTTCTTTCAGTTTTTATTTCCTTTTATTTCACCATTATCATAACAATAACAATAATGCAATCCATTGCCTCTGGGACCTGACACCTCTCCCATTCCCCCAGGGTCTAATAGGAATAATAGCATAATAATAATAATAGAAATAACAACCTTTACCCGCCACGTGTTGCTGTGGCCAATAGGGCTGGGCGGTTTCATTTCGTAATTTTGTAATTCGTTAAAAATTTGTGTTTTTTTTTATAACGAAGCGATAACGAACCATTCAGGAGCAACTAAAAAACGAAACGAATTTTTAAATTGGTTTTGTAATTCTTTTGGATTTGTTTTGTATTCGTTTCGTTATCGTTTTGAAATCGTTTCGTTATTATTTCCGCATGTCTGGGGCAAGTTTATAGTTGTTGTTTGTTTAATCAGTGAAAAAAATTATAAATATCACAGCAACAGTCAACAACAGAGGGAGAGGGAAGCTTCAGAAGTTCCCCCTGTCCCATTTGGAGGTTTTTTAGCGTATTGCGCAGTCGCGTCTACCATTAACCAATCGATTCGTAATTGTTTTGTAATTGTTTCGTATTGTTTTGTAATTTACGAAATTTCGTAAATATCGAACTTTTTAAAAGAAAAATTTCGGAATTCTTTTAAAAATCAAAACGCAAAAAAACCCCAAAAACGAATCGATTTTAGAAACAAATTTTTCTGTTGTTACCCAGGCCTAGTGGCCAACCTTCCCTCTTTCTCTCCTACTTTCTCTCTTTCCTTCCTTCCTTCCTTCCCTCCCATCTTTCCTTCTCCTCTTCCTTCTCTATCTCTTTCCTTCCTTCCCCCTTTTTCTTTCTCTTCTGGTCTCTTTTCTTCCTTCTCTCTTTCCTTCTTTCCTTCCCTCCCTCTTTCTCTACATCTTCCCCCTTCGTTCACTCCCTCTTTCCTTCCTTCATTCACTTTTTTCTTTCCTTCTCTCCTTCCTTCCTTCCCCCTTTTTCTTTCCCTCCTTCTGTCTCTCATTTCTTCCTTCTCTACCTCTTTCCTTCCTTCCTCATTTTTCTTTTTCTTCTGCTGTCTCTCTTTTCTTTCCTTCCATCTTTCCTTTTCTTTTCTTTCCTTTTCTTCTTCCTTCTTTCTCTAACTTTCCTTCCTTCCCCCTTTTTCTTTACCTCCCTTTCTCTTTCTTCCTTCTTTCCTTCCTTCCTGTCTTTCCTGGATTTTGACAGGGCGGGAAGGGGCAGGTTGGGGTTTGGAGGTGGTGTGAAGTAAAAGGAGGTAAGATTGGGTCAGGGGAGTGATGGAACGTGGGGTTGTGTGTGTGTGTGCGGCAGCGGGGGGAGTGATGGAGCATGGGGTTGGGTGTGTGTGCGGCAGCGGGGGGGGGGGTGGGGTTGCATGTGTGTGTGCGGCAGTGGGGGGAGTGATGGAGCGTGGGGTTGTGTAGGTGTGTGCGGCGGTGGGGGGAGTGGGATTGCGTGTGTGTGTGCGGCGGCGGGGGAAGTGATGGAGCGTGGGGTTGCGTGTGTGTGTGCGGCGGCGGGGGGAGTGATGGAGCGTGGGGTTGCGTGTGTGTGTGCGGCGGCGGGGGGAGTGATGGAGCGTGGGGTTGCGTGTGTGTGTGCGGTGGTGGGGGAGTGGGGTTGTGTGTGTGTGGCGGTGGGGGGAGTGATAGAGCGTGGGGTTGCAAGTGTGTGTGCGGCGGCAGGGGGAGTGATGGAGCGTGGGGTTGCGTGTGCGTGTGCGGCGGCAGGGGAGTGATGGAGCGTGGGGTTGCGTGTGTGTGTGCGGCGGCAGGGGAAGTGATGGAGCGTGGGGTTGTGTGTGTGTGCGGCGGCGGGGGAGTGATGGAGCGTGGGGTTGTGTGTGTGTGTGGCGTCAGGGGGAATGATGGAGCATGGGGTTGCATGTGTGTGTGTGGCAGTGGGGGAGTGGGATTGCGGGTGTGTGCGGCAGTGGGGGGAGTGATGGAGCGTGGAGTTGCATGTGTGTGTGCGGCGGCGGGGGGAGTGGTGTTGCGTGTGTGTGTGGCAGCAGGGGGAGTGATGGAGCGTGGGGTTGCGTGTGTGTGTGTGGCGGCAGGGGGAGTGGGGTTGTGTGTGTGTGTGCGGCCATGGGGGGAATGATGGAACATGGGGTTGCGTGTGTGTGTGTGGCAGTGGGGGAGTGATGGAGTGGGGTGTGTGTGTGTGTGTGGCAGCGGGGGGAATGATGGAGCATGGGGTTGCGTGTGTGTGTGCAGCAGCGGGGGGAGTGTGGTTGCGTGTGTGTGTGCAGTGGTGGGGGGAGTGATGGAACGTGGGGTTGCATGTGTGTGTGTGGCGGCAGGGGGAGTGATGGAGCATGGGGTTGCAGATGTGTGTGCAGCGGTGGGGTTGCGTGTGTGTGCAGCGGTGGGGGGAGTGATGGAGCATGGGGTTGCAGATGTGTGTGCAGCGGTGGGGGGAGTGGGGTTGCGTGTGTGTGTGTGGCAGCGGGGGGGAGTGATGGAGCGTGGGGTTGTGTGTGTGCGTGCAGCAGGGGGTGTGTGTCTGCAGGAAGCGGCGTGATAGGGCTTGGAGTGGCCATGGCTTCCGCAGAGGGAATGTTGGCCAGTAGGCTGTGTGCGCGCGCCAGGGAACTTGCGGCTGGGCACCAATGCGCATGCTCAGTTGTTTTGTCGTTTTGTGAGTGTGTTGTTGTGTTGTTTTTCATTTTGAGTAGATAAGTTTGTACCTTGTGGGTTGTGTTATGGGCATGGGAATTTTGGTTAAGTTTCGTTGGGTTTTTTTAGTTTTGTTGTTTTGCTGTTTTGTGAGTGTGTTGTTGTGTTGTTTTTCATTTTGAGTAGATATGTTTGTACCTTGTGGGTTGTGTTATGGGCATGGGAATTTTGGTTAAGTTTCATTGGGGTTTTTTAGTTATGTTGTTTTGCCATTTTGTGAGTGTGTTGTTCTGTTGTTTTTCATTTTGAGTAGATATTTTTGTACCTTGTGGGTTGTGTTATGGGCATGGGAATTTTGGTTAAGTTTCATTGGTTTTTTTTAGAGTTTTGCTGTCCCGTTGGACTCGCCTCACAGATTTATATATATAGATGCAAAGCCCCTTTTCAATACGATGACAGAGAACTGAGCTAAAGCCATTAGTAACCCTCTCTGTGTGTGCGTGCAAATGCATGTGTGTGAAAGAGACATGTCTACCAACTTTAAAAAGAAAAGCCAATGTACAAAATCATCCTATTGAGTGGTGGTCTCCCTCCCCGAGTGCAAATGTGTCATATTTGCATTCTGGCAGTTGGAATAAACAGGAATCTAATTCAGTTAGCTGCAGCAGACCTAGAATTAGCCAGCCTGTTCTAAGAGGCAGCCACAGAAATGCCTGGAAAGGAGGCCACGGATAGAGAGAAGGTCCTAACTGTGGAATTAATGCGATTTGACATCACTTTGAAGGCCACAACTTAATGCAATGGAATCCTCGGATTTGTAGCTTTGCAGGGTCTTTCGCTTTCTCTGCCATGTAGCACTAGTGCCTTACCTTATGGCAGGAAATAAACCGGGACATTTTAAAAGCAGCAAAAAAGTGGGATGGCAGAGAGTTAGAATAGCCAGAAGGAAGGAATGCGCCTTCTGTAAACCTGAGGTGGGAATCACATGCCTTTTTTGCACCCGGGCCCAGCTTGGATTCTCCAGAATGGGATTTCTTCTCTTCGTTTGTGTTCAGCTTCCTTCAGTTGTTCCAAGTTCAGAAGAGGGCTTTTTTTTCCATGTCAGGAGCGACTTGAGAAACTGCAAGTTGCTTCTGGTGTGAATTGGCCATCTGCAAGGACGTTGCCCAGGGGATGCCAGGATGTTTTTTGACGGCTTACCATCCTTGTGGGAGGCTTCCCTCATGTCCCCACATGGAGAGCCGGAGCTGACAGAGGGAGCTCATCTGCGCTCTCCCTGGATTTGAACCTGTGAACTGTCAGTCTTCAATCCTGCCAGCACAAGGGTTTAACCCACTGCGCCACCGGGGGCTCCTACAAGGAGTCTAAACTGGTGGTTCCAAGATCTTGAGTTGGAGAAGGCAACTGCATTATTTCTGGAACTAGGCTTCCTTTCTACCTCTGACAGATGAGCATCCTAGGTTTGAAGCTACAGAATCAACAGAGCAGAGCAGCAGGTGCGCAAAATATTTATTTATATTGGGTTGTTGTAGGTTTTTTCGGGCTGTATGGCCATGGTCTAGAGGCATTCTCTCCTGACATTTCGCTTGCACTTATTTGTATTTCTTTCCCTTCTCCCCTCACATTGCAGATTCAGATAGTGCATTTACTTCCAGGAAGTTCTGCCTCCCTGCCCTCCTAGTTTCCTCAACTCAGTGTTCAAGCCTGCACCATTTGTCAGTTGTCCTATGCCTCATCTCTCCTTCTAAAAACATGATTTTCTTTTCCCCAACAGCCTGCTATGGCAAGACCTGCAGGCAACTGTCAGACCATGTCACCAGAGAGTCGCCGCTGAACCACATCCTCCTTGGTCTCACGGCACACGGCACTTCCATGCTCCTTTTCCTTTGTAATGGGGTAGAAGCACATACATTTGTCTGAAACCATGACACCAAAGAACAGAGTTCAGCAACGTACCTTCCTGGGATTAAAACTCCCAGAGTTCTGCAGGCAGCATGGCCAGGTAAGGCCAGTGACAGGTTTCTGGGAACTGTAGTTCTGGAAAGGAACTGTGAATCAGCAGCAGGCAATTTGCACCAAGTATGTTTCCAGATCCTCCCAAAATATCAAAGCATGTCAACTTCTCCCCATGTATCATCCTGGCGAGCAAATTCTAGAACTTATTCTGAAGGGAAGCAAATGTGCCAACTCTCCCGAGGAACCCTCCCAATCCTTGGGGAGGAGGGCAGGTGGATTCAAGGATGTGTCCACAGTGACTCTCAATGTTTGAACCCAATCATCTTGATTGGCTTTGGCCTAAGGTTAGGGCCGCGGCCAACCCTTCCATTACACAAATGAGCAACAGTCATGGTAAGTCTTTCTGCTTTTCTCCCAGCTTCCAACCCATGTTCTCTTCCCCCCACTCGTAATATTGACATGGCTCTCCAGGGTTTAAGATAAAATCACCTTCTCCTTCCCATTCACACTGTAGAATGATGGCACCATGCCTCCACTTCAACAGCCCTGTTTCCATTTGGGGGTCTATAGTTGGTCAGAGGATAAATGCTTCTCCATAAACTTGGGTTTTAACTCCCACTCAATGGCCCTGAGTAAGTCACACACTCTCAGCCCAGAAAACCCTATGCAAGTTCACCTTTGGATCACCTTAAGCTAGAAAGTCCTTGAGGGCACAGGGCTACAGCGAAACTGCCAGTTCCAGATCAAGGGTCTGGAGAACAAGTCTTATGAGGAGCGGCTTAAGGAGCTGGGCATGTTGAACCTGAAAAAGAGAAGCTATGACAGTTTAAATGGACTAACAATGCTACCGTTCTGCAGGGTGAATGTGACCATGGAGGTACTGACGATTGGATCCCAGTCTTTTGCCATTCAAAGCAACTTCTCTGCCATAGTGTAATGGCGAAAGACATGCCAATCCTGCACATGGAATGCCTCCTACTTTGCCTTGGGGCTCCTGTCTTTTAGCAGAAGCGACACTTGGACTGGCATGGTTTTGCTGTCATCTGTCCTGGATACTCTAGTGAGACAATCCTTCTCATGGAAAAGCCTGGAGTTCATCTAGGCAAAGGATGTGTTCCAGTGGTCCTCTTTGGTATACAAAGTCCTGAACATGATCTCTCTCTATCTCCCTTTTGTAATAAATCCCTCCGCTACCCTCCTCCTGAACTCCAAAGTGCATGTATGATTGTAGAGCTTCAGAACCTGTTGTGTTTCGACCAGCTTGGCTGGCCAAGGAGTTTTCCACGCTTCCCCACCCTCAACCCTGAACAAAACATGGAGGACCATGCTCACCGCATGCAAACTCTCCCACTCACCTGAGATTCCATAAGCTGGCCATCCCTGACTTCAAACAAACCCCTGCTCTAGAAACCATTTTCGAAGGCCCAGCATTTAGTCCCACACAGGATTGATTGTTCAGTCGCTATTACATCAAGACCAAAGAAAGAGCTTCTGCTAAACACCTTGGTGAGACCTATAAAAGGAAGGATAGGAAAGGTGGTGGAAGGGAGGCATGGGGAGTAACTCTCTCAGCTCCATTTGATATTGCAGAGATTCTGAGACGCAAGGTTCATCTGGGATTCTGCGTTAAGGCTAGAGCATCTGGAACACATCAACGGATACCGAAAAGTGCTTTGGGACTGAATGGCATTGTTGGTCCAGACAGCATGGTATCGGACTCTACAGTACTGGCAGTGACTCTCCAATGGTTGCAGGTGGGACTATATTGCAACCCCAGGTGCTGTGTTCAAACCCAGGATCTTGTGCTTGCAAAGCTGTTACCCTGCGACTGAGCCATGGTCACATCCTTATAGACTAGGAACCCAAAGTAGTTCCCAGGGAGAAGAACTTCCCACTTGAAAAGCATGACTCTTCCCATCCTACCCACTACAGACTATGACCTCTTTTGAAATACATGGAAGGGAAGGTTAGCTGCCACTGGAAGCCCATAGACACCAAACGGAAGCTGAGAAGCAAGGGCCTGATGAGAATGGCAACAATGGGCCACTCAAGAGAACAAGGAATGATCCAAAGGCTTCTGCCAAATCTGTCCAACACTAGGATTCTATAGAATTTCGATCTGCAGGATGCTATGCAGTTCTGGGTGGGGCAGAGGTTAGGTGGGATGCCATTTGTGGATCTGAAGTCAACAAAAGCTAAAGGAGAACATCACGCTATTGGCCCGCTCCCCAGAACAGAAGTCCTCATGCCAAAGTGGGAATAGGTGAGCACAACCTTGCTAAAGGAAATGGTTGGTCTCGAGGAATTGAGCAGCACCTGTTCAGCAGGTGAGGTTTGGCATACAAAGAGTTTTAGGGAAGGTAGAGCTCACTGGTTCATTCCTGGGCTGCTGCCTGTCCATGCGACTGTCTGGCTTCCCCGCAGGAGCCAAGCACAGGTTCTTTTTAGATTTTTTTTTTTTGCATCCTGCAGATATTCTGGCGTCTGGCAGAAACGTCATTCCAGAGAGGCGACCCGCGGCATGCGCTCTGGGCACCAGCACTTGTGTGCGCCAGCTAAGCCAAGCCTGCCCGCTCTCCCCTCTCCTCCCCAGCAATGTCTGCAATTTTGGCACTTCCAGGGCAAGTAAGTGTTGCAGAAGGAACTGGGGCTGGGCACGGTGCTAAGGGGGCGGTGGGACCTGCGCCCCTAGGAGGTCATAAGCAAAGATGTTCCAGAAGATGGCAAAGACCAGGAAGGAGGCATAGGAAGGTGGCATAGGAGAGGAGGACCACCCACCAGCCACACTGGTGCTGAAGGTTCTCCTCATAGCTGCGCAGGAAGATCAGGCCCATGCTGATGCCCATGATGGCCCCGGCCAGGTGAGCCATGAAGCTCGGCTGGGGCCCCTAGGAGGGCAGCGGGGTGAGAAGCGCAACCACACGGCTCGGCCCACCTCAGAGCTCACTGCAATCAGGAGAGGGAGAGATAGAGAGAAAGAGGGGATATACAGGAAGCTCACTATTTGTATTACATTATTCCATACTAATGTGCTCCCACAGGCACGCCTGTGCTCTGCTAAACATCTGTCTTCTAATAATCTGGGAAATATTTATTCAACAAGCTTCCATCCCTTCCCTTTTCTGCGGGCATTCCCAGTGTCACATCCAGCCCACCCACTTTTTTAAAATCCTTGAATGGAGCCTGTGCAATAAATTCTGAGAATTTGTAACTATGGCTGGTTTCCTGTTAGTGACACACATAAAGGCAAGTCCAATTTATGGCGGTGTGTGTTGTCTCATCCTCCAAATGACTTTCCACCCTCCTGGGGTCCACCATTCAATTGCTACAGACCAAACTCAGCCATTTAATGGCTAGTGCCGAGCAGAAAAGTGTCAGACGCTGGTGCCATACCCAGATGCAAAACAGTGATGTCATCTTCTGAGAAGTCTCAGGACTTCTGGTAGATTTCTACTATCCTTCAGCTCTGCTCTCGACCAGCCACTGCAAGGTCATAGCAGCTAAATGGTGAGTCCTGAATGGTATGAGAAGGCAGCCATAGTTCCACTCCAAAATATAGGATCTGTCAATATTTTGCAGAAGCCACACAGGTCCAGTGATGACCTCTTAGGAGGAGGACCACATGGGAAGCAAACACAGCCAAGAAAAGTTTCCTCTGAAAGGAAAAAAAGACAAGGGAATGAAGGGAGATACTCACTGCACACCAGGGCCATGCGGAGCAGCTTATAGGGACATCGCATTCCTGCCCAGTTCTATGGAGGGAGAGACAAATCAAAGACTGGTTGTCTATTTGGGGTTCTTGACATACTGCTCCTCTCATATCCTTTCTCCTCTCAACCTCTTAGACCTTTGGGGAGTAGAAAACAGAAACTGCTCTGTCCCCATCTTATGCTTGGGTCACAATGATGGCGTTGTGTTCTTATGCTGCTACTTGGAGAGAAAAAATAGATTATGAAAATATTAATGGGTATTCGAAGCCGTCACTTGAGTTAGGCAAGGCTTGATTAACTAGTAAGATTACAGCTCTCCACATTGACTGGGTTTAGGGGTGCAGGACTTGCACAAAAGTGGAAATGTTGTGGAAAAAATGCTACTTTCAAGTGAGAGAACACCTTGGCCATAGATGTGCACTAAACGTTCTAGAGATTCAACAATCTCTAGGCCTTCCAGCATGACTCCATGATCAGCCTCCGATAGCCGTTGACTGCAAAGTTGCATGCAAAGACCTGGAAATCGTCCACAGATTATCAAATCTATGAAGGTCAAACCTGCAAACATGGAGAGGCAACGGTCACACTTTGCTGCTACGTAGGCTAATGATGCCCAGCCAAAGATTAAATGCATAGGGTTGAATTACAGATGACATCAAATGTGTGGCCACACACTGGTTGTGCTTGGAGTTACTTTTCCTGCTCAACAGCCAGTTACACTCTACTCGCTACCATTCCACTTTAATGTCCATGGAGACATCCAATGGCATTTGGCAGTTGTAGTCTCGCCAGGCAATGGGACTCAGATTCCTTTCTCTCATGGGCCAATTTCAGCCCTCCCTCCGGATGTTTTTGACTTGAATTTCCACAATTCCTAATAGGATTGTGGGAGTTGAATTCCAAAACAACTGGAAGGAGAACTGAAATTGGCCCAGGCTGGGATAGAGGGCAAGTGAAACAATGACAACAAAGCAGCCAAAGACAGTGGCTATGGAATGAGAGCCAAGAGCCAGGGATGGGAGGGATGTCATCTTGACTGTGCTTGGATGTGAGACATTTTGTGGTGATCCACTTTGATAGATCCCAAGGGGCATTTGTCAAAGGGGATGGTCCTCACGTCTGATGCCCACCACCCCTTCCCACCATGCTCACCATCACGACATTAGCCAGGTGAGCTGAGCAGAGGGCATAGACACCCCCAGAGCCCCCGACCAAAGGCGCCCGCATGTCAGTGATGGAGACCGTCAGGGAACCTGCAGCAAAACACAAGAAGATAGATGCAGTGTGAGTAGTAACTCAGGCAAGATGGAACATCTTTTAGGAGCCTATCTGCACTCACATGGCACTGTCATTCTCCTATAACTGCCATGGTTCCATCTGACTATAGCAATGATGTTAATTGTAATGAATTTTTTACCTGTGTTAAATGTTTTTAATGTTTAAATTATTTTGTACTGTTGCGGGCATCGAATTGTGCCATTTTGTAAACCGCCATGAGTTGCCCTTGGGCTGAGAATAGCGGTATAGAAGCATAGTAAATAAATAAATAAATGAGGAGGCCTGGAAAAAAAACCCAGAAAAATTGGGGGGAAAAACAGGTGTTTTTTCCTGGGTTGCTATGAGTTTTTCGAGCTGTACAGTCATGTTCCAGTAGCATTCTTTCCTGATGTTTTGACTGCATCTGTGGCAAGCAACCTCTGAGGTTTGTCAGAAGTCTGCTGGAAATGTGGTAACAGGAGTGTGTGTGTCTGTCTGTCTGTCTGTCGATGGTCCAGGGTGGGTGGGAGAAAGAACTCTTATCAGCTGAAGCAAGTGTAAATGTTGCAATTGACAGGCTTGATTCGCATTGAGTAGCATTGCAGCTGCAAAGTAGCATTGCAGCTGCAAAGTGAATTGCCTGGAGGCATCCTTTGTTTGGGAGGTATTGACTGGCACTTAATTATTTGCTGCCTGGAATTCCCCTGTTGCTGACAGCAAACAATCAAGTGCCAGACAACATATCCCCCAAAACCCCTGGTTTTTGGAGAAATAAGAGTACCACTTCCAAATCTGGTCTTGGTTTTGTTTTGCAAGCTTTAAACCAGCCTTTATTATTGTTGTTGTTGTTGTTGTTGTTATTTTAATGACATAAAATCACAGTATGTCACAGCAAATGAGATGTATATGCTGGATTTCATATCAAAAAATCACAAGTCAACCACTTCCCAAGCATCTAGGATTATGTGATATATTTTCGAATGGTGCGTACAGATCCAAGTAAGGTGGCCTTTTGCAGTTGACAGATCATGATTTTGTCAATGTTTATTGTTTCCAAATGTGGCTGAGATCTTTTGGCATGGTACCCAGTGTGCCGACTACCTGTACTGGTTTATGCCAGAGCCTTTGCAGTTTGATTTTGAGGTCGGCTTAGTTTATCCTGTTATTTTCCTCAATGCGACTGTCCCCTGGTATGGCAACATCAATGATCCAAACTGTTTTCTTTTCCACAATCGTGATGTCTGGTGTATTGTGTTCCAAATCTTTGTCAGTCTGGATTTGAAAGTCCCACAGTATTTTTGCATATTCATTTTCCATGGCCTTTGCTGGTCCACTGAATCATCTGGGCCACAGAGTTGTGTCTTTGTTTGTATTCCGTTTGTGCGATTTTCTTGCAACAGCTGAGGAGATGGTCCATGGTTTCATCAACTTCCTTGCACAATCTGCATTTTGTGTCATCCACTGATTTTTCGATCCTGGCCTTGTTGTTGTTGTTGTTGTTGTTATGCTATGGAAGCCTGGGAACTGTAGCTTTACAAAGCCTTCTCTGCCAAAGAAGAAACTACAACTCCCAAGATCCCATAACCTTGAGCCATAGCAATCAAAGGCGATTGAAGCTATATACACAGACCAAGTGGCAAAAATAACAGTAAACGGTCAACAATCACCAAACATCGCCATCTTAAAAAGGACAAGACAGGGATGCCCACTTTCTCCGCTGATATTTATTTTGACCCTTGAGGTATTACTAACCAATATAAGAAAGAACACGGAACTAGTAGCCTGAGGGCCAAAGGCCATTCATACAAAGTACGTGGGTTCGTGGATGACGTGTGCTTTATAGAAGATACCCTAAGTATCAAGACGATAGGACAAGACCTGGACAGAACATACAGAGTCCTGACAGGATATGCGAAGAAAAATAAGACACCCGGAGATGTTGTAATCAGTTTTGCAGGAAGAGCACCAGGGATGAAATTCTCAAAGCCAATGCAAAGAAAACCATATACTACCATGTACTACAAAGATAAGAAGATAACCATCATGAAAGAAGTTACAAGACAAACTTTAGCCAGAAGAAAGTATTCCTTTCTAGCGGAAGAACTAATCAATAGAAAGATAAAATTCCAATGGGAGAAAATAGAGGGTATTACAGTCACCTTCAATGATACAAGATACTGGCTGGATTCCAAAGAAAAAGCCAGAGCCTTCTATGAGAATCATAGAAAAAGCCCATCAGGAGAAACATCACAAAGAAAATTTCATGGCAACACGAAAGAGAAGCAGTCTAAGCAATATTCTTCACAACCAGGTGAAGAAAATAAATCTGAGGAGGACGATGATGACAGCAAACATTTAACAACAGGAAATGGCCGAACGGAAAGACTAAGGGAATTCTCCCCAGAAAACTATCAACTGGTGCTCCCCAGGAGGTTCTACGGTGGGAGATGCAGGACAACCCCCATGAATAAAGAGATTAGAATATACTCAAATAACATCAACAGCATCAACTCCCCGAATAAAAGAAAGTCTTTAACTACCTATCCCCAAAAAAATCTTGACATAATAGCACTCCAAGCACATAAAACACCTGGTGAACTGAAAATTGGGTAAGGAATTTTTTGCCTCAAGCAATGAAAAGAAAAGAGGCATAGTGATTTACGCAAAAGATTGGCTAAATCCCAAACAAACTCTGAAAGACATTGATGGAAGGTTTGTTGGCATAACAATTGAAATAAATAATCAAAAAATAATTATCTGTAACATTTATTGTCCGAACGGTCCCAAGACGGAATTCATGGAAGACTTAAAAAGACCCAAGTGACATGAAAAATTATCGCCCCATTTCCTTACTAAATAATGATTTTAAAATTTTTACAATTATAATGGCTGAAAGATTTAAAAGTTTTCTAAAAAAAAAAATGGATTTCTGAAGCTCAGACGGGGTTTCTACCAAATAGACAAATTAAAGATAATACAAGAATATTGATAAATACAATAGAATACTATGAAAAACACAATGAAAAACAATTGGCCTTACTCTTCATCGATGCTGAAAAGGCATTCGACAAAGTAAATTGGGATTATATTAAATTACTACTTGAAGAGATCGACATAGGGTACAAATTTAGGAACGTAGTAGAATCTATCTACACCACACAAGAAGCAACATTAATTATAAATGATCATGAATCTAAAAATCCGATTCATATTACTCAAGGGACCCATCAAGGCTGCCCACTATCCACACTTCTCTTTATCTTAATAATGGACACTCTGATTAGAAACATAAATAACGACAAGAATATACAAGGAATGAAAATTATGAAACCAGTATAAACTAAGGGTATACGCCGACGATGTAGTGTGCATCATAGAGGACCCCCTTAACAGTATTAACGATTGGCTAAACAAAATGGAATCCTTCAGAAAATTGGCGGGATTCAAACTCAATAAACAAAAAACCAAATTATTAGTCAAAAATATCGTTAAAAAAACAAAAGAACAACTACAAGAAATATCAGGCATAAAAATTGAAAGCAAAATAATATATGTAGGCATTATTATTACACGAAGTAATACGAAACTACTGAAGAATAACTACGTATCACTCTGGAAGACCATCAGGAAAGATCTAGAAAGATGGAAATACCAAAAAAAAAATTCTGTTAGGCCGAATTGCAATAATCAAAATGAATATTCTCCTCCAACTTCTCTTTCTTTTTCAATCTCTACCAATAATAAGGAATGATCACTTATTTAAAAAATGGAACTCAGACATTAGCAAATTTATATGGAGTAATAAGAAAGCAAGGATAAATTTCAAAATTTTAACAGACGATAAAAAAAGAGGTGGTCTGGGATTACCTAATCTAAAAGTATATTATGAAGCTTGCAATTTGGTGGGGATAAAAGAATGGACCACCCTAAAAAACAACAAACTATTAACGCTGGAAGGGCATGACCTTAGAACGGGTTGGCATGGGTATCTATGGTATAATAAAAGAAAAGTAGAAAAAGGTTTCAGTGATCATTATATTAGAGCTTCTCTAATTAAAACATGGTAAAAATATAAATTTATTTATATTTATCGTGTCATCAGCAACCATTGTTTTACAATTCTAACAGAGCAAAACAAACACAGAGATTAAAATGAAAAAGAAAAAAAAGAAAAAAAAAACCACACAGATTTTGTAAATTTGGTATTTGGTTAAATGTCCTTTGACCAGTATCTGGCCACTTGGAGTGCCTCTGGGGTTGCCGCAAGAAGGTCCTCCATCGTGCATGTGGCAGGGCTCAGGGTGCATTGCAGCAGGTGGTCAGTGGTTTGTTCTTCTCCGCACTCGCATGCCGAGGATTCCACCCTGTAGCCCCATTTCTTAAGATTGGCTCTGCATCTCGTGGTGCCAGAGCGCAATCTGTTCAGCGCCTTCCAAGTCGCCCAGTCTTCTGAGTGCCCAGGGGGGAGTCTCTCATCTGGTATCACCCATGAATTGAGGTGCTGGGTTTGGGCCTGCCACTTTTGGACTCTCGCTTGCTGGGGTGTTCCAGCGAGTGTCTCTGTAGTTCTAAGAAATATAAATTTAAGATTATACTATAAAACCCCAATGTGGTTATCCCCTATGGAGGCAAGACCTAAGAGAGAATTAGGCAAAGAGAATTGGCTAACCTATAAACAAATTTTGATTAAAACAGAAGACAAAAAAATTAGTTCTAAAATCCATTGACAAAATAAAACTCTTAAATGAAAAATTAACATGGCTCCAATATTATCAAATCCACGCAAAAATAGGATTCTGCCAGGAACAGTGTCTGTGGGACATAATTATGCGAAAAGAAAAAAACTTATTAGAATCTTATACCAGCAGTTACTATGCTGGTCAACTGAAAAAGAAGAAATTTAAAAATTGTCAGGTTCAATGGGCAAAAGATATAGGCCACAATATCCTTACAAAACAATGGGAAGAAGTTTGGAATGTGAAAATAAAATATACGATGGCAAATAACCTAAAGAAAAATTGGTATAAGATGTTTTTTAGATGGTACCTTACCCCAGCAAAGATGGCTAAATTTAACAAGAGCATCTCTAACAGATGTTGAAAATGTAAAAAAGAATTAGGAACCTTCTTCCACGTATGGTGGAGCTGCAAAATAATTTGAAAATACTGGAAAGAAATACATCTGCTGACCCAAAAGATTCTTAAAATCAATTTTCCCCAGTCACCAGAAATGTGCCTTCTGGGGATAACCAATACAAATACAAATCTAAATAGAAATCAGGAAAAAATGTTCTTCCTATTAAGCACTGTAGCTAGAATGTTAATAGCCAGGGTCTGGAAACAAAAAGAAATTCCAACTATTGAAGAGTGGATCCTGAAAATCTTTGATATAATACAAATGGAATGCCTATCCAAAAGACTGAATAGAACACAGCAAAAGACAGACTGGTCTGGATTTAAAGACTTTATTTCGACAATGAAGATGACCTTGATAATAGACCTGTCCAGTATTTGAAACAACCGAACAGGTTGATCTGCTGCCGGATACATTAAAGGAACTGAACTCAAAAGAACTTAATACTCTCGGAAGATTTTGGGAAGTCCCACCACGTCGGTTGGGTGGTTGGGGGTTTTTTTGTTTTTGTTTTCCTCTATCTTCTCTACTCTTTTCTCTTAGATACACAAATGTTTTCACCCTCTTTTGCTGTAAATAGGAAAATTGCACAATAAATGTAAATTAAAAAAAAGAAAAACACAAATTATTGCAAAAAACATGAATAAGGGGGAAAAAAGAAATATTACAGGAAAGGACAGAAACATTACTATTAGGACTATTAGACTTCAAATTGGAAAAAAATGAGGACATGATCATTTTTTACTTAGTGGCAGCCGCAAGGATGACTGGCAAAACTGTGGAAAACAAAAGAGATCCCAACATTGGATCCATGGACAGTTAAAATAATGGATATAATAAACATGGATATACTGACACAGAGAATCTCTCAGAACTACACAAAGCCCCAAAGAACGGACTGGAAATCAGTACTAGAATTCATAAAAGGAGAAAATAAAGAAATGCATATGATGGACTTATAAATGAAATCCAAGGACTAGATAAACAAGATTCGGGTAGGCAAACCCAAGCACAAAGACAACAAATTTATGCTAGAAGGAATTTATATATGTGGGAAAGCAAATATGAGAATATACTTTTTATAAATACCCATAAGTGTACATAAATATTAAATTGTATGCACCACTCTGGATGAACCTGGAAGTACTCGACCTACCCGTTCCCTATCCCTGCACTGTTCTCCCCGCCCTTGCCTTACCCAGTCCCTCTTCCTTCTTCCTTTCCCACCCCATTCTCCTCCCACACTCTACCCTCTACTCTCTCTCACCCCAGTGTGTTAACCCTATGTTTTTAATACAAACTTGTAAAATAAAACTAATAAAACATTCTTTTAAAAAAGGGAAAAAAAGAAAAAAGGGGGGGAAGGATTAAAGGTAGTTATGAAGATAAAGTATTTAGGAGTAACAATCACTTCCAGTAATAGCCACCTGATAAAGAATAACTATGAGAAAAAATGGGCTGAAATAAAAATTAAATTAAAGAAGTGGGAACACCTAAACCTTTCTTTACTAGGCAAAATAGCTGTAGTTAAAATGAACATCCTACCGGACATCTTCTTTACATTCCAGGCACTCCCGATACTCAGATCAAATACATTGATACAAAAATGGCAAAAGGAAATAATTAAATTTATATGGAATGGAAAAAAAACACAGGATAAGTGCAATAAATCTAACAGATATTTAAAAAAAAAGAGGAGGCCTTGCCCTACCAGAACTCCACTTTATTATGACGCTGCTGCCATGAGTTGGCTTCGAGAATGGGCAACGCTGGGAAAAGAGAAAATCTTAGCAATAGAGGGTTTTGATATTACTCAGGGATGGCACGCCTATCTCTGGAGAGAAAGGGGAAGAAGAGAAATGCTTTTCAGGAACCACCCCATATGAGCCACTCTTATTTACATCTGGAGTAAATATAAAGACAAACTATACCAAAAAACACCAATGTGTATTTCTCCTAATGAAGCATATCACAAAAGTTACTGAAGTTCAGAGGACAGGAAATAATACTTAAATCACAGGAGGAGTTGACCTTGATAGATTCTACCATCTCTTGGTTTCACTATCATTGGATTAGGGAAAACTTCAAGATAGACAAGACAATAGACTTCGAAACGAAAAAAAAACTTCTGGGATAAAATATGAACTACAGATACAAAAATTATAAGAAAAATATATAATCAACTTCTAATATGGGACACAGAAACAGAGCAAATAAAAAACATGATAAACGGGTCAAGAGACATAGGCCGTCCCATACCACTAGCAAATTGGGAAGAAATTTGGCAAAAAAAAAATCAAATACACATACGCTACAGACCTTAAAGAGAACTGCTATAAGATCTTCTACAAATGGTACCTAACACCAGAGATACTCGCAAAATTTACCAAAGAAAACAAAAGATATATGTTGGAGATGTGGAAAAGAAAAAGGTGAATTAATCCATATGTGGTGGAATTGTAGAAAGGTAAAAAATTATTGGTTACTAATACACAAGATGATAGAAAAAATATTAAATATAAAATTTTAACCGAAACCAGAAACATTACTATTAGGACTACTAGTGTAGCGAATTTGTTACTCTGTGTGAAAATTTTAGTACATAGATCTATGTTTGCAGGGGGCAGATAGGGAAGATTAGAGACAAGTAGGATAGCAACAGCGGACAAGATCATTTGCATATGGAGCCCGATTGGTCCTATGCAGATTAGTGCAGGCAGCTGGGAAGAGCAGAGCCAAACATTCTAAAGGGGCAGAGTTCAGTTCAAAAAGGGAGTTAGAATGGGAGTTTTAAAAAATGACAGTTGGTTAGGGATTGCAGTTTGTGAAGAATAGAGAGTTAGGGATTCCTGTTCATGAGAGATAGTTAATAAATCCTGTTAGAAAAGTAAGCAGTTAGTCAAATAGAGTACAAGTTTTGGGAACTTAAAGAAAGGCCAGTGGTGCTTTAATCAGAAAGTAATTTTAGTCAAGTATGTGTAAAGCAAATACCATCTTGGTAAATAAGAAACATTGAAAGCCTATTTCAGGAAAGTGCAACAAGTATATTATACATGACTGAAACTCAAGTTTGCAACAAAAATATCAATTGTAACCACAATCGTTTGGAGCCTGGAGTGTTTGAATAAACGTTGATACTTTGTTACATATAAGAGAGCCTCCAGCCTGTGTTTCCAAGCCAAGAGGCTTTTGTTTTACAACACAGAGCGTCTCAGGTATTAAAGTGTTGGCAGACGCACATGTATACATGCTTCTTTACAAACTGGTGGCTTCCCTCCCTTTTGTTCCATAAATGATGGCAGCGACGGGATACATAGAATACATCTAATCTAGTGCCTAGAAGAAGCTGTGGACTGTGGCTAAGGTGATCCAGTGATTAAAAAATACTGTAATAAAAGTTATCCTGTGATAACCCTAGTATAACCCTAAGATTCAGAACTCCAGAGGCAAAGTAAGAAAAAAGTAAGAAAAAATGGCTCCTCCCAAGGGCAAGAAAGCTGGAACTGAAGGAGAGGTGGTAGAGGAGGGAGCACAGGAACGTGAGGAGAGTCAGGAGCAGACAGTTACATCAGTAGAACTGCAAAGATTACAAATTCAGTTTAAAATAAGCAGAATGTAATCACAGGAAAGGTTACAGTTAGCTAAGTTGGAGGCTGAAGAAAGAGAGAGAGAGAGCGGCTGAGGAAAGAGAGAAGGCCAGAGAACATGAAAGATTGATGATGCAGTTAAGAATGCAGGAACGAGATAGAACTAGTGAAAATACTAGTGTACATAGTTACAATGACTTCTCTGCCAAAGTAAAGAGATTTGCTAAGTACCAAAAGGGAGACGACGTGGAAGCATTCCTGCTGGAATTTGAGCGAACCTGTTTGGAACTAGAGATTCCAGAAGAAAGTAAAATGTCATATCTAAAGCGAGCTAAATCAGATATTGGCAAGCTAAATCAGTTAAAGAGTTAAAGTTAGGTTTGGGATCACTCCTGAACAGTGCAAGAAGAACTTTAGAGAGATAAAAAGAAAAAATGGCGAAACGTATGTCCAGCTGGGAGCTCGATTGGACAAAGCCCTTGACCAGTGGATAGAAGGAAGTCAGGTTAGCACATTCCAACAGCTAAAACATCTGGTGGCATTGGAACAGTTTTATAAACTGGTGCCCCTAAACATGCGTTGGTATGTCAAAGATAAGAAAATTGAGAGTGTGTCTCAAGTGGCTGTTGTCCTTGATGAACTGGAAACTGATTACGAAATGAAAAACTTGGGCATGTCGTATAAGAGATCGTATGAGGAAAAAGGAAACAAATATATATATACAAAAATGCTACAAGTCCCTCACAGCCATTATGGAAAAATAAAGACCAAGAAGGGAGGGACAAGGCAGACCAACAATATGGGAGAAAGAGTAATTACTATAATAAGGAAGTAACAAGACCGGGTGATGTGAAGATCACATGCTACCATTGCCAAGAGCCAGGGCATATAAGAGCAAGGTGCCCTAGGTTGAGGAATGAGGAGAGTGTTACTTCACCTCCAAGAAACATTCGGTTGGTACAGAAAGATAAAGGGACTGGTCACTATACAGAGGAAGTTAAGAGTGAAATGAAATCGACAGCTGAGACCAGTAAAGTATTCCGAGTGTGGAAAATGAGAGAGGTTGAAGAGTATGACTATAGAGAAGATATAATAATAAATGGAAGGAAAATATTGGGATTAAGAGACTCAGGAGCTCAAGTATCCCTAATCCAAAGTCAACTAATAAACCCGGAGCAGATAGTGCCTGATAAGAAATATCTATTAAAAGGAATCTATGGGCCAGCATTCGAGACCTCGGTAGTGGAAATCACTGTAACTTATAAAAAATACAAAGGAATGTGGCAAGTTGGAGTGATGAAGGAATTGGAAGTTCCATTCATTATAGGAAATGTCCTATATGAAGCATGCCAAAGAGTCAATGTAATTACTAGAAAATCAGAAACAGAGGAGATGGACGGTGATTCTACTGAAGCAAGTACTTCACAAGACACAGAAGAGAGTGGTGAACTTATGCAAATGAAATTCGCAGATAAGCAGACTGAAGTGTTCTTAAAGGAACAGAAGAAAGATAAATCTTTAGGAGAGTCATGGGAACAAGCCAGAAGTGAGGCTGGTGGACCATTACCTGAAAAGTCTAGTTCATTCCAAGTTATAAATGAAAGATTGTATAGAGTTGTCAGAAGGAGGAAGAGTGGTGATATTGTTGAAGTGAACAAACAGCTAGTAGTACCGGAGAAGTACAGATTAAGAATATTAAAAATGGCCCATGATACAACATTCAGAGGACATCTGGGAATTAAAAAGACAAAGGCAAGAATTCAAGAGAAATTTTATTGGCCTAATATAGGAAAGGAGGTCAAAGCATATTGTCAGTCCTGCCAAGTGTGAAAGCCAACGATAAAACTAAAGGACTTATACAATCGGTGCCTGTAGTAACAACACCCTTTGAGAAGATGGGAATTGACATCATAGGTCCCAAGTATAAACATGCACTGCATACGTTTATGCAGGATTGTAGTAAGAAATTATATGATAATTATACTGTTACTAATGAATGATGCCATGTAATGTGTGATGGAAACGTAAGTATTTGGTATATGGTTTAAACTGTAAATTAAATGTAGACTTATTGGATAAACCGGGTGCAAGAAGATGACTATTGGTAATGTATATTGATAATATATGTTGTTAAAGTATATAATATGTGTGTTTATATAAAATTGTATTGGTAGAGTAACTGTATAGTATCATTATTAAAGAATGTTTTCATGTGATATATGATAGAAATGTAAATGTTTGAATGTATGGTTTTAAATGTGAATTGAATATAGAATTGTTAGATAAGGTATAAGTTAACAATATTGCTTTCGATGAGGTTAAAAACACTCACCTCCGGCAATATTTTTATAGGGAAGGGGCATATGTAGCGAATTTGTTACTCTGTGTGAAAATTTTAGTGCATAGATCTGTTTGCAGGGGGCAGATAGGGAAGATTAGAGACAAGTAGGATAGCAACAGCGGACAAGATCATTTGCATATGGAGGCCGATTGGTCCTATGCAGATTAGTGCAGACAGTTGGGAAGAGCAGAGCTGAACATTCTAAAGGGGCAGAGTTAAGTTCAAAAAGGGAGTTAGAGTGGGAGTTTTAAAAAATGACAGTTGGTTAGGGATTGCAGTTTGTGAAGGACAGAGAGTTAGGGATTCCTGTTCATGAGAGATAGTTAATAAATCCTGTTAGAAAAGTAAGCAGTTAGTCAAATAGAGTACAAGTTTTGGGAACTTAAAGAAAGGCCAGTGGTGCTTTAATCAGAAAGTAATTTTAGTCAAGTATGTGTAAAGCAAATACCATCTTGGCAAATGAGAAACATTGAAAGCCTATTTCAGGAAAGTGCAACAAGTATATTATACATGACTGAAACTCAAATTTGCAACAAAAATATCAATTGTAACCACAATCGTTTGGAGCCTGGAGTGTTTGAATAAACATTGATACTTTGTTACATATAAGAGAGCCTCCAGCCTGTGTTTCCAAGCCAAGAGCCTTTTGTTTTACAACACACAGAGCGTTTCAGGTATTAAAGTGTTGGCAGAAGACCGCACATGTGTACATGCTTCTTTACAAACTGGTGGCTTCTCTCCCTGGCGTTCCAACTAGATGTCAAAATGGGGGAAAATGAGGATATGATTTTTTTTTTAATCTAATAGCAGCCGCAAGGATGATTTTACCAAAAATGTGGAAAACCAAAGAAATTCCAACAATGGACCAATGGGCAATCAAAATAATGGACATAATAAACATAGACATTGACACAGAGAATCTCTCAGAACTATACAAAAACACAAAGAGCTGACTGGAATGTAGTGCTATAATTCATAAAAGGGGAAAACAAAGAGATGTATAAAATGGACCTATAACCGAAATCCAAGGACTAAATAAACAAGAAATTGGGAAGCGAGCCAAGCAAGAAGATAAATATGTATGCTAGAGCTAATGTATATATATATATGGGCAAACAAATAGAAGAATATACTTTGTATACATACTCAAAAGTGTACGTAAATGTAAAACTGTATGAGCCACCCTGGGTGAACCTGGAAGTACCCAACCTACTCAACCCCCATCTCTGCACTGCCCTCCCTCCATCCCTTCCCCCTTTCCTCCAAACCTTTGTCAGTCTGAATTTGAAAGTCCCACAGTATTTTTGTGTTCATTTTTCACTACCTTTGCAGGTTTATGATCCCACCAGTTCTTTACTATTGGCAAGTGGTATTTATTTATTTATTATTTGCACTTGTTAACCGCCACTCTCAGCCCGAAGGCGACTCGTGGCGGTGTACAGAACATAGAACATAAAGACAACAGTTACAGTAAATTCAGGGCCATAACACACATCTTACTAACACACAGCTAATTAAACTAAAAATCCGCTTCGTCTTGTTTGGGTCATAATCCATCTCGTAGTCATAGTCCATTCCGGTGGTCATTCCAAAAAACATAGCACTTAATTGAAGGCCTTTCCGAAGAGCCAGGTTTTCAGGCCCTTGCGGAAGGCCATGAGGGAAGGCGCCTGTCTAATTTCAGCGGGGAGGGAGTTCCACAGCCGGGGGGCCACCACTGAGAAGGCCCGCTCTCTAGTCCCCGCCAAGCGTGCCTGTGAGGCAGGCGGGACCGAGAGAAGGGCCTCCCCGGATGATCTCAAGGTCCTCGTGGGCTCGTAGGCCGAGATGCGGTACTCAAGGTATTTTGGGCCGGAACCGTTTAGGGCTTTGTAGGTTAATACCAGCACCTTGAATTGGGCCCGGTAGCTAATCGGCAGCCAGTGGAGCTGGGACAGCAAGGGCGTTGTGTGCTCCCTGCGTCCCGCTCCGGTTAACAACATGGCTGCCGCGCGCTGGACTAGCTGGAGCTTCCGGGCCGTCTTCAAGGGCAGCCCCACGTAGAGAGCGTTGCAGTAGTCGAGGCGGGATGTGACCAAAGCGTGTACCACCGTGGCCAAGTCAGACTTCCCAAGATACGGGCGCAGCTGGCGCACGAGCCGAAGCTGTGCAAATGCTCCCCTGGTCATCGCTGAAACCTGGGGCTCCAGGCTCAGCGATGAGTCCAGGGTCACACCCAAGCTGCGAACCTGCGCCTTCAAGGGGAGTGCGACCCCGTCCAGCACAGGCTGTAACCCTATACCCTGTTCGGCCTTGCGACTGACCAGGAGTACCTCTGTCTTGTCTGGATTTAATTTCATGACATAAGTTCCAATGAATCAATGTATTGTCGAAGGCTTTCATGGCCGGAATCACTAGGTTCTTGTGGGTTTTTTCGGGCTATATGGCCATGTTCTAGAGGCATTTCTCCTGACGTTTCGCCTGCATCTATGGCAAGCATCCTCAGAGGTAGTGAGATCTGTTGGAATTAGGACAATGGGTTTATATATCTGTGGAATGGCTGGGGTGGGGCAAGGAGCTCTTCCTTGCTGGAGCTAGGTGTGAATGTTTCAACTGATCACCTTCATTAGCATTTGAAGGCTTGGCTGAGCCTGGGAAAATACCCTGTTGAGAGGTGTTAAGATGTGCCTGGTTGTTTCCTCTCTGCTGTTTTGCTGTTATAATTTTAGAGTTATTTAATACTGGTAGCCATATTTTGTTCATTTTCATGGTCTCTTCCTTTCTGTTGAAATTGTCCACATGCTTGTGGATTTCAATGGCTTCTCTGTGTAGTCTGACATGGTGGTTGTTGGTGTGGTCCAGCATTTCTGTGTTCTCAAATAATATGCTGTGTCCAGGCTGGTTCATCAGGTGCTCTGCTATGGCTGACTTCTCTGGTTGAAGTAGTCTGCAGTGCCTTTCATGTTCCTTGATTCGTGTCTGGGCAATGCTGCGTTTGGTGGTCCCTATGTAGACTTGTCCACAGCTGCATGGTATACGGTAGACTCCTGCAGAGGTGAGAGGATCCCTCTTGTCCTTTGTTGAACGTAGCATTTGTTGGATTTTCTTGGTGGGTTTGTAGATTGTTTGTATGTTGTGTTTCCTCATCAGCTTCCCTATGCAGTCAGTGGTTCCCTTGATGTATGGCAGGAACACTTTTCCTCTGGGTGGATCTTCATCTTTACTCTTGTGGCTTGTTCTTGGTCTTGCAGCTCTTCTGATGTCTGAGGTGGAATATCCATTGGCCTGGAGAGCCCAGTTGAGGTGGTTCAGTTCATCTTGGAGGAGGTGGGGTTCGCAGATTCTTTTTGCACGGTCCTTCATTTTCTTTTTCTATTGTGAATTGGATTTTTGGGTGGATGCTGTTAAGATGGTCTAGGAACCTGTTGAGTTCTTCTCCATGGCTCCAAATGGTGAAGGTGTCATCCACATATCTGAACCATATCGTGGGCTTTTTGGCTGCTGTCTCCAGGGTGTTCCATGTAGAAGTTAGCTATGACCGGGCTGAGAGGGCTCCCCATAGCTACTCCATCTTTCTGTTAGTAGAATTCATTGTCCCACTGAAAGTAACTGGTGGTGAGGCAATGGTGGAACAGAGCTGTGATGTCTTCTGGGAACCTCTGGTTGATGAGTGCCATGGTGTCTGCTACCGGGACCATGGTAAATAGAGATACCACATCGAAGCTGATCAGTTTGTAGTTGTTATTTATCTTGAGATTGCTGATTTTTTCTATGAAGTGGGCTGAGTCCTTGATGTAGTGTGTAGTGAGCCCAATATGGCTTTGTGCAGCAAGAAATTTTGCTAGGTCGTATGTGGGGGATCCAATGGCACTCACAATGGGTCTGAGTGGGGTGGAGTCCTTATGGACTTTTGGGAGTCCATAAAGCCTGGGTGGAAGGGCTTCCGTTTTACATAGCTGTTGTCGTATGTCAAAGTTGATTGAGGAGTTCTTAATCAGAGTGTTGGTTTTCCTGGTTATTTTGGAAGTTGGGTCTTGCTTGAGTTTTTTGTATATAGTAGGGTCCAGGAGGTTTCTGATTTTCTACTTGTATTGTTCTGTGTGCATGATTACTGTGGCATTCCCCTTGTCTGCTGACATAATGAGGATATCAGGATCTGAATTGAGTTCTCTGATAGCTCGTCTTTCCTTCCTTGTAATGTTACTGGAGGGAAGTTTTGCCTTTTTCAGGATCCTCTCTGTTTCTGCTCTTACTTCTGCTTCTTCCTCGGGGAGGCGATAAATTGCTGATTCAACATTGGCAATGATGTTTTCTACTGGGATCCTGGTGGTGGTTACAGCAAAGTTTCCTCCTTTCGCTAGTATGGATACTTGATCTTCAGGGAGTTGTCTGTCTGTCAGGTTGATGATGGTCCGTGATGTATCCAGTTCTGGTTTCGGCTGTTGCTTTTGGCATTTGTGGAATTTTCCTTCTACGCTGCAGAGACACAGATACCATCCCACAATTTCTCGCACCCAAAAGGACTTTCAAAACACCACAGGCTCACCGGATCTATGACGGCCTAGAACACAACTTCTTACGAGAGAGAATTCACACCATCCGCAAAGAACTCGCAAACACAGACAACGAATTGCTGCACCTCCATATCAACATCAGCCAGAAGATGAATTCCCAGGACTGGGACAAAATAGACAACCTCACTTACAGGAAAATGGAGAAAAACATGACTGTCCACACCAACAGACAATAAACAAAAATTCCACAAATGCCAAAAGCAACAGCCGAAACCAGAACTGGATACATCACGGACCATCATCAACCTGACCTCTCAACAGGATATTTTCCCAGGCTCAGCCAAGCCTTCAAATGCTAATGGTGATCAGTTGAAACATTCACACCTAGCTCCAGCAAGGAAGAGCTCCTTGCCCCACCCCAGCCATTCCACAGACATATAAACCCATTGTCCTAATTCCAACAGACCTCACTACCTCTGAGGATGCTTGCCATAGATGCAGGCGAAACATCAGGAGAAATGCCTCTAGAACATGGCCATATAGCCCGAAAAACCCACAAGAACCTTCCAATGAATCATTTGGGCTACAGAGTTGTGCCTCTGTTTGTAGTCTGTCTGTGCAATTTTCTTGCAGCAGCTGAGGATATGATCAATGGCTTCATCAGCTTCCTTGCACAGTCTGCGTTTTGGGGTCATCAGCTGATTTTTCGATCCTGGCCTTAATGGCATTTGTTCTGATGGCTTGCTCCTGAGCTGCAGGAATCAGGCCTTCTGCCTTCTCCTTCAATGTTTCATTCATGAGCCATAACCAGGTCTTCTAATCAACTTTTCCCTCAATTTTGTCAATGAACTGCCCATACAATGCTTTGTTATGCCAGTGGTTGTTGTTGTTGTGTTTATTGATATCCTGCTTTTTCTCTCCACAAAGAAGACTCAAAGTGGCTTATATTATTAGGACTTCTGGTGGACATGGCAATGGGGCTGCCTCGTTGAGAGCTAGCTCCTGACGAGGACCTGCATAGAGGCAGACAAGTTGAGCTGGAAAGCTCCCCCCTTTGCCGGATTGAGTGCAAAGGTGTCGCTAATCCCAAACTGAACTCGAAGACTCCAAAGATCTCTCCCCCCTCAAGGAGGGGAGTTCGAGAGGGTATGAGTAGCACATGGGAAGGCGAGCCGCCCCTCAAGGATCGAGCTGAAAGGCACGTTTAACCGTTGCCATCCCATTCATATCGAAGAAAAGAAGAAGAAAAAGAAATCTCAATTAAGGGGAATTAACAAGAAGGATTCCAATTCCAGGTAACAGGGTCCCGTCCCCCCCCCCCCCCAATTAAAGTCAGAAGAAAAGAATTTAAGAAGAAATAGACATTTACAGAAAGAGAGAGAACTGATTTACATTTACAGAAAGAGAACTGGCTAAGTGATTTCCGCGACAGTTTAAAGAGATTTGAGTGAAAGGAAATCTCAGCAAATATAAGTAAGAAATAACTGAAGTATATTATTGGCAAATTAATTTGAGACTACTAGATTTAAATTAAAGGATTTGAATATTATATATTATATATCTAGAAGGAATTGCCTGCTCTGTTTAGCTGCTGCTGCTTGCTCCCCCCCCCCCCCCCCCGGCCACCCTCCGAAAAGAATTGCAGGAAAATAAGTATTAATCTGACCTCGACACCATTATTGTTGTGGCTAGCTGCAGCCTTCTTCATAAACAACTGAGCACATGGAAAGAAGGAAGTGTCACAATGGAAGGCAGCTAAGGTGAAAAGGAAGAGGCGGGGCCAAGCACCAAGGGCGGAAGAAGAAGCAAAGGAAGGGCAGAAGTGATAGTGAGGAAGTAGGCCATCTTGGAAAACCATAGAGAAAAAATGCTACAGAGCGGCAAAAATAATTTAATTTAATTTAATACGATTAAATAATACTACTAAATTAACAAATTAAATAAGTAAATTAGAGAGGTAGTACAGCCCAACACCAGGGGAAACTAATTCAGATGAGGACGAGAAGCAGACGGGAAAGTTAATATATATGAGGAAGAGAAGCAGACGGGGAAGAAATACAGACGAGGATGAGAAGTAGATGGGGGAAATATACAAAGAAGCAGCTAAGAAAGGAGAGCAATTATATAGATATTTTGGGGGCAAAAATTGACTTAAAAATAAATATTAATTTCAATTTAATTAGGATTACAAATTTGAATCAGAAGAATTAATTAATTGAACGAATGAACTGCCCCAAATTTGAATTTGAACTTATCTTTATTTTACCTCACTGAGTTTTGAGACCTGCCCAAAAGACGTGAAGACTGCTTAAATGAATTAGAACAAAGAAATGAGTTAGTAAACCCTGAAAGCTGGGAAGAATTGTGAGCCACCCAAGGTAGAGAAAATCAACACTAGAGAAGAAGATAAGTCAAAGATATATCACAAATTGAAGGATTTAAGAGAAAAAGAATTAACAATTGATGACATCTAAAGGGAAAACAGAAAAAAAGAGAGAAACTCCTTTATAGAAGAGAAGAGGATCCCTGGATATAAACCCGAAGATGGACAACTTACTGATAGAAATAAAAAATCTATCAGAAAAACAAGATTCATTGAAGAAAGATGTGGCAGCGAAAGAAGAAGAATATTTTGAGAAACAAGAAAAGAATTTTAAGAAGATGAAGAATTTAAGGTAATGAAAAAAGAAATGAAAGAAAATTTGGGCAAATGAAAGAAGAATTTGGCAAATGAAAAAAGATATTATACAATTATCTAGAGAATTGAAAAGCAGTAAAGAGAAAATGGAAGAAACTCAATCCGAAACTTTATAGAAGATAAAAGGATTAGATAAACATAAAGAGAGGCTGGAGTTTGAACAAGAAAAATTACTTCAAATGCAAATGTATTTCAAACTAAGATTTAGGAATATTCCAGAAGAAGAGAATGAAGATATCGGACTAACAATGACTAAAATGCTAGCAAGTTGCATGGAATGCAAAGAAGACGAACTTGAACAGGATATAGACCAAACATATAGAGTTTCCTTGTTCTATGGAAGGAAAAACAAATTGCCAAGGGATGTAATAGTAAAATTTACAAGGAAAAAAGTTAGGGATGATGTTCTGTTCAAAAGCAATAGAAATCCCATCTATTTCAAGGAAAAGAAAATTGCAATTTTGAAGGAGTTCCCACAAGCTATGCTGACAAGAAGAAGGAAATATTTCCTGACAGAAGAACTAAAAAAAAGAGAGATAAGATATAGATGGGAGAGAAAAGAAGGAATAATGGTGACTTACAATGAAGAAAGATATTGACAACAGAACAGAAAGCTAAGGCATTCTACAAAAAACTAATGAAGGATATGAAGAAGAAGAAAAGCAAGAAAAAGAAGAAGAAAGAAGATTATCCACTCCAAGAAAACTAAGATAGCAAGACGTGAGTCACCAAAGGATTATGAATATTCCCTGAAAGGACACAAACAATGCCTGCACCACAAGAAAAAGAAGAAAGAGCATATGGAATGAAAGAGACTGCATCTGGATTAGCGGATTTGGCAATTGGCAACATGGGATCAGAGTTGGATATCAATGAATAATGATGGAGCATCAAATAAAATGCTTTTCAAATAATATTAATGGCCTTAATTCACCTCAGAAACGTAAGAAGGTATGGAACAATTTGAGTAAATTTAAATATGATATAGTAACTTCAAGAAATGCACATCTGCCATAAACATGTAGCGCACCTCACAAATAAAAAATTGGGAAAGGAATATTATTCTTCATATGAAAAAAAGAAAAGAGTGGTAACCTATGTGAAAGAAAACATAAGATCTGAACTGGCTTTCAAAGATGTGGAGGGCAGATGTGTTGCGGTGAAAATTACAGTTGGCGATTCAAAGATACTAATGTGTAATATCTATGCTCCAAATGGCCCAAAAACTAAATTTATACAATTTTTATGTAATAAATCGAAGGGAACAGAAAGGCAAAGGAAAGTACACTACTTCGAAGTTTTTGGAACTAAAAAAAGAGTTTGTGTTAGAGGATACTTGGAGGATGAGAAATGAGAACAAAAAAGACTATACCTTCTTCTCTGGTAGACACCAGTCATGGTCTAGAATAGACATGGCTTGGACAACTAAAAAAATTAAATTCCAAAATAACTGATAACAACATACTACCTAGAGATATATCAGACCATTGTCTGTTGGAAATTATAATTAATCATAAAAATCAATGCAAAAAATGGAGACTTAATGAAAAGGGAGGAAGACAAGGAATTTTATAAGAAATTGATTCAAGAATATTTACAAATAAACGATTCTGGAGAAGTGAATCCACAAGTGACATGGGATGCACTTAAAGCAGTTTTAAGAGGCCATTTCATACAGCAAGGAGCAAAGAGAAATAAAGAGAAACAAAAAGATTAATGATCTGATGATAAAAATTATAGCTAAAGAAATGGACTTAAAGAAGAGACCTGAGAATAAAAAGTTGGAAAGAGAATTAAAAACTTTGAAACAAGAAAAGGTGCGATTAGAATTAGAATTCTAAGCAAGACAATTAAAATTCTTAAAGGAACAAACTTTTGAAAATGTGAATAAACCAGGGAAATGGCTGTCAAATCAAGTAAGAAAAAGGAAACAAATAAAGCAGATAACCAAAATAAGTACAAAGGATAAAGAATTAATGATGGATAAGGAAATACTGATGGAATTTAGAAAGTTCTATGGCCAATTATATACAAATGATAAGATACCAAAGGAAGATATTACAAACTATATAGGCCAGATGAAATTAGATAAAATTACGGACGATGTTAAAGGAGCAAAAATTGGGAAATACAAATACAAAATTCGAGCTTTTGCGGATGATTTGTTAGGAATCATTGAGGACCCAAGTAAAAATTTACAAAACTGGATAAGTAAAATAGAAGAATTTGGGAAAGTGTCGGAATTCAAGATGAATATGAGCAAAACAAAACTATTGAAAAATGTAGATAAAGGAAAACAAGAGAAGATTCAGAAAGAGTTCGGTGTGGATATTGTAAAGAAAAGAAAATATTTTTAAAATTTGGCTTTCAGCAAGGAATGGCCAACAACTTAAAAATAATTATGAAATGATTTGGAAAAAGATCCAAAATGACCTCAAAAATTGGAACCATTTAAAATTGTCATTATTTGGATGAATATCATTAGTAAAAATGAATGTACTACCAAAATTGATATTTCTCTTTCAGAACCTTCCTGTAATAAGAAACCAGACCTTATTCAAAAAATGGAAGAAAGACTTACTAAAATTTGTCTGGAAGGGGAAAAGACCAAGAATAAATTATATAAATTTAATTGATAAAAATAATAGCTTTTGGCTTTCCAGACTTGAAAACCTATCACGAAGCATGTGCGCTCCTTTGGATTAAAGAATGGATGACATTGGAGAAAGAGAAGTGTTTAAACTTGGAAGGCCATGATTTAAGGGTAGGTTGGCATGCTTATATTTGGTATGATAGAGAAATCAAAGAAAAGAACTTTGGCAGCCATTTTGTAAGAACTTCTCTACTGAGAACCTGGCTGTTGTATAAAAAATATTTGTACAAAACGACACCATTATGGATCTCCCCGATGGAGGCCCACCAAAGAAGACTCTTAGGCTGGAGAAAATGGCCGACATATGAAGATATATTAATTAAGGACACAATGGATATTAAGACTTTCGAACAACTGAAAGTAAACTATGAAAATATAACATGGCTTCATTATTTACAAATAAAGGATTATTATAAACAAGATAAAAATAGGATTTGACTGAGAAGAAAATATATGGGACAAAATCTTGAAAAAGGAAAAGAAAATAGTCACAATGATTTACAATAAACTATTATTATGGGCAACAGAAAAAGAACAGGTCAAGTCCTGTATGATAAAATGGGCGGAAAACTTAAGGAGACCAACTCAATTCAGGGAGTGGGAACAACTGTGGAACAAAAAGTTAAAATACACGTATGCTGTGGACTTGAAGGAGAACTGGTTTAAAATGTTCCACAGATGGTACATCACTCCAAAAAAATTAAGCCATATGTATAAAAATACATTGGACAGGTGTTGGAAATGCGGTGAAGAAGTAGGTACATTCTATCACATATGGTGGACTTGTAAGGAAACAACCAAATATTGGTCTTTAATCCATGAGGAAACACACAAAAAAATTAAGAAAATGTTTAAGAAAAAATCAGAATACTATTTGTTGGGCTTCACTGACTCGGAACTACAATTGGATGAAAATGAAGATAAATTATTGACTTATGTTACAACAGCGGCTAGAATTATTTTTGCAAAGTTTTGGAAGAAAAAGAACAAATTCCCACGGTGGATGAGTGGGTGGACAAGGTTAAAGAAATAAGAGACATGGATGAATTAACTTTTTTGTTAAAGAAAATACCGGGAAATCTATAAAAAAGACAGACTGGGTTCTCTTTCATGACTATGAAAAGAATAGAAAAGAGAAAGAAACAAAGAAGAGGTAAATAATAATGAAACAACAGACAATAAGATCCTGAGATTGGAATGGAAGTCATTTTTTTTTATTTTTGAATTTTTGCATTTTTGTATTTTTGTATCTTTTCTTTTCTCTTTTTTTCTTTAATTGATTGTATTTCCTACTTTCCCATCTTCTTGAATATTGCCCCTCTTTCCATGTATATATGTTTTAAACTGTTTAATAAAAATCTATTTTTTAAAAAGTGGCTTATATTAAAAGCCTTTTTATACATGTATTGTCGCAGGCTTTCATGGCTAGAATCACTGGGTTGCTGTGAGTTTTCCGGTTTGTATGGTCATGTTCCAGAAGCATTATCTCCTGACGTTTCACCCACATCTATGGCAGGCATCCTCAGAGGTTCAAGACTCTTGACCTCTGAGGATGCCTGCCATAGATGTGGGCAAAACGTCAGGAGAGAATACTTCTGAAGCATGGCCATACAGATCAGAAAACTCACAGCAACCCATTTCTATACCATTTAAAACCCACAAATATTCAAACATTAAAACAGAATTAAATTATTATTGGTATTTTTAAAATGGTCTTAAAAACCTTCTTCTATCAAAGCCTGCCTGAATAAAAAGGTTTTAGCCTTTTAACGCTTAACAACTTCATACTTTAAGACTGGAATGTTTGAAACAGGTCTCTTGTTCTTTTGATGAGTTTCCTTGGTGCTTTCTTGTATTTTTATGATTGTAAAACAGCCCGAGATTCAATTATGCAGTATCGATACTAATCAATCCATTGATTCGATGAAGAAATCAATGCCGAATAGCCAATCGGGATGGATGGAAAGTCCACGGAAGGGTTAAAACTGTAGGCTCATATACACTGTCCCTAAAAACAGCAATCTGGGTTTGATCAAGCCTTCTACAGCTGCTATTTTTAGGTTAACAAAAGACTCATGCGCTGCATCCAACTCCTCATCAAACGTCACATCTGCTTCAACCCTGAAAGCTGAGATCTAAAAATAATTAAATAGGCCTCGTAGTACAAGCTGCAAAATCTTGACTTAACTGATTGCAGGAATTTTTCATCCAGTCATATCTGCACGGATTTGCATTTGAATGAAACAAATATCGACTGCGAGGAGGAATATTATTATTTAATTTTGTCAAATAAATGACACACGCAAATGTCAGCATGGCAGACGTCATTTTGGGGGGTGAAAATATGCATTTCCTTGTGCAAGAGGGAGATGTCCTGGCATGCGGACATTTGCAGGCACTTAGGTTAGAAAACAACTCTTGTGTTTAGAAAGAAACCAAGATCCACCAACCCATTCAGCTTTTTAAAGGGTCAAAGTGAGCTTCTTTGAAATCGATGGAACCAATCAATTAAACTACTAGCTGGAGCTGTAGGAATCATTCAGTTGTAAAAGAGGTGGAGACAATGGGAGCAATAGGTTCCTATATATTAGAACAATTAAAACTGCTTTCATGTTGATATTCCTTTGAAACCAGGGTTTGAGGGCACATCTACACATCCCTCCTCAATGGACTGTCACCCTGTTGTGGTGAGGGGGCTTGCGTGTTCTGATGAACCTGTAGGCACAACTGGAGTCGTGCACTCCCAGGAGTGGCCGCGGGTGAGGTATCACACCAAGCACAGTCCAAAGAGCCAAAGACCTCAACGGCGGAGCAGGCGGAGGATAACATGGTACACGTTACAATGACTGTGAAGGCGGAAGAAGGCTGCAACAGACTGAGAAGCCACGGTCATTGTGTTAAACTACACCACCAGTGGAACCTCACTCTGTGAAGACTGTGTGTTGATCAGTTGTGCACTGACCTCCACACATTAAAAAAACACACGGACAGACGTCTTCCAAAGAAAATAAAAACAAACCAACCAAAGTCCCAAGGCGATCAGCGAGTGGCAACAGGGGCAGGACTGTGAAATCTGGAAGCCCCTAGTCACAGACTGGTACATGGGCAGTGGGTAAGGACTCAGTTGTTCTACCTCAAGGTCCAAGGCAGTTGAGTAGTTCGGCAGCTGTATCCACGACTGAGCAGTCCTTTTGAGGATCCATTCTGCTCACCCCACATGGGGAGGGACCCCTAAACATAGTCTGCCTCTCTCATCCCTGACTGGAGTGCTGCATCCAGTGGGGTCACCACCCTGCGGCCAAAAAAGAAAAATGAACTTCGGTACATAGAACGTACGGACACTGATGGACAACTTCTGACAGTGAATGCCCCGAACGCAGAACTGTCATCATTGCAAGGGAGCTGGGACACTTTAACATCGACATAGCAGCCCTTCAGGAGACCCGGAGAGCAGGAGAGGGACAGCTGAAGGAAGAAAAAGGAGGCTACACCTTCTTCTAGAAGGGACTGCCCGAAGAAGACCAAAGAATGCACGGAGTTGGCTTTGCTATCAGAAATGATCTGGTGAAACATCTGACCGAAGCACCCACTGGCATCAATGGACGACTCTCAATCCTCCGAATTGATCTTGCCAAAAACCAACAGGCAACCATCATAAATGCCTATGCACCAACACTAGATGCTGTTGAAGACATCAAGGAGAAATTCTACTGTCAACAGGACACCGTCCTGTTGGGGATACCTAAAGAGGATAAAATCATCCTCCTAGGGGACTTTAATGCAAGAGTTGGGCGAGATTTCTATTACGGTATATTGTTGTAAGTCCAGTGTGTGTGTGTGTGTGTTAAAGAAAACCTTACAGAAAAGTTTGCAGAAAAGCCTTATGAAGTGTTAATAATTAACTGCAGCTGTAAAAGCTAGCTCAGCTCAGCAAGGTTGGACCACGCCTCTTGAATGTAACAGTTTTTTGAGGCTTTTGCAGCCTGTTAGCAGTTCGCTGTTTGATTTGCTGGAGAGCAGATGCAAGAAACTTATGCTATGGTAAAGTAACCATGTTTTATTTTGTTATGCTCTATGATTTATAACACAGAAGATTTATTCTGTATTACTTACAGAGACTATGTAAGTGTGCCAAGCTGTTTTATTTTCAACTCTACAACCAAGAGTAAAGTTCTAGTGTTTTATTTCTTCTGACTGGTCTGTGTCTTTGGCATTGGGTTTTTGGACATGTTGGACATTGCTACTGCACAACAAATTGATTCTGCATAACAACTTCGACCTGTGGCCAGGGACCATAGCAAAAGATGGGGTTGGAAACAGCAACTCAAATGGCATCTTGCTTCTCACCAAATGTGCGGAACACAACCTTGTCATCACCAACACACTCTTCCGCCAGAAAAAACAAGTTCAAGACATCATGGAAGCAACCCCGATCAAAGCATTGGCACCTCTTAGACTATGTAATCACACGTGCCAGAGACCGCCGTGACGTGCTCCTCACAAGAGCCATGACAGGTGCTGATGACTGCTGGACTGACCACAGGCTGATCCGATCCACGATGGCTATCAAGATCGCTCCCAAGCGCAGACTCCTAGGAAGAAAGATAAGGCGCAAAATGAACACCCAAGCCCTTCAGGAGCCTTCCAAATGAGCCCTTCTCCAAACAGCACTCAAGAACCATCTACCCACAGAACACCCTGAAAATGTTGAGGAACACTGGAACAAACTGAATACCTCCACCATCACAGCCTGCGAAGAAACTATTGGATACCAAACCGGCTCCTCCATAATGACATGATGGCAACAGTTTTGGACAAGAATGGCTCCCAAAGTGACCCATTTAAAGTGGAATCCGGTGTCAAACAAGGATGTGTTATTGCCCCAACTTTATTCTCCATCTTCATCGCTATGATACTTCACCTTGTTGATGGGAAGCTTCCCACCAGAGTGGAAATCATCTATCGGACAGATGGCAAGCTATTCAACCTCAGCAGACTGAAAGCCAAAACCAAGGTTACAACAACATCTGTTATGGAACTCCAGTATGCTGATGGAACTCTGTTATGGAACTCCAGTATGCGCATTCAGAAGAACATCTACAAGCCACTCTAAACACCTTCGCAGAAGCATACGAGAAGCTCGGCCTGTCACTGAACATTGAAAAAACCAAGGTGCTGCTCCAGCAGACACCAGCCAACCCCTCTCCAATGCCAGCGATACAGCTTAATGGTGTAACATTAGAAAATGTTGATCATTTCCGCTACCTTGGCAGTCACCTCTCCACCAAAGTCAACATCGACACCGACACCGAAATACAACACCGCCTGAGCTCTGCACGCACAGCATTTTTCCGAATGAAGCAGAGACTGTTTGAGGACCGGGACATCCGTAGGAATACCAAGGTGATTGTTTATAGAGTGATTGTCCTCCCAACACTGCTATATGCCTGTGAGACGTGGACTGTCTACAGACGTCACATGCTACTCCTGGAACGATTCCATCAGCACTGCCTCCGGAAAATCCTGCAAATCTCTTGGGAAGACAGGCGGACAAATGTCAGCGTGCTGGAAGAAGCAATGACCACCAGCATTAAAGCTATGGTCCTCCGCTATAAACTCCACTGGACCGAAGGCCACGTTGTCCGGATGCCTGACCACCGTCTCCCAAAGCAGTTGCTCTATTCCGAACTCAAGAATGGAAAGCGAACTGTTGGTGGACAGGAAAAGAGATTTAAAGATGGACTCAAAGCCAACCTTAAAAACTCTGGCATAGTGAGAACTGGGAAGCCCTGGCCCTTGACCGCTCCAGCTGGAGGTCAGCTGTGACCAGCAGTGCTGCAGAATTTGAAGAGGCACGAATGGAGGGCAAAAGGGAGAAGCGTGCCAAGAGGAAGGTGCGTCAAGCCAACCCCGACCGAGACCGCCTTCCACCTGGAAACCAATGCCCTCACCTCGGAAAACGAGGGATCACCTAAGTAACACTAACCATTTCAATGAAGATCAAACTACACTATATTTATTTATGGTGTCAGAAGTGAATAGAGAATACAGTTATAATGTATAGAAAAACCAAAAACAAAGCTAAAGACTTGCAATTATATTAAATGTCCATTCAAAGTGCCTCTGGTGTCGCTGTGCATGTGGCAGGGCTCAGGCTGCATTGCAGTAAGTGGTCTGTGGCTTGCTCTTCTCCACACTCGCATCTCATGGACTCCACTTTGTAACACCATTTCCTAAGATTGGCTTTGAATCTCATAATGCCAGAGTCTGTTCAGCACCTTCCAAGTCGCCTAATCTTCTGTGTGCCCAGGGAGAAATTTCACATCTGTTCTCAGCCACTGGTTGAGATTCTGGGTTTTAGCCTGCCGCTTTTGGACTCTTGCTTCCTCAGGTGTTCCTGCGAGTATCTCTGGAGATCTTAAGAAGCTGTTTCTTGATTTAATCCATTGGCCTGCTGGCTGATATCTGAACAGAGGATGGGTCGGAGATGTCACTGCTTGGTTTTTTCATTACAGGCTTCTACCACTTGGGATTAGGAGATTGTGCTCTCCAGAGAAGAGATGGTGGGTAACCAGGCAGCAGGAGAGCAGGCAGGAGGGAGAGAAACTCTGAGGAGAGAACATGGGTTTGGACGAGAGAAATGCAGGACGCAGCTCCACCTGCTTGGCAGTTACTTGTCAAGCATTTCAGGTGAAATCCATCTCACCCAGAATGATTTATTAGCCACTCAACAAAAGTGATTTAAAAGGCTTTATCTCCCCTCTCTTCTCACCAGAAGTAATGAAGCTGCTTGAAGAAAAGCACAGCAGAAGGATGCCCATGATTCCCAGATACTGTCTACACGAGGCATGAGATAACTTTGGCCTTCCCTCCAGGTGTTTTGGACTTCAACTCCCATGATTCCTAACAGTTGGTAGGCTGTTAGGAATGGTGGGAGTTGAAGTCCAAAGCACCCGGAAGGAAGGCCGAAATTCGCTATGCCTGAATCTCTATCTATAGATTATTATTATTATGTTTATTTATATCCCGCTTTTTCTCTCCATATGGAGACTTAAAGTAGCTCACAATTAAAAGCATTGCAATGCAACTTAAAATATACAAATATGTAAGTATTAAGCAGTATTAAACACCATTAATAGGTGTCATTAGCATCCCAGATGCTTTTATTTATTTATTTATTTATTTATTTATTTAAAACATTTATATTCCAACCTTCTCACCCCGAAGGGGACTCAGGACAGAGCACACCATATATACGGCAAACATTCAATGCCAGGACAAGAATTCATTATGTGCATACTTAAACATTAAAACACATGTGTCTCAATATTAAAATACACTGTGTAAAACTGTCTTGATCATCTGCGTCTAATCTAATTGGCCTGGTAAGGTATCACTGCTTTATTGCCCTGTCCTGAAAGCTTGGTCCCCCAATTTCCAGCATTCCTCATCTCCAGGTGGTTTTGGTCTGCTACTCCCTCCACTTCTCATCTTGACCATACAGGTTAGGATTCATTGTATGATGCATCTATATATATAAAAATGAAAGTGGCATCGAACAGAGAAGCAAAACTCAAAAACCCCCCAACAAAACTTAACCAAAATTTCCATGCCCATAACATAACCCACTAGGTACAAACAATCCGAATCAAAATTAAAAACAACACAACAACACACTCACAAAGCGACAAAACAACTGAGCATGCGCAATGGCACCCAGCCGCAAGTTCCCCTGCGCGCGCACACGGCCTGCTGGCCAACGCCCACTCCAAGCCCCGCCGCGCCGTTTCCCGCCATGTCAAAACCATCCCTCCTCCCCCTCCTTCATCTTACCCTGGTCACGCTGCCTCCACACACACACACACACAACGCACCTTCACTGCTCACCACCCCGCGCGGCACACACACACACACACCCTCACTCCCTGTTGGGAAAGCAGCAGCAACGGAGCATCCACGCAAGGAAGAAGGGGGGGAGGAGGGGGGGAGGGGGAGGAGGAAGGTCCATGGTGCTTGAATGAAGGACCTTCCTTCTCTCCCTCCCTTCCCTTCTTTCCTCCCTTTCTTTCCTTTTCTTCCTTCCTTCTCCTTCCTTTCCTTCTTTCCCTCCTTCCCTTCCTTCCTGTCCAGCCTTCTTTTCCTTCTTTCCTCCCTTTCCTCCTTCTTTCCCTTGTTTCATTTCCTTCCCTCCCTCCCTTCTTCCCCTCCTTCCTTCCTTCCTTCCTTCCTTCCTTCCTTCCTTCCTTCCTTCTCCTCCCTCCCCTTTTCCTTCCTTCCTGTCCCTCCTTCCTTCTTCCTTTCCTTCTTTTCCTCCCTCCTTTTCCTTCTTTCCCTTTCTTCATTTCCTTCCCCTTCATTTCCTTCCCTCCCTCCTTTTTTCATCCCCCTCCTTTCTTTCCCTCCTCCCTTCCTCCCATCCTGTCCCTCCCTTTTTTCCTTCCTTCCCTTCTTTCCCTCCCTCCCTTCCTTTTTCCTTCCTTCTTGTCCCTCCTTCCTTCTTCATTTCCTTCTTTTCCTCCCTCCCTTTCCTCCTTCTTTCCCTTTCATTTCCTTCCCCCTCATTTTCTCCCCTCCCTCCTTTCTTCATCCCCCTCCTTTCTTTCCCTCCTTCCTTCCACCTTCCTTCTCCTCCCTCCCTTCCTGTCCCTCCTTTTTTTCCCTTCCCTTCTTTCCTCCCTCCTTTTTTCCTTCCTTCCTGTCCCTCCTTTCTTTCCTCCTTCTTTCCCATTCTTCATTTCCTTCCCCTTCATTTCCTTCCCTCCCTCCTTTCTTCATCCCCTCCTCCCTCCCTCCCCTCCTACCCCTCCTTTCTTTTCCTTCCTTCCTGTCCCTCCTTCCTTCCTTCTTCCTTTCCTTCTTTCTAAGAGATAAATACAATATTAAATGGAAGGGACAGTCAAAAAGTAACGAGAGGAGGGGAAAAGGGAAGGAAGGAAGGAGAGAAGCACGGAGGGAAAGAAGGAAAGAAAGAAAGAAGCAAGAAAGGAAAGAAGGAAATAAAAAAGGGAAAGGAAAAAAGAGAGGGAAGGGACAGAAGGAACAAAAGATAGGGAAGGAAGGAAGGATGTAACCAAAGAGCAAAGAAAGGGAGGAAAGAAACAGGTAGAGATGGAAGAAAGATGAGAGATAGGGAAAGAAAAAAAAGAAAGGAAGGAAAGAGGGAAAGAAGCAGAGAAAGAAGGAGGGAAGGTTGGCCACAGCAACGCGTGGCAGGGCACAGCTAGTAATGATAATAAAGTTATTGTATTCTATTGCTAAAATATGCAGTCCAAGAACATCTGGGGAGCTTCATGATTCTGCCCTTTACTTTACAGATAGGACAGTTGCCAATAAATAGAACGGATATTTATCATATCAGGAGCGAACCAAGAGTACATTTGTATTGCATTTTTAAAAAGCAAACAAACAAAAAATACAAAGTTTGAAAACTTGGCATTATATTAAATATCCTATGGCCAGAAGCTGGGTAGAATGGATTAACCCAATAGAACGGATTAAGAAAGCCTTCCTGTGCCTGCATTTGGGACTATCCTTGTCATTCAACATAAAATAGAATTTTTGCACACACACACAAACAAACAAAGGAACCATGTCAAGTTGCCTTTTGTGCACAAGCAAACTATTTTTTCCTGCCTAGAAAATTCTCCTTTCGGCAGACTTGCTTTTTGTGCAGACAATCCTGCTTTCTATGCAGAAATGCTTCCCCCCCCCCCCCCCCCCCCAGAAAAGCTTGGCTTTTAGTGTCCAGAAAGACCCTAAAAGATAATAGGTTTATTATGCTTGGTTGCTGACAAGAAGACTGTGATGCAAGGGAAAAGGGGAGTCACCTGCCAGGACACCGGCCAGGTAGAGGAAGCTGATGCGGAGGATGCCATGGACCATCTCCAAGGGAACCCCGATCATCAGCTGCAGGAGGGCATTGAAGCCCAGCTGTTCTAACCTGGAAATAGATAAGAGGAAGCTGCAACAGCTAGCAATTCCAGGACAGAAGAGGCCACAAGAAAAACATTGGGAGGAAGAAACCAACGGAGCTTTGATAGCTAACAATGCATCTAACGTATCAGCCCTGTTTGAGATGGGATATATGTGCCATGTAGGGTGGCTACGTTGGATCCAGACATTGGGAGGAAGAAACCAACGGAGCTTTGATAGCTAACAATGCATCTAATGTATCAGTTCTGTTTGAGATGGAATGTATGCTCCATGTAGGGTTATCACGTTGGATCCAGAACCAGCTGTTGCTACTAGGGGTTTACAACAGGCTTTTTCTAAGTAACAGGGAGGATCAGAATCTTTTCCGTTACAGCTGCCACAAGTTAATTGGGTGCGTTATTTCTTGCAGCATATAACAAGGCACTAGGTTTGCAAGCTTTGAGCTTTGCATTTGGCTTAGCTTGATGGCTCGTTTGAGCTGAAGAAACCTTTAGCTGTTGCTGGGAGTGGTTACCCAGCATCCTGAAGCAGTTTGGAGTGCCAAAGAAACTGCTTGTCTATGGCAAGGTAAGGACATTCTATTGATAACTAAGTAGAGATACTGTATTTTTATTTATTTATTGCTCTTATACCTCACTACCATTTCCCGCAGGACTCGGTGCAGCTTACAAGAGGCCAAGCCCAATAACATCATAAAAACAACAACAGCAAAACAATAAATAACTCATAAGAGGCAAAACAATACAAAAATAACATGACACATTTAAAAACATGAGGAAGGGCCAATTGTGAAAATTTAAAAATCAAAAAGCTGGGGAGTTCAAAGGGAGATAGGAGGAGTGTTTTGGGATAGGTGGATGTGCAGACAATTCTAAATCTCTCATAAGGTGCATTAAGGACATATTGCTTAAGATTCCTTATTCTGGGAAGGCACACTGGAACATCCACGTTTTCAAGCTCCTTCTGAAGACTGCCAATGTTGGGGCCTGCCTGATGTCCTTAGGGAGGGAGTTCCAGAGTCGTGGGGCCACCACCGAGAAGGCCCTGTCCCTCATTCCCACCAATCGTGCCTGTGAAGCAGGTGGGATTGTGAGCAGGGCCTCTCCAGATAAACAAAAAGATTGTGTGGGTTCGTATACAGAAATGCGGTCATGGAGGTAGATGGGTCCCAAACCGTTTAGGGCTTTGTAGGCAAGCACCTGCACCTTGAATTGGGCCCGGAAAATGAATGGCAGCCAATGGAGCTTCTTAAACAGGAGGGTTGACCTCTACCTGAAAGGAGCACCAGTTAACAGCCTGGCTGCCGCCTGCTGTACCAACTGGAATATCTGGGCCGTTTTCAAGGGAAGCCCCATGTAGAGTGCATTACAGTAGTCCAATCTAGAGGTGACTAAGGCATGGACCATCCCGGCCAGATTTGCCTTCACGAGGTATGGTCGCAGTTGGCGCACGAGTCTCAATTGTGCAAAGGCCCTCCCAGCCACCACCAATGCCTGAGCTTCAAATGTAAGTATGAAGGAGGACACCCAAACTGCGAACCTGTGACTTCAGGGGGAGTGCAACCCCATCCAACACTGGTTGCCACCCTATATCTCAATCTGGTTTATGATCGACCAGGAGGACCTCTGTCTTGTCAGGATTAATCTTCAGCCCGTTCTTCCTCATCCAGCCAGGCACAGCGGCCAGGCACCCGTCCAGCACTCAAGGGGCTTCCTTGGCATTAGGTGGAAAAGAGTAATAGAGTTGTGTGTCATCTGCATAGAGCTGGCACCTAACTCCAATACTCCGGATGACCTCTCCCAGCGGTTTCATGTAGATGTTAAAAAGCATGGGAGACAAAATGGAGCCTTGCGGGACCCCACAGGTCAAAGGCCAGGGGTTCGAGCAGGCATCTCCCAGCTTCACCATCTGGGAGCGGCCCTCCAGGAAGGACTGGAGCCACGACAGAACCGTGCCTCCCAGAATCATCCCGGAGAGTCGTCCCAGAAGGATACCATGATTGATGGTATCAAAATTTGCTGAGATATCCAAGAGAACCAGCAGAGTCACACTCCCCCTGTCCAGCTCCCTGCGGAGGTCATCCACCAAGGTGACCAAAGTGGTCTCGGTGCCGTGGCCAGGCCTGAAGCCAGTCTGTGGCTGGTCCAGGTAACTGATGTCATCCAAAAAACCTTGTAGTTGAAAGGCTGTATTTTGCTATGTGCTTGCATATTGTCGTGTAAAGAAGAACACTCACCGGATATAGTTTGCTGTATATTGGTGAGAACAATTCTTCTATTTTTGCTTTGTATTTTTGACCTACAGTGAACAGAACTAAAATTTTGTTTCTACTTAAAACAACAGACACGTGTATTTTTTGAGTTTTTATCACACGGAGAGTAAAAGGGGCCGAGACATTCTGTGGGCTGCTAACACTACTCTGAGATAGGCTCCAGTAACCTTAATGTTATCATGTATTTATTTACAGCATTTATATACCACACTTCTCACCCCGGAGAGGACTCAGAGCAGATCACAGAACACATACATGGCAAACATTCAGTGCCATTGTACACTGACAAGACAGACAACTGTATATAGATAGAGGTATATATAGGCTTTCCCATCTTCAGCATCTTGGAGGCTGTGCTCAGTTCCAGCAACGGGGCAGGGTGTGTGTATGTGTGTGTGTGTGTGCCGTCGCTCCATCTTCCCTGCCAAAGAGCTTTGTTTGTAAACTTCCTCCTTGATCGAACTGCCATCGTTTTCGGGTATTTTCTTATGGGTGCCTTAAATACCTCCTCACTGTAAATTGTCCCTATTTATCTACTCACATTGCTGTTTTCAAATTATTAGATAGGCAGAAGCTGGGCTGAAAGGTAAGGTGCTCACCCCAACCTGGGCTTCAAAGTGCCAACCTTTCAATTGGCAAGATTGACTGCAGCTGGCAGTTAACCTGCTGTGCTAAATCTGGCTAAAGTATTATTATGTATACTGTATTTTTTCTGTTGTGAGCTGTCCCAAGTCACTTTGGGCAGAGGGGTGGGATATAAATAACGTATTATTATTATTATTATTATTATTATTATCCTCACTTATAAAAGGTTGCTTTTACATTTACCCAGTCCAGTTTCAACTGGAAACCCTCGTGTTGTCTCTGAACATATTATCATTAGCATTAGCATTAGCATTATTATTATTTCTTACCCATTATTATTTCTCTCCCCATGGCTTGAGGTGGGTTACAGAATAATTAAAACATATAAACATTGTAAAAACACTACGGCTACAGATATTAAAACGTATTCCTATAAAAGCTACATATTTAAAAGTATTTCTATAAAATACATATTAAAATACAGAAAATAGAGATTCGACAAAGGACACACATTTAAAATTCATGCTTGAAGACTGCCTGGGAAGGCCTGCCAGAAGAGATAGGTCTTTACTAGGGCTGGGCGGTTTCGTTCGTTAATTTCGTAATTCGTTTTTAATTCATTATTTTTTTTGATAACGAAGCGATATTGAACCATCCAGGAGCAACTTAAAATCGAAACGAATTTTTAAAATTTGTTTCGTAATTGTTTCAAAATTGTTTTGTTATTATTTTGTTATTATTTCCGTATGTCTGGTGCAAGTTTTATAGTTGTTGTTTTATCAGTGATAAAAAAATAAATTATCACACCAACAGTCAACAACAGAGGGAGAGGGAAGCTTCAGAAGTTCCCCCTGTCCCATTTGGAGGGTTTTTTAGCCTATTGCGCAATCGCGTCCGCCATTAACAAATCGATTCGTTATTGTTTCGAAATTGTTTTGTAATTTCCGAAATTTCGTAAATATCGAACTTTTTTAAAGAAAAATTCAGAATTCTTTTAAATAACGAAATGCAAAAACCGCCTAAAAACGAGTTTAGAAACAAATTTTTCCGTGGTTGGACAGCCCTAGTCTTTACATGGTTTTGAAATTCTGACAGCTCATTTAGTTGTCAGAGTTCTTCCGGCAGTTGTTCTACAGTCATTCCCACAATTCCTAACATATATAACTGTGAACGCACAAGTGCATATTTTTATAGACGGAAAGGACAGTACACACACATGCTGCTACTCTGTAGCACTCACATGATAGAGGATCATAATTACTGACCATTATGGTGATGAGCTTTACATAGTTGCTCACATTGCACCATTCTGACACTGCAGCTGTGCAAAGCTGCACTTCCAGGTGAGCAATGCAATTCCACCTTCTCATGTGCCATTTCCCCTCCTATCATCATCATCATCATCATCATCATCGTTATTGCTGTTGTTGTTTCACAATTTTTTTAAAGGAGGGGAATGCTACAGATGCTGCCACCAAAGCACCTGGACTCCCTCCCCGCACAAGGTAAGTCCTGGTACTTGTGGCATGAGCGGTGGTGGCTAATGATGGGCAAAGCTACATTGTGGGGTACATTGTGGGATAGCTAAACCTAAGCCTTGAAGGTCTGCAGTGATTCTCCCCCCCCCCCCCCCACAGTTGTTCCAGAAAGAAGTACAGATTAAATTTCTCCAAAATGCTTGGGACCACAAAAAAAAAGTAATTTGGTTGTCAAAGGCTTTCATGACTGCAACCACTGGGGTTGCTGTGAGTTTTTTGGGCTGTTTGGCCATGACCCAGCAGGTTTCTTTCCTGATGTTTTGCCTGCATCTGTGGCTAATTACATCTTCAGAGGTTCTGTTGCTAGTGAGGAAAGTGGAGTGTGTGTGTGTGTGTACACACACACACACACACGTCTGTGGAATAATGTCCAGGGTGGGAGAAAGACGTCTTGTCTGTTTGAAGCAAGTGTGAATGTTGCAATTAGCAAGCTTGATTAGCATTGAGTAGTCTTGCAGATGCAAAGTCAATCGATGAGGGTTTCTACATAGAGGTAGCCCACCCTGGATATTCCACATACACCCCACTTGCCTCATTTCCTTCAGATCTCTGAACAAACCTCTGAAAATGCCGACCACAGATGCAGGCGAAACGTCAGGAAAGAACACTACTGAAACATGGCCATACAACCCAGAAAACTCACAGCAACCCGAAGTATTTTGCATTTTTTTCAGAACTTGGAATGTTTGCATATATGTCACAAGAGTATCTTGGAAGCAGGACCTACAGACAAATGAATGTTCAATTATAGATAACCTGTTAGGCAGATACAAGCCAACTTTGGCCCTCCCTCAAAGTATTTTGGACTTCAACTCCCACAACTCCTAACAGCCAAACCACCTGGAGGGAGGGCCAATGTTGGCCCGTGCCTGGTGTAAGAGACAGGTGAAAACTGCTGTAAAATAAGTGAAAACTACACGTAGCCACCCCCAAATACCTACCCAATATGCATAAACATGTAAGTGAGAAATCTCCAGGTTCGGGCTCGGTGCCCTGGGTGATAGATGAGGGGACTCTTTATGTACTCCGGGTGATACGTCTGCAGCACCCACTTGTTTAGCCGGGCACCGTAGCAGAGGAAAACAATGATCTAGCAGTGAAAAGAAAGAGACTCGCTTAGGACAGTCTATGTCTGGATCTACACTGCCATATCCATATGATCGCACTAGACAATCCACATTATTATCTTCTTTGGGCTGGATTATATGCAGTTATGAAAGCCTTTGACAACCAAATTACTTTTTTGGTTGTCAAATTACACTGTCGTATCATCCAGTTCTAAGCAGATCATCTTCTTTGGCAGTGTAGAAGAGGATATGATACCTGAACAGGTGCTGTGTCTAGGCTGCACTTCTACGGCAGATGAGCAAACTCATACAAGTACATGGTTCAGTGTCTTCCTTTTTAAAAGAAAACTCCTTTCTAGTTCTCATCATTACAAAATAGTTTTTATTATACTCTCAGGAACCTAAAAGATCATTGAACAAGATCCCAGTGATGGAGTAGGTTTGTTCCTCATGAATAGTCAAAGCAGAAGAAATTGTTCAAAATTGGATAAATGGAAGCTATTTTATGTCCTCAGTGGCCACAGAGATGCTCACCTGGGTTAAGGTGACTACCGCCATGAAGACCGGTGGAGGGCAGGCGCGGTGCTGGTAGAAGTACCACCATCGCTCCATCTCACAGGGTAGGATCTTGTAGGCCACATAGCGCACAAAGCGCTTGTAGAAACCCAGCCCAGTTAAATCTAGGAGCCCGTCGCGGGGCAGTGCCCTTTGCCCGTTGGCGATGGCTCACTTGAAGCTGCTGGACCGCTTGCTGCTGATCTGGAAAGAGAGGCCGTGATGCGCAGAGGCCAGCAGTGGGGGGGGGGGGGCAACGGATACATCCCCATTCCCGTCCGAACCTCCCCCCCACTTGGTTCTATGGTGCTCACAAAGGGAGATACAGTTCTTCCAATAACCCAGCGATTCTTGAAGCATGCTGTGCAGAGCCCTTAGGTCTCCACATACTGAGGGGCTCTGTGCGTCTATACATCTGTCCTTCATTCCCCACCTTTCTCCTCCAAAGGCACAGACCTTTTCTCCTGCGCCCTTGCAACCCTTTTCCCTTTAGCCCATCACTGACCAAACCCTTATTGTTATTACAAAGGTTGAGTGGCCATCTGATGCTTGGGGGTGCTATGATTGTGCTTTTATTGCATTACAGAAGGTAGTTGGTCTGGATGGCTTCTGGGGTTGCTCCTATTATTATTATTATTATTATTATTATTATTATTATTGCAAAGGCTGGGTGGCCATCTGTTGGGGGTGTTTTGATTGTGCTTTTCCTGCATAAAGGCAAAAGGAGATTACATTGCCCTTTGGTGACAGCTACAGTTCAGTTTTATATTGCATGCTCATAGTAATCTAAAATAAGCTATGCATTGCATTTGCCCTTTGGCGACACCTAGTGTTCAGTCTTCTATTGCAAACTCATAGTCTTCTAAGGTACACTACTCATTACATTGCCCTTTGGCGACACCTAGTGTCCAGTCTTACATTGCATGATCATAGTCTTCTAAGGTAAGCTATTCATTGCATTTGCCCTTTGGTGAAACCTAGTGTTCAGTCTTAGATTGTATGCTCATAGTCTTCTAAGGCAAGCTATTATTTACATTGCCCTTTGGCGACACCTAGTGTTCGGTCTTATATTGCATGCTTATAAACTTCTAAGGCAAGCTATTTGTTCATGTTTTTTTCAATGAGTTTACACAACCACTCTCCACCCATCTGCCCCGTCTGTCAGCTTTTAAAAACCAATGTGGCCCCTGTGTCCAAACCGGATGTAGCCAAGGCATGTGCCATCAATGGCAAGATCGGATTTCTTTATGAACAGGCACAGTTGGCACACATGCTTTAAATGTCCAAATGCATTCCTTGCCGCAGTTGAATCCAAAAGTAACTTCAAAATGCAAAACTTGAATCCAAATGTAACCCCAAAATATAAACCTCGAATCCAAAAGTAACCCCAAAATGCAAACCTCGAATCCAAAAGTAACCCCAAAATGCAAACCTTGAATCCAAAAGTAACCTCAAAATGCAAACCTCGTATCTAAAAGTAACTCCAAAATGCAAACCTCGAATCCAAAAGTAATCCCAAAATGCAAATCTTGAATCCAAAAGTAACCTCAAAATGCAAACCTCGAATCCAAAAAGTAACCCCACAATGCAAACCTCAAATGTAAAAATAACTCCAAAATGCAAACCTCGAATCCAAAAGTAACCCCAAAATGCAAGACTTTAATCAAAAAGTAACTCCACAATGCAAACCTCAAATCTAAAAGTAACCACAAAATGCAAACATTGAATCCAAAAGTAACTCCAAAATGCAAACCTCAAATCCAAAAGTAACCCTAAAATGCAAACCTCAAATCCAAAAGTAACCCCAAAATGCAAACCTTGAATCCAAAAGTAACTCCAAAATGCAAACCTTGAATCCAAAAGTAACCACAAAATGCAAACCTCGAATCCAAAAGTAACCCCGAAATGCAAAGCTTGAATCCAAAAGCAACCCCAAATGCTAACCTGCATTATCAAGGGAGTGTAATCCACCTAACATCCGCTGAATTCCTCTTCCTGATCTGTGTTTGAAAATGAACAGAAGCACCACTATCTTGTCTGGATTAAGCTTCCATTTACCTGGCTTCATCCATTATAGCTGCCCTGGAATGTATTTGTGCCCAACCACAATACACACACAAAAAGTTCTTTGCTCCCAAACTGCCCCGAAAATAAGGACATTTTCTTGGGCATTTTCTGTCTGTGTTTTAACCTACTTAAAATGCCTTGGCGGGGAAAAGAAGGTTGTTATGGCTTCTGAGGAGCCTGGGTGCATTCGGCATTTTGCCCACCTCTGCTTATGCATAGCCTGACATTAACAGTTTTCATCTTAAGATAGTTTTTTTAAAATGACGTTGTTGCAATAAACATGCCACTAACTTTACACACCGTTCTAAAATAAACTCTTTCATAATTCAATTTCCTTTCATTACTTCCCGATTTAACCTTTTTTTTGTTTTTTGTTTTTTAATAATGCTGAATTCTACCTGTTTTTAACTACGCAAGAGCTAATCAATGTAATATTTTTTTAATTTTTATTATAAGACTAGCTTGGGAACCCGGCGCTGCCAGGGTTATTATAGAAAGTGGGTAATGGCGGTTCTGTATGCCAAGTTTGGTCTGTATTGGTCATTGGATGACGGTTGCATTGTTTTCAGGAAGTGAGTGAAGGTACTTGAAGTCCCATTGTCCATGGTCAACCCTCCTCCAAACAGCAGCAGGATATAGAGTGAGTCATGGGGGCTCTGTGTGCCAAGTTTGGTCTTTATCAGTCATTGGTTCAGGGTGGCAGTGGTTTCAGTAAGTGAGTAAAGGTACTGCAAGTCCCATCATCCATGGTCAACCCTCCTCCAAACAGTATCGGTATGTAGAGTGGGTTATGGTCTTGATCGGACATCGGACATCGGTTGCAGCAGTCTTGGGAAGGGAGTGGAGGTACTTGAAGTCCCATCATCCATGGTCTGTCCTCCTCAAAAGTGCACCAGGATGTAGAGTGGGTCATGGGGACTCTGTGTGCCAAGTTTGGTCTGGATCAGTAATTGGCAGGGGTCGCAGTGGTCTCAGGAAGTGAGTGAAGTGACTTCAAGTCCCATCATCCGTCTCCAAATTCTTCCAAAGCGCACCAGGATGTAGAGTGGGTCACACAGGCTCTCTATGTGAATTGTGATACTGATCCATCACTGTTGGCAGCTGTAATGGTCTCAGGAAGGTAGTGCATGTATTGCAAGTCCCATCGTCCATGGTGCATCCTCCTCCAAATTGCACCAGGATGTGAAGTGCATCATGGAGACTCAGTGTGCCAAGTTTGGTCTTTATCGGTAATTGGATGAGGGTTGCAGTGGTCCCAGGAATTGAGCAAAGGTACTGCAAGTCCCATAATCCATGGTCCATCCCCAGCCAAACCACACCAGGGCATAAGGTGGGTCATGAGAGGTCTATGTGCCAAGTTTGGTCTTGATCAGTAATTGGATGAGGTTCGCAGAGGTCTCAGGATGTGAAGATACTGGAAGTCCCATCATTCATGGTCCATCCTCCTCCAAGCAGCACCAGGATGTAGAGTGGGGTCATGCGGGTTCTGCATGCCAACTTTGGACTTGATCGGTCATTAGATGAGGGTTGGAACAGTCTTGGGAAGGGAGTGGAGGTACTTGGAGTCCCATCATCCATGGTCTATTCTCCTCGAAAGTGCTCCAGGATGTAGAGTAGGTCATGGGGGCCCTGTGTGCCAAGTTTGCTCTTGATCAGTCATTGGTAAGGGTCTCAGTGGTCTCAGGAAGTAAGTGAAGTTACTGCAAGACCCATCATCCATCTCCAAATTCTTCCAAACTGCACCAGGATGTAGAGTGGGTCATACGGGCTGACTGTGTGAATTGTGATCCTGATCCATCACTGTTGGCAGTTTTAATGGTCTCAGGAAGGGAGTGCAGGTATTGCAAGTCCCATCATCCATGGTGCATCCTCCTCCAAACTACACCAGGATGTAGAGTGCGTCATAGAGACTCATTGTGCCGAGTTTGATCTTTGTCGGTAAATGGATGAGGGTTGCAGTGGTCTCAAGAATTGAGCGAAAGTACTTCAAGTCCCATAATCCATGGTACATCCCCGGCCAAACCACGCCAGGATGTAAAGTGGATCATGAGAGGTCTATGTGCCAAGTTTGGTGTAGATCAGTCACTGGATGAGGTTCATAGCCGTCTCAGAAAGTTAGTGATAGGACTGCAAGTCCCATCATCCATTATCCATCCTCTTCCAAACTGCAGTAGGATGTCTTTATTGGTAATTGGATGAATGTTGCTGTGGTCTCAGGAAGTGAGTGATGGTACTGCAAGTCAAATCATCCATGGTTCATCCTCTTCCAAACTGCAGTAGGATGTAGAGTGGGTCAATGGGGGCTGTGTGTGGAAACTTAGTTTTGTCTGTATTGGTAATTTTCTGACACTTAAGGCTTTTTTCTCCCTCTCTTGTCACCTCAGAATCTTGGAACTTTCTGGCTGGCCAATCAGAGACCATATGCAAACTTCCCTCTCTCATGTCTCCATTTCTGTCATGAACCCTATTCTCCACCAGGGGCTCCTATTGAAGCTGGCCAATCAGAGACCATATGCAAATAGCACCACAGCAGCAGCCAATCAGAAAGCTGGTACAAAGTCTTCCACCCTACGTCCTCCCTCTGTCCTCCCTCCTTCCTACCTCCGTCCTCCCTCTGTCCTCCCTCACATACAAACTTTGACTTTTATTATATACTAGCTTGGGGACCTGGCGTTGCCTGGGTTATTAGAGAAAGTGGGTAATGGCGGTTCTGTATGCCAAGTTTGGTCTTTATTGGTCTTTGGATAATGGCAGCATTATTTTCAGGAAGTGAGTGAAGGTACTTGAAGTCCCATCATCCATGGCCCATCCTCCTACAAACAGCAGCAAGATATAGAGTAGGTCATGGGGGCTCTGTGTGCCAAGTTTGGTTTTTATCAGTCATTAGATGAGAGTGGCAGTAGTGTCAGTAAGTGAGTGAAGGTACTGCAAGTCCCATCATCCAAAGTCCATCCCCTTTCAAACTGCAGCAGGATGTAGAGTGGATCATGGGGGCTCTGTGTGCCAAGTGTGGTCTTTATTGGTCATTAGAAGACGGTTGCAGCAATCTTTGAAAGGGAGTGGAGGTACTTGAAGTCCCATCATCCATGGTCTGTCCTCCTCCAAACTGCACCAGGATGTAGAGTGGGTCATTGGAGCTCCATGTGCCAAGTTTAGTCTTGATTAATCATTGGCGAGGGTCTCAGTGGTCTCAGGAAGTGAGCAAAGGTACTGCAAGTCCCATCATCCAACTCCAAATTTTTCCAAACAACACCAGGACGTAACGTGGGTCATGACAGGTCTATGTGCCAAGTTTGGTGTTGATCCGTCATTGGATGAGGTTTGCAGAGGTCTCAGAATGTGAGTGAAGGTACTGCAAGTTCCATCATCCATGGGCCACCCTTCTCCAAAACTGCAGCAGGATGTAGAGTGGGTCATGGGGGCTCTGTGTGCCAACTTTGGTCTTGATTGGTCATTAGATGAGTTTTGCAGCAGTCTTGGGTAGTGGAGGTACTTGAAGTCCCATCCTCCATGGTCTATCCTCCTCCAAACTGCACCAGGATGTAGAGTGGGTCATTGAGCTCCATGTGCCAAGTTTAGTCTTGATTAGTCATTGGCGAGGGTCTCAGTGGTCTCAGGAAGTGAGTGAAGTGACTGCAAGTCCCATCATCCATTGTCAAATTCTTCCAAACCGCACCAGGATGTAGAGTGGGTCATGCTGGGTCTCTGTGTAAATTGTGGTCCTAATCCATCATTGTTGGCAGTTGTAATGGCCTTAGGAAGGGAGTGCAGGTATTGCAAGTCCCATCGTCCATGGTGCACCCTCCTTCAAACTGCACCTGGATGTAGAGTGCGTCATGGAGACTCAGTGTGCCAAGTTTGGTCTTTATTGGTAATTGGATGAGCGTTGCAGTGGTCTCAGGAATTGCGCAAAAGTACTGTAAGTCCCATAATCCTTGGTCTATCCCCAGCCAAACACAAACCAGGACGTAAAGTGGGTCATGAGAGGTCTATGTGGCAAGTTTGGTCCTGTTCAGACATTGGATGAGGTTAACAGTGGTCTCAGAATGTGAGTGATGGTACTGTAAGTCCCATCATCCAAAGTCGATCCTCCTTCAAACTGCAGCAGGATGCAGAGTGGGTCATGGGGGCTGTGTGTGCCAAGTTTGGTCTTTATCGGTAATTGGATGAGGGTTGCAGTGGTCTCAAGAATTGAGCAATGGTACTGCAAGTACCATAATCCATGGTCCATCCCCGACCAAACCACACCAGGACGTAAAGTGGGTCATGAGAGGCCAAGTTTGGTCCTGATCAGTCATTGGATGAGGTTAACAGCGGTCTCAGAATGTGAGTGATGGTACTGCAAGTCCCATTATCCATGGTTCATCCTCCTCCAAACTGCAGTAGGATGTAGAGTGGGTGATGGGGTCTCTGTGTGCCAAGTCTGTTCTGTATTGGGAGTGTTCTGACCCAGCCCCCGGCCTTTCCTTTCCTCTCATTGTTATCTCGGAATGTTGGATTTGAGGCTGGCCAATCAGAGCCCATATGCAAATTTCCTTCTGTTATGTCCCGTTTCTGCCATGAACCCTCTTCTCCACCAGGGGCTCCTATTGAAGCTGGCCAATCAGAGACCATATGCAAATAGCACCACAGCGGCAGCCAATCAGAATGTTGGAACTTTCAGGCTGGCCAATCAGAAAGCTGTCAAACACGTCCGCCCTACATCCTACCTCTGCCCTACGTCGCATACAAACACTCTTCTTTATTATATATATAGATAGACTAGCTTGGGGACCCGGCGCTGCCCGGGTTATTTGAGAAAGGAATTGTGTATCAAGGTTGGTCTTTATCAGTTATTTATATGACTCGCAGTTGTCTCAGTAAGTTAGTGAAGTTACTGTGAGTCCCATTATCTGTGGTCCATCCCCCTCCAAACTGCTGCAGGATGGAGAGTTGGTCATGGGGGTTCTGTGTGCCAAGTTTGGACTAGATCAGTCATTAGATGAGTGTTGCAGAAGTCTTGGGAAGTGAGTGGAGGTACTTGAAGTCCCATCATCCATAGTCTGTACTCCCCAAACCTCACCAGAATGTTGTGTTGGCCATGGGGGCTCTATGTTCCAAGTTTGGTCTTTATTGGTTTTTGAATGAGTGTCGCTGTGGTTTCAGGAAGTGAGTGAACGTACTGCAAATCCCATCATCCATCGTCCATCCTTCAAACATCACCGGGATGTAGGGTGGGTCATGGGGGCTGTGTGTGCCAAGTTTGGTCTTGATTGGTCATTAGATGAGGGTTGCAGCAATCTTGGGAAGGGAGTGGAGGTACTTGAAGTCCCATCATCCATGGTCTGTCCTCCAAACTGCACCATGGTGTAGAGTGGGTCATTGGGGCTCCGTGTGCCAAGTTTGGTCTTGATTCGTCATTGGCGAGGGTCTCAGTGGTCTCAGAAAGTGAGTGAGGTTACTGCAAGCCCCATCATCCCTCTCCATTTTTTTCCAAATGACACCAGGACGTAAAGTGGGTCATGAGATGTCTATGTACCAAGTTTGGTCTTCATCAGTCATTGCATGAGGTTTGCAGAGGTCTCAGAATGTGAGTGAAGGTACTGGAAGTCACATCATCCATTGTCCGTCCTCCTCCAAAACTGCAGCAGGATGTAGAGTGGGTCATGGGGGCTCTGTGTGCCAAGTTTGGTCTTGATCGGACATTAGGTGAGGGTTGCAGTAGTCTTGGGGAGTGGAGGTACTTGAAGTCCCATCATCCATGGTCTGTCCTCCTCGAAAGTGCACCAGGATGTAGAGTAGGTCATGGGGACTCTGTGTGCCAAATTTGGTCTTGATCAGTCAGTGGTCTCAGGAAGTGAGTGAAGTGACTGCAAGTCCCATCATCCATTGACAAATTTTTCCTAACCGCATCAGGATGTAGAGTGGGTCATGCGGACTCTCTGTGTAAATTGTTGTCCTGGTCCATCATTGTTGGCAGTTGTAATGGTCTTAAGAAGGGAGTGCAGGTATTGCAAGTCCCATCGTCCATGGTGCAGCCTCCTCCAAACTGCACCAGGATGTAGAGTGCATCATAGAGACTCAGTGTGCCAAGTTTGGTCTTTATCGGTAATTGTATGAGGGTTGCAGTGGTCTCAGGAATTGAGCAAAGATACTGCAAGTCCCATAATCCATGGTCCATCCCCGGCCAAACCACACCAGGACATAAGGTGGGTCATGAGAGGTCTATGTGCCAAGTTTGGTCCTGATCAGTCATTGGATGAGGTAACAGCGGTCTCAGAATGTGAGTGATGTTACCGCAAGTCCCATCATCCATGGTTGCAGTAGGATGTTGAGTCGGTCTTGCATGCTCTGTGTGCCAAGTGTGGTCTGTATTAGTAATTTTCTGACCCAGCCCCCTCTGGCCTTTTCCTTTTCTCTCTTTGTCATCTCGGAATCTTGGAATTGAGGCTGGCCAATCAGAGACCATATGCAAATGACTAAGGATTGGTTATACACGGACGATGAATTTTGGATTACGATTCCAGTTATGAGATGCATAGAATTGTTATTGGTGGCCCAATAATTTGTACTGTATATGTGTTTTATGCTTTTAACTGAATATTGTTTTTTAAATGTTGTAAACCGCAATGAGTCGCCGATTTAGGCTGAGATATTAGCGGTATACAAGTGCATAAATAAATAAATAAATAAATAAATTTCCTTGTCATGTCCCCGTTTCTGTCATGAACTCTTTTCTCCACCAGGGGCTCCTCTTGAAGCTGGCTAATCAGAGACCATATGCAAATAGCACCGCTGCCCAGCCAATCGGAATCTTGGAATTTCAGGTTGGCCAATCAGAGACCACAGTGGCAGCCAATCAGAAAGCTAGCACATACACCGCAACGCTTTTGTCCTCCTCCACATACAAACTTTCACCTTTATTATATATATAGATATAGTCTAGCTTGGGGACCCGGCGTTGCCCGGGTTATTAGAGAAAGTGGGTAATGGCGGTTTTGTATGCCAAGTTTGGTCTTTATTGGTCTTTGGATAACAGCTGCATTATTTTCAGGAAGTGAGTGAAGGTACTTGAAGTCCCATCATCCATGGCCCATCCTCCTACAAACAGCAGCAGGATATAGAGTGGGTCATGGGGGCTCTGTGTGCCATGTTTGGTCTTTATCAGTCATTAGATGAGGGTGGCAGTGGTGTCAGTAAGTGAGTGAAGGTACTGCAAGTCCCATCATCCAAAGTCCATCCCCTTTCAAACTGCAGCAGGATGTAGAGTGGATCATGGGGGCTCTGTGTGCCAACTTTGGTCTTGATTGGTCATTAGAAGACGGTTGCAGCAATCTTCGGAAGGGAGTGGAGGTACTTGAAGTCCCATCATCCATGGTCTGTCCTCCTCCAAACTGCACCAGGATGTAGAGTGGGTCATTGGAGCTCCATGTGCCAAGTTTAGTCTTGATTAGTCATTGGCGAGGGTCTCAGTAGTCTCAGGAAGTGAGCAAAGGTACTGAAGGTCCCATCATCCATCTCCAAAGTTTTCCAAAGAACACCAGGACGTAACGTGGGTCATGAGAGGTCTATGTGCCAAGTTTGGTGTTGATCTGTCATTGGATGAGGTTTGCAGAGGTCTCAGAATGTGAGTGAAGGTACTGGAAGTTCCATCATCCATGGTCCACCCTTCTCCAAAACTGCAGCAGGATGTAGAGTGGGTCATGGGGGCTCTGTGTGCCAACTTTGGTCTTGATTGATCATTAGATGAGATTTGCAGCAGTCTTGGGTGGTGGAGGTACTTGAAGTCCCATCATCCATGGTCTGTCGTCCTCCAAACTGCTCCAGGATGTAGAGTGGGTCATTGAAGCTCCATGTGCCAAGTTTAATCTTGATGAGTCATTGGCAAGGGTCTCAGTGGTCTCAGGAAGTGAGTGAAGTGACTGCAAGTCCCATCATCCATTGTTAAATTCTTCCAAACTGCACCAGGATGTAGAGTGGGTCATGCTGGGTCTCTGTGTAAATTGTGTTCCTGATCCATCATCATTGGCAGTTGTAATGGTCTTAGGAAGGGAGTGCAGGTATTGCAAGTCCCATCGTCCATGGAGCATCCTCCTTCAAACTGCACCTGGATGTAGAGTGCGTCATGGAGACTCAGTGTGCCAAGTTTGGTATTTATTGGTAATTGGATGAGGGTTGCAGTGGTCTGAAGAATTGAGCAATGGTACTGCAAGTCCCATAATCCATGGTCCATCCCTGGCCAAACCACACCAGGACGTAAAGTGGGTCATATAGATAAAAATAATCACAATTGCTACATTTGTTATACATTTGTTGTGACTGTTACATTTTATACAACACACTTTCTTTAACATGTTATTTATTGTTCTGCTTAAATATCTCCCCCCCCCCTTTTTTTTTCACCACAGTGCTCCCCTCCACCCATCTCAAGCCACAATTTTTACATATCATCTGTCCAAAATCTCATTTCTTCTTGTGACGGTAACTTTCCTTCCTTATTTTTTAAACCATTTACCACGAATTTTCCCCATACAGCATCAAAGTCGCTTTGTTTCCATATATCTTTTTTAACCTTTAATATACATGTCAGCTTATCATTTATTGCTAATTTCCATGCTTCCTTATACCACTCCTCTATTTGTATATTCATTTCTTTTTTCCAATTCCTTGCTATAAGCAATCTTGCTATTGTTAATAAATTTGTTATCGCTTCTTTATCCTCCTTTTTCAATTGCTTCTTATTATATAATGATAATAAAGCTACACTAGGACTTTTATCAGTTTTAATATTCATTATATCTTCTATTTCTCTAAATACCTTCTCCCAAAAGTTATTTACATATTTACATTGCCACCACATGTGTATATATGTTCCTGGTTCTTGACACCCTCTCCAACAATTTATTGAGTTACTTTTATTCATATATGCTATTCTTACTGGTGTCAAGTACCACTTCCATATTAACTTGTAATAATTTTCTTTAACCCGTATCGATAGATTTTTTCAATGCCTTTGTCCCCATAATTGTTGCCACTCTGTTTCACTTATTTTTATCCCTAAATCTTCTTCCCAAATCTCTTTTTTATTTTTCCTTCATTCATTTCAATTAATATCTTATAAATTTTGCTAATTATACCTCTCAAGTTTTCATGTTCTTCTACAGCCCTTCCCTTCTGTATTATTTGTTCAAATTGATTAAGTTGGCTTCTATTTCTATTATTTTTTCCCCAGTTTTTAAACCATTGTTCTAATTGTATACAATGGAACCATGACAATTTAATTTCTTTAAACTCTATAGGATAACCAGGAAGCGGGGCTTCCTGGTTATCCTATATAAACCAGTGTCTGAATCCAAGGGGCAGCTGGGCTTTCCACAGAAGTTGAGGAAGCAGGAACCCATTTTGTTTCCTTCTGCTTCAGGGTAAGCTTTGTTTAAATTTAACAGCTTTCAGCGCTGCTTTCTTTGAGAGGCGGGGCTTCCTGAGTTTAAAAATTAACTGCTCTGTTTGAGGGGAGGGGCTTCCTGAGTTTAAAAATTAACTGCTTTGTTTGAGAGGCGGGGCTTCCTGGTTATCCTATATAAACCAGTGTCTGAACCCAAGGGGCAGCTGGGCTTTCCACAGAAGTTGAGGAAGCAGGAACCCATTTTGTTTCCTTCTGCTTCAGGGTAAGCTTTGTTTAAATTTAACAGCTTTCAGCGCTGCTTTCTTTGAGAGGCGGGGCTTCCTGAGTTTAAAAATTAACTGCTCTGTTTGAGGGGAGGGGCTTCCTGAGTTTAAAAATTAACTGCTTTGTTTGAGAGGCGGGGCTTCCTGGTTATCCTATATAAACCAGTGTCTGAATCCAAGGGGCAGCTGGGCTTTCCACAGAAGTTGAGGAAGCAGGAACCCATTTTGTTTCCTTCTGCTTCAGGGTAAGTACACTCAGTAACCTATACTTTCTCGTACACTCAGTAACCTATACTTTCACCCCTGCATACAGACAACATCAAACACACACCAAGAGGAGGTCATTAGCAACCTCCAGATGGAACAAACACGAAAACTTACCGTCTCATGCACAAGCTGTGGCATGTTCAGCTTTTTCACACTACAATTACTCAATTACATCTGCCCCAAGTGTACACAGATCACTCGCATGGAACACAGGATACGACAACTCGAGGACCGTATTTAGACCCTTAAGGACATTCAGGAACTTGAGCTGTTCTTAGACACCACACACCACACTGGCCTAGACACGCAGCCCATATCACACAAACATTACGGGGAGGCTCAACAGAACAGCACCTCAGATGTGGACAACCCTCAGGCTTGGAGAAATGTCACCCTTAGAAGGACACATAGGACCCGGAAGCCTCCTCAGAATACTTCCGCTCAGCTGCAGTTACACAATAGATTCCAAATTCTCACACAACTAGCATCTGACCAAGAAACACAACATATTGGGGAAGACCAGAATGGCTTAGATACTGATCAGTGGCTCATCCTTGATCAGTGTGCAGGGGATAGCCCTGACTGGGACAACACTTCACAACATTCACACTTGCACAATCGTGCAGGTGTACCATCCCCAACCATAGACCAGGAGCAACAGGAACACATACAGGAGAACCATAGGCTCTTGGACCAATCTCAATGGATTGTCCTTGACGAATGCACCGGGGATGTCGAGGAGGAGGACAACACTTTTCACCTACACAATTCCCACCAACAGGATCACTTTTCTGGAGACCTACACACTACATTGCACAAAAGGGGCCCTGTCATTCCTGAAAGTAAACAGGTCTTGGTAGTAGGCGACTCCCTCCTTAGAGGAACAGAAGCTGTCATTTCCAGACCGGATGGGATGGCTCGAGAAATATGCTGCCTACCGGGGGCAAAAATACACCATATCACTCAGAGGCTCACCAGGCTCCTCAAGCCCTATCACTGTCCTCCCCTCATGTTGATTCATGTAGGAACCAATGATACTGCAAGGCATACGTTTCAAAAGATCACAAATGATTTTCGAGCTCTAGGAGCAATGCTAAAAGAATGTAATATACAGGTGGTCTTTTCATCCCTCCTCCCTGTTGTAAGACACAGACCCACAAGAGCCAGAAAAATAGTACAGGTAAATGACTGGCTTAGAAAATGGTGTCAGGAGGAACGCTTTGGCTTCCTCGACCATGGCCTGCTATTCCAGGAGGATGGCCTACTGGCAAGGGATGGGGTGCATCTCACACAAGTAGGAAAACACCTTTTTGCTCACAGACTCGCAAACCTCATTAGACACACTTTAAACTAGGTCCACCGGGGGAGGGGGACAACAGCCTTGCGAACACTACTTTACCCATAATGTCTGGGAATCGCCAGAAGGCTAAACGGAGGGCTGCACAAACACAACAAGGACCAAGTACCAAAAGCACAATAATCCCAATTAAACAGCTCAAGGGAAGATCCCAGGGGCTCACATGTCTTTACACTAATGCACAGAGCATGGGAAATAAACAAGACGAACTCCAACTTCTAGCACAACACCACAAATATGATATCATAGCCAATACTGAAACCTGGTGGGATGACTCCTATCGCTGGAATGTAGATATCGAGGGGTATAACCTCTTTCACAGAAACCGAACAAAGGGGAGAGGAGGCGGAGTAGCCTTATATGTCAAAAACTCTTATGCTGCAGAAGAAATTCAAGACAGCAATCTGGGAAACCAGCTTGAAATCATCTGGATAAGAATCAAGGGAACTGGGACTCAAAAAGATGTCGTTGTAGGCATCTACTACAGACCCCCAAGCCAGGAGGAAGAACTTGATGAAGTCTTCTGCCAACAGTTGACCAAACAGGCACAGAAAAGAGATGTAGTAGTCATGGGCGATTTCAACTATCCCGATATTTGCTGGAAAACAAACTCGGCCAAGAGTACAAGGTCCAACAAATTCCTCGCTTGCCTTGCAGACAATTTCATGGTCCAGAAGGTAGAAGAGGCAACAAGGGGATTGGCTACTCTTGATCTCATCCTAACAAATGCGGAGGACCTGATCGATGCGGTCAAAGTGGTAGGATCCTTAGGGGCAAGTGACCATGTGCTCCTGCAATTTGAGGTACAAAGGAAGGCCGAAACTAAGACAAGTCAAACCCGCATTTTGGACTTTAGGAGAGCTGATTTCCAAAAAAAGAAGGAAACGCTGAGCAGCATTCTGTGGACACAGATACTAAAAGACAAGGGAGCTACAGATGGATGGGAATTTCTCAAGAGTGAAATACTCAAGGCGCAATTGCAAACCGTGCCAACAAAGAGAAAAAATAGGACAAGTGCAAAGAAGCCAGAATGGATGTCCAAAGAACTTCTAACTGTGCTAAGACACAAAAGAGACATGCACAAGAAGTGGAAAAAGGGAGAAATCACCAAAGAAGAATTCAAACAAATAGCCAACACCTGTAGGGAAAAGGTCCGCAAAGCTAAAGCAAAAAACGAGCTCAGACTTGCTAGGGACATTAAAAACAATAAAAAGGGCTTCTATTCTTATGTCAGTAGAAAAAGGAAAAACAAGGAGGTGATAGGACCTCTTCGAGGAGAAGGTGGGGCAATGCTGACAGGGGATAGGGAAAAGGCAGAACTACTTAATGCCTTCTTTGCCTCGGTCTTCTCACAAAAAGAGAGTCTTCAACCTCAGCAAGATGGAGTGGATGAGGGATTGGAGGACATCCAACCCCAAATTGGGAAAGAAGTCGTCCAGGAATACCTGGCTGCTCTTAATGAGTTCAAGTCCCCAGGGCCAGATCAACTACACCCCAGAGTATTGAAGGAACTAGCGGAAGTCATTTCGGAACCATTGGCAACCATCTTTGAGAGTTCTTGGAGAACGGGAGAAGTTCCAGCAGATTGGAGGAGGGCCAATGTGGTCCCAATCTTCAAGAAGGGAAAAAAGGATGACCCAAACAACTACCGTCCGGTCAGCCTCACTTCAATACCGGGCAAGATTCTGGATAAGATTGTTAAGGAAGTGGTCTGCAAACACTTAGAAACAAATGCAGTCATCGCTAATAGTCAACATGGATTTATCAAAAACAAGTCATGCCAGACTAATCTGATCTCGTTCGTCGATAGAGCTACAAGCTGGGTAGATGCGGGGAATGCCGTGGATGTAGCGTACCTGAATTTCAGTAAGGCCTTCGACAAGGTCCCCCATGACCTTCTGGCAAGGAAACTAGTCCAATGTAGGCTAGGCAAAACTACGGTGAGGTGGATCTGTAATTGGTTAAGTGGACGAACACAGAGAGTGCTCACTAATGCTTCCTCTTCATCTTGGAAAGAAGTGACAAGTGGAGTGCCGCAGGGTTCCGTCCTGGGCCCAGTCCTGTTCAACATCTTTATTAATGACTTAGATGAAGGGCTAGAAGGCATGATCATCAAGTTTGCAGATGACACCAAATTGGGAGGGATAGCCAATAGTCCAGAGGACAGGAGCAGAATTCAAAACGACCTTGACAGATTAGAGAGATGGGCCAAAACTAACAAAATGAAGTTCAACAGTGACAAATGTAAGATACTCCACTTTGGCAGAAAAAATGAAATGCAAAGATACAGAATGGGTGACGCCTGGCTCGAGAGCAGTACGTGTGAAAAAGATCTTGGAGTCCTCGTGGACAACAAGTTAAACATGAGCCAACAATGTGATGTGGCGGCAAAAAAAGCCAATGGGATTTTGGCCTGCATCAATAGGAGCATAGTGTCTAGATCTAAGGAAGTAATGCTACCCCTCTATTCTGCTTTGGTTAGACCACATCTGGAATATTGTGTCCAATTCTGGGCACCACAATTCAAGAGAGATATTGACAAGCTGGAATGTGTCCAGAGGAGGGCGACTAAAATGATCAATGGTCTGGAGAACAAGCCCTATGAGGAGCGGCTTAGGGAACTGGGCATGTTTAGCCTGAAGAAGAGACGGCTGAGAGGAGATATGATAGCCATGTATAAATATGTGAGAGGAAGCCACAGGGAGGAGGGAGCAAGCTTGTTTTCTGCTTCCTTGGAGACTAGGACGCGGAGCAATGGCTTCAAACTACAAGAGAGGAGATTCCATCTGAACATGAGGAAGAACTTCCTGACTGTGAGAGCCGTTCAGCAGTGGAACTCTCTGCCCCGCAGTGTGGTGGAGGCTCCTTCTTGGGAAGCTTTTAAGCAGAGGCTGGATGGCCATTTGTCAGGGGTGATTTGAATGCAATATTCCTGCTTCTTGGCAGGGGGTTGGACTGGATGGCCCATGAGGTCTCTTCCAACTCTTTGATTCTATGATTCTATTCCAACATCATTTCCTTCTTCATTCCCACCTTCATCCAGTCCCCTATCCTATCTAAATTTATTTCCCTTAACTTTTTATCCATTACTTTTTAAAAATTTTTGGAAACTTCTTTTCCATCACTATTGGGGTTATAATTGATCCCTCCCTTATTAACTTCCTCCTATATTTATTCCATACTTCCAGTATGTTGCTCAACATTCGGTTTCTAATTTCCCTCATTTCTTTTCTGATAAACTGTTTAAAAATATATTCCAAATTTCATCTTCCACTTTTTCTAGATCATTACTAAGCCAATCCAATCCCTCTTTTTTAACCATTCCTTCTATACCAGGCTTAATCTACTTGCTTCATAATATTTCTTAATATTGGGTAACACTAATCCGCCCTCTTTTTGTGATCTCTACCATAAATGTTTATTTAATCTATTTCTTTTACTTCCATTACAATACTTATTAATCATTTGTTGCCATCTAGTTAATTCTTCTTCTGTGATTTGAAGTGGTAACACCCTAAATATAAAGTTAATCTTTGGAAGTATTTTCATTTTTACTAATGCTATTCTTCCAAACCAGGATAGACGTATATCTTCATACTCTATTATTTTTTTCTGAACCTCTTTCCTTAATGTTACTACATTTACCTCTTCCATTTCTTTTAAATCCTTTGTTGTTGTTATTCCCAAATATTTTAATTTATTCCTAATTCTTATTCCCATTTTACTCTGTTCTATAAAATCTTTTTCTTCTTCCTTTGTATAGTTAAGTAGCATCATTTCTGACTTATTCCAATTAACTTGTAGGCCCGTTGTTTTCCCAAATATCTCCAAATGTTCTTTTATTTTATCCATTTTCTCTACTATGTTTTCTATAAATAACAATGTATTGTCAGCAAATAAACTCACCTTCTGTTTCTCCTTATTTCCTAGCCCTTCTAGATTCTTATCGTTCCTTATACCATTAGCAAACAATTCTATCACCACAGCAAATAATATCGGCGACAAAGGGCATCCTTGTCTTGTTCCTCTAGTCACTTTTATTTCATTTGTCACTCCATCGTTTATGGTTACCACTGCTGAATTCCTTGAATAAAATTGTTCTGAGATTCCTTTTATTCTATTTCCCATTCCGAATTTATTCAGGATTTCCCTTAATGTCTCCCATTCCACGCAGTCAAATGCTTTAAAAATATCTAATGATAATATCCCTACTTTTTCCTTCCTCTCTTTAGCCAAATATTTTTTTAATACTCTACCTATCAGGTTTGACATTTGTCTTCCTTTTACGAACCCGCACTGATCTTTTTTTATATACTTATACATGAATTTATTCATTCTATTAGCTATTACCACAGACAAAATCTTTGCATCCTGATTAACTAACGATATGGGCCTATATGACCCTGGGTCTGTTAAATCTTTGTCAGGTTTGGGTATTAATATTATTAATGATCTCCTCCATGATTCTGGTATTTTATCTCCCTTCATTATTCCATTATACAGTTCTAATAATTTTGGAGTTAAAACTTCTCTGAAACTTTTGTAATATTCTGTCCCTAATTATTTTTATCCAATTCCTCTTTTTTTGCTCTCAACCTTGCATAAATTCGTGTATCTCTCTTTATTACGTATGTTTTTTCAATCTCTTCTATTTCTCTTTCTAAGTTCCTTTTTTTTCCTTCTTGCCTTTTTTAAAGATTAATTGTCTCTTTTATGCATAACCCTCTAGTCACTGCTTTCATAGTGTCCCATAGAACTCCTTTTGTCACTCCCTTTTCATTAAAGCCCTAAGTTTCTTGCCATTCTGCTTGCACTCTATCTACTATCTCTTTATAATTCACTATTTTTGTATTTAACCTCCACCTCTTCATTTTGTCATAATCACATTTCAACACAATCTCAGTTGATACCAGAGCATGGTCCGAGATCTTAATTATTCCAATATCAGCATTTAACACTTTATTTAACAAATTTTTGGAGATGAAAATGTAGTCTATTCTTGTATACACCTTATGCACCGATGAGTAATATGTATATCTGTTTTCATTCCCTTTTACCAATCTCCACACATCCTTTAATTGCCATTTATTCATTACTCTACTTAAATCTGTTATTTCATTATTTCTAGATTTTGATACTAACGTAGTTTTATCCTTCTTTGGATCCATATAACAATTACAATCTCCTCCGAATATTACATTTTGTTGGTGGTAATTCTCTATTTGCTCTAACACTTTTTCATAAAACTCTTGCTGTTTTACATTTGGTGCATATACATTAACTAGTACACATTTTTCTTCCCCTATTTCGCCATATATTATTAAGAATCTTCTCTCCTCATCTTTCAATACCTTATTTATAACAAAATTACATTTCTTTGCAATTATTATAGCTACCCCTCTTGACTTTGATGACCCAAAAGATTTTTCGTAGTTCCTTATCTAACTCAACTTTAGTTCATTTGAGCCCGGTTTATTCTGATGCGTTTCCTGTAGAAAGATAGCATCTGCCGCGTCCTTCTTCAGTAGGGCTTCGATCCGCCTTCTTTTAATTACCGTCCCCAACCCTCTCGTGTTAAGTGTTGAAATTCTTAATTTATGGGACATCATTTCCATTTCCCTTTAAAAGCTTTTTTGTGGCTTGAACCAATGTGAACCCTTGTCCCTTACCCTCCCCTACCCTTCCCCACCATTCCCCCCTCCCCCTGGTTCCCCCTTGCCTCATTCCCCCCTTCCTCCCCTTCCATTCTTCAGGACTCCTCGTCCCAATTGTGGCCCCCGGCCTTCCCAATTGGGGGGGGGGGGGGTGAAGTCATCCTGTGGCCCAGAGTCTCCCTCCCCCCGAGTGTTCATTTTAAAATCAATAATAAGTTTGATTGCAGTACTTTAATTTCTTTTTACATCCCGACTCCTCCAATGGCGCCAATTAATTCCTCCATTTCTCCTGCCTCTGAATCCTTCTCCTCCTCTTCCTTTCGATCTCTCTCTTATCTTCTTACTATACCGAGCTCCTCCAGTAGTTGATGTCCTTGTTCCAATGAGTCTATTCTGTATCTCTTGCCTTTCTATTGAAATTTGTGAAAGATAGAATATCCCCAAGTGTACAAAATTCCAGCCTTCATTAACTGGGTTGCAATAGGCTTCATTGAATATCTCCAGTTCTTAGTTTCAGGACAGTAGTCATTGAATATCTCCAATTTTGAATCACCCATCTTTAAATAATCTGGGTTTTTCTTTAGTATTTTCATCAGATCTTCTTTCTTTGTGAAGTTGTGAAATCGAATTATTATATTCCTAGGAATTATCTTATTTCTTCCAGCCGGAAGGCGATGGACTCTCTCAATATCCAATTCTGACCAGTTTAATGTCAGCGTGATCTTTTGCAGCCACTTCAAAATCTCGGTTTTCAGATCTTCTTTCTTATTCCCTTCTGGATAGTTTTTAATTATTGCGTTATTTCTTCTTTGATTGCCTTGCATATACACAAACTTTCTTTCCACATCTGAAAGCCTATTTTCATTTTGTTGCATTTGTTGTTTAAGTACAAGTTGTTCCTGTTTATTTTTTTAAATTTCTGCTTTATTTGTTTGTATTTCTCCATGTGCTATTTTCAAAGCTTCTCTTATTGTCTGAAATTTTTCATCTGAGCTTTTTCTTTCTGCCTCCAATTGTACTTTCATTTCTTTATTACTGGTCAGAATTTCATGCTTCAGTGCCTGAATCTCGCTCTTCCTCATTTCTCTTTCTTTATCAAACATCAAGTTCATATTCAAGTTCATTTCCTTTGTTTGTCTTTCACTCTCCCCTTTGATCAGTTCTGCTATTTTGCTTAACAATTGGCTACTGCCCATTTCTTTCCCCAAATCTTCCCTCTCTCTGCTCTCACTCCTTCCTTCTGGTTTTGCTGTTAAACATGGCAGAGAGGTAGAAATGCTTCCTCCTGTTGCCCCTTTTTCCTCCTCCGTTTTGGGAGAGGTCCGTTTTAACTGCTTGAATGGGGGGGGGGGACTTTTTCTGGCAGTATTCATTTCCTTGGGGGACTGAACCCTTTCCAATCTAGATAAAGATCTATCCGAAGGCTTTGTACGTGTCCAAAGAGGATTTTTTGGGATATCTTGGCTTTGTTTCTTCCTTCTCCTTCAACCTCCCTTCAGGTTTGCTCCTTCCGCTTTTATCAATTTTTTTAATTACTTAATTTTCCCCGTTCAATACAGTCCAAAAATGTTCCACTCAAATAGCAGCACTTTTCCCTTGAAACCAGGAGGTTCTCTTTTAATCTGACGATGATAGCTCTCTCCTTCTTCAAAGGAGGAACGTACCTCTAATCATTGCTTTTACCTTCCAAGATCATTAAATCCAGTGTTTCTAATTATTTTAGTGTTTACTTAAATTGCAGGCTATTTTCTTCTCCAGCTTGGCACGCAATCGTAATTAAAAATTTACTTTCGCTTTCAGCCGGCCATTGCCGGCTTCCCCCTCGCTTCTGCCAAAGCTCATAAATCAAAGCAATTAAGTGGTAATAAATTACCTTTTAGGCTTCTTTTCCTGCTTCTTGTGTGCTAAACACATTCATCTCCTTTTTAGTCCAAAACAATCAGTCCTCGGTCCATTTTTTCACTGCTTTTACTTTATTTTCACAGGAGCTGAAGGGAAAGACGTCTTTTACCCGGCCATGGCTGATTCCGCCCCCCCCCCCCCCAATCAATGTAATATTTTAAGGGTGCATCTCATCATTGGTTTGTGAAGCATTTTAATGGTTTATGTAGTTTCTTAATGGTGTGTTTCGCATTGTATTTAATAATAATCATCTGGTTTTTATGTGTTTACTAGCTGGGTACCTGGTATTGCTCGGCTTCTTTGAAAAAGTCATTTTTAAAAATTGTACACAATGCATAAGGTTGTGGGTGAATTTCAACTCACATCATGCCAGGTTAACCCCGACAAAAGCCATCAGTACCTAAAGTTTGTTATGTTGGACAAGTATGCTCTAAATGCATCATTGGTGGCTCTGTGTGCCAAGTTAGTTCAGGTCCATTGTTGGTGGAGTTCAGAGTGCAATTCTTAGATTGCAGGTGAACTATACATCCCAGTATATACAACTCCTATAAATCATGGTGAATTCTCCCCAAACCTCTTTAGTATCTTCAGTTTCTGATCAATTCCTGTACTGTGTGGCATAGAAAAGAACAGGAAAGGGTTAAAGAAGAGGCAGTGGGTGGGGTCATGCAAATTCCATACCAATGGAAGGAGTAAGAAACACCGGGATATCTGTGGTGGAGGAAACACATAAAATCTTTGATGAAATTTTCCCAAATGAAAGCCTTTATTTGGGTAGTGGGCAGTATGGTGGCTGTGGAGGACATTGGCAGGGCTCTTGTACCTGTTCATGACACTCACTATAAACTGCAATGTCATTGGAGGGAGGGCCTTTGGTGTCTCCTGAGGGATGGGAGCTATAACTGGTTGTGGAGGCAGGAGCTTGTCTGTGGAAGTCAGTGGTTTTCAACCTGTGGGTCCCCAGATGTTTTGGCCTTTAACTTCCAGAAATCCTAAGAGATGGTAAACTGGCTGACATTTCTGGGAGCTGTAGGCCAAAACACTGGGGGACCCACAGGTAAGTAGGGCACCCACTTACTAATGTAAGTGGACGCAGTAGTCACATACATATTTTCACATTTTTATGTGTATATATTGGTTTGTCCTGTATGAGAAATGCCTGTGGTCTAAGCATTAAAATAAACTCATACCATAGTTATGGGTTGTCATGGTAGAGTCAGAGAGAGACTTTCCACAGGTGATTTACCCTCCTCCACGGAGGCATGAAAGGCAAGGACAAGGCCTTTAAGGGGAAAGGGAAAGGGCCACTGATTTGGGGAATGGGCTTGCAAAGCACACATGCGTGATGTCAATGCCTCTTCCTGCCCAGGATGCTTTTAGCACATAACTTGAGCCAACTAGAGAGATATTATTGAGCATTAAGTATTCCTTGCTGAATTGCTGGGGAAGGCTTAATGCTTTTGCAAACAAGGGCTTCAGCAAAACAAAGTCGAAGGAAAAGGCAGAGAAACTATTCCTTACATCAGGGCTGTCCCAACTTTTTGCAAAGAGGGCCAGATTTGGTGAGGTGTAAATGTGTGGGGCCAACCATACAGCCCAAGATTTTTTTAAACCATTAACATTAAATGCAAATGAACTATTTTATGAAATTTGTATTGCATCGCTACCCTCAGTAAAGCTGGCTCACTGAAATGGTTAGGCCGCTTTAAACATACCTTCCAAACAGCTCGATATCTAAAAACAGAAATGCCTAAACACCTTAGGAGGGTATTTACCAGAGCTCGTTTTGAACAGCTGGATACAATGGACAAGCACGGAAGGTTTAATCAAGTCCCATACAACGAACGATTTTGTATTTGTGGAGCACCAGAGGTGGAGGATATCACGCATGTATTGTTCAACTGGGGGACATGAGAGAAGCCTCCTCGCAGGATTGCAAGACATCCGGGCGTCCCCTGGGCAACGTCTTCATAGACGGCAGATTCTCTCGCCACAGAAGCGACCAGCATGCAAGCAAGCAAGCAAAACAACCAACGGTCCTTTTCAGGACCAACCATGACAATAATCTCAATCAATATCGAAGGCATGTCAGCTGCCAAAGAGCTACTGCTCTATGAACTGTGCCGAGATAAGAAATGCGATGTGCTGTGTGTCCAAGAAACACACAGGGATGAACAACAGAAACGACCCAAAGTTCCAGGAATGGTCTTAGCAGCAGAAAGACCACATGCGCAGTATGGAAGCGCCATCTTCATCAAACCAGGCCTCCAAGTCAGCAGTGCCCACAACACTGAAGAAAACAATATCGAGGTTCTAACAGTAGAGCTTAATAACATCACCATCACCTCTGTGTACAAGCCCCCAAATGAAGATTTCTGCTTCTCCTCCCCCGAGAACTTTGACAGGCACCAAAGGGCGGTAGTAATTGGTGACTTCAACAGCCATAGCCATGTATGGGGCTATGCCCAAGAGGACAGAAATGGAGAGGCTGTCCTGTCCTGGTCTGAACTGCACAAACTATCACTCATCCATGATAGCAAGCTCCCACCATCCTACAACAGCGGGAGATGGCACCGAGGTTATAACCCAGACCTCTTATTTGTGAGCGACAGCATCGTACAGCAATGCACCAAATCAGTGGGACCACCAATCCCAAACACACAGCACCGACCAATAATATGCCAACTGTTCCCAACAATAAGGCCTCAGGAAGTTCGATTTAAACGAAGATACAACTTCAGAAAGGCAGATTGGACTAAATTCTCAGACATGTTAGACGACATGATCACATCAGTCGCACCAATCCCTGAGGAATATGAACATTTTATTGAAATAGTGAAAACCTGCTCACGGGCCTCTATACCGAGAGGCTGCAGAACCCACTACCTCCAGGGCATTACTCCTGAAACAGCTGCCTTGTTGGAAAACTATTACAGGCTCCACAATGAAGACCCATTTAGTGAGCAGACTCTTCAGGCAGCGCAGAGCATTGTGTCCTCCATCTCTGAAGCCAAGAAAGATCAGTGGATCAAGCTGATCACAGAGGTCGACATGGGCAGGAGCAGCCAGAAGGCGTGGAGGCTGCTGAGACGGCTGAGCAACGATCCCTCACAAACTAATACCCATGCCAACATAAAGGCAGATCAGATAGCACACCAACTCTTGAAGAATGGGAAACCCAACCTTGCCACCAAAGTAGGAAAGAAACCAATAGCCAGACAACCAGAGATTGAGAACAATAACCTCCATGAACCTTTTACATCTACTGAATTGGACATGGCTCTCAACAAATGTAAGAATGGCAAAGCAGCTGGCTTGGATGATCTACGGATGGAACAAATCAAGAACTTTGGTCCAAAAGCAAGGCGCTGGCTGCTGGAGCTGATGAACAACTGCACTGCATCCTGTCAGATCCCCAAAATCTGGAGGAAAGCAAGAGTCATCGCCATCTTGAAGCCAGGCAAAGACCGTAATGACCCAAAAAGCTACAGACCAATCTCCCTGTTGTGCCACCTCTACAAAGTTCTGGAGAGACTTATTTTGCATAGAATTATGGAAAATATAGACCCCTGTTTGATCCCACAGTAAGCTGGCTTCAGAAAAGGCAAAAGCTGCACATCGCAAGTGCTGAACCTGACTCAGCACATAGAAGATGGCTTTGAAAGGCAGCAGATCACAGGAGCTGTCTTCATAGACTTGTCAGCAGCCTATGATACTGTGAACCACCGCCTCCTCCTGAGAAAAATGTATAATATCACAAAGGACTACCACCTCACCCGCCTCATAGGAAACCTACTACAAAACAGGAGCTTTTTTGTTGAGTTCCAGGGCCAGAGAAGCAGATGGCGGAAACAGAAGAATGGCCTGCCTCAGGGGAGCGTGCTTGCTCCATCCATGTTCAACATCTACACAAATGACCAGCCACTGCCAGAAGGGACAGAGAGTTTCATCTATGCTGATGATCGTGCCATTACTGCTCAAGCAGGGAGCTTTGAGATGGTAGAACAGAAGCTCTCCGAAGCTCTAGGCGCTCTTACTGCCTATTACAGGGAAAACCATCTGATCCCCAATCCATCTAAAACACAGACATGCGCCTTTCACCTTAAGAACAGACAAGCATCCCGAGCTCTGAGGATTACCTGGGAAGGAATCCCACTGGAGCATTGCAGCACACCCAAATACCTGGGAGTCACTTTGGACCGTGCCCTGACCTACAAGAAGCACTGCCTGAACATCAAACAAAAAGTGGGCGCTAGAAACAACATCATACGAAAGCTGACTGGCACAACCTGGGGATCACAACCAGATACAGTGAAGACATCTGCCCTTGCGCTATGCTACTCTGCTGCTGAGTATGCATGCCCAGTGTGGAACACATCTCACCACACTAAAACAGTAGATGTGGCTCTTAACGAGACATGCCGCATTATCACAGGGTGTCTGCGACCCACACCACTGGAGAAATTACACTGCTTAGCCGGTATTGCACCACCTGACATCCGCCGGGAAGTAGCAGCCAATAGTGAAAGGACCAGGGCAGAGACATCTCCAGCTCATCCCCTGTTTGGGTATCAGCCAGCACGTCAACGACTTAAATCAAGACATAGTTTTCTTAGATCTACAGAGACACTCGCTGGAACACCCCAGCAAGCGAGAGTCCAAAAGTGGCAGGCTCAAACCCAGCACCTCAATTCATGGGTGATACCAGATGAGAGACTCCCCCCTGGGCACTCAGAAGACTGGGCGACTTGGAAGGCGCTGAACAGATTGCGCTCTGGCACCACGAGATGCAGAGCCAATCTTAAGAAATGGGGCTACAGGGTGGAATCCTCGGCATGCGAGTGCGGAGAAGAACAAACCACTGACCACCTGCTGCAATGCACCCTGAGCCCTGCCACATGCACGATGGAGGACCTTCTTGCGGCAACCCCAGAGGCACTCCAAGTGGCCAGATACTGGTCAAAGGACATTTAACCAAATACCAAATTTGCAAAATCTGTATGGTTTTTTTTTTCTTTCTTCTTTTTCCTTTTCTTTTTAATCTCTGTGTTTGTTTTGCTCTGTTAGAATTGTAATACAATGGTTGCTGATGACACGATAAATAAAAATTGTTCAACTGTGAGCTGTATAAGAAAGAGAGAGACCATTGCCTTGGACCATACATTATTCAAAAAACACACTGGGACCCATATATTAAAACCTCATTTTTGTTGGCCGGACAGAACCCAAAAATAACACACAAAACAGCCCTTTTTCTATTCAAAGCAACACAGCTGAGAATTGCACATTTAGAATCAATTGGGGTAAACTGTGGAGGTGACGCAGACATTTGATCTGAACGAGATCCTGTTGACAGCTTGTTTATTTTAACTCCTTTTATACCAAGGGTTGTATGTTGTATGTATGACTATGTATGACTATGTGTTAATTGTGTTATGTGTTAAATGTTTTGATACGGCCAATAGGCCAATCAATAAAACGTATCTATCTATCTGTATTGCAAATGGCATACTTTTCTGTTCTTCACACTGAAGACAAATAGATCTAAACCTTGTACATCTCTTTTAAGAGAGGAAAAAGCAGTATATAAATAATATCATCTATAATTTATCTGTGTAAGTGCATGTGCATATGTATATACACATACACAGAAACACGCACCTGTGTGTGTGAATTTCTGAGCTGTATTTTAAAACAGGAGGAATAGGAGCCAAGCACCACCTCTGAGACTCATTCATTTCAGCATGCGCTCTCATGGATTTCAATCCAATCCTTGGACATACTGGTAGAGTTAATACTAAAGCATCATGTGGAGTGGGAGCATAAAAGCATAAAAGCATACAGAGAGACACAGACCGGGATCATGCTGAAAACAACAGATATTTGTATGAAACAGATTAGTTGAGATTTTAGTAATCTTGAGAGCCATCTTCTAATGAAATATAAAATAGCTTTTTTGTACACATGTATTTTATACTGTGGTCAACAGTACTGGTGGGCCGAATGTTATTGATTTTATGACAGAGGCTGGGGGCCAATAGTGTGGCAGCAAGCGGAAGAATGATTATAAAAATGTATTTAAAATGAATATAGGAAAAGCATACCTTGAAATATTGGCGAGAGAGAGTTTTGAGGAAAGGGGAGGTTTAGTAGAGAGAAATGAAGTATTCCAAAAGATGAAAGTAAATGGTTGACTTAGCTTCATGGGTTAGGCTCAAGGAAGTTAAATATTAACTGGGATATGACATTTGGGAAACAATAGTAAGTGAGATATTTGCCTTCAAAGGGAATGTTTTTGGCAGTCAGACAAGAAACACCTGCGTAAGTAATTGGAACACCTAAAAGGTCAGAAAGCGGCATCTGGTGGTTCAGTGAGGTAAATAGCAGGCAACTTCAGATATATTCTAAAAGGATTATGAATATGGGAATAATTAGAATTTAAAACAATTAGAAGTACGTCAATATAACACGTCATCGTGATGTATGGGAAAAGGTATTGCATAAGGCCTCTGTTAATGATTGTATCTGTGTAAATGTCAAGACAGTTCTACGCATGTCTAGACCAGTGGACTTCTGCTATAAATATTGTAACTTGACTGACTTTTAGGTACGCTTCATATCTTGTTCTGAGCGTCCTATCAACTTGATAGTAAATTTGCCTGGAATCAAATTGCAGTCTCCGTCTCCTTCCTGCTTGATTGTGCTCTAAAATGATCTCGGGTAAAATATGTGCCGCAACAATAGAAATTTTAACAAAGCCCACAATTGTGGACAAGGCCAACAATTGGACTTTGGACATGCCTGTCTTACATTATCCCTTAAAACTGTTTTCCTGGGCTCTCTCTCCAGATCCAACTTCTGGAGACCATGGTTTCTATGCAATTACATGATTTCATGACTTTCCCCTCTCTTTTTATCCTGCTTTTTTCTCCAATGGCATCAAGGCCACTTTTTTTGCTCTTTTACTTTCATGACAGCCCTGCAAAGCAGGACAGGCTGAAAAGCAGCCAATGGCCCAGGTTTACAAAGTCTGGCTGGATCTACACTGCCATACACTGCCAGTCTGCTATGAAACACAACCCAAAGTGCGGGCTTTAGCTCATAAAACGGTTCCAGCCCAGTTTACCTGTCCAAACGTATCTCCCTCTATATGCTGGCAAGGAGACTAAGATCTTCTGGGAAGGCCCTGCTCTCAATCCTTTGCAAGTGCGACTGGTGGGGACAAGAGACAGGGCCTTCACAGTGGTGGCCCCTTGGCTCCCAGTTTACCTGTCCAAACGTATCTCCCTCTATGTGCTGGCAAGGAGACTAAGATCTTCTGGGGAGGCCCTGCTCTCAATCCTTTGCAAGTGCAACTGGTGGGGACAAGAGACAGGGCCTTCTCAGTGGTGGCCCCTTGGCTCCTGAGTGAAATTAGATCAGCTCCCCTCCCTCCTGACCTTTAGGAAACTGTTAAAAACATGGTTGTTTGACCAAGCAATCAGTGAGTAATCTATCAGTGAAGTAAGAAAGATGAAACAGTGCAATGACAAATTGGAATGGCCAGAGACTATGATATTGAATTGCAGAATTTTAAATAATTGGTTTTAAAGATTTTGTTATGTTTTAATGATTGTTTTAATGTTTATGTTTTTATTATTCAAGGAATTCAAGTGACCCAGCCTCCACGATAGAGGTTCCATGGTCGGATCACTGCACTCTGAGAGTCCGGTTGGAGCATGCCTACCCACACTGCAAGGGCGCCGAGCCAATTTGGGCTCACCCAAGGAGACTTATGGAACCCAGTAGGTTCCGGAATGCTCTGAGGGATCTGGAGCCTGCCAGCGACTTGATTGATGTGCAGGTGGATACATGGAACATCAGGCTATCCAATGCACTCGATGAGATCGTCCCTAGATGCCCTCTCAGACCCTGCTGAAATCGGTCTACTTGGTTCACCGAGGAACTTCGACTGATGAAGCGGTAAAAGAGATAGCTAGAGGGCGTGTGGTGAGAACTCCGTGACGGAGCATCGAGATCAGCTTATGAGACAATTAGGGAGTCCTATGAGCATGCTATCACCGAGGCAAAGTGAGTATATTCTGCTTCTTTGATAGCGTCTGCTAGCTCACGCCTGGCAAAATTGTTCAAAATAATTCGATCTCTAACTATTTATTTATTTATTTATTTACTTTATTTGTATACCGCTCTTCTCAGACCTTAGGTGACTCAGAGCGGTTTACAACAGTTTAAATATACAGAATACAAAATCATTATGCATTTGAAAACAATTACTAGTATTATATTGCATTACATTACGATATCATAAATATTATATGTATATACAATATATTATAACATATTATTAGAATAGCACAGGAGACAAGGTGGAACTGTCCCCTGGCCCTCTTTCTTCACTCTGGCCCAGAGCGGCAGTTGGTGTTGGGGGGAGGGAGCCCCAATGGATGGCAAATGCAGGAGACAAGATGGTGCTGTCCCCTGGCCTCCCCTCTCTTCGCTCTGGCTCAGAGTGACAGTTGGTGCTGGGGGGAGGGGTCCCCAACGGATGGCAAATGCAGGAGACAAGATGGTGCTGTCCCCTGGCCTCCCCTCTCTTCGCTCTGGCCCAGAGTGACAGTTGGTGCTGGGGGGGAGGGATCCCCAACGGATGGTTCCTACCATTCCTAACTATGGTTCCTACTGTCCCAAAAAGTGGTGATCAGGCCCCTTCAGCCGAGGTTTTTCAGAGCTATTTTGCAGACAAGATCTCGCTACTTTGCCGGGACCTCCGCACCACAATTGATACAGTGAGAGAACTTGAGACTCCGTGGCCACTTGCTGGGCCCATCCTCGACCGGTTCATCCCGCTGGACGCAGGGACTGTCAATAGGCTCATAGCTTCAGCTAGACCTACCACTTGCTCCCTCAATCCGTGTCCCTCTTGGTTGGCGAAATCCTGCTTGGAGGGATTACACGACCCTATGTTGAAGATTATAAACAGCTCCCTTGAGCAAGGAGTTTTTCCAGAGGGTTTAAAAGAGGCGGTGGTCTCTCCCCTGCTGAAGAAACCAGACTTAGATTGTTTGGTTCCCTCCAGTTACCACCCAGTTTCGAATCTCTCGTTCCTGGGCAAGGTGATTGGAAGGGCAGCAGCGGAGCAGTTGCAGCAATTCCTAGACAACACAGCCAGACTAGATCACTTCCAGTCCGGCTTCCGTGTGGGGCATGGGACAGAGACTGTGCTGGTCTCCATCACGGATCAACTTTGATCCCAGCTTGTCCAGGGCGGGTCAGGGCTGCTTGTGTTATTGGATCTCACAGCAGCATTTGACACAGTCGACCACAATCTTTTGACCCACCGCCTTGCTGTTGCTGGAGTCAGGGGGACAGCTTTAAACTGGCTGTCCTCCTTTCTTCACAACCGTGGACAGCGAGTGGAGAGGGGAGGCCTGGTCTCTGAGAGGTCCCCTCTATCTTGTGGGGTTCCTCAGGGGGCCATTCTCTCCCCTCTGTTATTTAACATCTATATGCGACCACTTGCTCAGCTGGTTCGAGGTTTTGGGCTTGAGTGTTATCAGTATGCCGATGACACTCAGCTGGTGCTGAAGATAGAAGGCCGACTGGACTCTGTATCCGATTGTTTCCATCAATGCCTCGAGGCCATTACTGGATGACTGCGTGCCAGCAGGTTGAGGGTGAATCCAGCAAAGACGGAGATCCTATGGTTGGGTCGACTGGGCAGTGGGGACATACAGCTGCCTACCCTGGATGGCGAGGCACTATGCCCGTCATCATTGGTAAAGAGTCTGGGAGTCCTTTCGGACCCTCTGCTGATGATGGAGGCCCAGGTCTCCGCCGTTAGCAGAACCGTCTTCTTTCATCTGCGGTAGGCTAGACGGCTGGCCCCCTACCTGTCCAGGGACGACCTAGCTACGGTGATCCAGGCCACGGTCATCTCAAGACTGGACTACTGTAACGCCCTCTACATTGGCCTTCCTTTGTCGGTGATCCGGAAGCTCAAGTTGGTACAAAATGCATTGGTTACCAATTGAGCACCGAATCACTTTCAAAGTGATGGTACTCACCTTTAAGGCCTTGCATGGTCTGGGGCCAATGTATCTGAGGGACCACCTCACCCCCTACCAACCCGAGATCCCTCCGTTCTGAGGACCAAGATCTATTGGAAGTCCCCAGTGTCAAGGCCTTGCGTCTAACAGCAACCAGACGCAGAGCCTGTTTAATATTGCTGTTTTTAAATTGTTTTAAATTGCTTTAAAATTTTGTTAGATTTTAGCTATTCTTGTAAGCCACTCCAAGCCCCAGGGGAGTGGCAGCATATAAGTTCAAATAATAAATAAATAAATAAATTATGTATGTGCGTGTTTTTTGCATCTAATTGTTGCCTATACATGTAAGCTGCCTTGAGTTCTTTATGGGGTTGAGAAGGGCAGTCAATAATAAATAAATAAATCTCAGTTCAAAGTGGGTAAAATCTGGATTTGGGAACTGGGTAATATGGCAATGAGGATGAGGCCCAAGTTTCATAACTCAGGACTTGAAAAGGCAAAGTATAAAATAAAAAGAGGCCACCCTTTTAACAAAGATCCACATTGTTATTTGCTACTGTTTGCCTTCAATATGTTTTCCATAGATGGAAAACAGCTTGATTATGTCAACTCTATCAAGGGGTTTTCTGAGGCTGAGAAAGTGTAATGCACCCAAGGCGTTTCAGTGGCTGCTGAACAAGGAAATCAAATCCTCATCTCCAGAGTCATCGCCCAATACTCAAACCACTGACACTGGATTATGATTTTGTTTAAAGCAAGTCAGACATTACTTTTTTAAAGCATCCATCCCCCCAGGCCCTAGCAAAAGCAGCTGAGGCTGTGGTCCAAATACACAGCGGTGTGGGGCCATGAAGTGGCTGCTGGTACTCACGCCACTGACCAGGTCTACCAGCTCTTGGTAGCAGATCTGTCCCTCGTCATTGCTCTGGGCCAGCGCCACCAGCATCTCCAGCTTGCCGGGTCCAGGTCCAGTTCATGGCTGTGCACCAGGTTGGCGAAGGTCTCCACACCAATGAAGCCCGTGTTGTCAGAGTCAAGCTGCCAAAGAAGGACAAAAGGGGTCAGTGCCAGCAGAACAGGCCCACTGCAATCCCACCTGGAGAAACTGAGGCACTATCAAAGTTGGAAAACTGAGGCACTTAAAAGTTGGAAAAGGATGAATTGGGAACGTTCTTGCCAAACAGAGCAACCATCCACACTACCATACAATCCAGTTTCTGGATCCAGATTATCTGCTTTAAATTGGATAATGACATTATGTAACAAAAAAAAAATTGGGGGGGGGGGAACCCAAACAAATCTTGTTCCTGGTCTGAAAGTGTTTTTCCCTGTTTAATTGTGTGCTCCTTACTTTATCCGGCTCAGAAACTTTATTTTTCTGGCACAAACTATGTTGACTTGATTGAGACTCGATGATGAGAGATTCATTGAAAAACGAGAGCAAAATGTGCTGCAGGACAATGTCCCTCCCGCAAAGACGAAGTTTTGCAGTTTAATAAAATTTTCTCATGTTTTTATGACAGAACCAATTAGGAAATGGCATTTACCAACCCAGGAACAAAGATCGTGTCACATGATTTTATCAATGCCTGCATTTTATTTTCTGGTATTGTTTGTGTTTCTATTGTAATGTATGTACTGTGCTGATGGGTGCAGCCTCATGTAAGCCACACTGAGTCCCCCTGTGGGAGATGGAGTGGGGTATAAATAAATAAATAAATAAATAAATAATTATTATTATTATTGCAAAGGTGAAGGTGTACTCACACATAGCAAGCAAACATAGATTTACGTCAGAGTCCTGGAATAGTTCCTTTAATAGACTACAATTCCAAGAATCCTTTAGCCACTACAACTAGAGAGAAGGGTCCCAGACTTGCAACAAAAAAGGCAAAAAGATATCGAAATGCTTCCTAGTAATTTCCTCCAAATGTTGCATTATTTTCTGCACTTCTTCAGTGTCTTATTTTTAAATCCCCACTTAAGAAATCCCAAAGTGTGGAGCCTTTCCTAATAAAAACAAGTTCCTGATCTCCTGGTCATTTTGGCTGCTCTTTTCCAGCTCCGGCCACTTGTTAAAAGGAACAAGCGCACAGCTGCAACCCAAGTATTTTTTTTCTTGTAGCTTGATCGCAGATTTCCATTTTAAAAAAGGACTTTTCAACCATTTGGCTGCTAAGATGCAAGTGAAGGTATATGAAGGCACTGCAACCTCTAAAAGGCATCTCTGCTCATCGCTTGGAGCAGGTAAGCAAGAAAAATATCAAGGTGTTGCAGTGAATAGTTTCTGGGGTTTGTCGAAGGCTTTCATGGCCGGAATCACTGGGTTGTTGTAGGTTTTTCCGTTGCCTCCAGAACATGGCCATATAGCCCGGAAAAACCTACAACAGCCGAGTTTCTGGGTTTGGTTGGGTTTTAGCACAGTGGGTTAAACCACCAGCTGCAGAAAATCTTGCCAATTGAAAAGTCTACAGTTCAAACTATGATTGGGGTGAGCTACCAACCGTCAGCCCAGCTTCTGCTCACCTAGCAGTTCAAAAACATCAATGTGAGTAGATAAGTAGGTGCCACTTTGGCAGCTTCTCATAGACATGCCGGCAGTTGGATTGGGAGAGCATCTAAGGACAACAAAGCTCCTCGCCATGGAAAATTGAGTGACAGCAACTCCGCTCCCCCCTTCCCCCTGGCCAGAGTCAAGCACAATCTCCAGATGCCAGAAATGGAAAAAGATGGAAAGCCTTTACCACTGTTTATGTACTGTCTGTCTTTGTTAATTGTATGATGGCATTGAATGTTTGCTGTTTATGTGTTCTGTAATCTGCTCTTAGTCCCCTTGCGGAGATAGGGCTGAATATACATTAAGTATATTATTATTGTTGTTGCTGTTGCCTGTGGAGCCCCCACCCAGTAATTGGTCTGCACTGCAGCGGAGAGTTCCACAGTTCCTGGTAGCAAATATTGGAAAGAAACTGATTTAATGTGACCCAACAGGCAGCTCCAACAATGAATGCACTCAGACTCTGTTGCTTTCCCTCCAGCCCTGACTTTGTATCTAATCCTTAATAGAGGCACTTCAAGTTTGCAACTTTTAACTTTTCCGCTTGATACTTTGTATCCTCCCCTGCCTCAACTAACCCAAACTTGAAATAAACTTCTTTCTGAGCTCCGGGCAACTGCAGGCCTGTCTGGGATGCCTTCTGGGCGTCCTGGGGAGGACAAATCCGCGTCAGTTAAAACCGCGGATACGGAAACCGTCCTATTGGACCCCCGTATCCGCTAAAATCTCAAAATGGCGGATCGGCCCCGTTTCAATTTCATATTTTTCTACATCCAATTCCTAACTAAACTGCTATCTCACTTTTCTCATTTCGGATCCCTACACCCAGGAAATAATCATTTTGTTTTAAAGAATAAATTTTGACAGAAATCAGCTGATTGCCAAACTCCGTCGGCTCTGCCACAGCAGTCCATTTCTCTTCGTTGCCGTTCATTCCTGCCTAGTCCCGCAGCCGGGGACTTGCTGTGGATGCCCCCAGGAGAACTTGGAAAGGGGGGCCGGGCAGGAGACCCGGCCCTTGGGAGGGAGTTATGGTTCCCCATGGACCGAATGATGAATCTTGTTGTTAATCAACTCAACGCCCATCTGCTGACTTCTATCGGGACTGCAAGCCACCTCCGTCTCCGTGAACTTTCCCCTGGAGCATGGGATTTTATGCCTTTCTAATAAAAATCAACTGTTTTAATAAATTGATGAAGATGTGGGGTGGAAATGGGGTTTTCCTTTATGAACTTGTATAAGATGATAATATATGAAATGTCGCCCGTTTTCCCACCTTCCCTTTGACTTTTGCCCCACAAAGAAGTGACCAAGGACTGTTGCAGTGCCCGAGGGAGAACCTCTGCCTCCCTCAAAACTTCCTTTTTGATTAACTCATCAGCATGGACAAAAGCTATTCATGATTTCCTCTTCTCGTTTCTGAGTTGGTCTGGCAAGAGAGGGAAAATCTACATGGACAACGACATTATGACTGATTTACAAAGGGCAGGGTTGATCCCCCCCGAGGTCCCCTGCCCTGATCCTGTTTGTTTCCCTCACCAAAACCCATCAAGGACAGGAAGGCCTTTGTTTATGGAGATCGCACCTTGCCAGCCAAAACAAAGCCTCACATTCCAGCTGGCTGGCAATCCATAATCCCATCATTTCCCCCATTGTCCGCGGTCGTCCCGCCTTCTCGCTTCTGATTCGTCCATCTTCAGAAGTGAGAGAAGTGTGCTGATTGGCCCTTCAGAGGCGGAGGAACTCGCTGATTGGCCCAGAGCAAGGCGGGCCGCCAAGCCTCCTCCCAGCTGTTCGAGCTGTCAACCAATAAGCATGAAGCCGGGCGGAGAGGGGCGGGCGAGAAATTCAAAATGTTTTATTGTGTTTTCTCTATAAATATGCTTGTAAATTCTTTAGCAGTATGCTTGTAGTGGAACTATTCCTACAATGCATCCGATTGCAGCTGAATCGCAAATAAAACACCTTGGTCGCTGAACTTCTTCCGCTTTGGTGGGAATTTATTATTTTAAAATATTTTATCGCTCAATTTGGCTTCGCTGGCCTCACCAAGGCTCCAGGACTCTCTTAATGCGGTCCTCGGGATCTCCTTGGCTGGGGAGACCCTCCTAAAAGCAGCTCGATATCACCTGCAGAACGTTTCCATCTTGGAGCAAAAGCAGATGGCAGCAAACACCTTGAGGCTTGATGCCTGGTAAGTTAAGGATGCAATGGTATTCAAAGTCAACTGAACTGGCCTAGTAAAATCTAACCATGTTCTACGTATTGTTAAAGGCTTTCATGGCCGGAATCACTGGATTGTTGTAGGTTTTTATGGGCTATATGGCCATGTTCTGGTAGCAATTTTTCTCCTGACCTTTCGCCTGCATCTATGGCAAGCATCCTCAGAGGTAGTGAGGTCTGTTGGAAGTAGGAAAAATGGGTTTATATATCTGTGGGATCACCAGGGTGAGACAAAGGACTTTTGTCTGCTGGGGATAGATGTGAATGTTTCAGCTGATCACCTTGATTAGCATTCAATGGCTTGGAAGTGCCTGGGGGGAATCGTTTGTTGAGAGTGGTTTTATGTGCCTGTTTGTTTCCTCTCTGTTGTTTTGCTGTTGTAATTTTTGAGTTTTTTAATACTGGTAGCCAGATTTTTTTCATTTTCATGGTTTCTTCCTTTCTGTTGAAATTGTCCACATGCTTGTGGATTTCAATGGCTTCTCTGTGTAGTCTGACATGGTGGTTGTGAGAGTGGTCCAGCACTTCTGTGTTCTCAAATAATATGCTGTGTCCAGGTTGGTTCATCAGGTGCTCTGCTATGGCTGATTTCTCTGGTTGGAGTAGTTTGCAGTGCCTTTCATGTTCCTTGATGCGTGTCTGGGCACTGCATTTGGTGGTCCCTATGTAGACTTGTCCACAGCTGCATGGTACACGGTGGACTCCTGCATAGGTGAGAGGATCCCTCTTGTCCTTTGCTGAATGTAGCATTTGTTGGATTTTCTTGGTGGGTTTGTAAGTGGTTTGTGTGTTGTGTTTCCTCATCAGTTTCCCTATGCGGTCAGTGGTTCCCTTGATGTATGGCAAGAACACTTTTCCACTTCAAGTACCTCCACTCCCTTCCGAAGATTGCTACAACCCTCTTCTAATGACCAATCAAGACCAAACTTGGCATACAGAACCGCCATTAACCACTTTCTCTAATAACCCGGGCAACGCCGGGTCCCCAAGCTAGTATATAATAAAAGTCAAAGTTTGTATGCGACTGACAGAGGAAGTGTGGAGGGTGAAAGTGTATGTGGCAGCTTTCTGATTGGCTGCCGCTGTGGTGCTATTTGCATATGGTCTCTGATTGGCCAGCTTCAATAGGAGCCCCTGGGGGAGAAGAGGGTTCATGGCAGAAACAGGGCATGATAGAAGGAAATTTGCATATGCTCTCTGTTTGGCCAGCCTCAAATCCAACATTCCGAGATGATAAAGAGAGGAAAGGAAAGGCCGGGGGCTGGGTCAGAACACTACCAATACAGATGAAACTTGGCACATAGCCCCCATCACCCACTCTACATCCTACTGCTGTTTGGAGGAGTATGAACCATGGATGATGGGACTTGCAGTACCACCACTCACATTCTGAGACTGCTGTTAACCTCATCCAATGACTGATCAGGACCAAACTTTGCACAGAGACCTCTCATGACCCACTTTACGTCCTGGTGTGGATTGGCCGGGGATGGACCGTGGATTATGGGACTTGCAGTACCATTGCTTAATTCTTCATACCACTGCAACCCTCATCCAATTACCAATAAATACCAAACTTGGCACACAGAGTCTCCATGACGCACTCTACATCCAGGTGCAGTTTGAAGGAGGATGCACCATGGACGATGGGACTTGCAATACCCGCACTCCCTTCCTAAGACCATTACAACTGCCAACGATGATGGATCAGGACCACAATATACACAGAGACCCAGCATGACCCACTCTACATCCTGGTGCAGTTTGGAAGAATTTAACAATGGATGATGGGACTTGCAGTCACTTCACTCACTTCCTGAGACCACTGAGACCCTCGCCAATGACTCATCAAGACTAAACTTGGCACATGGAGCTTCAATGACCCACTCTACATCCTGGAGCAGTTTGGAGGACGACAGACCATGGATGATGGGACTTCAAGTACCTCCACTACCCAAGACTGCTGCAAAACTCATCTAATGACCAATCAAGACCAAAGTTGGCACACAGAGCCCCCATGACCCACTCTACATCCTGCTGCAGTTTTGGAGAAGGGTGGACCATGGATGATGGAACTTCCAGTACCTTCACTCACATTCTGAGACCTCTGCAAACCTCATCCAATGACAGATCAACACCAAACTTGGCACATAGACCTCTCATGACCCACGTTACTTCCTGGTGTTGTTTGGAAAACTTTGAAGATGGATGATGGGACCTTCAGTACCTTTGCTCACTTCCTGAGACCACTGAGACCCTCGCCAATGACTCATCAAGACTACACTTGGCACATGGAGCTGCAATTACCCACTCTACGTCCTGGTGCAGTTTGGAGGAGGACAGACCATGGATGATGGGATTTCAAGTACCTCCACTCCCTTCCGAAGACTGCTGCAACCCTCTTCTAATGACCAATCACACTTGGCACACAGAGCCCCCATGATCCACTCTACATCCTGCTGCAGTTTGAAAGGAGATGGACTTTGGATGATGGGACTTGCAGTACCTTCACTCACTTACTGACACCACTGCCACCCTCATCTAATGACTGATAAAGACCAAACTTGGCACACAGAGCCCCCATGACCTACTCTATATCCTGCTGCTGTTTGTAGGAGGATGGCCCATGGATGATGGGACTTCAAGTACCTTCACTTACTTCCTGAAAATAATGCTGCCATTATCCAAAGACCAATGAAGACCAAACTTGGCATACAGAACCGCCATTACCCACTTTCTCTAATAACCCGGGCAGCGCCAGGTCCCCAAGCTAGTCTATAATAAAAGTCAAAGTTTGTATGTGAGGGAGGACAGAGGGAGGACGGAGGTAGGACGGAGGGAGGACAGAGGGAGGACGTAGGGTGGAAGACTTTGTACCAGCTTTCTGATTGGCTGCCGCTGTGGTGCTATTTGCATATGGTCTCTGATTGGCCAGCTTCAATAGGAGCCCCTGGTGGAGAATAGGGTTCATGACAGAAATGGAGACATGAGAGAGGGAAATTTGCATATGGTCTCTGATTGGCCAGCCAGAAAGTTCCAAGATTCTGAGGTGACAAGAGAGGAGAGAAAGCGGCCTTAAGTGTCAGAAAATTACCAATACAGACAAAACTAACTTGCCACACACAGCCCCCATTGACCCACTCTACATCCTACTGCACTTTGGAAGAGGATGAACCATGGATGATGGGACTTACAGTACCATCACTCACTTCCTGAGACCACAGCAACATTCATCCAATTACCAATAAAGACATCCTACTGCAGTTTGGAAGAGGATGGATAATGGATGATGGGACTACATCATCCAGTGACTGATCTACACCAAACTTGGCACATAGACCTCTCATGATCCACTTTACATCCTGGTGTGGTTTGGCTGGGGATGTACCATGGATTATGGGACTTGAAGTACTTTCGCTCAATTCTTGAGACCACTGCAACCCTCATCCATTTACCGACAAAGATCAAACTCGGCACACTGAGTCTCTATGACGCACTCTACATCCTGGTGTGGTTTGGAGGAGGATGCACCATGGATGATGGGACTTGCAATACCTGCATTCCCTTCCTGAGACCATTAAAACTGCCAACAGTGATGGATCAGGATCACAATTCACACAGTCAGCCCGTATGACCCACTCTACATCCTGGTGCAGTTTGGAAGAATTTGGAGATGGATGATGGGTCTTGCAGTAACTTCACTTACTTCCTGAGACCACTGAGACCCTTGCCAATGACTAACAAGAGCAAACTTGGCACACAGGGCCCCCATGACCCACTCTACATCCTGGAGCTATTTTGAGGAGGACAGACCATGGATGATGGGACTTCAAGTACCTCCACTCCCTTCCCAAGGCTGTTCCAACCCTCATCTAATGACCGATCAAGTCCAAAGTTGGCATGCAGAGCCTGCATGACCCCACTCTACATCCTGGTGCTGCTTGGAGGAGGATGGACCATGAATGATGGGACTTTCAGTATCTTCACATCCTGAGACCTCTGCTAACCTCATCCAATTACTGATCAAGACCAAACTTGGCACATAGACATCTCATGACCCACTTTATGCCCTGGTGTGGTTTGGCTGGGGATGGACCATGGATTATGGGACTTGCAGTACCTTTGCTCAATTCCTGGGACCACTGCAACCTCAACCAATTACCGATAAAGACCAAACTTGGCACACTGAGTCTCCATGACGCACTTCACATCCTGGTGCAATTTGGAGGAGGATGCACCATGGACGATGGGACATGCAATACATGCACTAATTTCCTGAGACCATTACAGCTGCCAACAGTATCACAATATACATAGAGAGCCTGTATGATCCACTCTACATCCTGGTGCGCTTTGGAAGAATTTGGAGATGGATGATGGGACTTGAAGTCACTTCACTCACTTCCTGAGACTACTGAGACCCCTGCCAATGACTGATCCAGACCAAACTTGGCACACATAGTCCCCATGACCCACTCTACATCCTGGTGCACTTTCGAGGAGGACAGACCATGGATGATGGGACTTCAAGTACCTCCACTCCTTTCCCAAGACTGCTGCAACCCTCATCTAATGTCCGATCAAGACCAAACTTGGCACACAGAGCCCCCATAACCCACTCTACATACCGATGCTGTTTGGAGGAGGGTTGACCATGAATGATGGGACTTGCAGTGCCTTTACTCACTTACTGAAACCACTGCCACCCTGAACCAATGACTGATAAAGACCAAACATAGCACACAGAGCCCCCATGACTCACTCTATATTCTGCTGCTGTTTGGAGGAGGGTTGACCATGGACAATGGGACTTCAAGTACCTTCACTCACTTCCTGAAAACAATGCAACCTTCATCCAATGACCAATACAGACCAAGCTTGGCATACAGAACCGCCATTACCCGCTTTGCATGCGACGTAGGGCAGAGGTAGGTAGGATGTAGGGCGGACGTGTTTGGCAGCTTTCTGATTGGCTGCCACTGTGGTGCTATTTGCATATCGTCTCTGATTGGCCAGCTTCAATAGGAGCCCCTGGTGGAGAAAAGAGTTCATGGCAGAAACGGGGACATGAGAAGGAAATTTGCATATGGTCTCTGATTGGCCAGTCTCAATTCTAAGATTCCGAGATGACTAAGAGAGGAAAGAAAAAGGCCAGAGGGGGCTGAGTCAGAAAATTACCAATACAGACCACACTTGGCACACAGAGCCCCCATCACCCACTCTACATCCTACTGCAGTTTGGAGGAGGATGAACCATGGATGATGGGACTTGCAGTACCATCACTCACATTCTGATACTGCTGTTAACCTCATCCAATGACTGATCAGGACCAAACTTGGCACATAGACCTCTCATGACCCACTTTACGTCCTGGTGTGGTTTGGCGGGAGATGGACCATGGATTATGGAACTTGCAGTACCTTTGCTCAATTCTTGAGACCACTGCAACCCTCATGCAATTACCGATAAAGACCAAACTTGGCACACTGAGTCTCCATGACCCACTCTGCATCCAGGTGCAGCTTGGAGGACGATGCACCATGGATGATGGGACTTGCAGTACCTGCACTCCCTTCCTAAAACCATTACAACTGCCAACAATGATGGATCAGGACCAGCCAATCAGAAAGCTGCCAAACACGTCCGCCCTACATCCTACCTACCTCTGCCCTACGTCGCATACAAACTTTGACTTTTATTATATATATAGATATAGATATAGATATAGATATAGATATAGATATAGATATAGATATGATGGCTCCAGCACTTAAGGACATAAAACAAGACCCAAAGCTGGATTGGACCCAAGACCTACCTCATCCAAAGTAAATGTAGCTCAGTTACTATTGTTGATGTGTGCCTTCAAGTCATTTCCATCTCCACACAACTCCAAAGTGAAACTATCCCTGGATTTTCATGGCCAGATTTGTTCCTATTTCTGTCCTCTGGTGTAGTGGTTTTTTAATGATGTTCAATTACCAAGGCCCCATCTACACTGTCACATAATGCAGCTTGAGCTGCATTATAATAGTGCAAGCATAGGTGGGATCTATGCTGCCATATAAGGCAGTTTCAGAATAGTGGAGGCTGATCTACATTGAACTGGATCATATGAGCCTTAACTGCCATATTCAATGCATTTAATTTGGATTATATGGCAGTGTGGACCTGAGGATCCAAACCTTGGTATTATTAATATCATTGTTTGAAACACAAAAAGATTAGTACACAGCAAGCAAGGTCACTCTGCTGGCTGTTGTATTGGATCACATGTCGGACACTTCCCAAGTGTCTAGGACTGTGTGATGTATCGCTAAATAATGTGTGCCAATTCGAGTAGGGTAGCCTTTTGCAGCTGGCAGACAGTAAATTTGTTAGCCCTGATTGTGTTTAAGTACAGGCCAAGGTCTTCAGGCACTGCACCCAGTGTGCCGAGCACCACTGGGACCGCCTTTACTGGCTTGTGCCAGAGTCTTTGCAGTTCAAACTTTAAATCCTCGTATCGTGTCAGCTTTTCCAGTTATTTCTCTTCAATCCTGCTGTCGCCTATTATTATTATTATTATTAGTATTATTAGTATTATTATTATTATTATATTTATATTTATACTTCACTTTCTCTCTCCTGCAGGAAACTCAAAGTGGCTTAACATAAAAGTAAAAGATTACAACTTAAAATATACAAACATTGAAACAGGATTAAATGTAAACAGTTATACACTGGAAGCCAAAGAGTCACCTTCTTAGCCACCAACGCGGACAATTTTGGAATAGTTCGAACATTGGAATGACCAAAGGTACTTAACCACTACTGCCAGCCTGCCCAAGCATACAGCTGGCATGCCCGTCTCCACATTGCACCAAACTGGGAAAGATGAAAGAAAACGCACCAGCGACACGACAGTGGTGCCAGCCCCATTGTCCCTTGCATTCCTCTGAAGCAGGAACGGGTGGGCGGCAGTGGCACAGATACCAGCTCTATTTACGTCTGGCTTTCTCTGCTGAAAAATCCTTGCTTCAAAGGGACCTCCGTGCCAGGCATTTTGGGAGGAGGGGAAATGGCCTGTTACTTTAACTACTTCTAAATGTATTCCCCTTGTTTTTGTTAGTAGCCTTGCTGGTGCCGACGATCTTGTTTATTACTAACAGAATACACAGTTTTGTTCTCTGCCTTAAATATTTTAGGTCAAAAGGGAGAGCAGGTTCAATACAATGGCAAGGAAGAAATTGCCCAGAAAAATGCCTCATTAGTTCTGAGCCTTGGTGCTCAGTCTGGATTGCATCCAAAATTTCCAAAAGAGCTCCCAGTTCCCTCCCAGTTCGGATCTGGCACAGGTCAGAAGTCATGTACATTATTGCTGTTGTGTGCCTTCAAATCAACTCTGAATTATGGAGACCCATCCAAAAGGCACACAGCCGCCATCTGATACCAAAAGTGGGTGCTTCTCCAGCTCTCCTTCACCATCCCTAAATGCTGATGCTGCTAAAAAGCTTCCAGTTCGTCAAAGGGAGAAAGTCTCCCAATGGTATTATGAGAAGGACGTGATTTTAAAATGTGATTTTCTAATAACTACAAGTCCTATAATTTACAAGGGGGATTTGCTTGCCAGAAACAGCTAATGCTTAGAAAAAGCTGCCACAGATCAGCCCTTGAGCCCTTGTTAACAGGGCTAATAGTGGAGGCTGATGGAAGTTGCAGTCCAGCAATATCCATCAGCCTCCACTATTAGCCCTGTTAACAAGGGCTCAAGGGCTGATCTGTGGCAGCTTTTTCTAAGCATTAGCTGTTTCTGTCCAGCAACATCAGAAAGCTCTGACATTGCCTGTGGTGCTGTTTGCCTATCGGGAAGTTCCACAAGCCAGCACCAAGTTCAGCCCATTTGAACTGTTATATGGGAGAACACCAAGGGGACCTATGGACATTTTGAAGGAAGCATGGACAGGAGCAGAGGACATTCCAGAGACTGATATCAACAGTTACATCGAGGACTTACGAGGACATTTAACAACCATGAGAGACTGCGCAGCCGAGAGTTTGTCAACTGCCCAGCTGAAGCAGAAAGAACATGCGGATCTTCATGCAAGACATCGATGTTTTGATGTGGGAGATAAGGTCCTGGTTCTAAAACCAAGATCTAAGAAGAAACTGGAGGTTTCTTGGGAGGGACCTTATGTAATATTGTCTAAGATTTCGGAAGTCACTTATCTGGTGGGGGAAAACATAGATGGGGGAAGGTGTAAGAAATTACATGTAAATATGCTTAAACCTTACTACTCCAGGGCTAGGGTAGTTATGCAAGTATCCCAGGAGACAGATGGGGAGGTTACACTGTCAGGATGGGGAAAGGTAACGGCGGATTGTACTTTACCCTCTGTGGATGAGAATACCAACTTAACAGATCCACAGAAACAACAGTTGAAGGATCTATTATACCAGCATAGGGAGGTATTTTCCAATATACCGGGTAGAACCCATTTAGCTTGTCACCGGATAAATACAGGGACAGCTAACCCTATCGCATCTGCCCCATACCGCGTAACAGGAGAACAAGCCAGACTGATCTCAAAAGAGATACAAGAAATGTTAAAGCTTGGTTTAATTGTACCACCGAGTAGCCCATGGTCATCTCCGATTGTGTTAGTCCCAAACCAGATAATACCATCAGATTCTGTGTAGACTATCGTACATTAAATCAGGTTACCATCTCAGATGTATATCCGATGCCGCGTATAGATGAGCTCATAGAGACCATAGGGTCAGCCCAATACATAACAACTCTGGACCTCACAAAAGGATATTGGCAGGTGGCTATGCACCCAGAGGACCAGCAGAAAACCGCTTTTATCTCAAAGGATGGGTTGTACCAATTTACCGTCCTCGGTTTTGGGCTAAAAAATGCCCAACAACCTTTCAAAGGTTAATTGATCAGATGTTATCAGGGATGAAAGACTTTGTGCAAGCCTATATAGATGATTTATCGATTTATAGCCAGACGTGGGAACAACACCTGGAGCACTTAGGGAAGGTGTTGCACAAAATCCGGGAGGCTGGTTTAACAGTCAAAGCCTCTAAGTGCCAAATGGCCAGATCACATGTTAAATATCTTGGTCATATAGTGGGAGGAGGTTCCATATTGCCGGATATGGATAAGGTACAGGCAATACGCGAATGGCCTAATCCCAAAACCAAGAAACAGATCCGATCCTTTTTAGGAGCTGTAGGATTCTACAGACGTTTCATTCCTAATTTTAGTTCTCTGGCGGCAGTATTAACTGATTGCACAAAAAAGACATCACCTGATAAGATTAAGTGGACAACTGAGTGTCAGACCGCCTATGATTTATTGAAGAGTGCCTTAATGAGTGAACCTGTGTCGATAGCGCCTAATTTTGAGAAACCTTTCATTTTAACCACGGATGCATCCAAGATAGGACTTGGAGCAGTGTTAGGTCAGGAAAATGAAGAAGGTGTGGTGCAACCTGTGCTGTATCTCAGTAAAAAACTAATAGAAAGGGAACAGCACTTATCGGTAATTGAAAGAGAGTGTTTGGCGATAGTGTGGGCTATCACAAAGTTAAAACCATACTTATGGGGGAGAAGGTTTACTCTTTGTACTGATCATTCACCCTTAAGGTGGTTACATCAGGTTAAGGGCACTAATAGTAAGTTAATTCGTTGGAGTTTAGCACTCCAAGATTATGATTTTAAAATAAAGCATATTAAGGGCACTCAAAATGTCATCGCAGATACATTGTCCAGAGCCATAAGTTAAGGTAAAGATTAGGATTGGAAAAGGTATTGTATTTGCTATGTTAGATTGTTTATATGCATTTTTGCTATGTATTTAACATGTTTTTCCCCCACAGGAATGTATTTCATAGAATCATAGAATCATAGAATCAAAGAGTTGGAAGAGACCTCATGGGCCATCCAGTCCAACCCCCTGCCAAGAAGCAGGAATATTGCATTCAAATCACTCCTGACAGATGGACATCCAGCCTCTGCTTAAAAGCTTCCAAAGAAGGAGCCTCCACCACACTCCGGGGCAGAGAGTTCCACTGCTGAACGGCTCTCACAGTCAGGAAGTTCTTCCTAATGTTCAGATGGAATCTCCTCTCTTGTAGTTTGAAGCCATTGTTCCGTGTCCTAGTCTCCAAGGAAGCAGAAAACAAGCTTGCTCCCTCCTCCCTGTGGCTTCCTCTCACATATTTATACATGGCTATCATGTCTCCTCTCAGCCTTCTCTTCTTCAGGCTAAACATGCCCAGTTCCCTAAGCCGTTCCTCATAGGGCTTGTTCTCCAGACCCTTGATCATTTTAGTCGCCCTCCTCTGGACACATTCCAGCTTGTCAATATCTCTCTTGAATTGTGGTGCCCAGAATTGGACACAATATTCCAGATGTGGTCTAACCAAAGCAGAATAGAGGGGTAGCATTACTTCCTTACATCTAGACACTATGCTCCTATTGATGCAGGCCAAAATCCCATTGGCTTTTTTTGCCGCCACATCACATTGTTGGCTCATGTTTAACTTGTTGTCCACGAGGACTCCAAGATCTTTTTCACACGTACTGCTCTCGAGCCAGGCGTCCCCCATTCTGTATCTTTGCATTTCGTTTTTCCTGCCAAAGTGGAGTATCTTGCATTTGTCACTGTTGAACTTCATTTTGTTAGTTTTGGCCCATCTCTCTAATCTGTCAAGATCGTTTTGAATTCTGCTCCTGTCCTCTGGACTATTGGCTCTCCCTCCCAATTTGGTGTCGTCTGCAAACTTGATGATCATGCCTTCTAGCCCTTCATCTAAGTCATTAATAAAGATGTTGAACAGGACCGGGCCCAGGACGGAACCCTGCGGCACTCCACTTGTCACTTCTTTCCAAGATGAAGAGGAAGCATTAGTGAGCACTCTCTGTGTTCGTCCACTTAAAGAGATCAGATTAGTCTGGCATGACTTGTTTTTGATAAATCCATGTTGACTATTAGCGATGACTGCATTTGTTTCTAAGTGTTTGCAGACCGCTTCCTTAACAATCTTTTCCAGAATCTTGCCCGGTATCGACATGAGGCTGACCGGACGGTAGTTGTTTGGGTCATCCTTTTTTCCCTTCTTGAAGATTGGGACCACATTGGCCCTCCTCCAATCTGCTGGAACTTCTCCCGTTCTCCAAGAACTCTCAAAGATGGTTGCCAATGGTTCCGAAATGACTTCCGCTAGTTCCTTCAATACTCTGGGGTGTAGTTGATCTGGCCCTGGGGACTTGAACTCATTAAGAGTGGCCAGGTATTCCTGGACGACTTCTTTCCCAATTTGGGGTTGGATGTCCTCCAATCCCTCATCCACTCCATCTTGCTGAGGTTGAAGACTCTCTTTTTGTGAGAAGACCGAGGCAAAGAAGGCATTAAGTAGTTCTGCCTTTTCCCTATCCCCTGTCAGCATTGCCCCATCTTCTCCTCGAAGAGGCCCTATCACCTCCTTGTTTTTCCTTTTTCTACTGACATAAGAATAGAAGCCCTTTTTATTGTTTTTAATGTCCCTGGCAAGCCTGAGCTCATTTTGTGCTTTAGCCTTGCGGACCTTTTCCCTACAGGTGTTGGCTATTTGTTTGAATTCTTCTTTGGTGATTTCTCCCTTTTTCCACTTCTTGTGCATGTCTCTTTTATTGTGTATAAGGCATTGATTGCAAAATGTGTTTATTGCATATGTGTTATTACAAAGTGTATTTAGATATTGGGGTGTGTATAGATTAGATAGATAGATTAGATAGATAGGGCAGTTAGAGGGGTTAGTTAAACCTAGGATATTGTTAGGCTTTGCTTCGGAAGAGGTCTGCAAACCTCTTCACTCCGCAAACCGTCTCGAGGTGGGGAGGGAATGTAAAGATCCCTTACCTTGCCAGCCTGGATGGCAGGGCCTAGGAGAAGCAGGCCAGTTAGTTGCAGCTTTAGTAAGCCTGGCAGAGGGCAGCAGGAGCCATTTAAGTTCAGGGAAAACACCATTTTAGAGAGGGGGAGTGGCCTAGGCCTGTGTTAGCATTAGAACAGCCAAGATTGGTTTAGAAAAGGGGGCGGAGTTTATCATGGTTTGGAGGGAAAAAAGAGGGCTTTTTCAGTCAGTCTGTTGTTGTTAGAGATTAGAGTAGGAAGGCAGTTTAGGAGTTCGTGTTGTGAGATTAGTTTAGAGCAGGCAGTTTGCCTTAGGTTTGCCAGTGAATAGAAGCTGTAGCAAACTGGTACAGCTATCAGGTAGAGATAGCTGGAGTGTAGTTAGCTAGGTCACAGTTGAGGGTAGCTAAGCTACAGTTGTATCTTGACAGAGATTCAGTTCCTGTCAAGTATACTTGTTTTTAAAGAGAAGAAAATCTCTGTGTTAGTAACAAAGAAAGAGCCATTTACATGTAACCGTTACGCTTGCAAGACAAACCAGAATTTCCTCTGTAACAGCCAAGCTTATTAAACAGCATTTACACTTTCTTCTGTACTTTATTCAATAAACTTTCCTTGTTTATTTTGAAACCTAAAAAGCCTGAGTCAAGTGTGCATTTGTGGATATAGTCCCTTTCCAACCACAACTAGTTTTCTTTGAAGAAGCAAATAAGAAGACACAGTGCTTGGTGATCTTAAAAACATTTTTAATATTTTAAACAGCTAGGGTGTTCCTATACATTTCAATTTATGGTGGCAGCGGAAGTTAATCAGTGAGAATATCCCCTCAAACGTTATATAGGTGCCAGTGAATTCTTTATATTGGAGGGACAGTTGGTGGGATCTGTGTTACCCCGGTCCAGCTATCGTTTGCCCAGATACTAGCCTCTATACTATGCATTTCCCCCAGTGTTTAACCTTATCTCTTTGTGCAATATACTGTGCTTTATAAATGCAGTATTTATAAGGCCTGGTGCATTAAATAAGTGTCCAGTACAAAGCCTGAGCTTGATTTCACAAGCCTACAAACAGAAAACAACAACATCCATTTGCCAAGGCCTATTCTCAAAAGGCATCAACTTCAGCCTGTTCAAAGAGTATAGCTCAGGCATGGGCAAACTTTCTAACTTGGAGGCTGTATGCTAGCACTCCCTGCTAAGAGGACTGGCTGCTCGGTGATAGAAGGAAGGAAGGAAAGAGAGAAGGAAAGAAGGAAGGATGAAAGGGAGGGAAGGAGGAAAGGAGAAAGAGGGAGGGGGAAAGGAAGGAGGAAAGAGAAAAGGAAGGAAGGGTGGAAAGGAAGGATGGAAGGAGAAAGAGGGAGGCAAGGAAGGTAGGAAGGGAGGTAAAAAGGAAGGAAAGACAAGGGAAGGAAGGAAGGATGAAAGGATGGAAATGAAGGATGGAAGGAAGAAGGAAAAAGGAAGGCAGGGAGGAATAGAAAGATGGAAGGAAGGGAAGAGGGAAGGAAGGATGAAATGAAAGGGTGGAAGGGAATTGAGGGAGGGGGAAATAGGAAAAGGAAGGGAGGGAGGGAGGGAGAAAGAGGAAAGGAGGGAAGAAACAAGAAAGGAAAGAGGAAAGGATGGAAGGGAAGGAAGGAGGGAGGGAGAAAGTGGGAGGTGAACTATAAATCCCAGGAACTACATCTCCCAAATGACAAAATCATAATTGTTTGAGTGATGGTCACTCCTTCTGTTGTGAGACGTTGTGTTGTGTTGTGTTGTGGAGCCTCCCCCTCCTCCCCCCACCTTTCTCTTCCCTTCCCTTCCCTTCCCTTCCCTTCCCTTCCCTTCCCTTCCCTTCCCTTCCCTTCCCTTCCCTTCCCTTCCCTTCCCTTCCCAGCACTCACCTCTTTTGCTGCTCTTCCGTCGTCCCTCCCTCTGGCCGGAGTCGTCCAAAAAGGCAAGAAGGAAGGGAGGCGGAGGGAGGGAAGATGGAAGAGCCGAGAGGGAAGAGCGGCGGTGGAAACAGTGTTCCTTGTGTTTCGCCTCAGTAGCTTTCCAAGCGCGGTCCCACAGGCAGCGCCTCGGAGCGCTCCTCCCATCGGCTGTTGCTTTTTTTCCTGCCGAGGGAAGGCTGCGGCACTCGGCGGCGGCGCTGCTGCTTCCTGACGGGGAGCATGGGCAAAGGGCTCCACGTAAGCTAACATAGGCTCTCTGGCTTTGTGCGGCAAGGGAAGATGGGGGCGGGACTTTGTGGAGGGAACGTTGGCCGGCAGGCCATGTGCGCGTGCGGGGGAACTGGCAGCTGGGCGCCATTGCGCATGCTCAGTTGTTTTGTCATTTTGTGAGTGTGTTGTGTTGTTTTTCATTTTGATTCAGTTTGTTTGTACCTAGTGGGTTGAGGTAGGTGCATGGGAATTTTGGTTAATTTCCATGGGGGGGGGGGTTGAGTTTTGCTTCTCCGTTCGATGCCACTTCAGATTTATATACATAGATAGCCAAATTGAGATACTTTGTGAAACTAAATATGCATGTATATTTCCAAGCCATGGATGGAGGAATCCAAAGAAGCAGCATCCACGGATACGGAGGGCTGGCTACATGGTCAGTTTTGAAATAAGCATTCCAGGAAGCAATGCCTACTCTTTCCCTGTATTGTATTGTTATGCTTTTAAATGGGAGCTGCTTTGAGTCTCCATATGGAGAGAAAAAGCGGAATATAAATAAACATACGTAATAATAATAATAATAATAATAATAAGAAGAAGAAGAATACTCTTTCACTGTTATTTACATCTCTAGCACCAAAATTGGGGTTCAAGTAAGAGACGCTCAAGAGCATATTGACTTTGCCAATGGAACAAAATTCCCATTTTGTCCATGCAAGCTGAAATCCCCAGCGGATCACAGGATTTCTTCAATTCTAAGATGCCATCGTTTATAAAACTACTTTCAGTGTTACTGTAATAAGAAAAGGCTACACACACACACACAGTATATAATATAAATATAAATAAAGTCAATGTCTGTGGGTATGTGGGTACATATGTATGTATTTATGTACGTATGTGGGTGAGTATTTTTGTGGCTCATATCCAATCGGCTCCCACTTTCAGAGACAACTGTGACCCTCATTGATGACGGAGCTGGAACAAACTTGACAAACATAACCCCCATGACTAACAGAAAATATGCTGGAGGGACTGCCCTTGATTTTGGGGAGTTGTAGTTCACTCACATCCAGCAAGCACTGAGAACCCGAATGACATGGATCTGGACTAAACTTGGCATGCATACCCATTATGTAGAAAATTGAATACTGGTTGGGATTGGAGAGAATTAACTCTGATATTTGGGAGTTATAGTTGCTGGGATTTATAATTCACCTACAATCAAAGTGCACTCTGAACCCCACCAGTGATAGAATTATTATTAATTATTATTAAACTTTATTTGTACCCTGCTAGCATCTCCCAAAGGATTCAATGCGGCTTACACAGGCCGAGGCCTCAACACAGAATTGGACCAGGCTTGGCAAACTGAATCCTCAACACTAACAGAATATATTGGAGGGGTTTTGGGGGAACTGACCTTGATTTAGGGGAGTTGTCATCCACCTATATCCAGAGAGCACTGTGAATCCAAATGACAGTGGACCCCAGCCAAACTTGGCATTTATACCCGAAATGGCCAAGTGTCAATATTAGTGGAGTTTAGGGGAAATTTACCTTGACATTTGGGAGTTGTAGTTGTTGGAATTTATAGTTCACCTACAATCCAATTCCACTATGAACCCCACCAGTGATGGAACTGGATCAAATTTAAGCACCCCCATGGCGAACAGAAAATACTGGAGGGGTATAGGGAGAATTCTCCTTGAGTTGGGGGAGTTGTTCACCTACATACAGAGAGCACTGTGAACCCAGAGTACTGTGAACTTTTGGGTACTGGCAGGGTTTGGGGGTGACTAATTCACAATGTTGGGAGTTCTAGTGCACCCACATCCTTATGCATATTCTAATGGGAGCATTCATAGAAAACATCGGTGCTATGCAATGCTGGGATTTGTAGTTTGGTGTGGCATCAGCCTTCTTTGGCAGAGAAGGCTCAAGGCCTTGCGAAACTGCAGCCCCCATGACTCCATAGCATTGAACCAAAGCAATTAAAGGGGATTCCTTCTGCAGCATAGGTGCAGCCCAAGGTTTCTTTTCCATTGCAGGAAGCTTTGGTGTCCGAACACTTTGGTTTTTAAAGAAGGAATCCTAAGCAGGCAGCAACACTAATGGCCATGTTACAAAAAGTGCACTTTTACCTGCTGAGCTTGACATTCATCAGCAAATACTTTTTTTGGTTTCAGGATTTTGGAAATTGAGGTGCGCATTACATTTAACATGCACAAGGCTCAAAGAAATACGGTATATATGTATAATGGCAAGAACAAGGTACATTTTAGTCACTTTTAGTCTTCTTGTGGAGAGAAAAAGCAGGGTATATATCAAAATAATAATAATAATAATAATAATAATAATAATAATAGATACATAGCCGCTTTGAGTCTCCTTGTAGAGAGAGAAAACAGGGTATAAATTAACATAATAATAATAATAATAATAACAACAACAACAACAAGCTTTAATACTAATAATGGATACATAGCTGTAGTGAGTCTCCTTGTGGAGAGATAAAGTGGGGTATAAATAAACTTAGGACCCCCTGGTGGCGCAGTGGGTTAAACCACTGAGCTGCTGAACTTGCTGATTGAAAGGTTAGCGGTTCGAATCCAGGGAGCAGGATAAACTCCCACTGTAAGGGCCAGCTTCTGCCAACCTAGCAGTCCAAAAACATGCAAATGTGAGTAGATCAATAGGTACCGCTTCTGTGGGAAGGTAACGGCGCTCTGCAGTCATGCTGGCCACATGACCTTGGAAGTGTCTAGTCGGACAACACCGTCTCTTTGGCTGAGAAATGGAGATGAGCTGAGAACAACTAGACTTGATGTCAAGGAGAAACCTTTAACTTTATTATAAACTAGCTGTACCCTGCCACACGTTGCTGTGACCTATAGTAAATCTTTTCAAAGTAGAGGTAGATATCTGGAGTATTATGAAAAAGAGGTACCTACCTATTCCTTCCCCCTTTTTCTCCCCCTTTCTCTCCTTCCTTCCTTCTCTTCCTCTTTCCTTCTTCCTTTTTTTCTTTTCTTTCCCTTTCTCTTTCTTCCTTCTCTGCCTCTTTCCTTCCTTCCTTTGTTTTTTGTTTGCGTTCTTCCTTTTGTCTGTCCTTTCTTCCCCCCTCTTTCTCTTTCTTTCTCTTCTTCCTTTGCTCCTCTTTCCTTCCTTTTCTTTCCTTCTTCCTTCCTTCTCTTCCTCTTTCCTTCTTCCTTTTTTTCTTTTCTTTCCCTTTCTCTTTCTTCCTTCTCTGCCTCTTTCCTTCCTTCCTTTGGTTTTTGTTTCCGTTCTTCCTTTTGTCTGTCCTTCCTTCCCCCCTCTTTCTCTTTCTTTCTTCCTTTGCTCCTCTTTCCTTCCTTCCTTCTCTTCCTCTTTCCTTCTTCCTTTTTTCCTTTCTTTCCCTTTCTCTTTCTTCCTTCTCTGCCTCTTTCTTTTCTTCCTTCCTGTGGTTTTTGTTTCCATTCTTCCTTTTATCTGTCCTTCCTTCCCCCCTCTTTCTCTTTCTTTCTTCCTTTGCTCCTTTTCCCTTCCTTTTCTGTCCTTCTCTCCTTCCTTCCTTCTCTTCCTCTTTCCTTCTTCCTTTTTTCTTTTCCTTCCCTTTCTTCCTTCCTTCTCTGCCTCTTTCCTTCCTTCCTTCCTTCCTTTGGTTTTTGTTTCCATTCTTCCTTTTGTCTGTCCTTCCTTCCCCCCTCTTTCTTTCTTTCTCTTCTTCCTTCGCTCCTCTTTCCTTCCTTTTCTTTCATTTCCTTCCTTCTTTCTCTACCCATTTCTTTCCATCCCTCTTCATTTCCTCTTTCTCTCTTTTCTTCCTTCTCTACCTCTTTCCTTCTTTCCTTCACTCTTTGCTTCCATGTTTCCTTCTGTTTCCTTCCTTCGATGTTTTTCCTCTTCCTTGATTGGGACCGCTGCGACGAAGGAAGGGGGCGTGTCTTACCAGAGGGGAGTGGGAGGAGGGAAGGATTGAAGGAGGGAGGGAAGGGGTGGGGGCGAAGGAAGGGGGCGTGTCTTACCGGAGGGGGGTGGGAGGAGGGAAGGATTGAGTGAGGGAGGGAAGGGGTGGGGGGTGAAGGAAGGGGGCATGTCTTACCGGAGGGGGTGGGAGGAGGGAAGGATTGAGTGAGGGAGGGAAGGGATGGGGGGCGAAGGAAGGGGGTGTGTTTACCGGAGGGGGGTGGGAGGAGGGAAGGATTGAGTGAGGGAGGGAAGAGGTGGGGGGCAAAGGAAGGGGGCGTGTCTTACTGGAGGGGGGTGGGAGGAGGGAAGGATTGAGGGAGGGAGGGAAGGGGTGGGGGCGAAGGAAGGGGGCGTGAGGAGGGGAGGATTGAGTGAGGGAGGGAAGAGGTGGGGGGCTAAGGAAGGGGCCATGTCTTACCAGAGGGGGGTGGGAGGAGGGAAGGATTGGGTGAGAGAGGGAAGGGGTGGGGGGCAAAGGAAGGGGGCGTGTCATGTGGGTGGGGTAAGATGAAGGAGGGGGAGGAGGGATGGTTTTGACAGGGAGGGCTTGGAGGCAGCGTGGGTGGGGTAAGATGAAGGAGGGGGAGGAGGGATGGTTTTGACAGGGCGGGAAAGGGTGCAGCGGGGCTTGGAGTGGGCGGGGCTTCCTTGGAGGTGGCATGTTGTGGGGTGATCATGTGGGGCGGGCAAGGGGAGGGAGGGGCCGTAGTTTGGGGTGATCGTGCGGGGCGGGGTGATGAAGGATGGGGGCGTGGCTTGCGAGGAGGGAGCATTGGCCGGCAGGACATGTGCGCGTGCCAGGGAACTTGCGGGTGGGTGCCATTTCGCATGCTCAGTTGTTTTGTCATTTTGTGAGTGTGTTGTTGTGTTGTTTTTTATTTTGATTCGATATGTTTGTACCTTGTAGGTTGAGGTATGTGCATGGGAATTTTGGTTAATTTTCATTGGGGGGTTTTTGAGTTTTGCTGTCCCGTTGGACGCCCCTTACAGATTTATAGATATAGATAAACGTAACAGCAATGATAATAAACAACTCAAATGCTGCAGTACGGTCTTATGTGTCACAACTACAATGGGCAACCTTTAGGATTTCATCTCAAGCTTAATTATTGATATTGCAGTCAACTGTTCTGGGGGTGATTTTACTCAATTATAAGTGCCTATATCCAAAATGCTTTTTGCTGAAGTTTCAATAATACTAAATTTTACTTGGTTTTTAAGCACTTCTTGAAAAGCGCATCTTGCCATTGGTTTAAGTAGCATTTAAAATGGTTTGTGTGTGGTATTTTAATAGTGGGTTTTTTTCATGTCAGGAGCGACTTGAGAAACTACAAGTTGCTTCTGGTGTGAGAGAATTGGCTGTCTGCAAGGACATTGCCCAGGGGACAACTGGATATTTTGATGTTTTGCCATTCTTGTGGGAGGCTTCTCTCATGTCCCCGCATGGGGAGCTGGAGCTCATCCGCACTCTCCCGGATTCGGACCTGCGACCTGTCAGTCTTCAGTTCAGTTCAATAGGTGCATTTCACATTGCATTTGATCATAATCAACTGTGTTTTTAATTTATCAGTTCGCTTTTATGTGAAAGACCTATGTAACTTCTTGTATATATTTTGCAACTGTGTTTGGTGCAATAATAATAATAATAATAATACAGTATGCGTATATAGCATGTGTGTGTATGTGTGTATATATATTTCTATGTAATTTCTTGTACAGATCTTGGAAAATGAGTGAGAGAAGCCCTCTGATCTCAGATCCGCTTTTGGGGTTTTGTGCCCTACCAAACATTTCAACGCACGCACAAACACACACACACACACACACACATATATACCCCTCAATCAACACACATATATGTATGTATATTATCTATATCTCCACCCAGGTCTTTCATTGCTGTCTAATCCATCACCACCTGCTTCTGCTCCCCATCCATGCCTTGCCAAGGTGGCTGAGCATTGGCCAAGGCTGGGAGAAGCTTTTCCTATGTGAGACTCCCTATGCAATGAATATACACGTGCAAAATACACTGACACATGTCAAGAGAGATGCCAAAGGGGTGATGCTCATTGCAATGCTTACCTGCTCCTGGATGAGCTGCAGCAACGAGCTCCTCTCCATAGACTTGCAGCAGGAAAGACCTCCTTCCTCTCCTTCCCTCCTTCCCTCCTTCCTTCCTTCCTTCCTTCCTTCCTTCCTTCCTTCCTTCCGTCCTTCCTTCCTTTCGGAGGCTCAGGAGGCAAAGAAGAACAGCAGCAGCAACAGCAACTAGCAAGCAAAGGAAGGAGGGAGGCAGACCATGGGAGCAGCTCTGCGGGGGAAAAAAGGCGGGGTCAAACACCTGGGAAAGAAGAGGGGCTCCTGGCGCAGGAGCAAAAAAGGAGAAGCCCGGTTGGGAAAAAGCCCTGTAGCTCTTGCTCTTCTGGATGGCCTGAGAGTTGGGGGTTGCTGCTATGGAGTCCCAACCGGCTTAGGTTTGCATCTAACAGTGCAAAGGGGCAACTTAAAGGTACTCCTTCAAAGTAGAGGGGACAGGCTATAGTGACATTCAATGGCCACTCTGCGTCCCTTTTGCAGTTGTGTTTGCTGCAAGTTGATACACACACACACACACACACACACATATACTAGCCATCCCCTGCCATGCGTTGCCGTGGTCCAGTCTGTGTATATGTGTTTTGTGTGTGCATATGCATGCGTATATATTTGTGTATATGTGTGTTTGCGTATATATATACATATATATATACATACATATATATATATATATATATATATATATAGTTTTGTGCATGTGTTATAATATATTTTTTTAATTTTTGGCTTTTTAAGTCTGTGTTTTTCAGTGTTTTTATGAGTGATGGTCACTCATTGGCCTGATATGTGTATTGTATCCAAATTTGGTGTCAATTTGTCCAGTGGTTTTTGAGTTATGTTAATCCTACAAACAAACATTACATAAATAGATAGATAGATAGGTAGGTAGATACTAACCATCCCCTGCCACGCATTGCTGTGTCTGAGCCTGGTGACCTGAAAAATAAAGTAATTAAAAAGTGTTGGTTTCTAATATATGTAATGTCTTTATGCTTGTGAGTAAACAGTATTTCTTGCTGTTTCTTTGTCAGTGTTGATGTGGAGATTGTCTGGTTTGCCTACTCTGGAACATGCAACACATCACTGTCCTTCTCTGGGGAAATTTCAACTAATTCACTTCTGATATGTTTCCTGGGGTTTTGAGCAAGAAAGTCCATTGCTTGTTGCTAATGGACCTTTGCAGGCCCAACATCAATGAGCAGCATCCATCCATTGCTTCCAATGGTGCATCATCGTCATAATTGTACACTCCTGTTTTCACATTAGTTCTTAATGCATTATATGGCAGTGCAGATAGGGGCAAAGTAACCTCTGGAGTTTTGTAATGAGGAGGGAAGGCTTTGATTATGGTGGAACGGGTTGGACTAGATGACCCTGGGGATCCCTTCCCACTCTAACCCTTTACAAGTTTTTCCCCTTTTTTCTCTGAAACCAAGGAGTTCCAAGCAACGGCTATGTCTTGTGTTCCCAAAAATATTCACGGATGCATCAAAAAGTTTTGCCTCCTGTGTCATAAAAACGTTATGAATGAACCTATAACAGCATAAGTTGCTCCAGATCATAACCTGAACTGTCCTCTATGCAAAACAACAATTCAACATAGTCACCATCAATTTGGGCACATTTGCAACATCGTTTAACCTAAGCATCAAAACCATTTTGGGGAAAAATCAAGTTTTTGCTTCATGATCCATGATTTTAAAGCTGTTTGAATGTCATTCAAGTCATTGAATCTGAAACTTTCAAACTTCTTCACTCAACACCGCACATTGCTGATGTCCATTACACCGTTCCCATAAACATTCTTCAAGCGATGATGGATTTCCTGAGATGCAAAACCTTCTTTTGCCAGAAATTCAATGACTCTTTCTTTTAACTTCAGTTTTATGGTTCTAATCAGTTAATCGGAAAAAGAAAAGACTGTATCAGTCGGATAAGATTACTTCTATCATATCATGCATTGATAGTCCCGCAGCTGTGAAAGAAAGAAAAGTTAGAGCAATGGAGGTGTTACTTTTTGACCCATCTTCATACATTGTGATTTTCATATCTGCAGGGGGGACAGTACCTGAAATCCTGAGTAATCGCAAACCCAATTGAAATTAAGGACTTGTGCCCGAATACTGCCATAGAACCATATTTACTTGGATCTAATGCTCACCTTTTGGGGCTAAATGACCTTGCCAAAATTAGGGTGTGCATTAGATTTGCATCATACTGTCATCTTAGTGCTGAGCCAAAGCAAAAGCTGCTTTAGGAGCTTTTCTTTGAGGGACCTCGCATCTCATTTAATTGCATTGACTCATTGCTATACGATCCTGGGATTTGTAGTTTGGTGAAGCAGCAGCATTCTTCAGCAGAGAAGGCTCCAGACCTTGCAAAACTACATCTCCTAGGACTCAATAGCATTGAATCAAAGCATTTAAAGTGGATTCATTCCACAACATAGATCAGGCATGGGCAAACTTGCCCCCCCCCCCAGGTGTTTTGGACTTCAACTCCCACAATTCCTAGCAGCCTCGGGCCCCTTACTTTCCCCCCTCAGCTATTTAAGTGGAAATGGAAAAGGAAAAAAAGAAAGGGCCTGAAGCTGTTTGGAATTGTGGGAGATAAGGTCCAAAACATCTGGAGAGTCCAAGTTTGCCCATTCCTGGCTTAGAAGCAGCCAAGGTTTTATTTTCCATTGTTGGTAGCTTTGATGTTCTAACACTTTTGTTTTGACAGAAGAAATCCTAAGCAGGCAGTCACTGTAATGTGCAGCTTTTGGGGCCAAATGACAAAGAGGGCACTTTTTGCTGTGGAACATGACATTGAAAATGGAGGTGTGGTTTAGATTCGATGACTCATGAGACTAAAATCAAGAGGGGTATTGTATGCAGCATGGATAAACGAACCCATGGATATTAGAGCTGTACTGAAGAGGAGGAGCCTGAAAGATGGACCACCACCTCCCGATTTTATGATCCAGTGAGATTTATGGGGAGGGAAGGCCTCTCACTGAATATTGAGAAAACCAAATGCTCTTTCAGCAAAACGCACCAGCCAATCCCTCTGCAGTGCTGAAAATACAGCTTAATGGTGTAATATTAGAAAATGTTGACCATTTCCGCTCCCTTGACAGCCACCTCTCCACAAAAGTCAACACCAACACTGAAACACAACACCGTTTGAGCTCTGCGAGTGCAGCATTTTCCCGAATGAAGAAGAGCGCATTTGAGGATCAGGACATTTGTAGGGAGACCAAGATACTTGTCTATAAAGCTATTTTCCTCTCAAACATGGACCATTACAAGTATCACTCTGAACTTCTAGAAAAATTCCATTTTCATTGCTTTGAAAAATCTGGCAGATCACTTGGGAAGAAGACAGGCGGACAAATGTCAGAGTTCTAGAAGAAGAAGCAAAGACCACCAGCTATTTAGCCATGATTGTCTGCCATCAACTTCACTGGACTGAAAGCCACGTTGTCCAAATCCCCAAAGATTCCCCCCCCCCCCCCCATAGCAGTTACTCTATGCTCAACTCAAGAAAGGAAAACAGAATGTTGATGGACAGGAAAAGAGATTGAAAGGTGAGCTTAATCCAACCTTAAAAACTGTGGCATAGGCACCGAGACAGAACTGGGAAGCCCTGGCCCTAAGCATCAAATCAAATCATTTATTTCGGTCATTGACCAGCACAGGAAATAGTCACATTTTCATACAAACTTGGTATGTTTAGTACATTAAAAATATAAATATAACTACTGAAGCACAATATGGGTGAGGGAGCAGAAGGGAAGGGGAAACAGGGTAAAAACATACAATGCCCAGATCCAGCACCAAATTTTAGATTCAGAGAAGAAGATTACTGGACACACAGTTAACTTTTGGGACTAGTCATTCCCTGACGGATTTTGTATGCTGCTGCACAGAACTTTGCAACATTGTAGGTTGTAGCTGAATTAATATCTGCAAGTAGCATGGAGGGGGGGGGCTCGTGGGGCTTAACCCCCCCCCCCCCCGAAATTCTCATGGTGGTTCGCAAAAAGGCCTTACTGGTGCATTACTAAACTGTTATGTTTATTCATATCATGATCTGATCACCATACTCAATATATCCCATATGCATGGGGGTATTGGGGTAATTATACAAAAGGTTTGCTAGGGTAGACCCTCTTTCACTCAGACTCAACCCCCCCCCCGAAACTCAGCCCCCCCCCCCCCGAAACCTCCCCTGAAAAAAATTCAGCCCTCCCCCAAAATGAAATCCTGGCTACGGGCCTGGTCCTGAATGGTCTGGGTGCTTGTATAACAGAAGTAAGATAGGCCTGGCACGGATATCCCTGTAGAACGGGCACTGGAGGAGCACATGTTCTATTGTTTCTACATGACCCGATTCACAGGGGCAGAGTCTCTCTGTGAAAGGGATCTTCCGGTAGCGGCCTTCGAGTAGAGCTGATGGGAGAGCATGGCATCGAGCCAGGGTGAAAGCCCTTCGATGAATGGGAACCTCTAAGTTTGTTATATGCTATAGGGGAGGCAAGATATATGCTGTCTTCATTGATAAGGTTGGAACCGAGGCTAGATCTAGTTGGCACTCTGTGTCTGTGATACGTTGTTTAATAAGTGCTTTGGCTTGATTGTAATCCATAGTGAGTGGTAGGCCTGGAGAAAATCCCAATGAGAAGATTTTTGATGCTACCACCTGCTTCCATGTGGATTGGAAGTCATCCTTCATGGTTAGTGGAGCAAGACCAAAGGGTGCACGGGACAGTCTGAGCCAGAGGTTGAGTATGGCCACCCACACCCTGGCCTCCACTCTCATAAAGCCCACCTCTAGTCACAGGGTGGCATTAGAAACGCATTTAGGGACCTGCAAGGCCGATCTCAGAAACTTTGACTGAACCAGCTCTAATGGGGCAAAACAGGGGAAGGGGCCCAGCTGAGCACCATACAAGAGTTGGGCTAATGACTTGGCTTCAAACAGCTTGAGTGTTGCCGGTATGAAGTGGCCCCCTTTTGACTTAAGATATTTAAGAATGGCAATTGAGCTCCCCTGCGCGGTGTTGGATACTTGATCCCCATGAGCTCTTCTGCTACCATTAGATTGGAAAACTACACCTAGATATTTGAAGGATGTAACTTGTTCAATTTTATGGCCATCTATGCTCCAAGAGTAAGTCCTGGGCCTATTAGCGAAAGCCATGATTTTGGTTTTATTGTAATTAAGTTGGAGCTGATCTGTGTTGCAATGTTGTATTAATGCTCTCAGAGGTCTTTTGAGCCCAATGGGTGTTCTAGAGAGTACAGCAGCAGCATCTGCATAAAACAGGATGGAGATGTGTCTTCCCGCCAGCTTTGGGGGATGGAAGTCCACATTTTGAAGCTTGTCCACTATGGAGTTTATATAAAAGTTGAACAGCAAAGGGGCCAGGACGCAGCCTTGCTTGACACCCTTGCCTGTTTCAACAGCCTCAGTGAGGTGGCCCTGTGGGTTGCATCTTACTTTGAGTGTGGTCTTTTCGTGAATTTGGTGTATTAGGTATAATAGACGGCGATCAGTTTTTCCCAAAGTTTAACTCGCGAGATGGAATCAAATGCTGCTTTAAAGTCAATAAAAGCAGCATATAGTGAGGTTATGTTTTGGGAGGAATATTTTTCCACACGGTGTTGCAACATTAGGCACTGATCTATGGTGGATCAACCTTCCCTGAATCCAGCTTGCTCCTCAGCTAATATGCTTTCTTGTTCCAACCAATCTTGGAGTTTCCATTGGAGATGTCTAGCATATAACTTGCTGATAGTGTTAAGGAGGCTGCTTGGTCGATAGTTCGCAGGATCATCCTTTTTCCCTTTCTTTTTGTAGATGGAAACAATGATTGCAAGCTCCCAGTCCTTGGGGATTTGGCCATGGTTGTCAATACATGTAAAAAGTGAGACTAGGATGGGGGTCCAGAAATCCAGGTTGTTTTTGATGGCCTCTGCTGGGATAAGATCTTCTCCTGGGGCCTTGCCTGATCGTAGTTGGGCAGCCAGGTTCTTAATTTCTGTAGCTGATACAGGTGGCCATGGTGGAAGGTTCTCTGTATCGAGGTCGGGGCAGTCCCTTCCAGTAGAGGTGTCCATATAGAGATCCTGGAAATATGCCTTCCAAATCCCCGGAGGGATGAGGGAATCCACAATAGGTTGATCAGATCTTTGGGCATTTGATGTAATATGCCAGAAAGTGGCTGAGTCTTTCTCTTTGACAGCTTTAATAAGCTGAGCCCAGTTGTTTTTCATGGCTTCCTTTTTTTTATATGCAAGCATCTGCTTGTAATGCCTCTTTTGTTGAAGGAGGTCTTGCACTGCTGATGGTGAGGTATTGGATATCCTTCATATCCAATATGCCTCCCAAATCCACAAACCAGGCCTTCCCTGGTAAGTGGCAACAAGAGCATTTTTGCATTAACACAATCTATCAAAGGGCTTGGAGTATTGCTGTTGCTGCTTCCTTGATGTAAAATTGTTAAACCTTAAGTGCTTCTGTATTTCTTGAGTGGTGTTCATGTAGTTGTCAAGTAGTATGTTGGGGGATGTTGACGATGTCAAGGCAGTCTGTAGACCCATTAGTTGATCAGAGGCCAGGAGCTCAGATATTTTTGGTTCAGACAGGGAGTCCATTTGGCCCTGACATGGGTTCCTTCTGGAGGTGATAGGAAGGGTTGAAAGCATTCCACTGTGTGGGTATTTTGGGAGAAAGAATTTAGGTGCTGCAGGACAGGAAAATGATTGCTGTCAAACTTGGGCTTAACTTCCAAGGTTTTATCATATGGAAGAAGGTCCCTTGAGATGGCTATATAGTCAATGGTGCTCATTTTAGAGCCAGAAGGATATGTAAATTCCGCCGGGTGATCACCTTCCAGAGCACCATTTAAGATGTGGAGATTCAATCGTGATGTTGATTGCGCCAAACACAACCCTGCAAAGTTTGTTTTTTGATCTTTGGAACAATGGGTTAGAAGTGGAACCACATATTCAGTGGCAGGAGGAAGGCCTTTGTAACATTTAAAGAGTGTGGCATCATCAGGTCCCATTCTTGCATTGAGATCCCCTCCCATAATTACGGAGGCATTCGGGTTCTGCACCATGAGGTCTGCAGCATAATTTTCCAGTTCTGACCATAAAGCTCTAGTTTGGGCCTTCTTCCTCGTGGGAGGCAAGTAGACATTTATTATCATCAAGGTATGATACTTAAGTTGAATTAGCATTGCCATGGCAGTTGTTTTTAATGAGAGAAGGGGCCTTGTTATGGCACGTAAAGTGGTAGAGACTAAAATCCCTAATCCACCTTTGGCTCTTCCATATGTAGCCTCTGGCTCTGCCCCTACACAATACAAGTGGAATCCATTAGCTATCAGATCACCTACTGCCCAAGATTCCTGGATCAGAATAATATCATAGTGGGAGAGAAAGTCTATAAAACAAGGGTCTCTAATGGATGTGAGCCACGCAGCCACATTCCAGGTCAATAGGCTGACCCCATGCTGGCCCAGTAGCTGTCATAGTCCTAAGGGGTCTGTGGCCTGGTCATGATCCTTCTGCATCAGATTCGGGTCCTTGTTTGGTGAAAAAGAAATTTGGCCTTCTGATGAAGGGGCTGGATGAATCAATGCCACATGAGTAATGAAATGTGGGTCATTGGCGAGTAGGGAGCCAAACTCATTTGCTGTCTGTAAGCCCTCATGTGTGACCGGTAGAGAGGCAAGCTCCATCTGGGGTTGAGGAGAGTCCATGGTATGTGGAATGTTTAAAGCGGCACCTGCAGGAGTGTCTTTGATCTGCTTTTCTGTTACTTGAGTCATTGCTGGAATCACAGATGGGTCTCTATCATTGTTTTTTTCTTTTGTAATGGTCTTAGGGGGGGGGGGACTTGGCTTGGGAGGCGGCGTAAAAGAATCTGTATTAGGATCTGATTGAAGTTCCAAATCAATGTAAGCAACTGCTGGCTGACAATTTCTGTCTTGGAGCTGTGTTAACTGTGTAGGGTTTCTTTTTTGTTCTTGTGCATCTAATGTATTTTGAGGAATGAGATAATTGACTGTCTGATCCTTAAATAACCTACTGATAGTTATACTGTGCCTGTTCCATAAGATGTCCTTTATTTGAGCTAGACAACCTGGAATTTCAAGCGAGTTGAAGGTAAGGAGGATTCGTTTTACACCATTCTGTGTTGAAAGAAAATGGTGATCTTTTAAATCAATAAGTTTGGGCTGGGTTCTGAGCAAGTAAGCCAGTGATTTTACAATTTGTTGTTTATGGCTCCAGCCCAAAGCATTTTGATTGAGCTGCATAACTATCTGGGTATTTTGCAGAGTGAAGCATGCTTTAGTTTCAACTGTTGGTTTATTACTGTGATTAACAGCAGCTGTGGTCAGAGGAGCATCCTCAGCATGTGAGCACCTGGGCGTCTCTGCAGGCTTGACTCCCTGAAAACACTGTGGGGGGTGCAAGTCAAGTAGCCTTTGAATCTGTTGTGAGATTTGACCTAGTCTGTTCTAAATCAGCATCATTGATTCCACTGACAGCAAACATATCTCCCGATATTTCTGCATATCATGGTCCAGGGAGGGGCTGCACCCTGGAGAGTTCAAATGACCATTATCTCCATTACCCTCTAGCATTTGTCCTGGGCTTGACTCCTGGTCAGGGAGAGGGGAACCCACATTAAGTGAGTTTATCGAAGGTGTTATCAATGCTCCGCTACTCACAGTTCCTGTTGTTGCTATATCTGGGGAGTTTGGAAGGTAAGCATCCATTCTCATCTGTTGCCTTTGGTGATTTATGGGACCCTGTTCCATTGCTGGGGCTGGTCCAGGATCTTTTCTTACCCTTGGCTGTCATTTTGGGTTATAAATCCTGGGGGGGGGGGGGGTGTTGTAGAAAAACAGCTATTTCCAAGAGCAAATTCCAGAGCTTATCTTAGGAGCTGCTCATTTGTCCCATATACCCTACAGTATAATAAAGTGTCCTAAGCATCTAACTGGAGGTCAGCTGTGACCAACAATGCTGTCAAATTCAAAGAGGCACAAATGGAGAGCGAAAAGGAGGAACGTGTCATGAGGAAGAAGGAGCATCAAGCCAACCCTTGTTGGGACTGCCTTCCATTTGGAAATCAATGTCCTCACTGGAAGAATGAAATGGAGGTTAAGAATAGGTCTCTACAGACACCTACGGGCCCACCACCAAGACCCTGCTCTTGGAAGGCAATCGGGCTGATGATGGGAAAGATATGAGGTTGGAACTTTAATAGTGACAACTATTTATTTCCATATAATACAAAAGTGATACATGCCACCAAGTTTTACAGTCCTTAAATATAGTTGTTGGCATTGTGTAAGAGCTCGTTTCCAACAATGTAGAAGTCGTAGGACACATGTTCTGTTAATAGTTTGAATGGAGCAGTCTACTGTCGCAAGAATCTCTGGAACAGTTCTGAATCGAATGCCATGAAGTGGTTCCTTCATCTTAGGAATTAAGTCAAAGTCACAAGGGCTTAAGTCTGGGGAGTATGGTGGATGGTACAGCACTCCCCAGCCCCATTGATTGAGCCTGGGCTGCATGTGGCCGAGCATTGTCATGCAAAATGATAGGGGCGTTCTGCAAAAAGTGTTGCTGATTTTTTTCTTAAAGCTGGTCTGAGATGGTCGGCCACATTTTGGCGTCCCTCGTTGAAGGCTTTTACCCACTTTACCACTGTTCTGTAAGGCAATGCAGATTCCCCGCAAGCCTCTTGAAGACCTTGATGACACTGTCATGCTGAATGACCTCTGGCACATTCAGTCTTTATCCAACTCCATTGTTCTTGTTTTGAAAACATTGTGACAACACTTACTTTAGGCCACAAGCTAATACGAGGCTCAGACCCATTGTGAGTGCCATTGGATCCCCCACGTACGACTTAGCAAAATTTCTGGCTGCACAGTTACAAACCCGTATTGGGCTCACTTCGCACTACATCAAGGACTCAGCCCACTTCATAGAAAAAATCAGCAATCTCAAGCTAAATACCAATAACAGTCTGATCAGCTTCAATGTGGTGTCTCTATTTACTATGGTCCCGGTAGCAGACACCATTGCACTAATCAACCAGAGATTCCCAGAAGACATCACAGCTCTGTTTCACCATTGCCTCACCACCAGCTACTTTCAGTGGGACAATGAATTCTATGAACAGAAAGATGGAGTAGCTGTGGGGAGCCCTCTCAGCCCAGTCATAGCAAATTTCTACAAGGAACACTTTGAAAAGCAAGTCCTGGAAACAGCAACAAAAAACCCCACGATATGGTTCAGATATGTGGATGACACTTTCACCATTTGGAGCCATGGGGGAAGAAGAACTAAACAGGTTTCTGGACCATCTTAACAGCATCCACCCGAACACCCAATTCACCATGGAAAAAAAAAATGAAGGACTTCCGGCCAGCAGCAGAGCGGAGAGGTCGTATACCATCAAGCCTTGGCTGATTTATTGAGACAGTTGGGAGATAACATCCCATGCTTAACTCAAATCTGTTATTTAAACAGACTGTGAGGAGATAGCTGGAACTATAAAAGCAAGCGTTTAAGAAACAGAGGATTTTTCTTAGTCAATCTAAACAGCTGCTAGGTTCCAAAGGAGCTCCTGTCTCATTATCTCTCCAGCAGAATTGGCTGCCGGTTTTGTTTTCACAGTAAGGACACTTTTTGTTTATTTCTCTTCTTTGCTCTTCTCAAAGAAATTTAAAGTGCACCACTCAAAGAGGATCTGTTTGTATTCATACCCTGGGCTAAAGGCAGATAGACTGTTTAATTCCCTCTATTGGCTGATGAGAAGGAGTTTAATTATCTGGATTCATATTGCATACCTCAATCTCAGCCCATCTAGAAGACAGAAAAGGACTCAAACTTAAACTGTGCTTTTGTTAGGTGGGACTTTGTTATGAATCAATGAAAACTCTAAAGGAAATTTCTATGTTGTCTTGCTAATTAACTTTAAGTTGGAATAAGAGAACTCTGCATGATTAAAGGATAAAACCCACAGTCCCTTCCCCTCTCAACTTCAGTATAGTTTTTCTTCATTGTTGTGGCTACGTGTGGCCTTGAACAATAAGACAGCTGCTCAGCACCAAAAAGACAAATGGAGAAAAAAGGCCAATCATCTCGCCTGTCTGGGCTGAATGCCAAAGGGCTGATGACATCATATGCCACCGTGGTGGGTGGAGCTGAAAAGCAAAAAAGCAGCCAAATGCCAATATTCCCCTTGGTGGCTTCACTGAGCAAATTCTTGTGGAAATTAGATCTATGATCCAGGATTTAAAAGGGAGCATGGATTCATTAAGGGAAGATGTCAAGAAAATTACAGGAAGACAAGATGCCATCGAAAATAAAGTAACAAAACTAGAGACAGTGAGTAAATCCCTAAAAAAGAGGGCCGAGGGAAACAGTGTCTTGATAAAAGAGGCACAACTGAAACAAGAGATATTACAAGATCAGATGGATTTACTGGAACTAAAGGTTAATAAAAGCTCAATCAGAATCAGAGGCCTGCCGGAGGGAGTTGAGAAAGAAGATTTGAAATCCTATCTGATTCAGACCATCACAACACTTCTGGAGGAAAAAGATACAGATATGGTGTATGCGATGGTGTCGGCAGCCTATAGGGTTAACACTGTCTATGCAAGAATTAAGAAAGTGCCTAGAGACTGTATCCTTCAGCTCATTTCCAAATCGTTCAAAGAGCTCATTATAAGCAAACAATATGAAACTCCAATAATGGTGGAAGGTAGCAAAATACTGTTTCTCAAGGAGATCCCAACAAGGCTGCTAAGAAAAAGAAAAGAACTGGCCTTTTTAGTGACAAAATTGAAGAGGAAAGGCATTGTCTTCCGATGGCATTTCCCCCAGGGTTTGTCATTCTACTATAAATCTAAAAAAACACACAATTTCGGACGTAACAAAAGCAGAACAATTTCTACGTAAATATAAGAGGGATTTTGAGAAGGACACTGATCGAGAGGAGATACGCCCGCAAAGATAGAGGGGATGCAGAAGGACCAGGGATCTTCAGCTGTGTCCCTGAGCCAACAAGCAGAAAGGGAAGAACAGAGTAGTCAGAAGGGGGCAGATGATTTTATTTTTATTTATTTATCGAGTCATCAGCAACCAGTCAATTATATTACATTTCTAACAGAACAAAGCAAACAAACAGACAAAATACAAAATACAGAATACAAAATTTGTGAGTTTGGTAGTTGATTAAATGTCCTTTGACCAGTATCTGGCCACCTGGAGTGTTGCTGCAAGAAGGTCCTCCATTGTGCATGTGGCAGGGCTCAGGTTGCATTGCAGCAGGTGGTTAGTTGTTTGCTCCTCTCCACACTCGCATGTCGAGGATTCCACATGCGGCCCCATTTCTGAAGGTTGGCTCTGCATCTTGTGGTGCCAGTGCGCAGTCTGTTCAGCGCCTTCCAAGTTGCCCAGTCCTCTGTGTGCCCAGGGGGGAGTCTCTCATTTGGTATCAGCCATTGGTTGAGGTTCTGGATTTGAGCCTGCCACTTTTGGACTCTCGCTTGCTGAGGTGTTCCAGCAAGTGCCTCTGTAGATCTTAGAAAATTATTTCTAGATTTAAGTCATTGACGCGCTGGCTGATACCCAAACAGGGGATGAGCTGGAGATGTCTCTGCCCTGGTCCTTTCACTATTGGCAGCTACTTCCAGGGGATGTCAGGTGGTGCAATACCGGCTAAGCAGTGTAATTTCTCCAGTGGTGTAGGGCGCAGACACCCCGTGATAATGAGGCATGTCTCATTAAGAGCCACATCCACTGTTTTAGTGTGGTGAGATGTGTTCCACACTGGGCATGCATACTCAGCAACAGAGTAGCACAGCGCAAGGGCAGATGTCTTCACTGTATCTGGTTGTGATCCCCAGGTTGTGCCAGTCAGCTTTCGTATGATATTGTTTCTAGCACCCACTTTTTGCTTGATGTTCAGGCAGTGCTTCTTGTAGGTCAGAGCATGGTCCAGAGTGACTCCCAGGTATTTGGGTGTGCTGCAATGCTCCAGTGGGGTTCCTTCCCAGGTGATCTTCAGAACTCGGGATGCTTCTCTGTTCTTGAGATGAAAGGCACATGTCTCTGTTTTAGATGGGTTGGGGATCAGCTGGTTTTTCCTGTAATAGGCAGTAAGAGCACCTAGAGCTTCGGAAAGCTTCTGTTCTACCATCCCAAAGCTCCCTGCTTGAGCAGTAATGGCACGGTCATCAGCATAGATGAAACTCTCTGTCCCTTCTGGCAGTGGCTGGTAATTTGTGTAGATGTTGAACATGGATGGAGCAAGCATGCTCCCCTGAGGCAGGCCGTTCTTTTGTTTCCACCATCTGCTTCTCTGGCCCTGGAACTCAACAAAAAAGCTCCTGTTTTGTAGCAAGTTTCCTATGAGGCGGGTGAGGTGGTAGTCCTTCGTGATATTATACATTTTTTCAGGAGGAGGCAGTGGTTCACAGTATTATAGGCTGCTGACAGGTCTATGACAGGGGCAGATGATGATGAGGAGGAGGAAGAAGAAGAAGCAGAAGAAGAATAACTGAGACTGTTTTGATATTGGGTAATATCTTGGGGGGTATATCACTATGGGTAACAAGATGTGGGCAGAATTTGTAGTTTGAGGAGGGTGGAGGGAGAAGGAGGAGAGAGTTGATAGATGAAATCACATGGGTTAAAAATTATTTCTATGAATGTGAATGGTCTAAACAACTGTATAAAGAGGAAAAGGGTTTTTCACTTCTTACATAAAAATAAGGTAGACATAACTTGCATTCAAGAACCCCATTTTGTACCAAAAGATAAACACTTATTAGTCCAAGTTAAATTGGGGCAGTTATTCACGGCGTGCAATGTTAAGAAAACCAATGGGGTACTGTTTTACATAAATAAGGATCTAAAACCAGAGAAAGTATTTGAGGATGTAGAAGGTAGAATATTAATGGTTAAAGTGAAGTTGCAACACAAATATGTTCTTTTAGTAGGGATCTATGCACCCAACACAAATCAAAAATATTTTATAAAAAGCTATCAAATATCTTAGCTACTTAGGCGATCCCTCGTTGGACGAGTAAGATGGTCTTCCATTATGGATTTCCCTGTGGGTCCGTATGTGGCTGTGAAGCCCTATTCTTGCTCTGCATCTTCTTCCGCAGTGAGGGCATTGGTTTCCAGGTGGAAGGCGGTCCCGGTCGGGGTTGGCTTGATGCGCCTTCCTCCTGGCACGTTTCTCTCTTTCACCCTCTACTCGTGCCTCCTCGAATTCTGCAGCACTGCTGGTCACAGCTGTCCTCCAGCTGGAGTGCTCAAGGGCCAGGGCTTCCCAGTTCTCAGTGTCTATGCCAGAGTTTTTAAGGTTGGCTTTGAGCCCATCTTTAAATCTCTTTTCCTGTCCACCAACGTTCCGTTTTCCGTTCTTAAGTTCGGAGTAGAGCAACTGCTTTGGGAGACGGTGGTCAGGCATCCGGACAACGTGGCCGGCCCAGCGGAGTTCATGTTGGAGGACCATCGCTTCAATGCTGGTGGTCTTTGCTTCTTCCAGCACGCTGACGTTTGTCCGCTTGTCTTCCCAGGAGATTTGCAGGATTTTCCGGAGGCAGCACTGATGGAATCGTTCCAGGAGTTGCATGTGACGTCTGTAGACAGTCCACGTCTCACAGGCATAGAGCAGGGTTGGGAGGACAATAGCTTTATAGGCAAGCACCTTGGTCTCCCTACGGATGTCCCGGTCCTCAAACACTCTCTGCTTCATTCTGGAAAATGCTGCACTTGAAGAGCTCAGGCGGTGTTGTATTTTGGCATCGATGTTGACTTTGGTGGAGAGGTGGCTGCCAAGGTAGTGGAAATGATCAACATTTTCTAATGTTACACCATTAAGCTGTATCACTGGCATTGGAAAGGGGTCGGATGGTGCCTGCTGGAAAAGCACCTTGGTTTTCTCGATGTTCAATGACAGGCCGAGCTTCTCGTATGCTTCTGCGAAGGTGTTTAGAGTGGCTTGTAGATCTTCTTCTGAATGCACACAGACATTGTCAACAGCATACTGGAGTTCTATAACAGATGTTGTTGTGACCTTGGTTTTGGCTTTCAGTCTGCTGAGGTTGAATAGCTTGCCATCTGTCCGATAGATGATTTCCGCTCCAGTGGGAAGCTTCCCATCAACAAGGTGAAGTATCATAGCGATGAAGATGGAGAATAGAGTTGGGGCGATAACACATCCCTGTTTGACACCGGATTCCACTTTAAATGGGTCACTTTGGGAGCCACTGCTGTCCGTTGCCATCATGTCATCATGGAGGAGCCGCAGGATGTTCACAAATTTGCTTTGGCACCCGATTTTGTGGAGGATGGTCCAGAGAGCGCTGCGATTCACTGTGTCGAATGCCTTTGCAAGGTCAATGAATGCCATGTACAGAGGTTGGTTTTGTTCCCTGCATTTTTCTTGGAGCTGTCGTGCAGTGAAGATGATGTCCACGGTTCCTCTGGAGGGGCGGAAGCCGTTCTGGGATTCTGGGAGGGTGTCTTCTGAGAGGGGCAGAAGGCGGTTTGCAAGGATTCTTGCGAGGATTTTCCCAGCGGAGGTTAGAAGGGAGATACCTCGATAGTTTCCGCAGTCTGTTCTTTCCCCTTTTTTGAAGAGGGTGATGATGGTGGCGTCCTTGAAATCTGCTGGGATTTTCTCGGTCACCCACACTTTTTCTATGAGCTGGTGGAGTTGGTGTGTCAGCTCAGGTCCTCCCTCTTTAAAGATTCCAGCAGGGATCCCATCTGGTTCACTGGCTTTGTTATTCTTCTTTTGGCTGATGGCATTGCTGACTTCTTCCAAACTAGGCAGTGCTGCAAGCTCATCCCTGGTTTGTTGTTGTGGGATTTGTGAGAGGACCTCTTTGGCCACATTGGAGCTGCGGTTCAGGAGGCTTTGGTAGTGTTCCCTCCAACGTAGTGCAATTGAGTTTTGGTCCTTCAGGAGTTTGGTTCCATCTGATGAGCGTAGAGGCTGTATGCCATGGTTTCTTGGTCCGTAGATGACCTTTGTGGCTTTGAAAAATCCCTGAGCATTATGGGTATCTGCCAGGTGTTGGATTTCTTCGGCCTTCTTTGTCCACCAGATGTTCTTGAGCTCTCTTGACCTTCTTTGGACCTCAGCTTTTGCACTGGCATAGATCTTTTTCTTAGCAGCACAGTTGATGTCTCTCTGCCATGCTTGGAAGGCTTTCCTTTTCTTGTCAATTAGCTGTTGGATCTCGATGTCATTTTCATCAAACCAGTCTTGATGTTTCTTGGCTTGGTATCCAATAGTTTCTTCGCAGGCTTGGATGATGGAGGTCTTCAGTTTGTTCCAATGTTCCTCAACATTTTCGGGGTGTACTGTGGGTAGATGGTTCTTGAGTGCTGTTTGGAGATGGGCTCATCTGGGGGGCTCCTGAAGGGCTTGGGTGTTCATTTTGTGCCTTGTCTTCCTTCCTTGGAGTCTGCGCTTGGGAGCGATCTTGATAGCCATCGAGGATCGAATTAGCCTGTGGTCAGTCCAGCAGTCGTCAGCACCTGTCATGGCTCTTGTGAGGAGCACGTCACGGCGGTCTCTGGCGTGTGTGATTACATAGTCTAAGAGGTGCCAATGCTTTGACCGGGGGTGCTTCCATGATGTCTTGAACTTGTTTTTCTGGCGGAAGAGCATGTTGGTGATGACAAGGTTGTGCTCTGCACATTTGGTGAGAAGCAGGATGCCATTCGAGTTGCTGTTTCCAACCCCGTCTTTTCCTATGGTCCCTGGCCACAGGTCGAAGTCTCGCCCGACTCTTGCATTAAAGTCCCTCAGGAGGATGATTTTGTCCTCCTTAGGTATCCCCGATAGGACGGTGTCCAGCTGACAGTAGAATTTCTCCTTGATGTCTTCATCAGCATCTCGTGTTGGTGCATAGGCACTTATGATGGTTGCCCGTTGGTTTTTGGCAAGATCGATTCGGAGGGTTGAGAGTCATTCGTTGATGCCAGTGGGTGCTTCGGACAGATGTTTCATCAGATCATTTCTGATGGCGAAGCCAACTCCGTGCATTCTTTGGTCTTTTTCGGGCAGTCCCTTCCAGAAGAAGGTGTAGCCTCCTTTGTCTTCCTTCAGCTGTCCCTCTCCTGCTCTCCGGGTCTCCTGAAGGGCTGCTATGTTGATGTTGAAGCGTCCCAGCTCCCTTGCAATGATGGCAGTTCTGCGTTCGGGGCGTTCACTGCCACTGTTGTCCATCAGAGTCCGTACGTTCCATGTACCGAAGTTCATATTTCTTTTTTGGCCGCAGGGTGGTGACCCCACTGGACGCGGCAGTCCAGTCAGGGATAAGTGAGGCAGACTATGTTTAGGGCACCTTTTCTAGCCCCCTCCCCATGTGGGGTGAGCAGAGTGGGTCCTAAAAAGGGCTGCTCAGTCGCGGATACAGCTGCCGAACTACTCAACTGCCTCGGACCTTGAGGTAGAACGACTGAGTCCGTACCCACCGCCCATGTGCCAGTCTGTGACTAGGGGCTTCCAGATTTCACAGTCCTGCCCCCGTCGCCACTCGCTGATCGCCATTGGGCTTTGGTTGGTTTGTTTTTATTTTCTTTGGAAGACGCCTGTGCGTGGGTTTTTTTAATGTGTGGAGGTCAGTGCACAACTGATCAACACACAGTCTTCACAGAGTGAGGTTCCACTGGTGATGTAGTTTAACACAATGACCGTGGCTTCTCAGTCTGTTGCAGCCTTCTTCCGCCTTCGCAGCCGTTGTAACATGTGCCATGTTATCCTCCGCCTGCTCCGCCGTTGAGGTCTTTGGGTCTTCGGACTGTGCTTGGTCTGGCACTTGGTCTGTGCTTGGTCTTAGCAGAAGTAGGGGAGAAAGAAATGTTATGGTTAGGGGACTTTAATGGGGTAATCAATCCAAAGATAGATAGGAACTTTAAAAGAAATAAAGACTCTAAGGAAGAGAGACTCTCGGGTACCCTATATGCAGGCTTAAAACATTGGGATTTATATGACCTTTGGAGGATACAAAAGTTAGACAGAAGGAAATATTCATACTATTCTCATAGACATGGATCATCATCCAGAATAGATTACATTTTTGCTACTAAAGAATTGGTAATAAAACTGAGAAGGTGGAATTCCTTCCCAGAGTGTTTGCAGACCATAACCCGATGCTGTTACAATTAAAAGGGGGAATTTGGAAAAGGAAGCCCTGGAGACTAAATGATTATATACTGAAAGATGAAAAAAATAAGGATAAGATCAGGTTAGGAATACAAAATTACATTAAAGAGAATAGTAACAAGGACATAGCGGAAAAGACAGTTTGGTATGCAGAAAAAGCGGTGGTAAGAGATTTACCAATTCAACAACATGCTATTTGGTGTAAAAAAAGAAATAATATGCAATTAGAGATGCTTACCAAAATTAGAGAGAAAGAAAAAGAATTAGAGAAGTCTAAGGGGGAATAAGAAAAAAGCAAAACAAGAGCTAACCAAAGTTCAGCAGCAATATGAATTATTTTTATCAAATTAATTAGAAAAGAAAATTATGTATAATAGGCACGTTTTTTGAAAATGCTAATAAACCGGGCAGGTTCTTGGCATGGCAAGTGAAAGATCATACAAAGAGACCAATAATAGCCAAGATAGGGCACAATGGAGAGACAATCACGAACATAAGAAAAATTTTAAAAGTTTTTGAAGAATATTATAGAAACCTCTATAAAAATAATCTAATAGATATTAAAAAAAATAGACCAATACTTAGCTGATATGAAGGTCACCAAACTCACAGATGATACGAAATCAGATTTGGATAGACAAATCACATGGGAAGAATTGAAAACAGCTATTGATAAAGCTAAATTAAATAAAGCCCTAGGTTCAGATGGTTTCTCTGCTCTGTTTTATAAGATGTATAAAGAAGAATTAGGCCCGTTATTGCTTTCTACGATGAATCAAGTGCTCCAAAAAGGAGAGATGCCTGAGTCCTGGGAGGAAGCTACAATAGTTCTTTTACCTAGACAGAGATATTAAGCAAGTGAAGAATTATAGGCCAATTTCATTGGTCAATAACAATTATAAGTTATTTGCAGAAATTCTAGCGAACAGGTTGAAAAAAACCTTAACCAAAATAGTATATGGGAATCAAGCAAGCTTCCTCCCAGGTAGGCATATGAGCCAAAATGTGAGAACAGTGATAGACATACTAGAATACGCTGAACAAGATCCAAGTAGAGAGATCACGTTATTGTTTTTAGATGCTGAGAAAGCATTTGACAATGTGTGGTGGGACTATATGTTTAAAGTATTAGACCACTTTGGAGTAGGTCAATATTTCAGAAAGGCAATTGGAGCTATTTATTCAAGGCAAAGAGCCAAATTAAAAATAAATGATCAAATGTCAAATTATATAGAAATTCAAAAAGGGACAAGACAAGGCTGTCCCTTGTCGTCCTTACTATTCATTTGGTTATTAAAAATTTTGAATAATAGAATTAGAGAAGTTAATGAAATTAAAGGAATTAAAGTAAAAGGGTATGAATTTAAAGGGAAGGCATATGCGGATGATTTGGTCTGTTTTTTAAGGGAACCTTTAAGAAGCATACATGCCTTAATGGAAATTATTAATGAATTTAGTGTTGTGATGGGCTTTAAAATTAATGAGGAGAAATAGGTATTTCTAACTAAGAACCCATCTAAAAGCGATATTGTTAAATTGGAGAATATAATTAATTGTAAGGTAGTCCCCAAAGTAAAGTATCTTGGACTATGGTTAAGTAACAAAAATAGTAAACTTTACCAATATAATTATGACAAAACCTGGAAGGAGATAAAAAGGGATCTTGAAAATTGGCAGACTTCAGCTCACCTGGTTAGGGAGGATAGCAGTGGTAAAAATGATAGTACTGCCCAAAATGTTGTTTTTGTTTCAAAACCTACCAATTATTAAGGGAGTAAAGGTGTTTGGAATATGGAATATGGAAACGAGATCTGGTCAAATTCATTTGGAAAGGTAAAAAAGCGAGAATTGCCTACAGGAATCTTATTGATGGGAAAAACAGAGGGGACCTGGCACTGCCAGATCTCAGGTACTACTGTGAAGCCGCAAATTTCAGCTGGCTAAAGGAATGGATTAAATTGGACAATAATTTAAGTTAGAGTTGCTTAAGTTAGAGGGCCATAATTTAAGATATGAATGGCATGCCTATCTATGGGATTATAAGGACAGGGTGAACAAAGAATTTAAGGTGCACGTAATAAGAGCTAGCCTTTTAGCAACATGGAAAAGATACAAGAAGGGTATGGAACCAAAAAAACACCCTATGGCTGTGCCCACTGGAAGCAGTCCAGAGACCGGCCACACATGCTGACTCCGGCACATGCAAGGATTATCTAGTCAAAGAGAAGGGCAATGGATACTTAAAAGCAGAGAAGAATCTGGGTTAAAAGATTGGTTCAGTTTTTTCCAACTACATGACAGATTTAGGAAGGATGCAAAAGTAGGATTTGCCTCTAATAAATCAGAGTTAGAAAGTATCTTTGAGAAGGGCAACAAAGGCCTAATATCCAGGCTTTACAAATATATCTTGGAATACAATTTAGTAGATAACCAAATAAAAACTGTTATGATCATGTGGGCCAAAGATGTAGGCAGAAATATTGATCTGGAAGAGTGGGAACATCTTTGGAATAAGGGTTTTAGATTCTCAGTAGCCAGCTCAATTAGAGAAAATATGTTTAAAATGTTTTACAGAATCTTCAAACAAAATACTTAGCAAAAAAAATCAAGAAAAACTCAGATATGTGCTTATTAGGAATATTTAGAAGTCATATTAGCGCAGGAGATGAGGAAATTTGTCAGTATTGTTTTATCGCTGCAAGAGTAACAATAGGTAAAACATGGAAGGGGGAAAAAGAGTTAACTATAAAGGATTGGAGAGATAAATTAGTAGATTTTATCCAAATGGCTAAACTGACAAATAGCAGCAGAGGAGGAAATAATGAAGAATTTATTATAAAATGGAAGTTGGCAATTGAATATCTTGAAAAGAAGACAAAAGTAGATTTGAAGATCGCCATAAAGGGGATTCAGTGAAAACAAACATGTGGGTAGTTGTGGGTTAGTTATGTGATCCACACGGAGTGGTGTCAGAGGTCATGGGGGTTGAGTTCACGGGTGTGGGGTTAGAGGGACAATAAATGTTAATGTATTATAACTGTACAGTCAAAGTTGATTTTCCATGTTTAACGAGCACTGACTGTATACTATTCTGTAAACTTGCATACTCTTTTGTATATCCTTTTTTTCTTTTTTTCCCTTTATTCTCTATTTATTTCTGTTTCCCTCTGGTGTTGGTTTCATTTTCTGTATGCACCATAAACTAATTTTAAAAATTTTAAAAAGGAAAAAGAAAATGAAGGAAGACTGCCTTTTCTAGATGTCCTAGTCATCCGCAAACCAGATCAACAATTGGATCACATAGTTTACCTAAAACCCCCCCACACAGATTGATATCTACACAAAAACTCCAACCATCACCCAAGTAAAAAGAAGAAGCACAACTAAAGCCTTGGCAGGCCGTGCAAAAAGAATCTGCAAACCCCACCTTCTTCAAGATGAACTAAACCACCTAAACTGGGCTTTACAGGCCAATGGATACTCCACCTCAGAGGTCAGAAGAGCTGCAAGACCAAGAACAAGCCACGAGAGTCAAGACAGAGATCCACCCAGAGGAAAAGGGTTATTGCCATACATCAAGGGAACCACTGACCACATAGGGAAGCTGATGAGGAAACGCAACATACAAGCTATCTACAGACCCACCAAAAAAATCCAACAAATGCTATGTTCAGCAAAGGACAAGAGGGATCCTCTCACTTCTGCAGGAGTCTACCGTATACCATGCAGCTGTGAACAAGTCTCCATAGGGACCACCAAACGCAGCATTGCCCAAACACGAATCAAGGAACAGTACTGAAGTACTGCAGACTACTTCAACCAGAGAAGTCAGCCGTAGTAGAGTATCTGATGAACCAACCTGCACACAGCATATCATATGAGAACACAGAAATGCTGGACCACTCTCACAACCACGATGTCAGACTACACAGAGAAGCCATTGAAATCTATCAGCATGTGGACAATTTCAACAGAAAGGAGGAAACCATGTAAATGAAAAAAATCTGGCTACAAGTATTAAAAAACTCTAAAATTACAACAGCAAAACAACAGAGAAGAAACAATCAGGGATAGCTAATCACCTCTCAACAAAAAGATTCCCCCAGGCACTAGCAAGCCACACCAAAAAAACTGCCAGGCCAACAAATGCTAATCAAGATGGTCAGTTGAAACATTCACACCTAGCTCCACCAGAAAAGAGTTCTTTGTCCCACCCTAGTCATTCCACAGATATATAAACCCAATTTTCCTAGTTCCAACAGACCTCACTACCTCTGAGGATGCTTGCCATAGATGCAGGAAAAATGTCAGGAGAGAATGCCTCTAGAACATGGCCATATAGCCCGAAAAAACCTACAACAACCGAGGCTCAGTTCTTCGCGTCACTCAGCAAGTGTGTGACTTGGAAGGGTGAGTCTTTTTGCTCAGAGGTAAAGTAGGTATGTAACTAACGTTTGGTATACATGACATTCTTTGGTTTCGTTGCATGGCATCTTTACAGCAGTGTTGCCACTATTAAAGTTGCAACCCTCATATATTCTCAACCAGTGCTTCCCAAAGTTTTCCCCAAAATAGTAGAGCTCTTGGAACAAGGGAGTTATAGTAATCCCCTCTTCCTTCTTCTGTGTTTTAGTACCAAATCCCAGTCAGATGTCGCTATATTTACTCATAAAGCCCTGGATCGATGCTATGTTTCTCCAAGGCATTCTAAACAATTACAATGCAAGCCCCCCTAACACTCATCTGCAGAATATCGCTGCCATCGGCTTCTCACTCTGCTAAAGACAACTGCTCCCTTTCTTTTGTTCAAAAGAAATAAAAGGAAAGGCGAGAGTTTTGGAGAGAGTCCTCAGCAAGACGGATGAGGGGCACCCAAATGGGGAGAACTCGGGTTCAGAATCTCAACTGCTCTCCATTGACTTTGTAGTTGGCTCAGATGAAAGCTAACCTCTGCAGCCATTCCCTGCCTTGACTCTTCTTTTCCATTAATAACTTTGTGGCCATGCTCGGATGCGTCTTTGCCGCAACATCCTGGTTTTCATGTTCTGAGGTGATGCTTTGACACATACAATGTACTAAATGGCAAATATTTGATGCAACTAGATGCAAGGGATGAGTGACGGGCGCCAGGCAAAGTGACCCCATTCTATGGACTGTTCCCTGTTTTATTTTCACATACAAAAAGCAGGCAAGTGTTTTTACCCCCAGACCTTTTCACTAGTAGATGTCTCCATATGACATTGGGATGAAAGGCGGTGCTGTTGAAAAGTTGGCTTAGTTCCTCAAGGGAAGGGATAGGAAATGCAGAGAGGATGAATGTGCAGGGAACGATTGTTCTACCTGGTTAGGAACCATCTGCAAAATGGAGATATGCAGAGCCGGCTCTACGGCAGCCGGTTCACAGATTATGAAGGGCAGAGAAGCAACAAGTTTGAATATTCATGGCTGCCCCATGCATATTCACATGTTTGGGGCGGTGAGCAGTTGTAGACCAGAAGGAAGAATTATTGCACCTCTGCTCTTGGAGAAGTGCAAAGACCAGCTATGGAAGGGTCAGAATTCAATGCAAGAGCATATATAGCATGGGCCGAATCTGGATTTCTGTGTTACTTTATGTGGCCCTCCTCCAGATGCCAGGCTACAACTTCTGTATCATTAGATATTCTCAGAACTAGAATGGTTGGGAGTTGGGGTACAGGAACGTTGTTCTGTTGAGTCGGGAGAGCCAGGTTTCCATTTAGATACAAGGCTTTGTGGATACAATGTCTCGCTTTAAAATGCTCTTTACCTAAAATGTCTCAGAGCCACAAGGGCTGCTGGGTTGCAATTTCCATTGTCCCCAACCCACATGGCAGATCATCAAAAGGAATGAGTTGTCGTTCAATAACATCTAGGGGGTCCGAATTGGGTAAGAATGGGCTGGGCTTTAGCTCAGCTGGATAATCACCAGCAGCAATAGATCTTACCAGTCAAAAAGTTGGTAGTTCGAAGCCTGGGTCAGGGTGGGCACCCAGCTTTCAGCCCAGCTTACTGTCCATGTAAGCAGTTTGAAAACAGCTGTGAGCTGTGAGTAAAGAAATTAGGCACCTCTGAAGGGGGGAGGTAAATACCAGAAAATGCCAGTGATCAAAGGAAGTCTGTGATCAAGGGCTCTTCATCATAGAGGATGGAGCAAAGGTGCCCCCTGTGGCCAAAATCAAGCACAACCTCCAGGATGCCGAAGTTGGAGAAAATACAGACATAGAACCTCTATCTGTTGTTTGTTCTGTCTGTTTAAGGGTGTTGAATGTTTGCCTTGTATGTGTTCTGTGATCCACTCTGAGTCCCCTTCAGAGTGCTAAGAATGGAAAAGAAATGCTATAAATAAATAAATAAATAAATAACACTGGCAACTATATAAAATTATAGCTGGCCCTCTGTATCCATTGATGCTCCATCCATGGATTCAACGGCTCTTTGAAGTCAACCATAAGGCAGATATAAACCCTTTGCTGATACAATTGGCTCTCCACCTTTACTGGGATTTGGGGAACAGGGCCCCCTGAAAGTTAAAAAAAGTTTAAGAAATGTTATTTCTTTTATATAATATCTCTTTAAGAAGACCTCATGCTGGAAGACTGAGAGATTCTTAAGAATGCTCTTTCTTGGAATCACGAAGGTTGGCAATTGAGTTTAATTGGGAGACCTAGGAATCCCTAAAGAACATCTCAATCAAAATCATAAATAATTATCAGATCTACATAAGTCAACCTTACAAACATAGAGAACTAAATCTCTAGGCCACAGATCTCTAGCCTTCACAGGAAATCATCCTCCTATATGGGGGAGATGGAGGAGAAATCTGTCTGTGTGTCTTAAGTCTCCAGTTCTTTTCATGCCCTAAAGCAGGCATCTTCAAACTGCATCCCTTCAGCTGTTTGGGCCTTCAGCTCCCAGAATTCCTGACAATTGAACAAGCTGGTTAGGGCTTTTGAGAGCTGGAAGCCCAAATGGCTGGAGGGCCATAGTTTGAGGAGGCTTGCCTAAGGGATGACATTTGCAAATGGGGATCAAATAAATCAGAATGCACAGGGATCTAAAGGCAGGCTTTAAAAATGCATTCATTCAGAATCCTTAGTTGGAATTGATGTTGGTTTCTCTCTTGCTTGTATTGTTTTTACACAACTCTTGGTTTCCTTTTGCTTCAAACAGAATGGGATTTGCACATTGGGGAATGTGCAACCAGAAGAAGAGTCCAACCCATTTCTACGTTTTGAAGGTCAGCTTGCCAATTTAGCAGGGGAGGAAATATCTCTAAACTCACTTCCCACTGAGCCTTTCTTGGAGAACAGAGTGACCTGTAGGCCTCAGCTGCTGAAGCTTTTAAGGCAGGATAAGTAGAAAGTATACAACATTCAAACAACTTCTCAAAACTAGATCTCAGATCAAAGCTTATGGAGTCGATGGAGAGACAACAGCGGGTCCCAAAGTGCGACTGTCTGCCCTGGATTGTATGCACACACATGGATGTACCTCATTTCTCCATTAGTGCATCAACATGGCAGAATGAATGCAGTTTGATCTCACTTTAACTGCCATGGCTCAATCTGTTGAAATTGTGGGAGTTGTAGTTTTGCAAGGCCTCTAGCCCCCTCTGCCAAACTGCAATTCCAAACTCACAGCATTAATTCCATAGTGTAGATGCACCCTCCAGCAAAGGATCACCGCCTTGTTGCGGCGCTGGAGCTTGAGCACCTCAATGATGTCATGAGCGAAACCGTGAAGGGCCACCCAAGATGGGACGGTCATGGCAGAGAGGTCAGACCAAGCGTGATCCCTGGGGAAGGCAATGGCAAACCACCCCTGTATCCTTGCCAAGAAAACTAAATGGACCAGTACAACCAGAGATATGTCGGTATGCCATTGGAAGATGGGACTCCCAGGTCGGAAGATGGCCAAAATGCTACTGGGGAGGAGCAGAGGATAAGTTCAACTAGCCCCAGATGTGATGACGCAGCTAGCTCAAAACCGAAAGGAAGGCTAGCGGCCGACAGTACTGGAGGTGAATTTATTTATTGGTATGCTTGTATACCGCAATATCTCAGCCCGTGCGGCGACTCATCGCGGTTTACAACATGTTAAAATATACAATGTTAAAATATACAATTCACTAAGCATAGAAAACTAAAATTTTGAGAATACATACAAAAAACATACGCAGTATTGGGCCACCAATACAGATCGGGACATCTCATAGTTAAAATCATCATCCAATTCGTTGTCTTGATTGTTAATCCATGGTCAGATAAAACATCACGATGAAGGTCAATTGAAGACTTGCTCAAACATCCAGGTTTTTAGTTTTTTCCTAAATGCCATTAGCGAGGTGGCTGATCTTAATTCAGTAGGGAGGGCATTCCAAAGCCGGGGGGGGCACCGCAGAAAAAGCCCTATCTCTCGTTCCCACGAGCCGCACCTGTGAAGCAGGTGGGATAGAGAGAAGGGCTTCTCCTGAAGATCTAAGGGTCCTGGTGGGCTGATAGGCCGAGATACGTTCGGATAGGTATGTAGGGCCAGAACCGTTTAGGGCTTTAAAGGTCAAAACCAGCACTTTGAATTGGGCTCGGTAGCTAATCGGTAGCCAGTGAAGCTGGTACAGCAGAGGAGTTGTGTGCTCCCTGCGCCCAGCTCCTGTTAATACCATGGCTGCCGCCCGTTGGACTAGTTGGAGCTTCCGGGCCGTCTTCAAAGGCAACCCCACGTAGAGAGCGTTGCAGTAGTCAAGACGGGATGTAACCAGAGCGTGGACTACCGTGGCCAAGTCAGGCTTCCCAAGGTACGGTCGCAGTTGGCGCACGAGTCTTAACTGTGCGAATGCTCCCCTGGTCACCGCCGAAACCTGGGGCTCCAGGCTCAGCGATGAGTCCAGGATCACACCCAAACTGCGAACCTGTGTCTTCAGGGGGAGTGCGACCCCGTCTAACACAGGCTGTAACCCTATACCCTGTTCGGCCTTGCGACTGACCAGGAGCACCTCTGTCTTGTCTGGATTCAATTTCAATTTGTTCGCCCCCATCCAGACCGTCACAGCGGCTAAGCACTGATTCAGGACTTCGACAGCCTCCTTAGTAGCAGGTGGAAAGGAGTGACAGAGTTGGACATCATCTGCGTACAGATGACACCGCACCCCGAAACTCCGGATGATCTCGCCCAGCGGCTTCATGTAGATGTTAAACAACATGGGGGATAGTATTGAACCCTGAGGAACCCCACAAGACAAAGGTTGTGGGGTAGAGCAGGAGTCCCCCAGTGACACCTTCTGAGACCGACCCTCGAGGAATGACCGGAGCCACTGCAGAGCAGTACCTCCGAGACCCATTCCCGCGAGGCGTCCCAGAAGGATACCGTGGTCGACGGTATCGAAGGCCGCTGAGAGGTCGAGTAGCACCAACAGGGACACACTCCCCCTGTCGAGCTCCCGACGGAGATCATCCACTAAGGCGACCAAGGCTGTCTCGGTACCATGTCCCGGCCTAAAGCCAGACTGTGCCGGATCTAGATAATCCGTGTCTACCAAGAATGCCTGGAGTTGTGAGGCCACCACACGTTCCATGACTTTGCCCAAAAAGGGAAGATTGGAAACAGGCCGATAGTTTACCAATTGAGTGGGGTCCAGTGATGGCTTCTTCAACAGCGGTTTTATCACAGCTTGCTTTAAGCTGGCTGGAAAAATGCCTTCCCGAAGGGAGGCATTAACCACCACCTTAACCCACTCGGCCAATCCCCCTCTGGCCTCCTTTAGAAGCCAGGATGGGCAGGGGTCTAGGATGCATGTGGTAGCTCTCATTCCTCCAAGCACCTTGTCCACATCCTCAGTTTGAACCAATTGAAATGAATCCATCAAAATCGGACAAGCAGATGCTCGTGTTACATCCTCAGAGACTGCCGTTAATGCGGCGTCCAGTCCAGAGCAGATCGAAGCGACTTTGTCTGTAAAGAACCGAGCAAAAGCTTCACAGCGAGCAGCCGAGTCATCAGGGCACCCATCCTGAGTGGTGGGTTTTAAAAGGCCTCTGACAACTCGGAACAGTTCAGCCGGACGGTTCTTTGCAGACGCAATAGTGGCCGCGAAGAAAGTTTTCTTAGCGGCTCTTATTGCCGCGGCATATGACCTTAAAAAGGCCACAAACCGTGTTCGGTTTGACTCGCTCGGATCCGAACGCCACACGCTCTCTAGTTCCCTCTTCTTTCGCTTCAACACCGCCAGCTCCTCAGTAAACCAAGGGGCCGGTTTAGATCGGCTACTTGAGAGGGGACGTTCTGGAGCGATCGTGTCTATTGCCCTGGTCATCTCCCCATTCCAGAGAGCGACCAGGGCATCAACAGGATCACCAACCGCGGTGGCGGGAAAATCCCCAAGAGCCGTCAGGAATCCTTCCGGATCCATAAGCCTCCTGGGGCGGACCAATTTAATAGGTCCTCCACCTCTGCGGAGGTTAGGGGGCGCAGTGAGTCTAAAGCTGACCAGGAAGTGGTCGGTCCATGGCAACGGAGAGATGGATAACTCCTCAACACCGCCACCTTCCTCCCATCCCTGGCAGAAAACCAAGTCCAATGTATGTCCAGCACTGTGGGTGGGGCCAGTTACTTGTTGGGACAGACCCATGGTCGCCATGGTAGACATGAAGTCCTGAGCCGCTCCCGTTAGGGCAGCCTCAGCATGGACATTGAAGTCCCCCAGCACAAGCAGCCGCTGGGACTCCAACGCCAGGTCCGAGACTACCCCCGCTAGCTCAGGTAGGGAGACTGTAGTGCAGCGAGGTGGACGGTACACTAACAGAATCCCTAATCTGTCCCGGTCACCCAACCTCAGGTGGACGCATTCAAAATTTGTTGACTGCGGGATGGGGGTCCTGGTCAGAGGAATAGAATCTCTATAGACTACTGCAACCCCGCCTCCCCGCCCTCCGGATCTCGGTTGATGCTGCACAGAGAACCCGGGTGGACAAAGCTGGGTCAGATTTACACCTCCAGCTTCGTCCAGCCAGGTCTCCGTGATGCACGCCAGATCTGCCCGCTCATCCAAGATTAAATCCTGGATGACAGTTGTTTTGCCGTTGACAGATCTGGCGTTCAACAGCACCCCTTTCAATCTCGAGGGACCGCCATCCTGGTTACACCTACTTACCGTATCAGGAGACCGATTTGGGATTACTAAAGTTGTTCCACGTTCCCTAGGCCGAATTAAAGGTCTCCTTTTCCCGTATCTCCCCTTCCCCACCACGACTTCTATGGGGGCTCCTCGGTTAACGGAAGCCTCTCCCTCCTCCATGACGCTTTTGGTGCTTATATTAATAAACCAGGGATCGTTATGGTTTACATACCATGTTATAATTGCACTTTGCCATAGTTTATCCTTCCAAGTGTTCTTCAATCCCGTTAAACTGTATTCAAAATCCCTCGCACAATTCCATTTAATCTTACCCACATATACAATTAGCAGCCAAGTCAACAGCTGCCAAAGAGCAGATGGAAGCATGGGTGGTCAAAGTTACACACAATTAGAGCAGGGATTACGCTGTTAAATTACGGATGGTGTTTTAACACAATACAATAGAACAACAATATAAATGCGATGGCTTAATAACCCAAGGTGTTAACTAAAATGCGTCATGGAGGTCTGCGTCAATACTAGTTATACAATCAAGGTTAAAGTGCTATAGTTGGCTAGATGCACCAAAAAGTCGTTTAAAGTGCTAATGGCATAAAGTGCAAGATCAACAATTAGTAAAGTGCACAAGGTAACCAACTGGTCATGGAGTTAAATTAATTAGCAAATAGCAATAACAAAGGATGGTCCACACAATCAGAGGTCAACACAGATAGAATTTAAAAGCGATGGTCAACACAGTCTATCTAAGATTCTATCTGAAATTGGAGCAACGAGATGCCCAAATGCCAAAATACTGGGGCCAAAAGATGGTCAACGCAGTTCTCCGGAAGTTGATGGTTGGCAAGTGAGATGTTAGAAATCACATACGATGGCGGCAGTTTTCAATAAAGTGGTGGAAAGATATGGTAATGATATAAGGTTTAGCCAGACTAAAGTGCTTAGATTAGGTGACCTGGGCAAAATAAGCTGAGATGGTTCTAGTGTGCTCAATGTGCAAAAAATGTCTACTATAAGTAGTTCACAGCTACTCAGTCAAGACAGACAATTCGTCCCGAAGAGCCTAGGTCCCTGGGCCCGTGGACGGCAAGCCGGCACCCAGGGCCAGGTCTCCGGATCTTCTTGGCCGTCTCGGGTAAAGATGATCTTAGCAGAGCAGATGGTAATAAAGCACGTTCAACACAAGATAGCAGCGTCACAACAACGGTCAACACAATCAGTCTGAACAGCACAATGATAACAACACAATGATGACAGCATAATCAATCCGCCACAGTAGAGGAGCCGCTGGGCTTTGCTTTCTTCTCTCCTTCCTCTGGGTCAGCAGGGAGGAGGCGCAGAGCGATGGGGCTTGGCCAGCCAGATGGTAGTTTCTGGGCCTTGCCCTTGCTTCCCTCTCTCCCTCTCCCTGATCGGCGAGAAGGAGGAGCGCGGCGCGGTGGGCCCCAGCAGGCCCGATGGAACTCCAGAACGATTGGAGGCTGGGCCGCGGTGGATGGCTGGCCTTTCCTGCGCCAGGAAACGCCGAGGGAAACAGGAGGAGCCGGCTGACTGTTGCTTATCGGGGGTGGATTACTTCCAGGGCCTGCTGGAGGGCATAAGCCCGAGCGTTGGAAGGGCTAGTTGGGACCCTGGAGGGGCAGACCGGGCCTCAAAGTGACGGCGGCGCGTTGAGGCCAGAGCCCTAAAGAGCTGGCCGAGAGTCAAGTCCCAAAATGGCGCCGCGGCGTCGCCCCACAGCGGCCCAGCCCAGGCAGCCGGAGCGGAGCGCAGAACTCCGTCGACAACTAGCGCCAGCCAAAAACAGCAGTTGGCCGGGGCGATGGAAGCCCGGCACCTAGAGAGCCAAAACGGCCCGGAGCGGCAACGAAGCGGCCACAGAGCAGCAGCGCCGGGGGAGCCGCGCCGCAGCAACAGCGCAAGCGCCGGGAGCCAAGCAGCCAGCCGGGCCGGCGAGAACCAGCGAGCCAGCCGAGAGCCAGGCGGCCCGGAGCAGCAGCGACGAGAACCAGCGGCCAGCCGAGCCGCCGCAGTGTCCCGACCCAGCGCCTGCAAGCAGGAGCCGGCAGCCCGCGGCAGTGGAGCTCAGGAGGGAGCGCGTCCGAGGTTAGTAATGGTGGTAGCCCGGTCTCTCCACCTCCTCGCTCTCCCAACTTTCCAGCCTTTCTTCCGTAGGGCTCCGCCAGTCGACTCACCAAGGTCACTTTCGTGGCTCTGGTTTGTCCCAGATAACATGGAGCGGTACCAAGGGCTGAGTTGGGGAGATTCGTCCGCAATTTGCAGGTTTTTTTTGCAAATTCTCCTGCCGTGGCGAGGGCTCGCTGCTACCGCGCCGCCATCTTAACCGGAATCCGATGCTCTAAAGATCAACACACCATGGGAACCTGGAATGTAAGATCTATGAGCCAGGGCAAATTGGATGTTGTTATTGGTGAAATGTCAAGACTAAAGATAGACATTCTGGGGGTCAGCGAACTGAAATGGACTGGAATGGGCCACTTCACATCAGACGACCACCAGATCTACTACTGCGGACAAGAGGAACATCGAAGAAATGGAGTAGCCTTCATAATTACTAAGAAATTCACTAAAGCAGTGCTTGGATACAACCCAAAAAATGACAGAATGATCTCAATTCGAGTGCAAGGAAAGCCTTTCAACATTACAGTGATCCAAATATACGCCCCAACCACAGCTGCTGAAGAAGCAGAAGTAGATCAGTTCTATGAGGATCTGCAGGACCTACTGGATAATACACCAAAAAGAGACATTATTTTCATTACAGGAGACTGGAATGCCAAGGTAGGAAGTCAAATGACAACTGGGATCATAGGCAAGCATGGTCTGGGAGAACAAAATGAGGCAGGACGCAGGCTGATAGAATTTTGCCAGGAAAATTCGCTGTGTATAATGAATACTCTCTTCCAACAACCTAAAAGACGGCTTTATACATGGACCTCACCAGATGGTCAACACCGAAATCAGATTGACTACATCCTATGCAGCCAAAGGTGGCGGACATCCATCCAGTCGGTGAAAAGAAGACCTGGGGCTGACTGTAGCTCAGATCACGAACTTCTTATTGCTCAATTTAGAATAAAACTAAAGAGATCACGGAAAATACACAGACCAGTTAGATATGATTTCACTAACATTCCTAGAGAATACATAGTGGAAGTGAAGAACAGATTTGAAGGACAAGATTTAGTAAACAGAGTCCCAGAAGAACTATGGACAGAAATCTGCGACATTGTTCTGGAGGCGGCAACAAAGTATGTTCCAACGAAAAAGAAAACCAAGAAGGCAAAATGGTTGTCTGCTGAGATACTGGAGGTAGCCCAAGAAAGGAGGAAAGCAAAAGGAAACAGTGTTAAGGGGAGATATGCCCAGTTACATGCGCAATTCCAGAGTTTAGCCAGAAGAGAACTACTTTTTAAATAAGCAATGCATGGAAGTGGAAGAAGACAACAGTATAGGAAGGACAAGAGACCTCTTCCAGAAAATTAGAAACATTGGAGGTAAATTTCAGGCAAAAAATGGTATGATAAGAAACAAAGATGGCAGGGACCTAACAGAAGCTGAAGAGATCAAGAGAAGGTGGCGAGACTATACAGAAGATCTGTATAGGAAGGATAATAATATCGAGGATAGTTTTGACGGTGTTGTGAATGAATTAGAACCAGACATCCTGAGGAGTGAGGTTGAATGGGCCTTGAGAAGCATTGCTAACAACAAGGCAGCAGGAGACGACGGGATCCCAGCCGAACTGTTTAAAATCTTAAAAGATGATGCTGTCAAGGTGATGCATGCCATATGCCAGCAAATATGGAAAACACAAGAATGGCCATCAGACTGGAAAAAATCAACTTATATCCCCATACCAAAAAAGGGAAATGCAAAAGACTGCTCAAACTTTCGTACAGTGGCCCTTATTTCTCATGCCAGTAAGGTAATGCTCAAGATCCTGCAAGGAAGACTCCAGCAATACATGGAGCGAGAGTTGCCAGATGTTCAAGCTGGGTTTAGAGGAACCAGAGACCAGATTGCCAATATCCGCTGGATAATGGAGAAAGACAGGGAGTTTCAGAAAAACATCTACTTCTGCTTCATTGACTATTCTAAAGCCTTTGACTGTGTGGATCATAATAAATTGTGGCAAGTTCTTGGTGGGATGGGCATACCAAGCCACCTTGTCTCTCTCCTGAGGAATCTGTACAAGGACCAAGTAGCAACAGTAAGAACTGACCACGGAACAACAGACTGGTTCAAGATTGGGAAAGGCGTACGGCAAGGCTGCATACTCTCACCCAATCTTTTTAACTTGTATGCAGAACACATCATGCGATGTGTGGGGCTTGATGAATGCAAAGCTGGAGTGAAAATTGCTGGAAGAAACATTTAACAACCTCAGATATGCAGATGACACCACTATGATGGCCGAAAGCAAGGAGGAGCTGAGGAGCCTTCTAATCAAGGTGAAAGAAGAAAGCGTAAAAGCTGGGTTACAGCTAAACATAAAAAAAAACCCAAGATTATGGCAACAAGAATGATTGACAACTGGAAAATAGAGGGAGAAATTGTGGAGGCTGTGACAGACTTTGTATTTCTAGGTGCAAAGATTACTGCAGATGCAGACTGTGGCCAGGAAATCAGAAGACGCTTACTTCTTGGGAGGAGAGCAATGTCCAGTCTCGATAAAATAGTAAAGAGTAGAGACATCAGAGTGGCAACAAAGATCCGCCTAGTCAAAGCCATGGTATTCCCTGTAGTAACCTACGGATGTGAGAGCTGGACCTTAGGGAAGGCTGAGCGAAGGAAAATGAGGAGGCTGTCAAGGTCCTGAACCGGTGCTTGGCCGCTGTAACGATCTGGATGAGGGCGAACAAATTGAAATTGAATCCAGACAAGACAGGGGTACTCCTGGTTAGTCGCAAGGCCGAGCAGGGTATAGGGTTACAGCCTGTGTTGGATGGGGTCGCACTCCCCCTGAACACACAGGTTCGCAGCTTGGGTGTGATCCTGGACTCATCGCTGAGCCTGGAACCCCAGGTTTTAGCGGTGACCAGGGGAGCATTTGCACAATCAAAGCTTGTGCGCCAGCTGCGCCCGTACCTTGGGAAGTCTGACTTGGCCACGGTAGTCCACGCTCTGGTTACATCCCGTTTAGACTACTGCAACGCTCTCTACATGGGGTTGCCTTTGAAGATGGCTCGGAAGCTCCAACTAGTCCAACGCTCGGCAGCCATGATATTAACAGGAGCGAAGCGCAGGGAGCATACAACTCCTTTGCTGCTCCAGCTCCACCGGCTGCCGATTTGCTACCGGGCTCAATTCAAAGTGCTGGCATTGGCCTATAAAGCCCTAAACGGTTCTGGCCCAAGCTACCTATCCGAACGTATCTCTGTCTATGAACCCACCAGGACTCTAAGATCTTCTGGGGACACCCTGCTCTCGATCCCACCTGTGTCACAAGCACGGCTGGCGGGGACGAGGGACAGGGCCTTCTCTGTGGTGGCCCCTCGGCTGTGGAACGCCCTTCCCATGGACGTTAGATCAGCCCCTTCGTTAATGGTGTTCAAAGAAAACTAAAAACCTGGCTGCTTGAACAGGCGTTCGGATAAACAGTGCAATGTACACGATGAATATAGGATATAGGAATATAGGAAAGGAACTATGGACGATGAATTTGGATCACGATTTGTTAATGTGTTGGTATTGATGTGTTATTACCATGTATACTATGTTGTTAATGGTTTTTAAAATTTTGTATGTTGTTGGATTGACTTTTTGATCTTGTTGTGAACCGCGTTGAGTCACCTACGGGCTGAGAAACTGCGGTATACAAGCAAAGTAAATAAATAAATGCTTTTGAACTGTGGTGCTGGAGGAAAGTGCTGAGAGTGCCTTGGACTGCGAGAAGATCCAACCAGTCCATCCTGCAGGAAATAAAGCCTGACTGCTCTTTGGAGGGAAGGATACTAGAGACAAATTTGAAGTACTTTGGCCACATCATGAGGAGACAGCAAAGCCTAGAGAAGACAATTATGCTGGGGAAAGTGGAAGGCAAAAGAAAGAGGGGCCGCCCAAGGGCAAGTTGAATGGATGGCATCCTTGAAGTGACTGGACTGACCTTGAAGGAGCTGGGAGTGGTGACGGCCGACAGGGAGCTCTGGCTTCAAAATTGCAAAATGCTGAAGTTGCTAGAAACTCCGGGATAAACCTAGCAGCAGCTGTACCTAACAAACTATCAGATCTAACCCTTTAATAAATGTATCAATTTGATTATTTATGTGTAACTTGTATCATTTGTATATTGTGTCTGTTCTTAAATGTATAAACTGTATCAAATGTATCAAAATGTTTCTAGAAGGCAGCTACCTTTCTGTGCCCCCAGTTTGCATAATCTCTTGGGAAAGGAGATCATGGCCAAGATCCCTCCAGCTATTTCCCAAGACAGATCAATATCAAAACCTTTATGTATGTATGTAGATAGATGATCCTCTTTGTCATCAAGATGAGCTCAGGATTTTTAACCATTCAAATTGAGGCTGAGAGTATGCCACTTCTGGGAAAGAAAAGGCTCAGCAAACATAAACGCAATAACCTTCTGAATGGACAGCCGAGCTTCTAACTCAGGGGTCCTCAAACCTTTTGAACAGAGGGCCAGGTGACAGTCCCTCAAACTGTTGGAGGGCTGGATTATAATTTTAAAAAATGCATGAATTCCTATGCACACTGCACATATCTTATTTGCAAAAAGAAAACAAAAAAACCACTTAAAACAATACAATAATTAAAATGAAGAACAATTTTAACAAATATAAACTTATTAGTATTTAAATGAGAAGTGTGAGCATGCTTTTGGCTGATGGGATAGGATTGTTGTTGTTGTTGTTGTTGTTGTTGTTGTTGTGTGCTTTCAAGCCATTTCAGACTTAGGTTGACCCTGAGTGAGGGCCAGGTAAATGACCTTGGAGGGTCAAATCTGGCCCCCAGGCCTTAGTTTGATTACCCCTGTCCTAACTGACTGTAGCTGCAACCTATATCTTTCGGGTTTTGCATCCTTTTTCTCACACAGAACTGGACACTTGAGTTAATCAAAGATTCATCAGCATATCCGGCCGATCGAGAGCCGATAAGCCGACAAGCCGGTAACCTACAAAAGCGGCCAGAAAGCTGATAAGCCGACAAACTAGGAAGCGGTTGGTAGCCGAAGAGGACTGTGGAGGACTGTTTGGACGTATTTTGGATATATATATTGGATATACTTATTTTGGATTCATTTAGATACATTTGGTTACTTGGACATATGTGTCTTTTGTGAGATACACTCCAAATTTGCCTGGGAGGTGTATTAAAGACATTAGTCGCTCCTAGGGGGCTTGCTGGGGGCCTCCAGTGGAAGCCAGGGATATGGAGACGTGCTGATTACTGGCGGTTCCCCCCCCCCTCCTCCCCAAGATCTCCACGTTTTCGAGTCCCCGCACCTCTCCCCACTTCTCACAGGAAGAAAGTAGACGGTGGAAAGACTGGAGAGAAGGAGGAACATTTCATCCTGGCCAAGGGTTGAGAAGTGAGAAAAGGAGGAACACAGGGAGTTAACAAAGGACTTAACAAGAAACAAGAATCAAGTAGTTTGCTTAAACCGCCTAATCAGCTTAATAGCTCTACAAGCTTAATAACAGCCTAAGGCTAAGCCTCCCTGCTAGCAAATTAGGCAATCACTGGGTAATTAAGCCAGAATGATTGGGAATAACCCTCACTAACCTTGGACACAGCTGAATAGCGCGCTCTCCGCGCTTCGCCGCCCAGCGCGAGCACGGGGGAGGAAAATAGCGAAGCAACGCGAGAGGAGGTGGTGAGCGGCGAGAGTGACGCGAAAGGAGTGACGCGAAAGGAAGCGCAAGCCCACAGATCATCCAGAGAATCGCGATATTTGGAACGAGACTTTGTTTAAGGGAAGTAAACAGAAAGAAAGAGGAGAGAAGGAGGGCAATAATCCAAACAAACACCCAGTAAGAGAACACGGCAAAGACGACTTGGTGTGAGAAGACAAGAAAGAGAAACATCCAAGAAGAGCCTGAGAAGAGGGACGACGACGGCACGAGGAGAAAGGAGCCGAGCGAGCCACGAGGACAAGCAAACAAGAAGAGAAAGTAAGATAAAATAAACAGAGTATTAGGGCATGTAGAAGTCACCAGATGGTATCCGGTACTCTTTCCTCTCCCCCCTTGGTGAACTGGTTCCAAACAAACCTGAGCAGGGACGTTTAAGGAAAGGAAGCAAGGGAATCTACATAACCCCCGAATATCCCTGAAGGACTTGAATACCTATGTTTAGACTTCAGACCGTTGTATTTTGGCTCTTTGAATACCTTTGCTTAGATTTTAGACAGTTTAGGCTTTTGAATGTCAGGTCTAAAAATCATATATATTTTGTAATTGTCATAAGATCTAAGAGGGATATCAGAGGGAGGGGGGAATTAGAGGGATTACGAGGAGAGGAATGTTGAATATGAAGAGGTTATGAGGATATCTCATCTTTTAGACCATGAAGTGTGCATAGAATAAAAAGTGGGAAACTGAGGGGAAGGATACACGTGAGGAGGGAGGCTGGAAATAAAGATTGTTAAACGGCGTTCTACAGTATACTGGAACTCAGGAAAGGAAGCTAGAAGAAGAAGAAGACGTGAGCATAGAAACTCTTCTATCTCCAAAATAACCCCCTCCTCACAACAATACGCACATATATATAAATACATATTGTTTCCCCCACTCATCTTCCTCCCCCCCCTCATCCTTTCTTTCTTACCCTCCCTAATACGGACGAGCTATAGGGAAATAAACCCAGTGTGTTATATATTTCATGTCAGATAAGTCATAATTAGTGATCCGTGGCGGTCCCACCTCAACGAAAGGACAAGATAAGTCGATACCCCATAGTCAAACTTGGAGATCTTCACATACCCCTTACACCCCCTTGACGAGGATCATAAACAGATCAGTGACCGTCACCCAGAGAAGATAAAGATGACAACCCCCAAAAGCAAGGGAGATAGAGGAGAAAAAGGAGATAAAGACAAAGACAAAGAGGGAGAGAAGAAACCACCACAACAGCTGGGGGCTACGAACAAAAAGAACTCGTTAACAGAAGAATCCACTATGAAAGAAATCCTAAAGGGAATCCAAGGTATCTCGGCAAAGCAAGATGCCCACCAAGAAGATTTGAAAAAACTATCAGAAAAACAAGATGTATATCAAGAGGAACTAAAGAAAATGAGAAAGGAAATGACTGAGGAGCTAAATCTGATGAAAAAGGACATCCATTTGTTTCAACAAGAAATGAAAGAAATGAAGAGGGAAAAGCAAGAAATGACCCACAAACAAGAACAATGTGAAAAAAAGCTGGAAGAACTGGCAGGCAAAAGTACAGTGCTAGAGCGTCAACAGGAAAAACTAGAAGCGAGCGAACTGGAATTCCAGTTAAGATATAGAAATATTATAGAAGAACCACAGGAAGATATCAGAAAAATTGTAATCGAAATAACAGCAAAATTAATGGAACAACCGGAGAAGGACCTGGAAAACCAGATCGATCGTGTATACCGCATTTCTACCAGTTACGCTAAGAGAAATAAAGTAGACAGGGATGTCATAGTCCACTTTACAAAGAAAACAACTAGAGACGGGATACTGAAGAAGAAAAACCAAGGTCAGACCATATATAAAGAAAAAAAGGTTATTATTCTGAAAGAGGTACCCTCTACTATACTCCTTAAGAGAAAGAAATATTTCTTTTTGACAGAAGAACTAAAGAAACTTAACATAAGATTTCGCTGGGAGAGAACAGAAGGAGTAATGGTTTCATATAGAGGAGACCGCTTCTGGCTAACATCTGAGGAAAAAGCACGAAATTTCTATAAAAGACTAAAAAAGGAAACAGAAAATTACACATCCCAAGACTACAAACAAGGAGTTAAAAGAGCAAGATTGACATCACCAGGAGGAACATCTTATAGCAAAGAGCTGACGGGTTGGGAACCGGACGCGAAGGAAGGGAAGAACAAGGAAGAGGATATAACCAAAAACAATGATGGAGTGGAGCATTAAATGTATATCAAATAACACCAATGGAATAAACTCCCCCAACAAGAGAAAGAAGCTATTTAATTGCCTGAAGAAAGAAAAATATGAGATAATCTTACTCCAGGAAACACATATTTCTCAGAAGCATGTGTCACACCTCACTCAGAAAGGTTTTAAAGTCTTTTATTCCTCAGCCTCTGAAAAAAAAAAGAGGAGTAGCTACATATGTAAAAGAACACATAATAGCGAAACAAGTGTTTAAGGATAACGAGGGTAGAATGCTGGGGATTATAGTGGAGAGAGAGGGGATGACTGTACTTATATGCAATGTTTATATGCCAAATGATGCAAAAAGTAAATGTGTAAATAAACTGAAATGCTTTTTGTTAGAACAGGAATATGATGAACTTATTCTTGCGGGGGATTTTAACGGTGTCTTAGACACAGATCTAGATAAAAGTGTAAGAGACAATCCAACGAAAAAAGATGGAGGGGGGAAAATCCCAACCAGTTTATTAAAACTGCAAAAGGATCTAGGGCTACAGGATGTGTGGAGAACCAATAACAAAGGGGTGAGGGACTATACATATTTCTCGGACAGACACAAGAGATGGACGAGAATAGACATGGTCTGGGCCACGAAGACATTAATAGGAAGAGTCAGTAAAATCAGAATCCTACCACGCCACCACTCTGATCACTGTCCAGTAGAAATGGTGATAAATCACAAAAAGGACAGAAAAAGATGGAGGCTAAGTGAATACCTATTGAGAACAGAGGAAGACATTAAGATGAATAAGGATCTACTCGCAGAATTCTTCCAACTCAATGATAAAGAGAACATGGCAAAAGACATTATATGGGACTCCAGCAAAGCCTTTATGAGGGGGTTATTTATACAACAAAACAGTAGAAAATACAAACAGAAAAAACAGAAAGAGCAAGACCTAAATTTTAGAATAGAGATTCTAGAGAAAGAACTTAAAAAATATCCAAAGAATGAAAAAATCAAATTAGAACTGAAGATGATGATAAAACAAAAAGATCATCTAGAATTAGAACAATTGGCAAGAAACTTGGCCTTCGTGAAGCAGGATCACTTCCAGAATGGTAACAAAGCCGGGAGGTGGCTATCGAGAAAAATTAAAAAGAAAAAATGTGATCAGAACATCACTCAAATCACAGAAGGTGACAAGACATATACAAAAAGTGAGGAAATTATTGCCCAGTTTTATAAATTTTATAAAGAATTATATAGAAAAGATCAGATAAACAGGGAAAAAATTTATGAGTATCTGAGTAAACAAAAAATAGAAAGATTGACAGACATGCAAAGAGAAACCCTTAATAAGGATATTACGTCCGAGGAAATAGATCATGCGATAAAGAAGCTTAACTCCGGGAAAGCTCCAGGTCCGGACGGATTGACCATGGTCTATTATAAAAAACTAAAAGATATTATAATACCCCAATTGAAAAGACTAATGAATGAAATCTTACTTTCTGGAAAGATGCCAAATACCTGGAAGGAAGCGAATATAGTTATGATCCACAAAGAACATACAGACCCCCTCAATGTTAGGAACTATAGGCCGATCTCACTTTTGAACAGTGATTATAAAATCTTCACGACAATCCTGGCAGACCGTTTAAAAACATTATTAGCAACATGGATCAAAGAGGAACAGACAGGATTCCTGCCAAACAGAAGAATGAAGGACAATGTCAGAAACATCCTAGACATTATCGAATTCCACGAAGTTCATAACCAAAAGGAACTGGCGATCCTGTCAATAGACGCCGAAAAGGCGTTCGACAATCTAGACTGGAACTTCTTTAAATCCATACTAAAAGAAATGGATGTGGGATTTAATTTTCTTAACGCTGTAAACGCCATCTATACTGAACAAAAAGCATATATTAAGATCAACGGATTGGAGTCAAAGAGCTTTAGTGTAGAAAAGGGTACGAGACAGGGATGCCCTTTATCACCCCTCCTTTTTATTTTAGCTCTCGAAACATTGCTAAACGAGATCAGAGAGGACAATAGCTTGAGAGGGATAAGGGTTCAAAAGGAATGCTACAAGCTGAGAGCATTCGCTGACGATCTGGTTTGTACGATACAAGACCCCTTGGACAACATAAATCTCTGGATTAAGAAAATAGAAGGATTTGGTAAAGTCTCCGGTCTCAAAATCAATAAATCAAAATCTAAGATACTCACCAAGAACATCTCAAAGGAAAGAAAGGAGAAGCTAACAAACATCACAGGATTACAGATAACATCAAAACTAAAGTACCTCGGCATCCAAATAACAGCAAAAAATTCACAACTACTCAAAAACAATTACGATGCGAAATGGAAAGAAATAAGGGAAAAGCTGAAGAATTGGCAACACATGAATCTCTCTCTGTTAGGTAGAATTTCAGTGATAAAGTCAAATGTACTGCCGAAAATGTTACACCTATTCCAAAACCTCCCAATAATTAGGAAAAAGCAGATATTCACGGACTGGCAGAAGGACATCTCAAAATTCATTTGGAAAAACAAAAAACCCAGAATCAACCATACAAATATGACTGATGACAGGAAACGTGGAGGCTTAGGATTACCTAACCTTAAAGTATACTTTGAGGCATGCTGTCTAGAATGGATCGCAGACTGGATCCAATTAAAGAACAAAAAATTACTTACGCTAGAAGGCCACGATCTCAGAACCGGGTGGCACGCCTATATGTGGAACAATAAGGCAAAGGTAGAGAAAAGCTTTCGTAATCACTTTATTCGGGCGGCCCTTTTAAAAGTATGGGACCAACATAAAGAAAGGATGTACCCTAAGACACCACTCTGGTTCTCCCCCCTAGAAGCCCACCAGAGAAAGGAACTGGGATGGAGATCGTGGCCGATGTATAAAGAAATAATAATAAGGGAAGGCAAAGAAATCAAAATTAAAACACAGGAAGCCCTAAAAGAACAACTTGGTAACACCACTTGGCTTCAGTATTGGCAATTGAAAGAATATTACAAGATAGACAGCAAAAAAGGATTCATGGAGAAGACAACGGTCTGGGATAAACTCTTAGAAAACCCCCCAAAAAAGTTCATAACAAAAGCTTATAAACTCCTACTCGATTGGGCAACGGAGGAAGAACGAATCAAAGATTACATGATTAAGTGGGCCAGGTCAATTGGGAGATCGATTTCGCTGGATGAATGGGACTCAATCTGGAACAGGAAAATGAAACTTACATACTCCTATGATTTTAAGGAACACTGGTTCAAAATGATATACCGGTGGTATTTAACGCCTGCCAAACTTGCGAAATTTTCTAAAAATATGAACAACAAATGTTGGAAATGTGGAACAGAAGAGGGGACATTCCACCATATGTGGTGGTCGTGTAAAAAAGTTAAGGAGTACTGGAAGACAATCCAAGAAAATTGCCAAAAAATCCTTAATAAGTACATTCCTCTTAAACCGGAACTCTTCCTTTTGGGTTTATCAGATGAAAGGTGGGATAAAGAAACTGAAAAACTGTTCATATACTTAATCACAGCAGCTCGCATACTCCTAGCCAAGGTTTGGAGATCAAAAGAAATACCGTCAGAAACAGAATGGATAGAGAGAATAATAGATATTATGAACATGGACCATTTGTCGTATATCCTCGCGGCCGCACGCAACACACCCATCTCAGCAACAAACTGGACTCAGGTCAAGAAATGGCTCGGGGAAAAGAAGATACAGCTATCAGTTTAATGACCCTACAGGATTGAGCAGAGCATACTTCTCCACATCCTTAGAAAATAATACACATGTATGTAAAGTAAAAGACATCCAATGTCAAAGCAGAGGGAGATCAAATAAAGTAAACCAAGAAGGGTTTCAAAACTATTATTTAATAAAAACAATATAGTATAAAAATACAAACATTTGTACCTCAATTAGTAGGAATTTGTAGATGCTATAAATAAGGTACAAACACAAAGGTTATGAAAAGATAGATTCTAAAGGTAACAGAAAACGGGGGAGCTCCTACTCCCCACAAATTGTCAGTGTAGAATGGATAGGAAGTCTGAAACAGAGGTGAAAAACCTCTGTATACCCTTTTTTAAATTTTCCTTTTGTCAGGTAGCCTATATGCACTAGGAGAGGACATGTATTAGAAATAGGAAATTTCACAAATAGTTTAAAACCAAATATGTGCTTGGGTGACCTTCGTCTCTATGTTGTTTGGTTTGTCTGTCTATGTTTGTCTTTAGTCTATAGTCTTTACTTCTTGTTGTATGGTTGTATCTTGTTTTGTACCTTTTTTACATTGTAATAATAAAAGTTAATAAAAATTAAAAAAAAAAAAAAGCATATCCATGTCACTGCTTCCTCCAGGGTCACGTCCTCCCAGGAGCTGTCTTTGCAACGGATTAGTCCTTCAAGCTGACCAACAACCAGATGTTCTTCTCACCTCAGGAATCTCCTCCTGTAGTCTGTGATGTCAGCTTCACTCAATCCCAGAACAGATCCTCATCTGCCTCTCTTTTCAGCCAATCAGGGGAGGAAGTGAGAAGTTTGAATAGCGGTCAGAACTGCATAAAACCCCATGATAGGTTCACCATTGGTTGGAAAAGACCTGAAGGCATAAAACAACAACAAAACTGTTGTGCTGGAATAAAATAACCAAACACATGACTTGCAGATGGATTTGGATCCTGAAATATTATGAAGCTGAAATAAATTTTCTAAAATAACTGACAGACACAAATATTTATACAGCCTGGTAGATCAACACACAGGAATTACTAGACAGTAAAAAGTGTCTGGAGCGTGGCAGATGAGAAAGGGGAGAGATTGGCCCGTCTTACATCGAAAGGCCATTTCTGTGCTACACTTAGAAAAGGAAGTGACTCTCTGGCAACTCAACAAGGATCATTACACAGTCGTCCCTCCACATTGGCTTTGACTTTCACAGATTGGATTGTTCATGAATTCAAATGTTCTCTCTAAGTATCTCTAGATTAGTGGTTCCCAACCTTTTTATAACCAGGGACCATTTTAACCAGGGACCACTCTCCAACATTAGTACCCAAAGGGTTATGAATCAGTTTTTGGTTATTTGGGATGCTGATTCAGAAAACTGCATTGGATAGACCACATCAGCTCTAGTGTCTGATACATAACATATGCCATCCAGTAGTCGCCATCTGCTCACCCACAGAAAACCATATTTAATCATCTACAGCCGCAGATCTTGTCTTAGATCTCATGGCCCACTGCTCTAGACCCTCCAGTTCAACACGATAGCCAACTTCATGTCATCATGCTGGAGGATAGAGAGAGATGTCAAAAGAGAACACTTCCCTTGGAATTTCTAGGTTCATTGACACAAAGCGATGGTCAGAGTCATATTGGAAGACCTAAAAACTTCTTTATTCATGGCATTTCACTTTCATTGGGGAGCCCCCAGTGGTGCAGTAGGTTAAACCCCTGAGCTGGCAGGACTGAAGACTGACAGGTTGCAGGTTCAAATCTGGGGAGAGCGCAGATGAGCTCCCTCTATCAGCTCCAGCTCCTCATGCAGGGACATGAGAGAAGCCTCCCACAAGGATGATAAAACATCAAGACATCCCAGCATCCCCTGGGCAATGTCCTTGCAGACAGACAATTCTCTCATACCAGAAGTGACTTGCAGTTTCTCAAGTCACTTTTGACAGGACAAAAAAAAATACTTTCATGGGGGTAACATGCCCCTAAATCTGGCAATCGACTGTACCGGCCATAAAGGAAGGCTGGAGGGGATACTGTTCTGCTGCCTATTCCTTTCACTTCACTCATCTACATACAATATCTGGTTGCTGACAGAGGAACACTGCAATGCATGGCTGTGCTAGCAGCTGTTGGGTCGATGCCTCGATATATCATCAGCATATTCAGTAGTACCTTTAAAGGTTCTGACCACTAATCCTCAGATTATGATGGCAAGGCGGGAGAGCCCTTAATGAAAACTTCCCCATTTTCATACTCATGGGTTCCAAAAGGCTGTAGCAAAAGGTAAAGGGCCCTTTCCTTCTGTCCTGCCCTAAAGAAAAGGGTGGTGACTGGGGCAGAAGATAGATATATCTTTGCTTGTGAATACCATTCCTGCCATCAACCTCCTTGAGCACCTCTGCCCTCTCATCTTGTTCCCAAATGTTTCTTTTTTTAAAAAAAAATCTTTATTAAGTTTATAATAAAATACAGCGGGGGGTAGGGGTAGGCAAGGGGGGGTTGTAGGGGAAGAGGTTGAAAGGGTACATTAACTTTATATATTATAAACATACATATACGAGTACACAAGGTATGTCCCCCTATCTACATATACTAAGTATAAGTAGTGTAGGGAAGAAAAAAGGAAAAAAGGAAGAAAGGAGGGGGGAAAAACAAAACAAAACAAAAAAACACTACCACCACAGGAACATACATACCTACAAAGATTAAAAACAAAAGACTTCCATTTAGTTTCCAAACAGTACATCATCTAATAGTCCAGGGTGTCCCTCGTGAGGGTACCCTATTTTAGTTTTACCCATCCGTATCTATAGCATACCTATTTGTGTCTCTCCTTTTGAAATCTTAGTCATTTTTACATTCAAATTTACTTTTTTCATATTCCTCAAATTCAGTCCAATCCATCTGCTTCACTGGTCTTCCCGAGCTGTTTCTCAGGAAGAACGTTAGCTTATCCATGTCTCGTATTTCTAGTAATTTATCTAGCCATTCTTCAATTGTTGGTATGTGCTCATCCTTCCCGTGTCTCATTAAAGTTATTCATGCAGCAGTAGAGATGTATGTAAACAGGATGTCCTCATTGCTGTTTAACTTTAGGTCTTTGTCTGTCAAGCCTAGTAGGAAGTATTCCGACTTCCGTGGGATCTTTTTCTTTAATATTTTTGAGCCTCTCCTTGTATAGCTCGCCAGTATTTATCCACTTCAGAGCACATCCACCACATATGGTAGTAACTTCCTATTTGCTTTTACATCTCCAACATAGATTTTGGTATTTTTTATACATCAGGCTTAACTTTTCAGCCCCACAACCGTTGTTGTGTGGAGTCCCACAGGGTTCGATTCTGTCCCCAATGTTATTTAACATCTACATGAAGCCGCTGGGGGAGATCATTCGGAGTTTTGGACTGAGATGTTATCTCTATGCAGATGATGTCCAGATCTGTCACTCCTTCTCACCTGTCACCAAGGAGGCTGTCCAGACTTTGAATCGGTGTCTAGCTGCTGTGTCGGACTGGGTGAGAGCTAACAAATTGAAATTGAATCCAGACAAGACAGAGGTCCTACTGGTCAGTCGTAAGGCTGAACAGGGTATAGGGTTACAGCCTGTGCTGGACGGGGTTACACTCCCCCTGAAGATGCAGGTTCGCAGCTTGGGAGTGATCCTGGACTCATCGCTGAGCCTGGAACCCCAGGTCTCAGCGGTGGCCGGGAGAGCTTTTGCGCAATTAAAACTTGTGCACCAGTTGCGCCCATACCTCGGGAAGTCTGAACTGTCCATGGTGGTCTACGCTCTTGTTACATCCCGAATAGACTACTGCAATTGGCTCTACGTGGGGTTGCCCCTGAAGACTGTTCGGAAACTTCAACTAGTCCAGCGAGTGGCAGCCAGATTGCTCACCGGAGCGACATACAGGGAGCATACCACCCCACTGCTGTGCCAGCTCCACTGGCTGCCAATTCAGTTCCGAGCACAATTCAAGGTGCTGGTTTTGACCTACAAAACCCTGTATGGTTCTGGTCCAGTGTATCTGTCCGAACGTATCTCCCTCTACGTCCCACCTCGGAGTCTGAGATCATCTGGGGAGGCCCTGCTATTGACCCCACCACTGTCACAAGTGAGGCTGATGGGGACAAGGAGCAGGGCTTTCTCAGTGATGGCCCCTCACCTGTGGAACTCACTCCGGGGGAAATCAGGGCATCATCATCCCTCCTCGCCTTTAGGAGAAGGGTGAAGACTTGGTTATGGGACCAGGCCTTTGGGCACTCCGGCAATTAAATCAGACAACCAGGCGAGTAAGACCAGCAGGATTGATGAAGTGGAACGTAAAACTAGATCTATGAGTAGCGAACGCTGACCATGTAAGAGGAAAAATTGGGTTTGTATTTGGTTTTATTGATTTTATGGATTTTATGGTTATAATACATATTTGTTGTTAATTGTGTATTGATGTAATTTTGTGTATGATTGTTTTTATGATGCAGGCATCAAATTGTGCCTTTGCTTTTGTAAGCCGCCCTGAGTCCCCTTCGGGGTGAGAAGGGCGGGGTAAAAGAACCCCAAATAAATAAATAAATAAATAAATAAATAAATAAACTTTTGAGGTGTTATATACCATCTATGAAAAGTCTTCAGCCAGTTCTCCTTAAGCGCTACCGAATACTTTTTTCTCCATATTTGCTGCCATTCATGGATTTTTATCTGTCTCCCTATGTTTTTTGCCCAGAGCACCATACAGTTTTTAATTTCTTCTGTTTAACTTTCCCACATCAACAATTGATTATACAACTTTGTTATAGTTTTCTTTTCTATTTTCAACAATTTGTCCCATATTGTCTCTTTGTCTTCAAATCCGATCTTATCATCCTGTTTGAATATTTCCCATAGTTGGAAATATTGTAACCATGTTAGATTTTCATATTTCTGGACTAGTTGCTTCTAAGGTTTTAGTTTTCAAGAGCTATTGTTATTTTTTTTCCAGCAGATCTTTATAAGTGGGCCACCGTTGCCACCCTAGCAATCTTCTTTGTTTTGCCTCAATCAGTGACAACTACATAGCGGTTTTGACGTAGAAATATTTTTTGTATTTGTCCCATACTTTGATCAGAACGGACCTAATAATATGGTTTCCGAAGTTTCCCTCCAATTTTGTCTCGCCGTACCACTTGTACGAATGCCACCCCACTCTCAGGTTGAATTCCTCTAGCGTTAACATTTTTTCATTCTTTAGGGTGGACCAATCCTTGACCCAAACTAATGCGCAGGCCTCAAAATATGTTCTCAAATTTGGGAGGCCGAATCCTCCTCTTTCTTTTTTATCTATCATTATCTGATGTTTTATTCTTGGCCTCTTTCCATCCCATATAAACTTCGCGAGGTCTTTATTCCATTGGTCGAATACTTTGGCATTCCTTATTAAGGGTAAATTCTGAAATAGGTACAACAGTCTAGGCAAGATATTCATTTTAATTAGTGCAATATTTCTGAGAAGGGAGAGCTTCAGAAATTTCCAGTTTATTAGGTCTTTTTTTACCTTATTCCAGGTCATCTCATAATTGTTTTTAAATAATTAAGCATTTTTGGCTGTTAGCCAAATCCCTAGATACTTAATCTTTTGGCTGACTTTGAATCCGGTCTTATTTTGTAATTCTTCTTTATTTGCTCTAGTCATATTTTTAGTTAGGATCGTTGTCTTATTTTTATTTATTTTAAGCCCCGCACTTTACCGTAGTCATCTAGTTTGTCTAGCCACTTTTGTATGTTTTTAGTGGGATCTTCTATAATACAGATGACATCGTCGGCAAACGCCCTTGTCTTAAATTCCTGTTTTGCAATTTTCATTCCCTATGACCTCTTTATCCTCTCTAATCAATCTTAATAAAGTCTCCAGAGCCATAATGAACAACAATGGGGAGAGGAGACATCCCTGCCTAGTGCCTTTCATAATAGCTATTTCATCTGTTAGTTGGTCATTGATTAGCAGTCTTGCCGTTTAGTTGGAGTAAATTGCGTTTATTGCATTCTTGAAAGAAAATCCTATGTCTAATTCATCTAGTAGAAGTTTCATGTAATTCCAGTTTAAATTATCGAATGCTTTCTCGGCGTCGAGAGAAAGCAAAGTCAGTTCCCTTTGTATGTTGATATCATAATATTCTATGGTGTCTATTATTGTTCTTAAATTATCTTTGGCGCTTCTACCTGGCAGAAAACCCGCTTGCTCCTCCCCGATCCAGACCTTAGGCATCTTTTTAACCTTTTTGCCAATATAGTTGCATAAATTTTGTAATCTGAGTTTAATAAAGATATAGGTCTATAGTTTTGTTTTTCTGCCGGGTCTAAATTTTCTTTTTTGATCAACACAATTTCAGCCTTCTTCCAAGAGTCCGGTATGATACCTGTATTTAGTGCCAAATTTATTACTTTTTTGAGGTAGGTTGATAATTCTTCTTTCATTGTTTTATAGAAAATTGCAGAATAGCCGTCTGGACCCGGGGCTTTGTTTGAGGCCAGACTCGTAATAGCCTCTACTATTTCCTGCTCTGATTTCTGTATTTAAGTCCTCTCTTTGTTCTTCTGTAATCTTATGTAGATAAAATTACAGAAGAACAAAGAGAGGACTTAAATACAGAAATCAGAGCAGGAAATAGTAGATTGAGCTGTGCTAAATACTGTGTTATTTTATCCTCTTGGGTGACATCCTTAGTGTATAGGTATTTATAGTATTCTTGGAATTCTTCCTTGATCTCCTTATCAGTGATTAAGAGCCTTTCTCCTTTTTTATTCTGATTATGCGCTGTGCCTGCTTTTTCCCCCCTCACCTTTCTCGCCAATCACTTACCTGGTTTGTTGGCATTTTCAAACTTCTGCTGTTTGATATATTTATATTTCTTTTCTAATGTCTCTATTTCAAGATAATGTTTCCTTTTTTTTCAGCCAGCTTAGCTTTCTAGCTATTGTTTGTCTATCTGGGTTTCTCTTTAGGGCCTGCTCATTTTCTGCTGTTTTTCAATCTCCATGATTTCTTTATTTCTCTGCTTGTTCTTTATCGCGTTTTGTTGAATTAGATATCCTCTCATTACTACCTTGAGAGTGTCCCATACTATTTGTGGTGTTACCTCAGGTATATCGTTTAGACTGAAGAACTCCTTTATTAATTCTTTGTTATTTTTAATATCACCGTCTATTTTTAGCAAGTTATCATTGAGCCTCCATTTTCTTTCACCTACTTTCTTGTTTATTATCATTTCTAAGGAGCAATTGTCAGAAATATCTCTAGCCTGGATTTTGATGTTGTTAATCTTTGTTAGTAGGGAGTTAGATGCCCAAATGATGTCTATCCTTGACCACGATTTGTGGCGAAAGGAATAAAAGGTATAGACTTTTCCACTTGGGGACAATGTCTCCAAACATCTTGGAGGTAAAATTCTTCTTTAAATGATAGGAAGCTTTTAGAGAGCAGGGCACTATAGTTTTTATTCTTACTACTTGTGCTCTTACTTTTGTCCCAATTTTTATCCAGCATACCATTGAAGTAGCCCAATACAATTGTTGTTCATTCATTCAGCCGTCTTCAACTCTTCATGGCCTCATGGACCAGCCCACGCCAGAGCTCCCTGTCGGCCGTCACCACCCCCAGCTCCTTCAAGGTCAGTCCATTCACTTCAAGGATGCCATCCATTCATCTTGCCCTTGGGCGGCCCCTCTTTCTTTTGCCTTCCACTTTCCCCAGCATAATTGTCTTTTCTAGGCTTTGCTGTCTCCTCATGATGTGGCCAAAGTACTTCAAATTTGTCTCTAGTATCCTTCCCTCCAAAGAGCAGTCAGGCTTTATTTCCTGCAGGATGGACTGGTTGGATCTTCTCGCAGTACAAGGCACTCTCAGAATTCGACAATTAGATTGTCGAATTCTATTTTTTGTATATTATCTTTCAAGAATTTGAGGAATTTAGTTTTTGGCCCATTCGGGGCGTAAATATTGCATATCAGGGTTTTCTCCCTGCCCGTGTTTACCTTAATTGCCACCACTCTTCCTTCCTGATCTTTAAACATAAGTTCTGCTGGAATATCATCTTTAACATATATTACCATCCCTCTTTTTTTAACCTCACATGAGGAATAAAATTCCTTTCCATTTTTTCTTTGGACTAGGTGCGCAACGTGTTTGTGAAAAATATGAGTCTCTTGGAGGGCAACTATTCGATAATTACCTTTATTTATTTGTTGGAATGTTCTTTTCCTTTAATATGGCGAGTTAAGACCATTAACGTTTAATGATAAATTTTCAATTGTTGTTCACTCATTGCCTAATTTATTTTCTTCCTCTGCCTTCTCCTCTCCAATTTCTCCTTCATCTGTTTCCACAGTTGTTGCTATGGCCTGGTCTAGTTTATTTTCTTCTTTGTCAGGAGAGACTAGTCAGGGTCATTTCCTCATTTTACCTTTTTTAGGAGTTGGATCTTGGTGTCCATTGTAGTTCTCTTTCTTTATCATCTTATAAAATTCTTTGGCTTTGTCCTCGTTTTTAATCCAATATTTCCGGTCATTGTATGTAGTCATTAGTCCTTCTGTTTTTTCCCACCTGAATCTCAATTTTTGCTTTTTCAATTCTTGAGTCAGAAAGGTATATTTCTTTCGTCGATTCAAGGCAGACTTCGATATTTCTTTTAGGACTATAATTTTTTTACCCTCATATATTATTGGTTTCTTATTAGTTTGTTTAAGTACTTCATTCCTAGTGCATTTCTGCATAAAGCGGACAATCACATCTTTATTTTGTTTCGCATAATTAGATTGGATACGATATGTTCGGTCCACTTCTTTTTCAATAAGGTTTTCTTGTTTGTCTAATTGCACAGCTAATATATTAATTATCTTTGTTCTTAAATTTTCCTGGGTGTCTTCCTGCAGATTTCTAAAACTTAATAAATAACTCTAGCTCACTTTGTTGGATTCTCGCCATTTCCTTTTCTAGTCTTTCATTTTTATTAGTTAACTCCTCCAGATTTTTTTTGCATTTTCCCTAGGTTCTTATTTTCAGTCTTGATTTCCTTAATTTCTGTAAATGCTTTTGTTAAGTCATTTTTATGTGGTTTATATCTTCCTTGAGTTCATTCCTAATTAATTCCAATTGTGTCTGGTGTTTAATTTGACTTTCCTTTATTGTTTTTAATTCTTTTTTATTTTCTTCCTGGTTTTCTGTTATTTTCTCTGTAATTTTTTGTAATTCTTTCCAAATATCCTTCATGTTGACTTCCTCTTGTCCCGATCCTCTTCTTCCCATGCTTTTTGGGTCTTTTATCTCCTTCTCAATCTTTGCTTTTGGTGTCGCCATTATTCTATTTTGCTATTATTATTTAATAATATTTGTTGATATTATTTAATTTGCTAACTTCTTTCCAAGTATCTCTATCTGATAAGGCCTGTGGGTATCTTTAGGTATCTTATGATAGTTCGGGGTATCTTAGAGATCCTTATATTTGTCTTATTTTCTTCAATTATCCTTTCTTTCTATCTTTTACTCTCTCGGCTCTTTAATCTGGCTTGATTTTCAATAAACTCTGGCTTATTGATTGTTGTATGGCTATATAAAAATGTATTTGTATAAATATACTAGCTGTCCCCTGCCACGTGTTGCTGTGGACCAGACTGTTGATCTGGCAAATAGAGTAATGAGAAAGTGTTGGTTTCTAATATATGTAATTTCTTAATGCTTGTGGGTAAACAGTATTACTTGCTGTTTCTTTGTCAGTGTTGATGTGGAGAGTGCCTGGTTTGCCCACCCTGGAACATGGAATATATAGTTGTCCTTCTGTAAGGGTCCCTTTCAAATCTATGATACTATATCTCTCTGTCTCCAGCAAAGGATCACCGCCTTGTTGTGGCCCTGGAGCTTGAGCACCTCAATGATGTCATGAGCAAAACCGTGAAGGGACACCCAAGATGGGACAGTCGTGGCAGAGAGGTCAGACCAAGCTGGTTCCCTCCGAAGTGATCCCTGGGGAAGGCAATGGCAAACCACCCCAGTATCCTCACCAAAAAAACAAAATGGACCAGTACAACCAGAGATATGTCGGTATGCCATTGGAAGATGGGACTCCCAGGTCGGAAGATGGTCAAAATGCTACTGGGGAGGAGCAGAGGATAAGTTCAACTAGCCCCAGATGTGATGACGCAGTTAGCTCAAAGCCGAAAGGAAGGCTAGCGGCTGACGGTACTGGAGGTGAACGACGGATCCGATGCTCTAAAGATCAACACACCATAGGAACCTGGAATGTAAGATCTATGAGCCAGGGCAAATTGGATGTTGTTATTGGTGAGATGTCAAGACTAAAGATAGACATTCTGGGGGTCAGCGGACTGGAATGGGCCACTTCACATCAGATGACCACCAGATCTACTACTGTAGACAAGAGGAACATTGAAGAAATGGAGTAGCCTTCATAATTAATAAGAAATTCGCTAAAGCAGTGCTTGGATACAACCCAAATAATGACAGAATGATCTCAATTCGTGTGCAAGGAAAGCCTTTCAACATCACAGTGATCCAAATATACGCCCCCAACCACAGCTGCTGAAGAAGCAGAAGTAGATAAGTTCTATGAGGATCTGCAGGACCTACTGGATAATACACCAAAAAGAGACATTATTTTCATTACAGGAGACTGGAATGCCAAGGTGGGAAGTCAAATGACAACTGGGATCACAGGCAAGCATGGTCTGGGAGAACAAAACGAAGCGGGATGCAGGCTGATAGAATTTTGCCAGGAAAACTCGCTGTGTATAACAAACACTCTCTTCCAACAACCTAAAAGACGGCTTTATACATGGACCTCACCAGACAGTCAGCACCGAAATCAGATTGACTACATCCTTTGCAGCCAAAGGTGGCGGACATCCATCCAGTCGGTAAAAACAAGACCTGGGGCTGACTGTAGCTCAGATCACTACTTTATTCTAAATTGAGCAACTTCTTATTGCTCAATTTAGAATAAAACTAGAGATATCAGGGAAAATACACAGACCAGTTAGATCACTAACAATCCTAGCGAATATACAGTGGCAGTGAAGAACAGATTTGAAGGACTAGATTTAGTAAACAGAGTCCCAGAAGAACTATGGACAGAAGTCCGCGACATTGTTCAGGAGGCGGCAACAAAGTACAACCCAAAGAAAAAGAAAACCAAGAAGGCAAAATGGTTGTCTGCTGAGACACTGGAAGTAGCCCAAGAAAGGAAAAGCAAAAGGAAACAGTGATAAGAGGAGATATGCCCAGTTAAATGCGCAATTCCAGAGGTTAGCCAGAAGAGATAAGGAACTATTTTTAAATAAGCAATGCATGGAAGTGGAAGAAGACAACAGTATAGGAAGGACACGAGACCTCTTCCAGAAAATTAGAAACATTGGAGGTAAATTTCAGGCAAAAATGGGTATGATAAGAAAGAAAGATGGCAGGGACTTAACAGAAGCTGAAGAGATCAAGAGAATGTGGCGAGACTATACAGAAGATCTGTATAGGAAGGATAATAATATCAAGGATAGTTTTGACGGTGTGGTGAATGAATTAGAACCAGACATCCTGAGGAGTGAGGTGGAATGAACCTTAAGAAGCATTGCTAACAACAAGGCAGCAGGAGACGAGGGGATCCCAGCTGAACTGTTCAAAATCTTAAAAGACTCCAGCAATACATGGAGCGAGAGTTGCCAGATGTTCAAGCTGGGTTTAGAAAAGGCAGAGGAACAAGAGACCAGATTGCCAATATCCGCTGGATAATGGAGAAAGGCAGGGAGTTTCAGAAAAACATCTATTTCTGCTTCATTGACTACTCTAAAGCCTTTGACTGTGTGGATCATAATAAATTGTGGCAAGTTCTTGGTGCGATGGGCATACCAAGCCACCTTGTCTCTCTCCTGAGGAATCTGTACAAGGACCAAGTAGCAACAGTAAGGACTGACCACGGAACAACAGACTGGTTCAAGATTGGGAAAGGCGTACGGCAAGGCTGCATACTCTCACCCAACCTTTTTAACTTGTATGCAGAACACATCATGCGATGTGCAGGGCTTGATGAATGCAAAGCTGGAGTGAAAATTGCTGGAAGAAACATTAACAACCTCAGATATGCAGATGACACCACTATGATGGCCGAAAGTGAGGAGGAGCTGAGGAGCCTTCTAATCAAGGTGAAAGAAGAAAGCGCAAAAGCTGGGTTGCAGCTAAACATCAAAAAAACCAAGATTATGGCAACAAGAATGATTGACAACTGAGAAATAGAGGGAGAAATTGTGGAGGCTGTGACAGACTTTGTATTTCTAGGTGCAAAGATTACTGCAGATGCAGACTGTTGCCAGGAAATCAGAAGACGCTTACTTCTTGGGAGGAGAGCAATGTCCAGTCTCGATAAAATAGTAAAGAGTAGAGACATCAGACTGGCAACAAAGATCCGCCTAGTCAAAACCATGGTATTTCCTGTAGTATCCCACGGATGTAAGAGCTGGACCTTAGGGAAGGCTGAGCGAAGGAAGATAGGTGCTTTTGAGCTGTGGTGCTGGAGGAAAGTGCTGAGAGTGCCTTGGACTGAGAGAAGATCCAACCAGTCCATCCTCCAAGAAATAAAGCCCGACTGCTCATTGGAGGGAAGGATACTAGAGACAAAGTTGAAGTACTTTGACCACATCATGAGAAGACAGGAAAGCCTAGAGAAGACAATTATGCTGGGGAAAGTGGAAGGCAAAAGGAAGAGGGGCCGACCAAGGGCAAGATGGATGGATGGCATCCTTGAAGTGACTGGACTGACCTTGAAGGAGCTGGGGGTGGTGACAGCCAACAGGGAGCTCTGGCGTGGGCTGGTCCATGAGGTCACGAAGAGTCGGAGACGACTGAATGAATGAACAACAACATATCTCTCTGTGTGAATCATATCTATCTATCTATATCTATGGATGGATGGGTCTTTGTGAGGAGGACTTTTTCTTGCCCTGATGAAGGGAGCTGGATTGGATGGTCTCAAGTATTTTCTGTTGCTCATGGGGGTTCTGTGTGGGAAGTTTGCCCTGATTCTGTTGTTCATGGGGTTCAGAATGCTCTTTGATTGCAGGTGAACCATAAATCCCAGTAACTAAAACTCCCAAATGTCAAGGTCTATTGCCCCCAAACTCCATCTGTGTTCATATTTGGGTGTATTGAGTGCTTGTGCCGTGTGGTCCAGATCCATCATTGTTTGAGTCTGTAGTGGTCTCTGAATGTAGGTGAACTACAAGTCCAAAACTGAAGGTCAATGGCCCACCAAACCCTTCCAATATTTTCTGATGGTCAGGGGACTCCTGTATGCCAAGTGTGGTTCAATTCAATCATTGGTGGAGTCCAGAATGCTCTTTGAATATAGGTGACCTATAAATCCCAGCAGTTACAACTCCCAAATGACAAAATCATAATTTTTTAAGTGATGGTCAGGTCACTCCTTGTGTTGTGAGACATTTTTTTTTGCCAAATTTGGTGTGATTTCGTTCATTGGTTCTTTTGTTTTTAAGGCAGTCATTATGCACAGAGCATTTTTATGGAAGAGACCTCCAAGGGCCATTTAGTCCAGCCCCTTCTGGCATAAGGGAAAAGCACAATTAAACCACTCCTGAGAGATGGCCATTCAGCCTCAGTATAATAATAATAATAATAATAATAATAATAATAATAATAATAGAAGAAGAAGAAGAATCCTAGTATAGAAGAGACCTGAAGGGGCCATCTAGACCAGCCCCTTTTGGGAAATGGGAGAAGCACAATCTAACCACTCCTGAGAGATAGCCAGCTTCAGGTTAATAATAAGAATAACAACAACAACAACAACAACAATAATAGCAGTCCACTTACATCTGGAGAACACTGTGAAACAACAGAAATATGGCAAAATTTGAACACGGTGGAGTTTGAGGATGACCTTGACATTTGGGAGTTGCTTGTGGGGGGGGGCGTGCTGCATTGGAAGGCCGGGCGGGGCTTGGTGCAGTGCCTCTGGGGGACCTCTTGGGGGGAATGGAGGGAGGAGGGAGGACACCCGGGCTTAAAACGGCTGTGTGGTGAGGGCCAAATCTCTGGCGACGGAGGGGTCAGAAGCAGGAGTCCTCTCTGCCTGCAACTCCTCCTGGGAAAGGTGGGGAGGCCTCTCCCAGGCGCAGTTGCTACGGCAGGCCCAGCACCAGCACCACGGCGACAGAGTGGAGAAGGCACCTCCTGCTTCTGCTCCCTCGCTCGAAGAGGCCCCTCTGTCTCCATCAGTCAGGCTGGTGTTTCGGATTTTAAATTTTGGTGGAGCTGTGGCTGGCTTCGAGAGGCCCAGCAGCCGTTGCCACCACAAGTTCTGCCGCGAGACAATGGAGGAGCTCTCTTACATGCACATGCGCTCCCCCCACAGCTGCACGCATGCGCTGTAATGGCTTCTCCTTTTATTAAGGATTTCTAAGTTGTTTTCAGTTTTATTTTATTTTTTATTATTGATGGTCACATGTTGTATGGTGAGGAGTTTTGCTGCCAAATTTGGTGGATATTGGCCCAGCAGTTCTTTTGTTTTTAAGCCACTCATTACGACATGAGCATTTATATATATATAGATGCCTATCTCCCTTAGTTTGTATATAGTTATTCTTATATCTTATATTTTATTTTTTATTCTTTAATCTTGTTTCAATCTTTTCCCTATTGCAATCTTTTCCCGTGTCACCTCTGGTTCTCCTCATCTCAATCGTCGCCTTCTGTCCTTGTCGTTTCCTGTTTCTCTCCCGCCATCTCCTGACCGCTTCCAATCCTAATCTTGTCCTGCCCGATTCCTCTCTTCCTCCTACACGGAGGGCGCCGCTTCAGGATGAGCTCTAGTACATGAGGAGGAGGGGGGAAGGAAGTCCCGCGAGGGCAGTAATGCAAAATCCTTACCCTCGATGAGGCTAGCCATGCTGGTTGAATGCGGTGTCAGGCGTCGAAGAGTGTCTCCCTGGGGGTGGCGCTGCTCCTTGCTTGGAACTGGGGATGGTGACTGATGGGTGCAGCCCCACGGATGGCAGGCACCCGTCGCTGAGCTTGCCCTTGCTTGTTTCCCTGGGGGTGTGTCCCAGCCTTGCGTCCGATGCCTTCCCCCTCGTTGCCTCGCACTCGCCGGTCTATCCTCCAGTTCTTTCCTTTCCTTCTTTCTTCTTCTTCCCTTGTCACATCCTGTGCTAGATGCCCCATATGTTCGACTCGTCTCCTCCACTCCCTTGGCTCCCTTGGCTCCTCCCTCCTTACTTGCCCTGTGAATCTTCTTGAGTCTTCTTGGGAGTAGAGCTTCTCTCGAGTCGTCTCCTTTCGGCGGCTGCTGAAAGTCTGTTGTTTGGTTTTTGTAGTTTGTTTTGTTTTGTATTATTTGCTTTAGGGGAGACTACTTTCCCAAGAGCCACCCTTGGCATCTTCCCTTCTTTTAAGATATTAAATCTTAAGTATTTTGTTCTTTCCTTGGGCTCGTTTCTTCTCTCTATGGGTATATATCCTTTCCCCCTTCTGGAAACTAAATTTTCCCTTGGGAACTTACTGTTCCTCTTCACACCACTTTTTTCTTCTTTTTTCTTCTTTTAGATTTTTGTTAGCGATGGTTGGCAGTAAGTACAGGCTGAGGCCTGTTTCTCATGGAGCCGTTCGCATGCCCTTGGTCACCCCAGCTGCCTTGACTCTCTGTATTTTCCGTAGAGTCTTCGGTGGGGTTCTAGCTGGGCCCATGCGTTCCCCCCGGTATCAATCCACTGGGGGAGGGGAGCTAGAGGCTCTACCCAAAGGCTAACCCCCCCCCCCCCCGAAAAAAACAAACAAACCCTCGAGTTGGTAACCCAGAGCCGGAACTCTGGTTATCCGTGTCCTGCCACCATGATCTCTAGCTGGAAGTCCCCATTTGTTTCCAAATGTTTCTGATGCCAAAAAATCCCTGTTGTGACTCAACCGAACCATAAAAGTGGATACATACTTAAATGATGCTCCACTGAAATGCATCTCAAATATGAACCACATCTCCTAAAGTTCCCCCCTCCTGTGCGGGGTACCCCAAGGTGCAATTCTCTCCCCTCTTCTTTTCAACATTTATGTTAGGCCCCTTGCCAGTTTGGTTCGGAGATTCGGCCTGGACTGCTATCAATATGCGGACGACACCCAACTCCTGTTGCGCTTGGAGCCTGGAGTAACATCAATACCTGACAATTTCACCTTATGCCTGGAGGCTTTGTTGAACTGGCTACATGCTAGCAGACTGAAGGTGAATCTGGCGAAGACTGAGATCCTGTAGCATGGCCACCCGATAGGTCCGACCCATCCGTTACCTACCTTTGATGGTGCTGCTCTATCTCCATTGCCTACCGTTAAGAGCCTAGGTGTCGTTTTGGATTTGCAGCTGATGATGGAGGCTCAGGTCGCTGCTGCCAGCAAACAGGCCTTTCCCCATCTATGACAAGCGAGGCAACTGGCACCTTACCTGTCGGATTGGGCTCTGGCAACAGTCATCCATACCACGATCACATCTAGGCTGGACTATTGTAATGCCTTGTATGCTGGCCTTCCTATTTCTACAACCCAAAAGCTCCATATTGTCCAGAATGCTGCAGCCAGGTTACTCACAAAAACACCCATGAAATGCCATATAACACCAGTGCTGTGGCATCTACACTGGCTCCCAATTGAGTATCGTGGTTTGTATAAGATGCTGGTCCTGACCTTTAAAACTTTATATGGCCAGGGTCCATTGTATCTTAGAGACCGTCTCTCCTTCTACCATCATCGGAGGTCGCCATGACCATCCCAATGCGATCTGCTCTATATACCAGGTCCTAGGCGAGTGCACTTGGAAAGCACCAGATGCAGGGCCTTCTCTTTCTGCCCTGCCTTGCGGAATTCCTTGCCTCCCTATTTGAGAGCCATGCACGACTTGGGGCATTTTGTCCTGGCGCTTAAGACCTGGATTTTTACTGGAGCATTTGACTCATGTTAATTTTAATATTTGTATGTATGTGTTTTATCTTGTGTAATTTCTGCAGTGTAAATCACCTGGAGCATCTCGGATGGAGGGCGATTAATAAGTAATTAAAGATGAGATGAGATGAGATCTTATATCCATTTGATTTAGTGAATTTCTGCCTGTGTAACCTTCTGTTTTTTTCTTTCTTCTTGTTCTTTAGGATTGTAAGCCTAGGAAACAAGAGCTGCCTTATTTCTAACCTGCACAGAGCAGACAGTAAATTGTGGGTGGATTACACACACACACACACACACACACACACACAAATTTGGGTACCTGGTGTGGCCCAGGTTATTTGAAAAGTTCATGTTTTTAATTGTACAAATTGCAAACATTGTGAATGAACTTCAACTCACATCATACCAGATCAACTCCCTAAAACTCCACCAGCGGTTAAAGTTTGTCATAGTGAGTAAGTTTGCTCTAGATGCATCATAAGTGGAATTCAGTGTGCTCTCTGGCTGCAGGGTAAACTACAACTCCCACTATGGTGAGTAAGTCCCTTTAAACCCCTCCAGTAGGTTGAATTAGTCTTGGGAGTTCTGTGTGCCAAGTTTGGTCCAGGCCTATCATTGGTGGAAGTCATTGTTTCTCTGTTTGCGGGTGAACTACAACTCCCAGAAAGGAAGGTCAGTTCCCCCCAAACTCCTCCAGTAATCAAATTTCAGCATAGCAGATATGTGTGCCAAGTTTGATCAAGATCCATCGGTATTTGGTTTCAGAGTCCTTTCTGGATGTAGTTGAACAACTCCCCCAAATCAAGGTGAATTTCCCCCAAAGGACTCCAGCCTTTTTTGCTGGTCATTGGGACCCTGTGTACCAAGTTCGGTCCAATTCCATCTTTGGTGGAGCTCAGAGTGCTCCTTGATTGCAAGTCAACTATAAATCCCAGTACCTACAACTCCAAAATGTCCAGGCCAATTCCCCTCAAAGCGCACCCATATTCAAATTTGGGCATATTGGGTATGCATGATCCACCACTGTTTGAGTTCATAGTATCTTCTGGATCTATGTGAACTACAGTGTCTATAAATCTTTCCAAAGACCTCCAGTATATTTTGTTGGCCATGGAGCTTCTGTATGCCAAGTTTGTTCCAGGTCCATTGTTGGTGGAGTGCAGAGTGCTCTTAGATTAGAGGTGAACTATACATCCCAGCACCTACAACTCCTATAAATCATGGTGAATTCTCCCCAAACCTCTCTAGTATGTTCAGTTACTGAACAATTCCTCTGTTTTCTGTGTGCCACAGATAAGAATAGGAAAGGGTTAAGCGAGAGGCAGTGGGAGACATCATGCAAATTCCACACCAATGGGGAGTCAGAAACACTAGGATGTCTGTGGTGGAGGAAACACATAATATGGTCCCCGTAACAAAGCCTCCACTTGAGTGGTGGGCCATTAGTATCTCCTGAGCAGTGGGAGTTATAGGTGTTTGTGGAGGCAGGAGCTTGTCTGTGTAAGTGAACACCCCAGACATACACACATACATACTTTGACTATTATTATGTGTATAGATATAGATACATCATTCTTCTCATGCTGTCCTATTTGTCCAGAGATTTTTAACCTGGTTGAGATAATTTGAGTCTCTTCCTGTTTTGCTGTATTAAGGGTTAGGCATTTGTATTATTTTTGTGTGCCTTCAAGGTGTTTCTGGCCAATTGTGACAAATAAGGCAAGTCTATCGCAGGGTTTTTTGTGGCAGAGAGTAACTTCCACCCCAAGGAGTAGGGGTCCGAACCCTCAAGGCACTACACCAGGCCAGTGTTCAGTTATTGCACTAAACATATTGAAATATATACATATGGATACTTATGGGCATGTGCGCAAAGGAGCACTCTATGCCTGTTTATCATTTGAAAATAAGAGCTGCTGTAGTTGTTGTTTTATCCAAGCGCAGCCTCCTTTGGGAAACAACTTGCTGTTTTATTTAAATTATGGAAATGCAAATATGGAGAGATGTGATATGGAAACCAGCAAGCCGGCCTTGCCTACGTGGTTTGCAACAGAGATGCTAATGTAAAAGCTGTGTTGACGGCACACAGGGCAACACGACTGCATTATTTATGCCACCCCCAAATACTGGAATGTAAGGAAACCACAGAGCCCCCCTTTTAACCAGGCAGGTGAGTCTTGATTGGAAGGGAGATGCAAATGCTTGGCTCTGCTACTGTCTCTCTGCTTTCCTTCCCTGCAAATAGAATCCAGGGGCAATGAATAGATTTCCTCCTCCCCTGCCTGCAAACAGCAAGTGCATCAAGATTTATTCTGGTCACTTACTTAGGCGATCCCTCGTTTTCCAAGGAGGATTGTCTTCCAGTATTCTTTTGGGTCCATATGTGGCTGTGGAGCCCTATTCTTGCTCTGCATCTTCTTCCGCAGTGAGGGCATTGGTTTCCAGGTGGAAGGCGGTCTCTGTTGGGGTTGGCTTGACGTGCCTTCCTCTTGGCACGCTTCTCCCTTTCGCCCTCCATTCGTGCCTCTTCAAATTCTGCAGAACTGCTGGTCACAGCTGACCTCCAGCTGGAGCAGTCTACAAGCCACTCTAAACACCTTCACAGAAGCATATTCTGGTCAACAACTATAGTCGACGGGTAGGGAGAAGCAAGCAAAAAAGAGGCAATGTTTTAGCTGCTTCCCTTTGTGAGAACTCCCTATTCCCGATTGTCTAGATTTGGGTCTGTATGTATATGAAGTCTCGGCAGATATGCATCATGGAAAGGAGAGGGAGATGTTGAATCACACCTGTAATTCCCACCTCTCCTTCAGAGAAGGCAATTCACAGGTGTCAGCCAGTTTTCTGAACACTGTGACTGAGAAACACTGTCCTGAACAGCAATGTTTGAGAGCTAATTTATGGCACATGTGGCTCTCCAGAAGTGGCTTGTCTAATCTGTTGATCATAATAAATTATTCCCGTTTCCCAAAGCTGTTACTCTACTCCGAACTCAAGAATGGGAAATGTAATGTTGGTGGACAGGACAAGAGATTTAAAGATAGGCTTAAAGCAGTGGTTCTCAACCTTCCTAAATACAATGTTCATGTGGTGGTGACCCCCAACCATAAAATTATTTTTGTTGCTACTTCATAACTGTAATTTTGCTACTGTTACAAATCATAACGTAAATATCTGATATACAGGATGTATTTTCATTCACTGGATGGAATTTGGAACAAACACCTGATATGCCCAAATTTGAATACTGGTGGAGTTGGGGGTGGGGGTTGATTTTGTCATTTGGGATTTGTAGTTTCTGGGATTTATAGTAAACCTACAATCAAAAAGCATTCTAAACTCCACCAATGATGGAATTTAACCGAACTTGGCACAAAGAATTCCATGACCAACATAAAATCCTGGAAGGGTTTGTGGGTTGTAATTCACCTACATCCAGAGAGCACCATGGACTCAAACAATTATGAATTTTGACCAAACATGGCATGGATACTCAATATGCCCAAACTTCCTACACAGAACACTCATGACCAACAGAAAATACTGTGTTGTCTGATGGTCTTTGGTGACTCCTCTGACACCCCCTCGTGAACCCCCCAGGGGTCCTGACCACCAGGTTGAGAAACGCTAGCTTAAAGCCAATCTTAAAAACTGTGGCATAGACACCGAGAACTGGGAAGCCCTGCCCCTTGAGTGCTCTAACTGGAGTTCAGTTGTGACCAGCAGTTCTGCGGGATTTAAAGATGCACGAATAGAGGGCAAAAGAGAGAAATGTGCAAAGAGGAAGGCATGTCAAGCCAACCCTGACCAGGACTGCATTCCATCTGGAAATCAATGTCCTCACTGCGGGAGAACATGCAGATCAAGAATAGGGCTCCACAGAAATCTACGTACCCATTGCCAAGACACCACATCTGGAAGACAATCATCCTCCTACGAGGAATTGCCTAAGTAATTCCCTCCAGAAGTGGCAGGACCGCCATTCCCATCATTGCACCGCTGAGAGAAAAGTCAAAACACCCCTTTCTGATACAATCCAAGTTTCCCTAGGACAGAGCCACAGCTGTTGAAAGAGGCATACATCCAAATTAACTGAATAGAGTAGATACGTTCCTGATGTTCCTTCGATGAATAACTTTTTTAAGCTATATAAGGAAATGGGAAATATGGATGAGATCCAGCCATGTATATGAATTAAACCACGATTGAGGAAAATCCATCCCTGACTCATGCAGTACAATATATATGTCTGGTGGACCATATGCCACAGCAAGGTGCTAGAACAATCCTCTGGCCAATTCCTTTCTTGTTCCTCATAGATCTAGGGCGTTCTTGTGGCAGTGACCCTAAGGAGATCCCATCGCGGGGTTTTCTGGGACTGAGAGTGTGTGACTCCCAAGGCCATCCCACTGGGTTTCAACTTTCCCAGAGTCATAATCCAACTCCACGGGCTCTCAAAGCTAACTACATATTCAATACCTTTCACTCTGATAGCAGGAAAAAGACAACAGCCATGCTTTCAAGAAACAAGAGCAAGAAGTCGTCAGGTGGACAATCCAGGAAGGAACAATATTTTGAACCCTGCGGCACAGAATCTCTCCCATCCTGTTGCATTTCCTTCAATTCAAGAAAAAAAAATGCCATGTAATAAAATGTGGAAAAAATCTGTTCCTGGTTTGAAAGAGTTATTTCCTGTTTAATTGTGTGGTTGTTACTTTGAAAGCAATATTCTTACTCCAGAAACTTTCTTTGTTTCAGGCACAAACTATGTTGAATTGGTTGAGACTCTTGGTTGACAAACGAGAGCAAAATATGCTACAGCAGGATGTCCCTCCCACAGTTTATTAAGTTTACAGCTTAATAAACTTTTCTCATGTTTTTATGATAGAACCAATTAGCAAATGATGAGTTTATAACCCAGGGACACAAATCATAGTGTTACATAGTATAATGATACAAGCCTAACCCATTTTTCTCCAGTTCTGTTGGCAGAAATGTGGGACAGCATGGGGCAAAGGCACTGGTATCAGGACAGCGTGGCTATTGAGCTCAGCGGGTAGAAGGGCAGGTTTGGATTGAAGCAGTAGATAAACACTTGCCAATGAGTAAGGAAGGGGTCACCCAATATGCCCTGTAATCCGAAATGTTAACAGAAATTCCAATGTGGGGCTGGGTTTAGTTGGTCAGGTCACAACAAGTGGCGCATCAGCAATGCTTACAGGCAAGTCTTTGGGGTCTACAGGATTACTGTGCTCATTATAATCTCTCAGTTAACAGGGGTGCATGAGTTAGAAAGAAAGCTCAGGCCGGGCAGCTACCGCTCATGCAGAAGAATGTACCAATTCCCTATTCAGATGGGGCAGATGTACTAAGTAAATATCCTCATCCCAGGCACCCATTAATCGATCGGTGGCTGTGCTCTGCTAAATGCTGCAGTGAATCAATATGGGGCATCCCCAACGGGAAACTGCGGCACGCCACACCCCTTAGAGAAAGTAGACGCACAGGCAGCACTACAATCCCATCCGCAGCAGCCTTTCATACAAGGACAGGGGATCTAACAAGTGATGGAGCCATTGTTGGAGGGATGCAACAACACTGTCAATTGAGGATTAAAGGGGAGAACAGATCTGATGAGACTGTGCTCTGACCTACAAGAAGCACTGCCTGAACATCAAGCAAAAAGTGGGTGCTAGAAACAATATCATATGAAAGCTTACTGGCACAACCTGGAGATCACAACCACAGTGAAGACATCTGCCCTTGTGCTATGCTACTCTGCTGCTGAGTATGCATGCCCAGTGTGGAACACATCTCATAGTGTGGAACACACTAAAACAGTAGATGTGGCTCTTAATGAGACATGCCGCATTATCATGGGATGTCTGCACCCTACACCACTGGAGAAATTACACTGTTTAGTCGGCATTGCACCACCTGACATCTGCCGGGAAGTAGCAGCCAATAGTGAAAGGACCAAGTCAGTGACATCTCCAGCTCATCCCTTGTTTGGGTATCAGCCAGGACGTCAACGACTTAAATCAAGAAATAGTTTTCTAAGATCTACAGAGACACCTCAGCAAGCAAGAGTCCAAAAGTGGCAAACTCAAACCCAGAACCTCAATCAATGGCTGATACCAAATGAGAGACCCCCCCCCCCCGGGCATACAGAAGACTGGGCGACTTGGAAGGCTACTGTGACGATGTATAACTTTTATTCTTATGGTTATGTGTTGTTTAAACAGTAGTTAATAAATGGTAAGTATGTAGGATTATATTTTGTTAGAGATGGTGGCTGGTGGCTTGAGCTGAGTTGTCATAGCAACGGGGGCGGAGCCAACTGCCTTTTCACGGTGCAGCTGTTTGAAAGTGGCAGTCTGTTGCCGGTGTGCTACAGGGAAAACTGAATCTCTGGGTGGAGATTCAGGGAATGAATTTGTGACCAAAGGGGTTACAGGAAAGGACCCGGTAGTGATAAAACTACAGGGGGTTATTGATTCTGGGTTAAGACTCAAGGTTTGGCTGGGAGCCAATTCTGTTGAATAGGCCTTTTGGCTTATTTGTTTTGTTGGGACAGTTGTCCAGGAAAAATACATCTGCGTATAGAAACCTCTTGAAATCTGTGCCTGAGGTTACTCATGAAACCTTACTAATGTAACCAGTCAAGATTCGTGCCTCTTGTGAAGAAACAATCAAATCTGTTATACACTGCTTGTTCCAATAAAATTGTTACTGTTTTCCTCAAGCCTGGCCTGATACAGTTTCTCTTAAGTCAAACAGCCTGCATAAGAAGTAAAGTCAAGCCAGGGACAGTAAACGCTACGCTATCAAATGAATAAAGCCTTCTGTAATTAATAGTCCCTTTATAAACCAGCTCATAAGCTGATATTGATCATTGCCCGGCTTTCCTCACAGAGTAGGTGGCAGTAGTTTTACGCCACCTTTACAGCTACAAAGTGGAATCCACGACATGCGAGTGTGGAGAAAAGCAAACTACAGACCACCTGCTGCAATGCAACCTGAGCCCTGCCACATGCACAATGGAGGACCTTCTTGCAGCAACACCAGAAGCACTCCAAGTGGCCAGATACTGGTCAAAGGACATTTAATCAACTACCGAGCTTGCAAATTTTGTTTTGTGTCTGTTTGTTTTGTTCTGTTAGAAATGTAATACTATTGTCTGGTTACAATTGTCTGGTTGATGAGACTATGCTCAAAAAGACACAAACAACAACTGGGATTTGAGACCTGCTTCTCTGCAGTTTTCCCCATTGGCCCATAACTCTATACTTTTAAAAAACGTATAAAGAGGTTTAAAAGGCAGGACTTGTTTTAACTTATCTTAATATTGGCTCTCCACATTTGTGAAGGTTCAGGGCCAGGAAGCTGCATCAAAGTGCAAAAAACATAAATTTAAGCCCGCTGTTGTTGTTGTTTTCCACCCAAGACTTCTCTAAGCATTTCTAGATCCTCCAGTATGATACCATTTGACCATAGAATTATGCTAGAAAACTTAAGAAATGCCCAGGAACACACACACACACTCCATTCAAGGTAGGAGTGGAGGTGGCATAAATGATCCAATCCAAAGGAAGTAGAAGGATGTCACTTTTGCTGTCTTGGCTCCATCCAGTGGAATCCTGGGATTTCTAGTTTGGCAAGGCACTTGTGATGTCTGTCAATAAGGTCCAGACTAGCTTCCTTTTGGGGTAGCAGGCAAGATAATTCCAGGTTCCTAACCTCAATAATCCTGAACTATTGAGTTACAAATACTCAATGACGAATCCCAGGATTCTAAAGGATGGAGCCATGACACTTAGAGCAGAATCAAACTGCTGTAACTGTCGGATGTGGATACACCTCAAAATAAATTACCCTTCCTAAGCAACAGCATGGATCATGTTTGAAGTGTCCTGGTGGTGTTATAAGTACAGTTATAGCTGTCTCTGGGAGACTTAGGTTTGGTGGAAACAGTTGTGTCCTCCTGGGTCCCAATGACAGCTTCATGTCTCCAGTGGTTGGAAACACTCCCCTTTTTCAGAATTGTTCAGGCAACATATTAGTCAATGACCAAATTGATTGGGAGACCCTGGGAGCCAGAGCTCCAAAAGGTAACTTTCTCAAACACTGGCCATGTCTCCCCTATGCAGGCACTCTTTCGCTATGCAGAGCTGGCGAAAGAGAAGCTGCATTTATTTCAGCGTTTCTCAACCTGGGGGTCGCGACCCATAGAGGGGTCGCCGGGCCATTTCGGAGGGGTCGCCGCGCCATGTCCATTGGCCCCGCCCCCTCCACCAGACTGCGCAGTGCTGCCTTGCTTGCCTGGCTGTCGCCAGCTTTCGCCGCTTGCCAGGACCGACAGGAGGCGTGAACCAGGCAAGGGGCTTCCCACCAGGGCAGGCCAGGCTGTGCTGCCTCCCCTGCCAGGTCTGGCAAGCGGCAAAAGCCAGGAGAGGAAAGCAGCACTGCGTGGCCTAGCCTCGCGGGTATCCCCTCGCCTGGCTTGCGCTGCTTACCAGGCTCGATGGACGGCGCGAGCCAGGGGCGGGGCTTCCCGGCAGGCCAGGCCACGTGGTGCTGCTTTCCTCGCCTGGCTTTTGCCGATTGCCAGACCCGACGGGCAGCGTGAGTCAAGTGAGGGAGAAGAAAAGGGAGGGAAAAGGAAGGAAAGAAAGAAGAAGAGAAGGAAAGAAAGAAAGAGACAATGATGGAAAGAAAGAGAGAGAAGGGAGAAGGAAAGGGGAGGAAAAAAGGAAAGAAAAAGAGAGCGGGGGAAGAAAGAGCGAGGAAGGAAAGAAAGAGAAGGAAGGAAGGCACCTGGGGCTGCAGGGCTGGCAGGCAGCGGGAGGCGCTCCTAGTCTTTGGGCACTCTCCTCTTGCTGCTCCTGTTGCCCCCAGATGGGAAACCAGCACCAGCAGCCAAGCCAGCAGCAGGGCCAAAGGGCAGCAAGAGGAGAGCAGCCGAAGACGAGGAGCGTAGTGAAGAGAGACAGATGCTCCTCCCGCTGCCTTCCAGCTCTGCAGCCCCAAGTGCTTTCCTTCCTCGCTCTTTCTTTTTTCCTTCTCAGTTTATTTCTTTCCTTCTTTTTTCCAATCTTTTCCCCTTCCTTCCTTCCTTCCTTCCTTTCTTCCTTCCTTCCTTCCTTCCTTCTGCCGTAATCCCTTCCTTCCTTTCATCTTTCCCTTCCTTCCCTCCCTCCCTCCTTCATTCCTTATTTTCCTCTGCTTGGCCCCTCCCTCCCTCCATTCAGACCCAGCTCCACCCCTCATCCTCGCCCTTCGCAGCCATTGGGGGGGGGGGGGGAGAGAAAACGGTAGCAGCAGGGCCAAGGGGCCATGGATGCAGGAATCTCATCCCTCTGCCTCCATGCGCCTCTCGAGTGCACCAGTATTCCAATTCCAGGATATCAGGTTTTTGTGCCAAATTTGATAAAGATCCAACATTGTTTGAGTTCAAAGTGCTCTCTGGATGTAGGCAAAGGCCAATGCCCTTCCATTGACTATTATTATTATTATTATTATTATTATTATTATTATTGCTCCTGCAGTAATTCTATCTTCCTGTGTGGCAGAAAGAAGAGGCTGGACTACATGACCTTTGGGGTTCCCTTTCAATTGCATGAGTCTTATAATACTACATAATAATAACAATACACATTCTATATTCCTGCCTGGTATAAAGGAGGGGGGTGGACTAGATGGTCTTTGGGGGTCCCTTCCAACTGAGAATAATAATAATAATAGTAGTAGTAGTAATGTATAATAATAAAATAGTAACTCTTATTTTCCTGCCTGGCCTAAAAGAGGGGCTGGACTAGATGACCTTTGGGGTCCCTTCCAACTGAGAATAATAATAATAATAGTAATAGTAATGTATAATAATAAAATAGTAACTCTTATTTTCCTGCCTAGGATAAAAGAGGGGGCTGGATTAGATGACCTTTGGGGTCCCTTCCAACTGAGAATAATAATAATAATAATAATAATAATAATAATAATAATATTGTATAATAATAAAATAGTAATTCTTTTCCTGCCTGGCATAAAAGAGGGGCTGGACTAGATGACCTTTGAGGTCCCTTCCAACTGAGTCTAATAATAATAATAAAATAGTAACTCTACAACTCCCAAATGTCAAGGTCTATTTTCCCCAAACTCCACCAGTGTTCACATTTGGGCATAATGAGTGCTTGTGCCAAGTTTAGTCCAGATCCATGGTTGTTTGGGTTCATATTTGCTCTCCAGATGTAGGTGAACTATATCTCTCCTAAATCTCTGCCAACCCCCTCCAGTATTTTTTTTTGTTGGTTATGGGGGTTCTGTGTGCCAAGTTTCGTCCAGGTCTTTCATTCGTTGGGGGTCTCAGTTGTCTGTGGAAGTCAGAGCTGAATCTGTTGAAGGTACTGCAAAGCCCATCATCCATTGTCCATACTCCCCCAAACATGTTTTGGTGATTAATCTCTATGCTTTAATTATGTTCAATTTGTAATGATGAAAATACATCTTGCATATCAGATATTTACATAACGATTCATAACAGTAGCAAAATTACAGTTATGAAGTAGCAATGAAAATAATTTTATGGTGGGGGGTCACCCCCCCCCCCCACACACACACACCATAAAAGGAACTATATTTAGGGGTCATGGCATTAGAAAGGTTGAGAACCACTGACTTAGATGAAGGGTTAAAAGGCAGGATCATCAAGTTTGCAGATGACACCAAATTGGGAGGGATAGCCAATACTCCAGAGGACAGGAGCAGGATTCAAAACGATCTCGACAGATTAGAGAGATGGGCCAAAACTAACAAAATGAAGTTCAACAGTGACAAATGCGAGATACTCCACTTTGGCAGGAAAAACAAAATGCAAAGATACAGAATGGGGGATGCCTGGCTCGAGAGCAGTACGTGTGAAAAAGATCTTGGAGTCCTTGTGGACAACAAGTTAAACATGAGCCAACAATGTGATGTGGCGGCAAAAAAAGCCAATGGGATTTTGGCCTGCATCAATAGGAGCATAGTGTCTAGATCTAGGGAAGTAATGCTACCCCTCTATTCTGTTTTGGTTAGACCACATCTGGAATATTGTGTCCAGTTCTGGGCACCACAGTTCAAGAGAGATATTGACAAGCTGGAATGTGTCCAGAGGAGAGCGACTAAAATGATAAAGGGTCTGGAGAACAAGCCCTATGAGGAGCAGCTTAAGGAGCTAGGCATGTTTAGCCTGAAGAAGAGAAGGCTGAGAGGTGATATGATAGCCATGTATAAATATGTGAGAGGAAGCCACAGGGAGGAGGAAGCAAGCCTGTTTTCTGCTTCCCTGGAGACTAGGACACGGAACAATGGCTTCAAACTACATGAGAGGAGATTCCATCTGAACATGAGGAAGAACTTCCTGACTGTGAGAGCCGTTCAGCAGTGGAACTCTCTGTCCCGGAGTGTGGTGGAGGCTCCTTCTTTGGAAGCTTTTAAACAGAGGCTGGATGGCCATCTGTCAGGGGTGATTTGAATGCAATATTCCTGCTTCTTGGCAGGAGGTTGGACTGGATGGCCCATGCGGTCTCTTCCAACTCTATGATTTTATGATTCTATGATTCCATTGCAAACCCACAGGGAAAGCCCAGCTCATAATCTATCTACTCCTTTCCAAAAGGGGAAGAAATCACGTAGAAACCCATAGGGACTGCATTTATGAAGAAGGGGAATGGAAAAACTAAGGCCATCTGGGTGCATACAATACTTTCCATGATTTCACCCTCAACACAATTCAGGGCCAGAAAAGAAATGTTATAGCAATGTACGTATTTTTATTTCTGTAAGGTGTGCGCCCCCTTGTGGTGAACAGAATTTTTGCAAACCACTCAACTGAGAAAAGAATGACAGTTTCTTTTATTGAGTTGATTGATCATTTATTAATCCATTTGGGTTTGTGAGTGAGAAGTAATTTTTTTGCAAATAAATTTTTATTAAGATATCATAAACTACAATGAAAGAGGGAGAATAATTTGAAGAAGATAGAAAAGTAGGAAAATTGAGAAAAAAAGAACACATATCACCAAAAAAGAAAAAAAAGGAATATATATATGTGTGTGTGTAAAAAAAGGAAAAACATAACAGTGAAAAATTAAAAATAAAAATAAAAATTGGACTTCCTTCTGATTCTGCCCGTACATTTTCTTTTTGTCAATCCCTTTTATGTTTTCAACCTTGTGTGTTTTCATTACCACTTCTGTTTGTCTTTAAGTCTATATTCCATATAATCTTCAATTATTAACCAATTTGTCTGTTTTATTGGATTGCCTGTGTTCTTTTTTAATAAAAAAGTTAATGTGTCCATGTCCTTGATCTCATTTATCTTTTCTAACCACTGGAATTTCGCTGGTACTTCTTTCTGCTTCCATAATTGCACAAATACGATTCTGGCAGCCGTTGTCAAATACATAAATAAAATGTCTTCATTTGTATCCAAGCTAATATCACCATCTATGATGCCCAATAAATAGTATTCAGCTTTTCTCGGGGAATTTTTTCTTAAATATTATTTTCATTTCTTCATGAATGCCTTTCCAATATTTCTGAGTTTTTTCACAACTCCACCATAAATGGAAAAAACTTCCATCATGTTCATTACATTTCCAGCAAATTTTTGATACTTCTTTATACATATAATTTAGTTTCACTAGTGTCATATACCATCTATGGAACATTTTCATCCAGTTTTCTTTGAGATCAGTAGCATAAGTATACTTAAGTTTTTTGTTCCATATTATTTCCCAGTCTGCCAATGCTATCGGTTTTTTGAAATTCTCCGCCCACTTTAACATACAATTTTTTATTAATTCAGTCTCCGTGGACCATTCTAGCAGCTTGTCATATAATTTTGTTATACATTTTGTTTCCGTTTTAAGGATTTTATCCCAAAACTCTTCCTTAGTTTGAAATCCTGGTTTTTTGTCTTGGTTATATTGTTCTTTTATTTGTAAATAGTTCAGCCAGGTAATTCTTGGATAGCTTTGTTTTATTCCTTCATGTGATTTTAACCCCGTTGTACCTTGTTTTAAAAGTTCTTTATGTGTTGGCCAAGTAGTCCAATCTAATAGCCTTCTCTGTTTGGCTTCCATTGGGGAAGTCCAAAGAGGGGTTTTTGAGTAAAAATAATTTTTATATCTATTCCAAATTCTAAGTAAAGAGGAGCGGACAAAGTGATTACCAAAGTTTCTTTCCTTCTTCTCTTTTCCGTACCATACATAGGCGTGCCATCCGACCCGAAGGTCATGACCCTCCAATGTCAGGAGGTTTTCTTTCTTCAATTTTATCCAATCTTTTATCCAGATCAGGGCACATGCTTCGTGGTACAGCTTAAAATTAGGTAGGCCAAATCCTCCTCTATTTTTATTTTTTTTTTGTCAGTCAGTACTTGATATTTTATTCTGGACTTTTCCCCTTTCCAAACATATTTTTAAAAGGTCCTTATTCCACTCATTGAATTTCTTGATATTCCTGATTATAGGTATATTTTGGAATAAATAGAGCAATTTTGGGAGAACTGACATCTTAATCAGTGCAATTCTTCCCATCAAGGAAAGGTTTAGATATTTCCACTTCTCCAGATCTTTTTTTAATTTCATTCCAAAGTTTTTCATAATTATTAGATAAAAGCTGACCATTTTTAGCAGTAATCCAGATGCCTAAGTATTTAATCTTGTTTACTATTTGGAGGCCTGAGATTCTCCTTAGTTCTTCTTGTTTGTCCTTTGCCATGTTCTTTGTTAGAATTACAGTTTTATTTTTATTTACTTTAAATCCAGCCAAATTCCCAAATTCTTCAATAATATTTAACCAGTTCTTAATATTCTCCCGTGGATTTTCAATTATTCCAATTATGTCATCCGTGTAGGCTCTGGCCTTGTATTTTTGTTTCCCAACCTTTACCCCTTTGATTTTATCCTCTTCTTTTATCTTTTTCATCAAAATTTCTAACGACATTATGAAAATCAGGGGGGAAATGGGGCAACCTTGTCTGGAACCTTTTTCTATTTTAAATTCTTCTGATGTTTGTTCATTTATTTGGATTCTGGCCTTTTGATTCTTATAAATTTCTTCTATAGCTGTTATAAATTGAAAACCCAGATCCATTTCTTTCATAAGAGTCTTGAAAAAGTCCCAGTTTAGATTATTGAACGCCTTCTCCGCGTCGACCGCGAGGAAGGCCACTTCCTTTTGGGGGTTGGCTTCATAGTATTCAATCATATCCACCACTATTCTCATAGTGTCTTTCATATTTCTTTTGGGTAAGAAGCCAACCTGCTCTTCCCCTATCCAATTGTTTAAAATGTTCTTTGATCTTTGGACCAGAATATTTGTGAAAATTTTGTAATCCACGTTCAGGAGTGAAATTGGTCTATAATTTCGTACATCCAATTGGTCAGACTGTTCTTTATGAATTACTATTATTTCAGCTAGATTCCATGTCTCTGGGATTCCCTGGTTCTGGAAAACCCCATTCATTACTGTTTTTAGCATTGGCATAAGCTCCTTCTTAAATACTTTATAGTACCCAGCGGTAAAACCATCTGGGCCTGGCGCTTTATTTGCATCCATTTTTCTTATAGCTGCCTCAATCTCCTCCTCTGTGATTTCTTTATTCAAATCTTCTCTTTGGGCATCAGTGATTTTGGAAATATTCAATTTACTTAAATATTCAGCTATGTCCTGTTTTGGAATACCATCATTTACATAAAGCCTTTCATAGCATTCTTTAAATTCCTCCAGAATTCCTTTGTCCGTTGTTACCTCCTCATTTCCTTTCTTAATTTTTACTATTCGTTGTGCTTGTCTCTTTTTCCGAGCTAGTTTGGCCAACCATTTACCGAATTTATTTGCGTATTCAAATTGAAATTGTTTTAAATTTTTTAGCTGTTTAGCTTGATCTATTTCTCTATTAGATTTTTCCTGATGAAACAGTTCAATTTCTTTAAGTATGACTTTATTTCCTGGTTTATTCTTCAATTCATTTTCTTTTATTCTTATTTTATTATAATATCTTTTAGGTCTTTCTGTCTGTGTCTATTGTTTCTGGCATTGTGTTGAATAAGATGACCTCTTAACACAGCTTTAGAGGCATCCCATATCACAGTATGATGCATTCCTGGGATATTATTTATGTATTTATCAATCAGATCTTTATATCTAATTATGTCCTCTTCCTTTTTTTTATTAAGTTCTCATTTAATCTCCATTTCCCTTTTGGTTTCCTTTGATTAAAGATGATTTCTATGGGAGCATGGTCTGAAATATCTCTTGTCAGTATTTATGTCCCAGATTTTCATAGTAATATTTTTAGTTACCCAACACATGTCTATTCTAGACCATGTTTGGTGTCTGTGAGAATAAAATGTGTAATCCTTTTTTGCAGGGTTTTTGCATCTCCAAACATCTTTCAAGTCCTGTTCCTTCTTAAGCTCTAAAAATATTTTGGGTAAGGTAGCCATTGTCCCCTTTGAACCTTTGAACCTTTTTTCCAAGTTTTTGTTTTGTCTAATTGGCTATCAAGTACCCCATTAAAGCCTCCCAGGATTATGAGATCATCAAATTCTGTTTCATCCAAGTTCCCTTTAAGATTTTCCACAAATTTAACTTTAGGACCATTTGGGGTGTATATGTTGCAAATTAATATTCTTTGATTTCCACATATGATTTTAACTGCCACAAATCTTCCCTCCTGATCTTTAAAGGCTAATTCCGATTGTAAATCTTCTTTAATGTATAATGCTACTCCTCTTTTCTTTTTTTCAAAAGAGGAGTAATATAATTTACCCAACTTCTTATTTGTTAGATGAGCTACATGTTTGTGCATGATATGAGTTTCCTGTAATGCCATGATGTCATATTTTTCCTTCTTTAATTTGTTAAACAGTGCTTCCTTTTTTTTTTTTTTTTTGGAGAATTAAGACCATTCACATTTAGAGATATGAATTTTATTTGTCATTCAATTATCATTGTTGATCTTTTCTTGATCTAAGCCAGGGTCATCTCTTTCTTCTTCTGGGTTCGAGGTTTCCTCATCTTTGTTATCCGTTCCTAACATGTCATATTCCGGGGAGTTGAACCTTGCTCTTTTGCTCTTTTTACCTTTTCTCGGAGTTGTAGGTGCTATTTTTTTCGGCATTGCTCCAGCACCTAGTTTACGCTCTTGTCTTGGAGATTTATTCTCAGTCTTTTCTGGGTTTTGATCTTTTATTAATCTCTCATAGAAGTCTTTTGCTTTGTCTATGGATGTCAGCCAGTATTTCTGTTCTTTGAAGGTCATCATTATCCCTTCCGTTTTCTCCCACCTAAATCTGATATTTCTTTTCTTTAGTTCCTCAGTGAGAAAGAGATACTGTCTTCACTTCATTAACGTTGTCTGTGGAAATTCTTTGAAAACCACCACCCCCCCCCCCCCCCCCCAAATTGTAGAGGGATCTTACTGTTGGCTTGCAGCACTTCATCCCTTGTTCTTTTTCTTACAAATTTCACCAAAACATCTCTGGGTGTTTTGTTCTTTCTCGAGTAATTAGTTGAAATACAATATATTTGATCCACTTCTCTTTCCAAAGTTTCCAGAGAGCTCTTCAATGATGTTGCCAATATTTCTAAAGTAATTTGTCTTATATTTTCATTTGGATTTTCCTGTAGATTTCTTAATTTAAGTTGGTTCTCCAGCTCCTTCAGTTCTAAAAATTCTTGATTTCTTTCCAATTTTTGTCTTTGCCTGTCCCAAGTGCTCACTTTTTCTTGCAAAGTCTTCTGAAATTTTTCTTTCTCCTTTGTCTTCATCTTTAGATCTTTTATTTCTTCTTTCATTGTGGATAGATCTTTGTCCACTCTACCGATTTCTTCTTTGAATTCTTTTTTCAATTCATTTTTAATTCAATTTTTAACTCATCAAATTTATTTTGCATCTCCTTATGGTACGTCTCTTGTTTTGCATTCAAATCTTTTATTCCTTTTTCAAAGGATGCCTGTAGGTTGGTCTGTGATGCAGCCAAATTTTGAATTTCTTTTACCACATCCTTCAAGCTCAGTTCTTGTGAACCTTGGGAATTTCTTCTTTGGAGCAAAGACTGATCTATTTTTAATTCTTGTTTTACTTTAGAGGTTGGGTCTTGTTTATTTTTTGGTGTTGCCATTTCTCTATTATTATGCAAGGCTATATTATATAGCAATATTTGAGTCAATGTTATCAATTCAGTGCTGGAGCAATTAATAATTTAAACTCTTCTTTATCTTTCAAATTCTTATTAATGCCAAAAAAATCAGGGCTTATTAATTCATTAGATCACGGCTTGTTAATTCATTAGGCAGTTAATTCATCAAGGTTCTCAAATTATTTCCAAATAATTCCAGATTTATTTTATATTTTATATTTATTTTCCCCTTCTTCTATTATCTTCTAGTCTTCTACGCTGCTCTTCTATCCCTTGCCACTTTTGTCATCTCACGTCCCTCGGTGTCCCGTCTTTGATCTCCTATCACGCTCGTCTTCTTCCGCTTCTCCGCTGGTCCTCCATTGTCTGTCCTCCGCTTCTCCGCTTCTCCATCCGATGTTATCCTGCAATCTTCTTTGATGTCTTCAGTCTCCATTGGTATCCCCCTCCTTCCCTTTCTGTTTATCTTTAAGTTTGTTTTATTCTCCAATTTCCCCTTTCTTCTTCTCTTCTGCCCTTCTTCAGAATGGCGAAATTCCCGTTTCTGCCCTTCTAATATGGCGCTTGCCTCACTTCCGCCCTTCTTCTATTTGCTTCAATATATTCTTCTGCCCTGGCAGCGTCTCTTCCGTTCTCCCTCTCTGGTAGCCCCTCCTTCTTGTCATCACTTCCTCTTTCCGTCTCTGGCGATCTTTGTTTACAAGGAGCACCGAGATAGTCAAAACACCATGGCGCCAAGGTCAGTGTTGTTGTTTCCAAATTTCTTTCATTGGGCTACAGTGAGGCTGCTTCGGATCTATCTTACTTGGGAGAGAGGTTTACTGTGTATTTAAAATGTTGGTCTCCATGAGTAAAGGGAAGGGGGAGATTTTCACATGGACAAATATCCGCTTCCTCTTAATAGTGCAGCCGGCAATCTCTAATTCAATTTATTTTAATTCCCGTTATTCAATTCATTTCAATTCATTTCAATTCATTAAGATTTAGTTCAAATTCTTGGGGTTAAAAGCCCCTTATGTTCTTATTTTCTAGTTTTCTTGTTTCCTTATTCCCGTCTTTGTTTCATCTGTAGCAGAGTCAGTTTTCCAAAATTCTTGTTACTTACCCCTCTTGCCGGGGGATTTATTCTTGTACTTAATTTCTTCTTTAAATGGGGGGAAGACAGTAGTCCCTTCAGGGTTTCCCCCGCTTCCCACGGAGCGATCCGCTACTGTCGGTTCAGTCCCGGGCCCTTTCTGCCCCCGCCCTTGAGGCAAAAGGGACTTCTAGGGTCGTCGGGTGGTCCTGACCAGTTTCGCGTCCCCTCAGCACTCGATCTGGCTGAGGAGGGGAGTTACAGGCTCAACCCAATCGTTCAATGTGGTTCCTCTCTGAGGAGCTTCAGAGAGGTGCTCCTGCCGCCATGCCGCCCCACCGGAAGTCCGAGTGAGAAGTATTTTTTTGTTTTTCAAGATTTTGGGAGGATTCAAGGCATGTTTGGATTCTCCATAGAGAGAGACAGCGTCTCTGTACAATCCCAGTTTTCTCAGCCTTATGAGGTAGGCTAGCATTATTATCCCCATAATAAAGGTAGTTTGTGGACACATTCAAGCTCACTAAAGACCAGAAGTCCAGTGTTTTGTTCCTGTTCTTTCTCGATTTTATTCTGGAGACCCAAACATGTTTTGTTTATCCCAGAACATTTTGGGTCATCTCTTTCTTGAGTCAGAAACTCTTTACAACCAACTTTTCAGCCTGGTTTATTTTAACCCTGTACAGGTTGAGTCCCCCACTTCCAAAATGCTTTGATTTTGGAATATTTGTACATCAAATACCTTAGAGATGGGAGTCAACATTGATCTATGTTTAATAATAAATAATAATAAAACTTTATTTATACCTTGCCACCATCTCCCCAAAGGGACTTGAAGTGGCTAACATGAAGCCAAGCCCAAATAATTACAGTAAGGCAAAATAAAATACACATAAACAGACAATAGCATCACATAAAATGGTTAACAATAATGAAGTAATGCAGTAAAAATAATGACAATAACATAATGGCACAAGGTATAAAATGAAAAAAAAAGTTAAACAAGGAGAGCTGGGCCAAATACAAAGGGTAACATTGTAAAAAAAACAAAACAAAAACAACCCTGGGTGAGATAGATAAATAGGATGCTGTGTCTAGTGGAAGACTTGGGTGGGATAAACAATGAGGTCAATCTTCACTGAGGGATGGGATAAGTGCATCAAAGAGAGAAATTAGTACTGATGCGGGACTAATATTCATGTGAAAAAATATAATGTGCAGATTTGGTAAAGTTGGGAACCCCTTCTCCCAGCACCAACTGCTGCTCTGGGGACAGAATGAAGAAGGGGAGCCAGGAAGACAGTTCCACCATGTCTCCTTGGTCATCAGTTGGGAGCTCCTCCCCCCAGCAACAATATAGTAATATAAACATCCATAGGGACACCAAGGTGCTTGTTTATAAAGCTATTGTCCTCCCAACCCTGCTATATGCCTGCGAAACGTGCACTGTCTACAGACGTCACATGCAACTCCTGGAGCAAGTCCATCAGCGTTGCTTTCGAAAAATCCTACAAGTCTCTTGGAAAGATAGGCAGACAAACGTCAGCGTGCTGGAAGAAGCAAAGACCACCAGCATTGAAGCGATGGTCCTCCGCCATCAACTCTGTTGGACCGGCCACATTGTCTGGCCCTTGAGCACTCTAGCTGGAGGCCAGCTGTGACCAGCAGTGCTGTAGAATTTGAAGAGGCATGAATGGAGGGCAAAAGAGAGAAATGTGCCAAGAGGAAGGTGTGTCAAGCCAACCCAGAATGGGACCACCTTCCACCTGGAAATGGATGCCCTCGCTGCGAGAGGACAAGCAGGTCAAGAATAGGGCTCCAAAGTCACCTACGAACCCACCGCCAGGACACCGAATCTGGAAGACGATCTTCCTCGATCAATGAGGGATTGCCTAAGTAAGTAAGCAATATAAAATACTAATACTGTGCTGTGCTAATAATATAATATATTGTATATAAATATAATATTGATAATAATATTGTAAGGTAATAAATATAATAATGATATGATATAATAATTGTATATTATATATTACATGTAATATTACAAATAATATTGCAGTATAGTGGTATATGCAATATATTAATATATAATACTAATATTGTGTTATGCCAGTGGTTCTCAACCTGTGTGTCCCCAGGTGCTTTGGCCTACAACTCCCAGAAATCCCAGCCAGTTTACCAGCTGTTAGGATATCTGTGAGTTGAAGGCCAAAACATCTGGGGACCCACAGGTTGAGAACCAGTGTTATGCTAACAATTATAATATATTGTATGTAATATAATATTGATAATAATATTGTAATACAATATAATAATACTAATAATACAATATAATAATACTAATAATACAATATAACAATATAATAATTATATATTTTATATTGCAGTATAGTGGTATAGTACAATATAGCAATATTAAATACTAATACAAGTTATATTATGTACATATAACTTGTAAGCTGCTTTGAGTCCCCTTCTGGGTGAGAAGGGTGGGATATAAATGTCATAAATAAATAAATAATGTGGATTTAATATGTGTGGATATGAATGAACTGAATGAAAGGAATGAACGAATGAGAGCTCATAATTCTAGAGACACCATTCTGAAGATTAAGGCTTGCAATGACTACCTGACTGCTGAATTGTAATTAAAACATTCTAATGAGAACAGAAATGGTTGACCTGCTCTAGTAAACTGAGGTAAGAACTGTGACAGTGATAAGAGAAATGTTTACATCTGTTTACATGCGTCAACATTTGCTGACTTGATTAACTTTGGGGGGGGGGGGGGGACAACTTGCTTACATTATCAGAGACATTTCTTAACGTAAGAAATGTTTACAAGATTCCTTACGTTAAGAAGGAAGTCAACACAAGGCTCCTTACATTTACCAGCACCAATAACTGAGATGAAGCCAGGATGTTTCAGGCTAGAAAAACATCTATAATTCATTTGCAATGTTGAAACAATATCAGCAAGAAATATTGCTATATAAGAGATCGTATTAAAATCCAAAATTGTGACAGACCAGAGGAGTCTGGCCCACCCGCCATGTTCTATTGAAAGAGATGGCGAACCTTCTGAGTGATAGACCTGCAATGAAATGCAGAGTCTGGTTGCTGCCTCCTTCTCAGGTTGAAAGAAGTGCGTTTCAGAAAAGTTTGGCATTTTGCCATTTTAGAAGTTTGGGAATCGTGTGTTGACAGGCTGTAGGGAAAGCAGGACTGGCCTAAGCAGGTATCTCCAAAGAGAGAGAAAGGATATGGTAATATTTGAATTAATGAGAATGAATGAATGTGTATGAGTAATGTGAATACTGAGTAAAAAGGTAATTTCCCTTTGTTTGTTAGCCAATGTAACTGTAGGTTGTTTGTGCACTCAGTGTAGTTACATACAATATATATTATTGTATGTCTAAATGTGGTTTAGACACTGTTTCTCTTACTGGAAAATTGCAATAAAAAGAACCTAGAAAAGTTATTCATAATACATGCAGCCCAAATGCAATTTTGTATACTAATTTTTGTGCCCAAGATGACATTTGCAATACATTGAGTAATTGGAAAGCAACAGCCTCACTCTCTCAGCCACCTATGTTTTGGATTTTGGAGTAATTTGCATTTCCAGGTAAGGGAAACCAGTATAAAATTGGAACAGAACAGGATTTCCATTCAGTCTTAACTGGAGAGGACAATGATTGACCTTTGGTCCCAAAGGCTGAGAGATGCCATCGAAAGCCCCGACCTTGAGGTTCAAATTGTGGTGATTATAGAGTGCATTTACACTGTCGAATTAATACAGTTTGATACCATTTAAGCAGCTATGTATGGGTGTTATGGAATCCTGCAAGTTGTAGTTTGACATGGTCGAACTACAACTCCCAGGATTCCATTGCATTGGGTCATGGTAGTTAAAGTGATGCCAAACTGCATTAACTCCACAGGGTAGATGCACCTTTAATTTGTATTTTAAAGTACCTAGATAAGATATTACATAACCCATTTTTGTGGATTGGCCTCAGCGTCTTCAATGGTTCCTTCAAAGCTCCAGCCAAAACAGATAGTTAATTCGCTTCTATTCTGATGTGAAAGATTCAACTGCTCCAAGGCTGAGGTAAGATTTTAATCAAGGTTGTTATGATACTGGATGGAAATAGCAGCATAAACTTTTTATGCTACCGGAGGAGAGTTTTTGTGTGTTGTGACACAATCAAGGAGTAAGGAACAGCCAACCGACAAGGGAGAGCCCTTCGTTAAATACAGATGGCTCACAACAAAGTGCCAAAATGCAAAGAGAGAGGTGGGCCATTTTGCAAAGGAGGCTTTATAACACACTAGCTTGGGTCCCTGGCATTGCTTGGGTTATGTGAAAAAGTCAGTTTTGATTGAACAAAATACATAATGTTGTGGGTGAACTACAACTCACATCATGCCAGGTTAACCCCAAAAAACTCCATCAGTACTTAAAGTGTGTTATGTTGGGCAAGTTTGCTCTAGATCATCATCGGTGGGGTTCAGTGTCTCTCTGACTGTAAGGTAAACTATAACTCCAACTATGGTGAGTCTATTCCCTTAAACCCCTCCAGTAGGTTGCATTGGTCATGGGGGTTCTGTGTGCCAAGTTTGATCCAGGTCCATCATTGGTGGAGGTCACTGTTTCTCTGGTTGTGGGTGTCAAATTTAGTCCAGATCTATCACCTTTTGGATTCAGAGTGCTCTCTGGATATAAGTGAATTCTCTCTAAAGCACTCCAGCATTTTTTTTGCTGGCTATGGGGGCTCTGTGTGCCAAGTTAAGTCCAATTACATATTTGGTGAAGTTCACACTGCTCACTGATTGTAGATGATGAATTATACATCCCAGTATCTACAACTCTAAAATGTCAAGGCCAATTTCCCTCAAAACCTACCAGTATTCATATTTGGGCAGATTGGGCATGCATGCCAAGTTTGGCCCAGATCCATCATTGTTTCGGGTTCATAATGCACTCTAGATGCGGGTGAACTACAACTCCCATAAATCCCTCCAAAGACCTCCAGTATTTTTTGTTGGTGACGCGGGTTCTGTGTGCCAAGTTAGATCCAGGTCCATCATTGGTGTAGGCCAGAGTGCTCTTAGATTTCAGGTGAACTATACATCCCAGTACCTACAACTCCTATATAAATCAAGGTGAATTCTCCCCAAACCTCTCTAGTATGTTCTGTTGCTGATCAATTCCTCTGTTTACTGTGTGCCATAGAAAAGAATAGGAAATGGTTAAGGGAGAGGCAGTGGGCGGGGTCATACAAATTCCACACCAAAGGAGAGAGTCAGAAACACTGGGATGTCTGTGGTGGAGGAAACACATAAAATCTAGGATGAAAATGTCCCTGTATGAAAGCCTTGACTTGGGTGATGGGCAGTATGTTGTTTGTGAAGGACATTGGCAGGGCTCTTGTACATGTTCAAGGCACTCACTATAACCTGCAATGTCATTGGGAGTGAGGGCCTTTGGTGTCTCCTGGGTGTTGGGAATTATAGGTGTTTGTGGAGGCAGGAGCTTGTCTGTATAAGTCAACAACTCAGCCACACACACATATACATTTTCACTTTTATTATGTGGATAGATAGATAGATAGATAGATAGATATAGATTTAAGAGAAGAGAGTCTGAGACCTGCAGGAAGACGTTCATCAAGAGAGGAAAAGTGGCATCATGGGAGGTGCATGCATGATGCAAAATCCCTCTCCTCCAACATTTACCAGTTAAGAACCAACACTTCTGTGGGTATGTCACACTACAATGAAGCAAAAAGGGTTGGCAATAGGGGGCAAGAGTCATGTAAGAAAAAGGACATGCACAACTAATATTTTTTTTGCAGGCAAACCATAAGATGTATGTTCTTGGGAAGGGCAAGACTCAGCCCCTCCTTTCCTCTCCCTCTTGTTGAATTAAACTGAGGACCTTATCATACTGGGATATATTCTGTTTGTCGGGAATGAAGCTGTTATTATAATAAAAATATATACTTTTGGGCTCTCGAAGGGATACCAGTGTAGGAAGGAACTGCCACAATCAGGGAATATGCTTGCGTCAACATTTACTCCAACATCATTGACCACAGCTCCCAAAATGCATAGGCTGCCATGATCAGTTTGCTCCGGATTCACCTGTTTCAGTAGAACATGGAAATGCTATTTTATGGGGTTACAAAATCTATCCATTTGGGATGACATGTATAAAGATAGGATAAATCAGATCTCAGTCGCTGCCACCAATTATAAGGAATCTAGCAAATTGATCTCAATCACTGGAGACCAAATTATAAAGATCTATTCAGATCACTAATCAATGCTGTAAAACAATATAATGGATCCAATCAATCCACTGACACCAATATGTAGAGCGGCCACCAATTGTCAAGGGTTAACCAAATTTTAAAGGGCTTATTTACTTTGAAAGGAACTATTCTTATGTTTAACAGGGAGAAATATTAACTGTGTAAGTTTTTACTGTATAATGGGTGATGACTGAAGATTATTGAAACTGTTTCTTCTAGCTTGGCTGATGCTGCTAAATTTCTATTTTTAGGGCTGAGAGAAACCAAATAACACACTTCTTTGTGATACAATGCTGTTGAGTTCTTCAGAGAAGTTATATCTAATATACCCACACACAGTCTGTGGTAGTGTGAAAATAGAATAGAACTTTATTAAACAATCTTGAAAAAAATATTTCAGGCACAAAAAAAACTTGTCGGTTGCATTCAATAGTACAGTGCTTGGATTCAGTTACGGTCACAACTTTAAACTTGGAATTTACTTTCCCCTCAAAATAGATTTCTTCACTACAAACAGCCCTACAAACAGGGTCTGTCTAGAAAATAGTCCTTCCTCTGAAGTAACTATCTAAAATCTATTTTCAAGTTAGACTCCTCACTAAATCTTCACTACTATTCTTATTCTACAACTGCTCTCCCTAACTAACCCCTCCAACTCCTCTCTAGCACACCAGCCTCAGTCTCCTTTTAAAACGCTACTTTTTTTCCTCTCAGCTTCTCCTAAACTCTGCCCCCTTTCTCTACACCAATCCCGGCCATTCCCTGTTGTCTAATGCCTAAGACACGCCCCCCTGCTCTGAACTACACTCAAGATGGCGTCTCCCTTCTCCAAAATGGCTGCTGATGCTTCGCCTTGCCCATTTCCTATTTTTCTAAGCTTACATGCTTTTCCAGGCCCTGCATCCTGGCAGTAATAATGTAAGGGTTCTTCACAACATGCTGGGAGACATAGTCCAAAAAAGTAACCTGCTCAAGTTCTGGGTGTGATTGACCTATTACACCTGTTGAAAAACCAAGAGCAAGAAAAAGTCACTGTTTGTACTAAAGTTTCCAGAACCTGGCACAGCTACCTGGAGGTGGGGATTGTGGAAGCTTTTTTTTTTTTTTTGATCGTGTCAGGAGCATCCTGTTGTGAGAGAATTGGCGTCTGCAAGGACATTGCCCAGGGGACGCTGGATGATTTTTGATGTTTTATCATCCTTGTGGGATGCTTCTCTCATGTCCCCGCATGAGGAGCTGGAGCTGATAGAGGGAGCTCATCCGCCTCTCCCCGGATTCAAACCTGCGACCTGTCGGTCTTCAGTCCTGCCGGCACAGGGCTTTAACCCACTACGCCACCGGGGGCTCCAATTGTGGAAGCTGCAGTAGTCCAAATGCTGAATGTGCTCAAACTGGGCCTGGTCCAACAACTTCGCCAAGCTGACCTATTGAAAAGTGCCTTTTTGGACTATAGATCCCAGAAGCCCACATTAGTAGCCAGGTAAGTGGTGGGGATTCTGGGAGTTGTCATCCACCTAGACTGTAAAAATGGTAAGTATGAGAGAAAGAGAAAAAGAGAGAGAAAGAAACGGTCACTCGGCCACCAGTGGAAGGATGGAGATGTATTAGTTAGTAGTCAGGGAACATTTCGCTTGCTAAGTAAGTTGCGCTCAAAATTGAGGCTTCAGAATAGAAGCCAAAGCTTTTTATAGCTGCACTCTGAGCCAGGGAGAAACGCTTTGGTAGCAGAACCTGGTTCCATTCAGGCACGGCATACATCACGTTCCCTTGGATGGAATGGTTGGGCAGAGGACGCTTTCATGGGCAGGAATGCATTACACTTTGTTCACATATGACTGCACATCCATCACAGCAATATCATTACCAAATCTGCAGACAATACAATCATGGTGGGGCTTCTTATCTCTGAAGGTGATGAGCCTGTCTATTGGGACGAGGTGGATCAGCTACTCTCGTGGGACAACAATCTGGTGCTTAATATCAGTATGACCAAGGAGCTCATAGTGGACTATAGGAAGAGCACTTAGTCAATCCGTTCCTCAGCTTTTGCGCGGATCACAACATCTTCTCTATTCACCTAAATTTGTGTCTATTTTGAGCACGAGTTGACCAGTGTACCATTTTACAATCATGTTAGTCTCTTGCATAATAGGCCATAGGGAATGAATCAGACCATTGGGCAGGAGGACACCAAGAGGTCTATCCATCCCCACAGATACCATGTTGCCGTGCTGTTGCGCCATCACCCATCCGTTCTGCGCATCATGTGGCCTGCAAAGTGATGTTTGAGTTGGGCAACATGGCATAGAGGATCTTTTCCTTTTGATACTTTCCAAACATCCTTGTTGGGCAGTCTCTCTGAATTTGGAGTGACATCCCAACTAGCCGTCTTTCGAGGGAGGCATATGTGACCTGTAGTTGTTCTGAGAGAGCTTTTGATGTTGTCCATGCACCATTGCATAGGGCAGGTAGCACCGTCGAGTTGAACAATTGAGCTTGTAGAGATGTACTTCCAGTTGAGTCCGCAGCGGCTTTCATGGAATTGTAAGCAGGCCATCCTGCATTCCCGTGTCTGTTCAACTCCGGCTTCAGGTCATTCCTTGATGTTAACAGCTTTCCAAGGTATTCTTCTACATTATTGAGGTTGGTGTCATCTACTGTTACTGGAGCACCACCTGCGAAGTTGTTTTGGAGTACCTTCATCTTCTGCATGTTCATCTTTGATCCAACTAACTGACTTCTCCTACAAAGCTCGCTAAACATGCTGGAGGTTTCTGAGGCTGTATGCGTGATTAAAACTACGTCATTGGTGAATTACAGGTGATTACGTTTGCACCCATCGATGAGTATACCTTTGTCTGATCAATTACAACCTCCTGTTACACTTTCCAGAACAGCAGAAAAAAGATTAGGTGAGATAGGATCACCTTGGCATACCTTTTTCTATAGGTATAACAACTTCTTGTACAAAAGACATTAGCATTGTTGTATATCCTTTATAGCATGCTTGGATGATGTTGATCTACTCTGCCTGTACTTCTGGCTCTCTCAGACTGGTTCTAAGCTGTCGAATGCCTTCTTGTGGTTGACAAAAGTGAGGACGAGCACCATCTGGTATTCACAGGCAGCTTCTAATATTCTATTAACAGTCTATTAACGGTGGAGAATGAGTGTTGGAGTCCAGCTTGTTCAATTCTAGGAAGAACAGACCAGAAATCCAGGCCTTGGTCATAAATAGAGACCAAGCAGAGTGGGTGGCCAGTTTCCTGTTTGTCATTGGGAAGGAGGATCTGGCCTAGACACTTGACTTGATTTGAGGTTAGTGGCTGCTTCTTGATCTGCCCATGGAAGAGGTGCGGGAGTTAGGAATGCATGCTGGGTTGGAATTAATGAGATCATTGGCTCTGTTCCTGCCTGTCTGGAATAGGACAATGGGCTTTGGCTGGCCACACAATGGGTGCGAGCAGTGTTGGCACAGCCTCAATGGAGACCCCAGGGAGAGGGTCTGATCTGGCGATCAGGATGAGGAAGTGTTCCAAGGGACAGAGTTAGATATAATATAGGGGAAGACCCATGGCTCTTCTTATGCCCATTATTGGGATATTGTGAGGGGACGATGTCTTTTCCTAGGCTAAATGGTAATTCCCTGGGGTGTATGAGATGCATGTGCAACTTTTGTGAATTCAGTTGAAAGTTGCCTGAAACTGGGGGAAAGGTGATTGCAGATCCCATTGTGGGTTTTGGTGTCCATTTCGGGGTTATGGTTTTGAAAAGACATAGGTTGGAATAATTTGCTTTTGCTTAACAAATAATCAAAAACTTCCTATTGATAACTGCTAAATTTTAACTACTTAATTACTTAACAAGTGTATTCAGTTCAACAATTGCAAGTGTGTATGGACCACTGCTTTGATTTGCAAAACAACACTGTATATTGCTAATTGCCACAATAAGGCAAATTGGTATTGATCACTGCTCTGTGTCTCACCTGAAAGTTAGTTAAGTAAAACTATAATTATGTTTTGATATTGTGTTGTTATTAATGTTAATATATTTTATTTGTATTTTATGTGTTTTTTAGCACTAATATTTACTTTTTTATTTGTGATATTTGTATACTGCCCTTCTCAACCCCGAAGGGGACTCAGGGTGATTCACAGTGATGTTGTTTATAAAAACTTTGAAAATGTTGAAACTTGGCTGGCTAAAAGTGGCAAATGTGTTCTACCATTGTTGCACGTTTCATCCTAATAGCTGCAACAACCCCTGAAGTTTCCCCAATTATAGTAATTATGCGCAATTACTATAACGAAGAAGTAATGAAATGTTGTTACTCTCATCATAGTAATGCAATTTTTACTAGCAATACTTTAGAAACAATTTAGAATGAAATGCTAGCACCCCTAATTTTGTAATGACTTTTGAAACATTTTTATCAATCACTCATGCCTAGTACATACATATTGATGTGTATATACAAATATACAAATAGCCTCTTAAACATTGTACACATTTATGTAGCATTGTTCAAAACATCAACAACAACAACAATCAAAGACTGAATGTAATGAGAGGTGAATTTGGGGGCCATTTTTTGTATTCTTGACCAGAAACGGTTTGCCAGCTCACCTATGCTCTGCCCTCTGCACCACATTGGATCTACATTTAAGAATGTGTTAAGTATTAATTCTTCCCAGTCCCCCCACCCTGCTTTTAATGCCACCATCACAGAGCCTTTTAGAGCAATCACTGAAGTGTGTTGGCCTATGTTAATGGAGAATGTGGAATGCATTAAGCCGTGAATCCATTACATTGATTAAACCATGAAAGATTGCAGGCCTAATTAAAATGATTAACTGTGACGATGTGTAAATTTTATTCCTTTGGTTATGTGTAGTTTGGACAGTGGTTTAGGGACGGTAAGTATGTAAGATTATGTTTTGTTGGAGAGAGAGTGGCTTGATGGTAGCTGTGTTGCCATAGCAATGGGGGCGGAGCCAACTATCACTTCAGGGTGCAGCTTTGAAAGTGGCAGTCTGTGGCCGGTGAGCTACAGGAAGAGACTGATTTCTCTGGTGGGAGAAACAGGGAATTAGTCAGTGGCCGGTGAGCTACTGAGAGAACACTGAATCTTTTGGTGGAGATTCAGGGAATCTATTGGTGACCAAGTGGTTGCAGAGAAGGACCTGGTACAGGGGGTTGTTGATTCTAAATTAAGAATCAAGGTTTGGTTGGCTTTAAGCCTGTTGTGCCAGCTGTGAAACCTTATGAAGTGTTTGCCTGAGTTTACTCATGAAACCTTTCCAATGTATCCATCAAGATTTGTGCCTCTTTTGAAGAACAGTTATACATTGTTATACTCCTGTTAAAATAAACTTGTTACTGGAGGGGAGCCGAAACCAGAACTGGATACATCATGGACCATCATCAACCTGACAGACAGACAACTCTCTGAAGACCAAGTATCCATACTAGCGAAAGGAGGAAACTTTGCTGTAACCGCCACCAGGATCCCAGTAGAAAACATCATTGCCAATGTCGAATCAGCAATTTACCGCCTCCCAGAGGAGGAAGCAGAAGAAGTACGAGCAGAAGCAGCAAGGATCCTGAAAAAGGCAAAACTCCCCTCCAGTAACATTACTAGGAAGGAAAGAGAAGCCATTAGAGACCTAAATTCAGATCCTGATATCCTCATTCTGCCAGCAGACAAGGGGAATGCCACAGTCATCATGCATACAGAGCAATACAAGGAGAAGATCAGAAAACTCCTGGACCCTACTATATACAGAAAACTTAAGCAAGACCCAACGTCCAAAATAACCAGAAAAACCAACACTCTAATTAAAAACTCCTCAATCAACTTCGACATACGACAGCAGTTATGTAAATCGGAAGCCCTTCCACCCAGGCTTTATGGACTCCCCAAAATCCATAAGGACTCCACCCCACTCAGACCAATCGTGAGTGCCATTGGGTCCCCCACATATGACTTAGCCAAATTTCTTGCTGCACAGTTACAAAGCCACATTGGGCTCACAACACACTACATCAAGGACTCAGCCCACTTCATTGAAAAAATCAGCAATCTCAAGCTAAATACAAATGACAAACTGATCAGCTTCGATGTGGTGTCTCTATTTACCATGGTCCCAGTTGCAGACACCATGGCACTCATCAACCAGAGGTTCCCAGAAGACATCACGGCGCTATTTCACCATTGCCTCACCACCAGCTATTTTCAGTGGGACAATGAATTCTACGAACAGAAAGATGGAGTAGCTATGGGGAGCCCTCTCAGCCCAGTCATAGCTAACTTCTACATGGAACAATTTGAAAAACAAGCTCTTGAAACAGCAACCAAAAAGCCCACTATATGGTTCAGATATGTGGATGACACTTTCACCATTTGGAGCCATGGAGAAGAAGAACTCAACAGGTTCCTGGAACATCTTAACAGCATCCACCCTAACATCCAGTTCACTATGGAAAAAGAAAAGGAAGGAAGACTGCCTTTTCTAGATGTCCTAGTCATCCGCAAACCAGATCAACAATTGGGTCACACCGTTTACAGAAAACCCACACACACAGATAGATATCTACATAAAAACTCCAACCATCACCCAAGTCAAAAAAGAAGCACCATTAAAGCCTTGGCAGACCGTGCAAAAAGAATCTGTGAACCCCACCTCCTCCAAGAAGAACTGAACCACCTCAACTGGGCTCTACAGGCCAATGGATATTCCACCTCAGACATCAGAAGAGCTGCAAGACCAAGAACAAGCCACGAGAGTCAAGATGAAGATCCACCCAGAGGAAAAGTGTTCCTGCCATACATCAAGGGAACCACTGATCGCATAGGGAAGCTGATGAGAAAACACAACATACACACAATCTACAAACCCACCAAGAAAATCCAACAAATGCTACGTTCAGCAAAGGACAAGAGGGATCCTCTCACCTCTGCAGGAGTCTACCGTATACCATGCAGCTGTGGACAAGTCTACATAGGGACCACCAAACGCAGCGCCCAAACAAGAATCCAGGAACATGAAAGGCACTGCAGACTACTTCAACCAGAGAAATCAGCCATAGCAGAGCACCTGATGAACCAACCTGGACACAGCATTTTATTTGAGAACACAAAAATGCTGGACCACTCTCACAACCACCATGTCAGACTACACAGAGAAGCCACTGAAATCCACAAACATGTGGACAATTTCAACAGAAAGGAAGAAACCATGAAAATGAACAAAGTCTGGCTACCAGTATTAAAAAATTCTAAAATTAAAACAGCAGAGAGAAAAACAGGCAGGGACATCTAATCACCTTTCAAGAAGAGTTTGCTCCAGGCACAGTCAGCCCATTGTATGCTAATCAAGGTGGTCAGTTGAAAAGATTCACACCTAGCCCAACTTACAAAAGCCTTTTGTCTCACCCTGGTCATTCCACAGATATATAAACCCCTTTTTTCCCAGCTCCAGCAGACCTCACCCTCTGAGGAAGCTTGCCATAGATGCAGGCGAAACGTCAGGAGAAATGCCTCTAGAACATGGCCATATAGCCCGAAAAAACCCACAAGAACTGAGTGATTCCGGCCATGAAAGCCTTCGACAATACAATAATAATAATAATAATAATAATAATCCTTTATTTGTACCCCGCTACCATCTCCTGAAGGACTCGGTGTGGCTTACAAGAGGCCAAGCCCAAATACAACAGTAAAAACAGCAGCAACAGCAAAAACACAATAACTCAAAAAACAAAGCAATAACATTAACAACACCCAATGATGCCTGAACATCAAGCAAAAAGTGGGTGCTAGAAACAATATCATACGAAAGCTTACTGGCACAACCTGGGGATCACAACCAGATACAGTGAAGACATCTGCCCTTGCACTGTGCTACTCGGCTGCTGAGTATGCATGTCCAGTGTGGAACACATCCCACCACACTAAAACAGTGGATGTGGCTCTTAATGAGACATGCCGCATTATCACGGGGTGTCTACGCCCTACACCACTGGAGAAATTACACTGCTTAGCCGGTATTGCTCCACCTGACATTCGCCGGGAATTTGCTGCCAGTAGACCAAGGCAGAGACATCTCCGGCTCATCCGTTGTTTGGGTATCAGCCAGCACGTCAACGACTTAAATCTAGACATAGCTTTCTAAGATCTACAGAGACATTCGCTGGAACACCTCAGCAAGCGAGAGTCCAAAAGTGGCAAGCTCAAACCCAGCACCTCAACCAATGGCTGATACCAAATGAGAGACTCCCCCCTGGGCACACAGAGGACAGGGCAACTTGGAAGGCGCTGAACAGACTGCGCTCTGGCACCACGAGATGCAGAGCCAACCTTCAGAAATGGGGCTACAAAGCGGAATCCTCGACATGCGAGTGTGGAGAGGAGCAAACCACAGACCATCTGCTGCAATGCAACCTGAGCCCTGCCACATGCACAATGGAGGGCCTCCTTGCAGGAGGAAAACCAGAAGCACTCCAAGTGGCCAGATACTGGTCAAAGGACATTTAATCAACTACCAAACTCACAAATTTTGTATTTTGCCTGTTTGTTTGCTTTGTTCTGTTAGAAATGTAATATAATTGACTGGTTATCCTGACACGACAAATAAAATAAAAACCCAATGACACAATTAAAGACAATGGCCGGGCCAAATGTAATAATTAAAATTAAAAGTGCTGAGCATAACAGGTGGGGTGTTTGGAGGGGGGGTGGGCTTGCAGATATCCTGGATCTCTGATAAAGTGCGTTGGGACATAATGCTAGGAGTATCCTTATTTTGGAAAGGCACACTGGAACAACCCCGTTTTTAAACTCCTCCTAAAGATTGCTAGTGACGGTACCTGCCTGATATCCTTAGGGAGAGAGTTCCAGAGTCGAGGGGCCACCACCGAGAAAGCCCTATCCCTCGTCCCCACCAATCGTGCTTGCGATGCCAGTGGAATCATGAGCAGAGCCTCTCCAGATGAACGAAGAGATTGTGTGGGTCTGTACACAGAGATGCGGTCATGCAGGTAGGCGGGTCTCAAACCGTTTAGGGCTCTGTAGGTAAGCACCTGCACCTTGAATTGGAACCGGAAAATGAATGGCAGCCAGTGGAGCTCCTTAAACAGGAGGGTTGACCTCTCCCTGTAAGGAGCACCAGTTAACAACCTGGCCGCCGCCTGTTGGACCAATTGAAATTTCCGGGCCGTTTTCAAGGGCAGCCCCATGTAGAGTTCATTACAGTAGTCCAATCTGGAAGTGACTAAGGTGTGGACCACCCTGGCCAGATCTGCCTTCACGAGGTACAGTTGCAGTTGGCGCACGAGTCTTAATTGTGCAAAGGCCCTCCCAGCCACCGCTGACGCCTGGGCTTCAAGCGACAGTGGTGAGTCCAGGAGGACACACAAACTGCGGACCTGTGACTTCAGGGGGAGTGTAACCCCGTCCAGCACAGGTTGCCACCCTATACCCCGATCCAGTTTACGATCGACCAGGAGGACCTCTGTCTTGTTGGGATTGATCTTCTGCTTGTTCTTCCTCATTCAGACAGCCACAGCGGTCAGACACTCGTCCAGCACCCGAGGGGCTTCTTTGGAGTTAGATAGAAAAGAGTAGTAGAGTTGTGTGTCATCTGCGTAGAGATGGCAACCAACTCCAAATCTCCGGATGACCTCACCCAGCGGTTTCATGTAGATGTTAAAAAGCCTGGGAGATAGGATGGAACCTTGCAGGACCCCACAGGTCAAAGGCCAGGAGTACGAGCAGGTGTCTCCCAGATTCACCAACTGGGAACAACCCTCCAGGAAGGACCAGAGCCATGATAAAACCGTGCCCCCAAGGCCCATTCTGGAGAGTCATCCCAGAAGGATACCAGGATCGATGGTATCGAAAGCCCCTGAGATGTCCAAGAGAACTAACAGGATCACACTCCACCTGTCCAGTTCTCTGCGGAGGTCATCCACCAAGACGAACAAAGTCATCTTGGTGCCGTGGCCAGGTCTGAAGCCAGACTGTGACTGATCCAGGTAATTGATGCCATCCAGAAATCCCTGGAGCTGAGAGGCGACCTGGGAAGACGATTACTGGACACACAGTTGACTTTTGGAACTAGTCATTCCCTGGCGGATTTTGTATGCTGCTGCACAAAACTTTGCAACCTTGTAGGTTGTAGTTGAATTAGTATCTGCAAGTAGCAGGGAGGTATAGAATTGTCCTGAATGGCCTGGGTGCTTGTCTATCAGGGGTAAGATAAGCCTGGCACGGGTATCCCTGTAGAACGGACACTGAAGGAGCACATGTTCTATTGTTTCCACATGATCCGAGTCACAGGGGCAGAGTCTCTCTGGGAAAGGGATCTTCCGGTAGCGGCCCTCGAGTACAGCTGATGGGAGAGCGTGGCATCGGGCCAGGGTGAAAGCCCTCTGATGAATAGGAACCTCTAAGTATGTTAAATATGGCATAGGGGAGGCAAGGTATATGCTGTCTTCACTGACAAGGAAGGTTGGAGTCGAGGCCAGATCTAGTTGGCGCTCTGTGTCTGTGATACGTTGTTTAATAAGTGCTTTGGCTTGATTGTAATCCATAGCTAATAGTAGACCTGGAGAAAATCCCAACGAGGAGATTTTGGATGCTACCGCCTGCTTCCATGTGGATTGGAAGTCATCCTCCATGGTTAGTGGGGCAAGGCCATGGGGTGCACGGGACAGTCTGAGCCAGAGGTTAAGTATGGCCACCCACACCCTGGCCTCCACTCTCATAAAACCTGTCTCTAGTAGCAGGGTGGCATTAGAAACACATTTAGGTACCTGCAAGGCCGATCTTAGAAACTTGGACTGAACCACCTCTAATGGGGCAAAACTGGGGAAGGGGCCCAGCTGAGCACCATACAAGAGTTGGGCTAATGACTTGGCTTCAAACAGCTTGAGCGCTGCCGGTGTGAAGTGGCCCCCTCTTGTCCTAAGATATTTAAGAATGGCAATTGAGCTCCCCTGCGCGGTGTTGGATACTTGATCCCCATGAGCTCTTCTGCTACCATTAGATTGGAAAACTACACCTAGATATTTGAAGGATGTAACTTGTTCAATTTTATGACCATCTATGCTCCAAGAGTAAGTCCTGGGCCTATTAGCGAAAGCCATGATTTTGGTTTTATTGTAATTGAGTTGGAGCTGATCTGTGTTGCAATGTTGTATTAATGCTCTCAAAGCTCTTTTGAGCCCAATGGGTGTTCTAGAGAGTACAGCAGCAGCATCTGCATAAAGCAGGATGGAGATGTGTCTTCCCGCCAGGTTTGGGGGGTGGAAGTCCATGTTTTGAAGTTGTTCCACTATGGAGTTTATATAGAAGTTGAACAGCAAAGGGGCCAGAATGCAGCCTTGCTTGACACCCTTGCATGTTTCAACAGCCTCAGTGAGGTGACCCTGTGGGTTGCATCTTACTTTGAGTGTGGTCTTTTCGTGAAGTTGGCGTATTAGATATAATAGATGTCGATCAATTGTAGAACTCTCCAGTTTTTCCCAAAGTTTAACTCGCGAGATAGAATCAAATGCTGCTTTAAAGTCAATAAAAGCAGCATACAGTGAGGTTATGTTTTGAGAGGAATATTTTTCCACAAGGTGTTGTAGCACTAGGCACTGATCTATGGTGGATCGACCTTCCCTGAATCCAGCTTGCTCCTCAGCTAATATGCTTTCATGTTCCAACCAATCTTGGAGTTTCCATTGTAGATGTCTAGCATATAGCTTGCTGATAGTGTTAAGGAGGCTGATTGGTCGATAGTTTGCAGGATCATCCTTTTTCCCTTTCTTTTTATAGATGGGAACAATGATTGCAAGCCCCCAATCCTTGGGGATTTGGCCATGGTTGTCAATACATGTAAAAAGTGAGGCTAGGATGGGGGTCCAGAAATCCAGGTTGTTCTTGATGGCCTCTGCTGGGATAAGATCTTCTGGGGCCTTACCTGATCGTAGTTGGGCAACCAGGTTCTTAATTTCTGTAGCTGATACAGGTGGCCATGGTAGAAGGTTCTCTGTATCAAAGTTGGGACAGTCCCTTCCAGTAGAGGTGTCTGCAAAGAAGTATTAACGCCACCGAAATGGGACCACCAAAAACTGTAAGGAACCTCCGTCAAATGCTAATTAAACTGCCACCATAATGTATAGAGACACTGGTATCAAAGTCTCTGTTAGTCTCTGTTTATGTTGTGAGGTAATTTTGGTAGAGTGGAATGCACCGAACGTAAAATCAATGGAGATGAGGCAGTTTTAAAAATAACAAAGAGAACAAGTTTATTGTTGAACAAAGCTTGTGGTTGCAATATAAAGATGTTCAGCTTGTCATATACTTGATGGTTACAATATGGAGAGGTTATGCTTGGCATATACTTGATGGTTACAATATGACTTGGTAGAGATACAATTCAGCCTTTGATGTTACAACTTTTAAACTCTTGCTCTGGTGAAGGTGTCTATTATTCAGTGTTCCCTGCTGTGAATATTCTCACTGTTTGATCTATACTGGATCAAATAATAGAACTCCAGTCTTCCACCGACTGGCAATCGTACAAAGCCTCTGTTAATTCTTTTTAACTAAAGAAATCTAACAAAGTTTTACCCTTCAGCTCCCTAGCTGGAGAAATATTCACGAACACTAACTAACACTACACTTCTTCACTCCTCAGAGTCTCTTCCCTGACTCTGCTACTCTCTCAGAGTCCCTATCTGACTCTGCTACTCTCTCTCAGGGTCTCTTCCTCCTGACTGAGTTACTCTCTCAGAGTCCCTATTTGACTCTGCTCTCTCTCAGGGTCTCTTCCTCCTGACTGAGTTACTCTCTCAGAGTCCCTATTTGACTCTGCTCTCTCTCAGGGTCTCTTCCTCCTGACTGAGTTACTCTCTCAGAGTCCCTATTTGACTCTGCTCTCTCTCAGGGTCTCTTCCTCCTGACTGAGTTACTCTCTCAGAGTCCCTATTTGACTCTGCTCTCTCTCAGGGTCTCTTCCTCCTGACTGCAACTTAACTGTCACTTTCAAACCTTTTTCTCTCTAAGCTCCTCCCACCTCCTCTTCTGCCTTGTTTCCATGGCAACATATCTCTCACAGCTGGGCCGCTCCAGCCACAGGCAACCAATGTAAAACACAAATACAGATTTAAACACATTATAATAAACACTTCTGTACAGTGTCCATATAGAGATCCTGGAAATATGCCTCCCAAATCCCCGGAGGGATGTGGGAATCCACAATAGGTTGATCAGATCTTTGGGCATTTGATGTAATATGCCAGAAAGTGGCTGAGTCTTTCCAACCTAGAGGATCCAATGCATTAATGATCCATACAAACCAGTCCGCCAACCCCTCCCTGGCCTATTAAATTAGCCAAGACCAGCAAGGATCTAGAGCCGATGTGGTCGCCCTCACGGCACCAAGGACCTCCTCCACGTCCCCAGGGTGAACAAGCCAAAAAGAATGCCACAAAATTTGACAAGTAGATGCCTCAGTCACCTCCTCTGGCACTGTGATGAAATTGGAGTCCAGCTCAAGGTGTATCTGAGCAACTTTATCTGCAAAATGGTGTGCGAACTTGCAACACTGAGTTGATGGGTCTTCGAAGGCCTCCTCCACCTCAGGAGGGTGAAGGAGTTCCCCGACAACCCGAAACAACTCCGAAGATCTATTTGATGCAAACACCATATGGGCAGTCGTGAAGGACTCCTTAGCTGCCTGTATAGCCATGGAATAAGCCTTAAATGAGGCTTTAGCCTGTGGTCAGATGCGTCTCGAAATTTCCTCCTTATGCACTCTAGCCCCCTATACGCTCGTTTCATCACAGCCAGCTCCTCAGTGAACCAATGAGATGGTGTGTCTCAGCGCATGTAGACATCGAGGAATGTAGACATTGAGGGCTATAACCTCTTTCACAGAAACCAAACAAAGGGGAGAGGAGGCAGAGTAGCCTTATATGTCAAAAACTCTTATGCTGCAGAAGAAATGCATGACAGCAATCCGGGAAGCCAGCTTGAAAGCATCTGGATAAGAATCAAGGGAACTGGGACTCAAAAAGATCTTGTTGTAGGAGTCTACTACAGACCTCCAAGCCAGGAGGAAGAACTTGATGAAGTCTTCTGCCAACAGTTGACCAAACAGGCACAAAGAAGAGATGTAGTAGTCCGGTAGAACTTCCGGTAAGATGGCGGGGAGCTAACAGCTGGCTCTAGAGCGGCCCGGAGAGAAAAATAGAATCAAAACCTAATCTCCCTCATCCAACCCTCCCTCTACCACCAATCGGCACCTTGGCACCCGGGGGGTTTGAAGGAATCCCCTGGAGGCCTTAGGGTCGAATATATAATGAGGAAGGCGTTGAGAAAGAAAGAAGAGGCGGAGAGGTAGAACGCCGAGGCCTCCACCATCTAGGCCTAAACGGAGCGTTCCCTCCCAACCAAGCCAAGCTACAGCTACCGGACTGCCGAAATCCCCCCCCCTCCAAACGGACTCACAGTTGGGGTAAGGAGTGCTGGGTGTTGACCTCGCCCGTCCCCCTCGCGCCCCCGGGAGGTGAGTTCTGATCCACCCGGCGGACATTGTGGGCGCCATTGCCGTGTTGGCGGCCTGATCCAGCGGGGACGTGGCGCTCTGCAGCGGCACTCAACTCTCTGGCCGTCTCGCCGCTCCTGCCGCTCCTCCACAGCGCTGGCTGTTGGTTGGCGTCCCGCGGCGCTGCCTGTGGTCCCGGCGGCTTCATCTGCTACCACGCGGCGTGCCTGCTGCCGCGCTGCCGAGCCGCGTACTTGTGGTCGCGCTGCTGCGCTGCCGCGCCTGGGCCCGCAGGAGGAAGTGGGCCACGATCCATCTGGCGCCGGCGCGGCCTGGGCCTGGTGCGCTGCTCGGCCTGCCTGCGGCCGTTTTCGGCGGGCATTCGCACCCCAGGGCTTCGACATCTGCCGGGGTCCCTCGGCGTTCCTGGGGTCCCGCAGCGCTGCGGAATTTGGAAAAGGGGCTGGCCTTCCATCGTACCGGCCTCCCATTGTCCAGCTCGGCCTTCACTGGCTTCCAGCTCGAGCCGGCTTGCTGGTGGGCGCTAGGACATCCCTTTGGCGTCCTTTGCTGCTTTTGGACGCTTCCCACTAGAGCCCTGGCATTGTCCAAGTTGTGCTGTGTTATACGGTTTGACTGACTGACCGTGTCGACCAAGCTATGTTGCTATCATCTAACTAACTGACTGTGCTGACCGAGCTGTGTTGTTATCTGCTGACCGACTGACTGGGTTGACCGAGTTGTGTGGTTATCATCTAACTGTGTCGACCAAGTTGTGTCATTATCATCTAACTTACTGACTGTGCTGACCGAGCTGTGTTGTTCCATCTGACCGACTGACTGTGTTGACCGAGTTGAATTGTTATCATCTGACTGACTGACTGGGAGGGTGGGAGGGGTGGGCTGCCCGCTATAGCGCATGAGCCGCCCGCCATCGCGGCCATCAAATCTGAGCCCCCGGAGGCCCATCCGCTATCTTACATCAATCGTCTGTTGTTACATCTGAATCATAGCATTTGTGCCAACTGTCAATCACCTACTTACTGTATTTACATATTGCCAACATCAAATGTTATAGTTCCATCCTACCTTGCTGCTAATGTGACAATAAGAGCATAACATAGCACTTTAAAAGGCGCCTGCCTCTGTTGCCAACTGTTTTTGCACTTTATCCCTTTCCCGATTCCTCCTGCCGCACTTTAGTAGCATTGAGGGCTAAGTTTTTGGGCTTGTTGCACTTTAATATATCTTGCTGCACTTTAAGTTCCAGCACTTTAAGAACTACCCTTGTAGCCGTGGACTTTGATACTGTGACTATTATTGCACTTAAGACTCTAGCACTCTAGGGACCACCTTATTTTGCGGTTGAACGTTTACCACCTGTATTTACCATCTACCGAAGTGTATTGTTTCCATCCATGTGGTCCCCCACCCTCCTATGTATACTGTCTCTGATACTATTGACTGGTGGAAGAAGCAGGGGAGGAAGTGGGCTGGAGCTTGTGAAGAACAATGAGGAGGGGAGGGGGGATAAAGAAGACCAAAGTAACTGGCAAGAAAAAACGCCAACACTTAAAACATCTGATGTAATAGAGATTAAGACCTTGGTCGAGAACGGCGGTATGGAGGAGGGGAGGTGTTCCACTAGCCGAGGGGCCCCCATAGAGGTCGTGGTGGGAAGGAGGAGATGCGGGAAAAGGAGACCTCAATATTGGCCAAATTCGGACCATTTATCCAAAACATTAACAATTCCAACTCGGTCTCCTAAGGTAAATTGGTGTAACCAGGTGAGCGGATCCTCTGGACTGAAGGTGGTGCTGTTGAACGCCAGATCTGTCAACGGAAAAACGACCTGGATCCAGGACCTAATCCTGGACGAGCGGGCAGATCTGGCGTGCATCACGGAGACCTGGTTGGATGAAGCTGGAGGAGTAAATCTGACCCAGCTTTGTCCTCCGGGGTTCTCCGTGCAGCACCAACCGAGATCCAGAGGGCAGGGAGGCGGGGTCGCAGTGGTCTATAGAGATTCCATCCATCTGACCAGGTGCCCCATCCCGCAGACCGCAAATTTTGAAAGCGTCTACCTGAGGGTGGGTGACCGGGACAGTATAGGGATTCTGTTAGTGTACCGTCCACCTCGCTGCACTACAGTCTCTCTACCTGAGCTAGCGGGGGTGGTCTCGAGCCTGACGTTGAAGTCTCAACGGCTCCTTGTGCTGGGAGACTTCAACGTCCATGCCGAGACGACCCTCACAGGTGCGGCTCAGGACTTCATGTCTGCCATGGCAACCATGGGGCTGTCCCAACAAATATCTGGCCCCACCCACTGTGCTGGACACACATTGGATTTGGTTTTCTGTCAGGGATGGGAGGAAGGTGGCGGTGTTGAGGAGTTGTCCATCTCTCCGTTGCCATGGACCGACCACTTCCTGATCAGATTTAGGCTCACTGCGCCCCCCAACCTCTGCAAAGGTGGAGGACCTATTAAGATGGTCCGCCCCAGGAGGCTGATGGATCCGAATGGATTCCTGACGGCTCTTGGGGATTTTCCCGCCACCTCGGTAGGTGACCATGTTGAAGCCTTGGTGGCTCTCTGGAATGGGGAGATGACCAGGGCTATTGACATGATTGCTCCGGAACGTCCCCTCTCAAGTAGCCGAGCTAAACCAGCCCCTTGGTTTACTGAGGAGCTGGCAGCTATGAAGCGAAGGAAGAGGGAACTAGAGAGCGTGTGGCGTTCGGAACCGAGCGAGTCAAACCGAGCACGGTTTGTGTCCTTTCTTAGGGCATATGCCGCGGCAATAAAGACCGCAAAGAAAACTTTCTTTGCGGCCACTATTGCGTCTGCAAAGAACCGTCCGGCGGAGTTGTTTCGGATTGTCAGAGGTCTTTTAACTCCCACCACTGCAGGTGGGAGCCCTGACAATTTGGTCGCGCGCTGTGAAGCATTTGCTCGGTTCTTCGCAGACAAAGTCGCCTTGATCCGTTCTGGGCTGGACGCCGCGTTAGATGCAGACTCCGAGAATGTAACAAGAATACCTGCTTGTCCTATTTTGTTGGATTCTTTTCAGTTTGTGAAACTCGAGGATGTGGACAAGATACTTGGAGGAATGAGGCCCACCACGTCCATCCTAGACCCCTGCCCATCCTGGCTTCTGAGAGAGGCCAGAGGGGGATTGGCTGAGTGGGTAACAGTGGTGGTGAATGCCTCCCTTCGGGAAGGCAAGATTCCAGTGAGCCTAAAACAGGCTATTATAAAGCCGCTGTTGAAGAAGCCATCACTGGACCCCACTAAATTGGACAACTTTCGGCCTGTTTCCAATCTCCCCTTCTTGGGCAAAGTCATGGAAAGTGTGGTGGCCTCACAATTCCAGGTATTCTTGAGAGACACGGATTATCTGGATCCGGCACAGTCTGGTTTCAGACCGGGGCATGGTACTGAGACGGTCTTGGTCGCCTTAGTGGATGATCTGCGCCGGGAGCTAGACAGGGGGAGTGTGTCCCTGTTGGTGCTCCTGGACCTCTCAGCGGCCTTCGATACCATCGACCACGGTATCCTTCTGGGGCGCCTTGCGGAAATGGGTCTTGGGGGCATTGCTCTGCAGTGGCTCCGGTCATTTCTGGAGGGTCGCACCCAGAAGGTGTTACTGGGGGACTCCTGTTCCGCACCACAACCTTTGACTTGTGGGGTGCCACAGGGTTCCATACTGTCCCCCATGCTGTTTAATATCTACATGAAGCCGCTGGGTGAGATCATCCGGAGTTTCGGGGTGCGGTGTCATCTGTACGCAGATGATGTCCAACTCTGTCACTCCTTCCCACCTGCTACTAAGGAGGCTGTCGAGGTCCTGAACCGGTGCCTGGCCACTGTAACGGTCTGGATGAGGGCGAACAAACTGAAACTAAATCCAGACAAGACAGAGGTACTCCTGGTCAGTCGCAAGGCCGAACGGGATATAGGGTTACAGCCTGTGCTGGACGGGGTCGCACTCCCCTTGAAGGCGCAGGTTCGCAGCTTGGGTGTGACCCTGGACTCATCGTTGAGCCTGGACCCCCAGGTTTCAGCAGTGACCAGGGGAGCATTTGCACAGCTTAGGCTCGTGCGCCAGCTGCGCCCGTATCTCGGGAAGTCTGACTTGGCCACGGTGGTACACGCTCTTGTCACATCCCGCCTGGATTACTGCAACGCTCTCTACGTGGGGCTGCCCTTGAAGACGGCCCGGAAGCTTCAGCTGGTTCAGCGTGCGGCAGCCATGTTACTAACTGGAGCGGGTGGCAAGGAGCACACAACGCCCTTGTTGTCCCAGCTCCACTGGCTGCCGATTTGCTACCGGACCCAATTCAAGGTGCTGGTTTTGGCCTACAAAGCCCTAAATGGTTCCGGCCCAAAATACCTTTCTGACCGCATCTTGGCCTACGAGCCCACGAGGACCTTGAGATCGTCTGGGGAGGCCCTTCTCTCGATCCCGCCTGCATCATAGGCACGGCTGGCAGGGACGAGGGAGAGGGCCTTCTCGGTGGTGGCCCCCCGGCTGTGGAACACTCTCCCTGCAGACATCAGACAGGCGCCCTCCCTCATGTCCTTTCGAAAAAGCCTTAAGACCTGGCTGTTCGAGAGGGCATTTAATTAAGTGCTAAGCAACAAACAATACGGTAATGAGAACTGGAATGGTACAAGGAATATGAGACTGGCTATGATTCCACTAAGAGACGAAGCGGATTTTTGTGTAGTCTGTAATTGTTGTATAGTTATATGTTGTTGATACTGGCATTTTGTAATTGTCTTTTATGTGTACTGTACACCGCCATGAGTCGCCCGTATGGGCTGAGAATGGCGGTTAATAAGTGCATCAAATAAATAAATAAATAAATAATAGTCATGGGCAATTTCAACTATCCTGATATTTGCTGGAAAACAAACTCGGCCAAGAGTACAAAGTCCAACAAATTCCTCGCTTGCCTTGCAGACAATTTCATGGCCCAGAAGGTAGAAGAGGCAACAACGGGATTGGCTACTCTTGATCTCATCCTAACAAATGTGGAGGACCTGATCGATGCGGTTGAAGTGGTAGGATCCTTAGGGGCAAGTGACCATGTGCTCCTGCAATTTGAGGTACAAAGGAAGGCCGAATCTAAGACAAGTCAAACCCGCATTTTGGACTTTTTAATACCACTGATGGTATTTGTAAACACAGGCAAAATGGCTTCATCACACTAGGTGGTGCTAAGCGAGTGCAAAATAGGATCCAAATTGCAAGATCCCTCCAGCTTGCTGCAAAACTCATGACCAGCTCTACTTGGAATCTGGGGCAGAACAATGCTGAGAAATTACAAGTGGCATTTTCGGAAAATGCAGACAGAGTGCAACCTGTCCAGAGAAAGACAACCCAGGTAGTTGGCAGCATGCAAAACCATTCCTAGGTGGAAATGTGGAAGAGGTTTAGCACGTTTCACCTAGAGAAGAGACAACTCCAGAAAGGGTGTAATAATAGCACAGCTAGAGCCGGCCTATAGCCAATGGGATTAAACAGATATTTTGCCCCCTGGAGCAGAACAGCTCCTTCCATTTAATATTCAGGTATCAAATGCAAATTGAGCTGTGCATTAGACTCAATGGTGCATTAGATTCAAGTAAATTCGGGTAATACTGTCCCCGAAGAGAGGGGAATTGTGGAGAGCAGTTGGGGAGAGATGCCACTGCCCTGTCTGCAGTATTTGCTGTCTGAAGCAACTCTCTCACTCTGGATAATGCTAGGACTGCCTTGGCCTTGCATCTTGTCACTTTAGCTCTTGGGCAGAGATAAAGGCAGGATAAGAAATCATTACTTTAGGAAGAAACATTTCAAGAAGGGATATGGTAATACTGAAAGGGGCTGTTCAGTCATGGGACCCACTGCTGGCTAGGGCTTCTGGGAGTTGTCAGCAGGGCAGCCAGTGACCTCCATGTCAGGGGTGAGGCCACTCTCCTCTGGGTTTTATTCCAGACTAGCTTGGGTACCCGGCAATGCCCAGGTTATTTGAAGAAGGCATTGTTTGTTTCTTGGACTTATGCATGGTCCCATTAGAAACTGGTGCAGATCCATGGTTGATGGGACAAGTAGTAGTTACTTTTGGAGAATTATGATCTTTGGAAAGGCATGACCTTGTTAGAAATCATAACCTTTTGGAAAAATGATGCCATAAGCTTTTGGCAAATGGAACCCTCCATAATCTTTTTGAAAATGGCATTCACCATCATTTTGGGAAAATCGGGAATCTCCCCGAGGAGTTAAAAACTCGACTGAGTCAACCTTCTCCTTAGTGGTAAATATGCACTAGTATTTATGCAAGGCAATTAGGTTTCTCAGTTGTTAAACTGATATACATATCCAAATATCTCTTTGAACTGTTAGGGACAAAGATATGCTAATGCACATACACACAAATATATAATATCTCAGAGTTTCAGAAGTGTTCTTTCAGTTGTCCAAACCCCCCCCCCCCAAAACCCTACTTTCCCTTAAAACATCTTCGTTTAAATCATGCTCTCAAGAGACAAAAAAATAAGTAGACTTCTTTAAAAGTAACATAGTTAGTCAGCATGCAGGTACATTGCTTATCAGTCTAGTTACAGATAAGATTTGAAGTAGTTTCTCTGTGTGGATAACACAGGGCATCTTTCTCATAATCAGCAGACCAAAGTCCAAAGCATCTCTCTTCTCTACAACTCTAATAGTGTTTGTTATCTAAAGCATTCTGTTTCTACTGGCATCTAAACTGTACTGTTTTTACTGGCATCTGAAAGTATACTGTTTCTAAAATGAAGCCTGAGTCCTGAACAGTCCCAGTTCTGATCATGTGTTCTGCAGCCCCTCCCACAACATAGACTTATGTAAAACTGTATACCAATACATACATATACAATACAGTAAGCAATCTGAACTATGTACAAAGAACTAGTAGGAGACTTGTAGGAGGTTGCTATTTCCACCAGTTCCTGGATGTTGGTAATGGTACTACAAATCCTATCAGCTGGGGAGGCCTTCTCTCGGTCCCACCCCCTTCGTAAATGCGATTGGTGGGAATGAGAGATAGGGCCTTCTCAGTGGTGGACCCCCAGCTGTGGAATTCCCTCCCCAGTGACATCAGATGGGCCCTGTCATCAGATTGTTTTCAGGGAGAAAAATAAAATAAAAGGATCGCTCTGTACTAAAGCATTTGAAGAATAAGCTATTGTGGTTTCAATACAGTCTGAATAACCATTATGAGCAAGGATTATGGATGAATGATTCCATGCACTTTAAATGTTTTTAATATGTAATTATTCTATGTGTTTATTTTGCACAACTGTTTTAATGGTTTTAGTTGAGGAGATTATAATTATGTTTTAAATGGCACTGAATTTTGCCGGAGTTGTTAGCCGCCTTGAGTCCCCCCATGAGGGTGCGAAAGGTGGGGTATAAATGAAACAAATAAATAGTAATAGATTTGGTGGGTTCCTGTAAACATGCTCAGGTGCCATTGAGTCTCATCCACTATCAAATCTTATGTGCACCTCAATCTTCAAAACCCTGAAAACAAAACAAAAAAGTATTTGCTGCCACACACAATGCACAGCAGCAAAAGGTGCCCTCTTTGTCATTTAGCCAAAACAAGCTGCACCAAAAATACAGTGGCTGCCTGTTTTGATTTCCTTCTTCAAAAACAAAAGTGTTAGAACAGCAAAGCTTCCAGCAATGGAGAGGAAAACCTTGGGGTGGATCTATGCGGCAGAATGAATCAACTTTAATTGCCTTGGTTTGATGCTATGAAGTCACAGGAGATGTTGTTTTGCAAGGTCTGTCAACACATGCTGATGGCTCACCAAACTGCAAATCTCAGGATGCCATAACATTGAGCCATGGCCATTCAATGAGAGATGAGGTCCCTCAAAGAGGAGGTCATTTTGCCCCAAAAGGCGAGCATTGGGTACCAGATGACAGTTCTAACAGTATTTTGTCTTTTTCCTTTTTCTGTTTATTTGAACAACTGGTTCAGTACTACTGAGGTAGCACCCGCTTGCCATCTTCATTTATAATAATAATAATAATAATAATAATAATAATAATAATAATAATAATATACTTTATTTATATTCTGCCCTATCTCCCCACGAGGACTCAGGGCAGATTACAGAACATATATATGGCAAGCATTCAACGTCATTATACAGTTAGCAAAGACAGACAGTACATAAACAGAGGTAAAGGCTTCCCATCTTTTTCCATCTCCAGCATCTGAAGGCTGTGCTCGACTCTGGCCACAAAGGGTGCTGTAGCTCCACCTTCCATGCCGAGGAGCTTTGTTGTCCTTAGACATCCTCCCGATTGAATCACTGGCATGTCCGTATGGGCGCCTTTTATTACCTCCCCACTTTCTTTATCTACCTATTTATCTACTCACATTGCTGGTTTCGAACTGCTAGGTGAGCAGAAGCTGGGCTGACAGTAGGGAGGTCACCCCAACCCGGGCTTGAACTGTCAACCTTTTGATCGGCAAGATTTTCAGCAGCTGGCGGTTTAACCCACTGTGCTAAAGCCCTTGCCATTTTCCCAGATGGGTTAGCAGTGAACCTTGAAACAGGCTTCTTTTCCACCTCTACCAAATGTTGCTTCCCAAATCTTCTGCTCTCAAGATGCTTTGTACCACAACTTCCATGATCCACAACCATTGCCTTTTGCAGACTGTAGCTAATGAGAGCCATAACCCAAGGCCTCTGAGAGATACCATTTTTGCACGTGTTTGGTTTGTGGAACTTTCCCCCCTCCAAGTTTTCTATTCTTTTCCCCTTTCTTTAGCTATGTTACTTTTGATTATTTTATGTAATGGTCTGTGCCAAGAAAACCCTAATGTAACTAAAGCCACCTCGGGCGCATGTCTCAGAACACATGGCTGCTTTGGCTGGCTGTCAAGTGCAATACGTTGCGCATGGCTAGCCTCAGCCCGGCCTAGAAATATGAGAGCAAAGAAACAGCGAAGTTGAAGATGAGCTACGAAGACCAAGCAAGGAAGATGGAGCTTCCCACTTATCAGACAAGCATGCACACAGGGATTACCTTTCCAAATAGACTGATTGAATGCTTATTTTAAAGACTTGCTGATATAAAATGGGTTACAAACAGCAAAGCTGGAAAATTAGGCCATTGCCACATTGCCCCTATTTTGCTCATGGTCATGCACATTTCTTTGTGGGTTTGCTGATTGGAAATACACCGTTGACTTCTGCTTAATGAAGCAACAAGTCGAGAGGGAATAATAAACAACTGCTTATTAAAGTCATGTGAGAGATAAACCAGAACTGAAGAAAGGTACTGTTTTTTTCATTTGCTTATATTTAAGTGCTTTGTGGTTTTCAACATAACAATTGCCAGTCATAAAGATTAAAGCTTTCAACAATACATAAAGATTAAGTCTAAAGTTTTGATGAGGTGAGAGTCAAGCTCCAACTGTCTGGAGATATATTGACAGAGCTCAGTTGTTGCAGTTTGATACCACTTTAAGTGCTCTGGATCTGGAGGAATTCTTGGATTTGTTATTTCAATAGATACTAAGAATTCTGAGCCACAAAGTCTGCTGCTATAGCTCTAGATAATTCTATATGTCTCACCCAACATCATTGCTGTCTACCTTTTAAGTTGTTTCTGTCGCAGGATTTGCTGGTCCGTGAAGTGATTTATCGTTTCCAAATCACGATCTCCCCAAATTGCTGCAAACTGGATAGCAAGTGTCCCAGAAGCAAGCAAATAGAGCAGAGTCCTTTCTCAGCAAAGCACAAGCTTCAGCCCACCTATCAGCAGAGTCCAACTGCCAGCACCTGAATAAACTCACAGGTTCACTTTTTGATCCAAAATATCCAGAGCCTTTCATCTTCACAGTTGCAATCTATACAAATGTACAAACAGTATACACAGATCCACTTTCCTTGTACTTGCAAACAATCAGAGTTATCAGGTGGTTACATAGGCAGATACTCACATAGAGTCACACAGGAGAGAGGAAGATGGATTCTTTCATCCTCCTTATATAGCCATTGATACATCATCAGTAAGGGACTCTGGCTGATCCAATCCCTTTTCAATATATCTCACATGGTTATGACTCAGCATTACCATATTCTCGTAGGTATTGCATTATAACATTCACAGTCATTACTCAGGAGCTATCAATATACCACATGTTCATCAAACAGTATTTTTCTTTGATTAGAAATGCTGTGCAATTTCTATCTAACTGTTTCCAACTTTTGGCAACCCCAAGACAAAGTTTTCACTGGTTTCTCTTCACCAGATTTATTCTGAAGGGGCTTTCTATTGCTTCCTGCTCTGAGGCTGAGAGCATGTGATTTGGGTTTCTGTGGCCATGCAAGAACTCCAACTCAAGTCTCCCAGAGTCCTCGTTCACTATTTCACATAGACCCAGCTACAAATTTCACGATTCCATAAAATGCAGCCCTGAGAAAGTGGGACCAGTGTGAATACCATCAAGGTGGTACAGTATGTCAATAATAATGTTGGTCAAGAGAAATGTCCAGCTGTTCCCTGAGTCCAAGCAGGACTACACTGCTTTCAACATGGTTCTTTCCTTCTCTGCTGCATCAGGACTTGGGGAGCTGTGGCTTTTCAAATGTTGCTGGACTTCAGTTCCTCTCAGTCCCAGGCAGCTTCGTTACCACCACGTCTGATATCATCTTGATATCATTGCAGCCAGAACTAAGGTTGGATTGCTGTGAGGTTTTTGTTTTGCTTTTTAAAAATGAGGCATGGGGTGTATACATATTTGTAAATGTCCAGGGTGGGGGAAGAACCTATATCTGTTTGAAACAAGTGTGAATGTTGCAACTAGCAAGCTTGACTAGCATTGAGTAGTTTTGCAGCTGCAAAGTCAATCAGTGAGGTATTTGGACAAAGGTAGCTTGGCTGTTGTATCTAGAGGCATCCTTTGTTTGGGAGGTGCTAACTGGCACTTAGTTATTTGCTGTCTGGGATTCCCCTGTTTCCGAGTGGTGTTCTGTTGATTCTGTTGTTTTTTAATACTGGAGAACCTGATTGTGTTCATTTTCATGGTTTCCTCCTTTCTGTTGAAATTGTCCACATGCTTGCGGAGTTTAGGTATGGCTGGTGTTGGAGCAACACACAGAACTCAACTTGTCTAGTAGCTGAATTCTAAACCTTGTTTGGAGCTCTCCATGGTGCTGTCCGCACCTAGTTTTAAATTCTTCCAATCTTTTCCACAAAAACCAGTTGACTGATGCACCCAATGAAAATTTTCCAATGAACTATCTTTGAGATTAATTTTATTATGTGTTCGGGGGGAACTTTAAAAAAGTTAGGATTTCTCCAAACCTTTTTTATGCTGCCATTTTAGCTACAGAAGGACTTACAGCCAGAGCCGTTTTTATGTGAATATTTATTATCACTTATCATTATTATTTGATGGAAACCTATCTGTGTACACAGCACTTTGTAAAAAAAAATATTTCAATAGGCTTCTGCCTCTATGTAGCTTGCAATCTGAAACCTGACGTAAGGAATACAAAAAAGGAAAGGGCAAGAATATGGGAATACATATAACCTCAGGGATGAGCAAGCACTGATTTCCCCCTCCTTTTTCCCCTTTGTAACTTTCCATATAACCCCAGTGGTCTGGATAGCATTTCCCAATTCAGCATTTTCTCAATGTTTTGCACTCCAACCCTCACTATTCCTTTATTTTTCTCATATATATATTAGCTTTTCACATGTAAGACCCCAGGTTGTGCCAGTCAACTTTCATATGATATTGCTTCTAGCACCCACTTGATATTCAAGCAGTGTTTCTTGTACATCAGAGCACAGTCCAAGGTAATTCCCAGATATTTGGGAGTGCTGCAATACTCCAATGGGATTCCTTCCCAAGTGATGCTCAGAGCTCGAGATGCTGAGTATCACAACCACACATAGTGAAGACATCTGGCCTTGTGCTTTGCTACTCTGCTGCTGAGTACACATGCCCAGTGTGGAACACATCTCACCATGCTAAAACAGTGGATGTAGCTCTTAATGAGACATGCCGTATTATCATAAGATGTCTACACCCTACACCACTGGAAAAATTATACTGTTGCACCACCTGACATCCACCGGGAAGTAGCAGCCAGCAATGAAAGGACCAAGGCAGTGACATCTCCGGCCCATCCTTTGTTCAGATATCAGCCAGCATGCCAATGCCTTAAATCAAGAAATAGCTTTCTTAAGATCTACAGAGAAACTCGCATGAACACTTCAGCAAGCAAGAGTCTAAAAGTAGCAGACTAAAACCCGGAACCTCAACCCATGGTTGATGCTGAATGAGAGACTCCCTCCTGGGCACACAGAAGAGGGGCATCTTGGAAGGCTCTGAACAGACTGGGCTCTGGCACCACAAGATGCAGAGCCAAACTTTAAGAATGGGCTCACAAAGTGGAATCCACAACATGCGAGTGTGGAGAAGAGCAAAACACAGACCACCTATTACAATGCAGTTTGAGCCCTGCCACATGTACAATGGAGGACCTTCTTATAGCAACACCAGAGGCACTCCAAGTGGCCAGCCACTAGTCAAAGGACATTTAGTATCATGCCAAGATTTTATACTTTGTGTGTTTTTAAATACATTACAACCTTACTCTCAGTTCACCTCTGATATGATAAATAAATAAACATGTAAGACAAACTTGGCACTTAAGTATCCAAGCAGGGGTGGCTCAACCCATTACGCAAAGTAAGCATTCGCAGTATATTTGATTTTGTCCAGGGACGCTCTTGAGGTGCTCTTGGTGGAAAATAGACCTTGACATATGTGAGTTGTAGTTACTGGGATGTATAGTTCACCTAATATCAAAGAACATTCTGAACTCCACCAATGATGGAATTGAACCAAATATGGCACACAGAACTCCCACGACGAACAGAAAATATATATCAGTGATTGGGTTGGCGGGGGGGGGGGGGACCAAAATACTGTTTGCTTACTGTTGAAAATTACATAGGGCCGCCTCTGTATCCAAGGGTGAATTTTTAAAGCACAAGTCATTCTTGCAGCAGGAATAAGCTCAACCACCAAGAAAAGTGACACTTTGCAAACAAAACTGAATGCTCTGTCCCTTTACCTCATCAGCGTTTTAAACTGGATCATGATGGGTATGTGTATCATGTTTGGTCCAGATCCATTGTTGGAGAGATTCATACAGATCTCTGGATGTGGATGGACTCTGACTCCCATCATCCTCTATCACACACTCCCAACCTCTCAATTGTTTTATGTTGGATCATAATAAGCATGTGTGCCAAGTTGTCCATATGCATCAAATCATGTAGGAGCCTTTGTGTAGCAAACATACTCATAAATAAAGAAATTAAATAATATACAGAGGGGGGGGGGAAGCTTTTGTAAATTGGTTTATGGTCTTAAAATGTGTGAGCCAAATAAAAGTTGTTAGTACTTAAAAGTACGGTACTAGTACTTTTCAGTAAAAGTACTAGGGACCGTGGTAGTGCAGTGGGTTAAACCGCTAGCTGCAGACTGGAAGGTTAGCAGTTCGAAGCCACGAGTTGATGTGAGCTCCCACTCTTAGCCCTAGCTTCTGCCAACTTAGCAGTTCGAAAGCATGCAATGTGAGTAGATCAATACGTACCGCCTTGGCAGGAAGGTAAAAGGTGCCCATGCAGCCATACCAGCAAAACATGACAGCTCCCTTGGCATGGCAAATGGAACAAGAGCACCTCCCTATGGCCAGAGTTGAGCATTACCTCCAGATGCCCGAGATGGAAAGGGAAACCTTTGCCTTTGTTTGTATTGTATGTCATTGTTGTTACTGTATAGAAGACATTGATATATTTGCCTATATATATGTATACTGTAATCCGCTCTAAGTTCCCTTGGGGAGATAGAGCAAAATATAAATAAAGTGTATTATTATTATTATTTGAAACACAACAAGATGAGTCCACAGCAGACACTCTGCTGGCTGTTGAATTGGATCACACATCACGCACTTCCAAAGTGTCTAGGACTGTGTGATGTATCGGCGAATAATGCGTGCAGATCCCAGTAAGGTGGCCTTCTGCAGCTGGCAGATGGTAATTTTGTCAGTGCCGATTGTGTTTAAGTGCAGACCAAGGACTTTAGGCACTCCACCGAGTATGCTGATCACCACTGGGACCACCTTTACTGGCTTGTGCCAGAGTCTTTGCAGTTCGATCTTTAAATCCTCATATCGTGTCAGCTTTTCCAGTTGTTTCTCTGCAATCTTATTGTCACCTGGGATTGCAACATCGACGATCCATACTTGGTTTTTTAACACGATTGTGAGGTCGGGAGTATTATGCTCCAAAACTCTGTCTGTCTGAATCCAGAAGTCCCAGAGGAGTTTGGTGTGTTCATTCTCTGTAACCTTTTTTCCGGCTTAAGATCCCACCAGTTCTTTGTCATAGGCAGACGTTATTTGTGGCACAGGTTCCAATGAATCATCTGAGCAACAGTGTTATGCATCTGCTTGTAGTCTGTCTGTGTGAACTTCTTGCAGCAGCTGAGGATGTGATCTTTTGTTTCATCTTCTTCTTTGCAGTGACTGCATTTGGGATCTGTTGTTGACTTTTCAGTTCTGGCTTTGATGGCATTGGTTCTAATGGCTTGTTCTTGGGCTGCCAGAATTAGGCCCTCCGTCTCCTTTTTCAGAGTTCCATTTGTGAGCCACAGCCATGTTTTTTCTTTATCAATTTGGCTCTCAATTTTTGCCAGAAACCGTCCATGGAGAGCCTTCTTTTGCTAGTTTTCTCTTCTGCTCTGGATTGTGTTTTTACGGTATTCCCTCTTTGTCTTTTGCACCTGAAGCAGTTTACTACTATTGACTTCCCTCAATGTTGGTTCTTGACTGCCTTTCACATAATCTGCCAGTGCGTGTTTCTCTTCTTCTACCATTTGTTTCACTTGCAGAAGCCCTCTGCCTCCTGATTTTCTGGTCAGGTAAAGTCTGTTGACATAACTACACGGGTGTAATAAGCAGTGGATTGTCATTAGTTTTCTTGTTTTTCTGTCCAGATCATCGAGCTCTGCTTGTGTCCAGTTCACAATCCCAGCAGTGTATCTAATGATGGGGATGGCCCAAGTGTTGATAGCCTTGATCGTATTTCCGCCATTTATTATTATTATTATTATTATTATTATTATTATTATTAATTGCCAAAAGATACTTGCCTTGTTTAATGCCTACAATTAAGTCACGTACTATTGTTTTCGTCTTCCTCTAAGCCAGTGGTTCTTAACCTTCCTAATGCCGTGACCCCTTAATACAGTCCCTCATGTTGTGGTGACCCCCAACCATAATATTGTTTTCATTGCTACTTCATAACAGTCATTTTACTACTGTTATAAATCATAATGTAAATATATGATATGCAGGATGCATTTTCATTCACTAGACCAAATTGGGCACAAATACCCAATACACCCAAATGTGAATGCTAGTGGGGTTGGGGGAGGATTGATTTTGTAATTTGGGAGTTGTGGTTGCTGGGATTTATAGTTCACTTATAATTATCCACCAGCAATAGATTTGAACCAAAGTTGGCTCCCATGACCAATGGAAAACACTGGAAGGTTTGATGGGCATTGACCTTGAGTTTGGGAGTTGTAGTTCACCTATATCCAGAGAGCATTGTGGACTCATGCCATGGTGGATCTGGGCCCAACTTGGCATTAATACTCAATATGCCCAAATGTGAACACGGGTGGAGTCTGGGGAAAATAGATCTTTACATTTGGGAGTTGTAGTTGCTGGGATTTATAGTTCATTACAATCAAAGAACATTCTAACTCCACCAACGATAGAATTGGCTCAAACTTCCCACATGGAATCCCCATGACCATCAGAAAATACTTTTGCGACCCCTCTGACACTCTCTCATGATCCCCTCAGGGGTCCCGACCCCCAGGTTGAGAAACACTGCAAGCTTATATATAATGTGCGACCATGTTGGACGCTACAATGGAGCAATTACATGGGAAAGACTCCACTTTTTGGTTGAGAAAAATCAAAGTGGGAACATTCTGGGCAATTTGAATTATGAGGTCAATGCATGGCCCCCACCTTGTTTCTAAAGTTCTATTTTGAAGAAAGAGATGGGTGTTGTTTTTTTTATCTTTAACTGAGAACTAAAAGTCCCAAGGAAAGCCGCAGGGGTTGGATTCCCACACAAGACACAGCTGCAAGCTTGAGGAAGTTTGGAAAGGGCATTCAGGCATCACATTCCCTTGTGTAACGCTGTTAAAGTGGAGTCGTTCTGCAGCAAAGAAACACCCCTGAAAGCTTGTGTGTTTTATTGCTTTTGTTTTTGAAGAAGGAATCCTAATAAGCAGGCATCAGCCGCAATGCCCAAATTGCACCAAGTGCACCTTTTGCTGCTGCGAACACATTACATTCATCAGCAAATACCTTTTTTGGTTTCAGAGTTTTGAAAATAGAGGTGGGCATTGGATTCAGTGGTGCATGAGACCAGTTATAATCCAGCTCAAAGCTGTTGATCTACATTCTGAAATTGGATTATATGGCAGTGTAGATTCAAGCCCTGTATCATCCAGATGACTGAAGCAAATGATCTACATGATCTGTTTGAACTGGATTAGATGAATCTGCACTGCCATATCACTTTAACTTTGAATATGCATTGAATATATTTGAATGTCTTTTAACAGTGATTTTTTAAAAAAATATTGTTTATATTTAATTCTGTTTTGATGTTTGTATATTTTAAATTCTGTGCTAATGCTTTGCTGTTAAGCTGTTAAGCTATTAGTTAAGGAGTTAGGCGGAGAATTAAGTGATATAGAAGGCTCCCAAACACCTGGCGCTATGGAAATCAACAAAGGTCTTCATTTACAGTTCAGAACAAAAAAATAGGCATCACAAGTCAGAGCAATTAAGCAGGAAAGTTGGGGAGAGAATTCATGGGAAACAAAATGCTTTCATGGGTGGCTATTAATTAGTAAGTTGTTTACCTAAGATTGAGTTCAGACAATATAGTGTTCAAGTGGGGAGCTAGGCCTGAGTTCTCTGGTTCTTGTATTAAATCAAGACTTTGGTTTTGGATTAAAGTGTTCTGGAAGTTTCTCTGTTCCTGTTTTTGTATTCATGATCAAGTGTTACTAAGTATACCTTGTGCTTGTGGATTTAAGCTGATCTTGTTATTTTTGGCTATTCCTGGACTGAATTACTTTTGAATTTGTATTATACATTTGGATTCTTGTTGGATTGTCAGTTATTGCTGAACTTGTTTGGATATACACCTTCTTTCTTTATTGCTGATTTTTCCCCCCTAGGCTTTGATGTGTTTTTACAATAAATCGTTTGCTTATATTCTGGACTCTTGAGTGGTGCTGTGGTCATAGTGGTTTCCAGACCTGGAGTGCAACATATTAGTGTTATATATTATTGTATTATTAGTATATTAGTATTATATTGTATTGCATTATAATGTTACTATCTATCTATCTATCTATCTATCTATCTATATAATTAAAGTAGGCAAAAGTTTCCCCTGATATAAAGTCTAGCTGTGTCTGACTCTCAGGGTTGGTGCCCATCTCCATTTCTAAACTGAAGAGCTGGTGTTGTCCATAGACGCCTCCTAGGTCATGTAGCCAGTATGACCGCATGAGGAGCTGTTACGTTCCCGTAGGAGCCCCCATTGGCACAATGGGTTAAACCTTTGTGCTGGCAGGACTGCGGACCAAAAGGACAGCAGTTTGAATCCTGGGAGCAGGGTGAGCTACTGTCTGCCAGCTCCAGCTTCTCATGCGGGCACAAGAGAGAATCCTCTCACAGGATGGTAAAACATCCGGGCATCTCCAGGGCAATATCCTTGCAGACAGTCAATTCTCCCACACCAGAAGTGACTTGCAGTTTTTCAAGTAGCTCCTGACATGAAAAAAACCTTATGCAGAACAGACATGTAGCGGGGGGGGGGGGGGGGGGGGTGTCTGCGAGAAGGCCTTACTGGTGCATTACTTAAACTGTTATGTTTATTCATATCATGATCTGATCACCATGCTCAATATATCCCATATGCATGGGGGTATTGGGGTAAAAGATTTGCTAGGGTAGACCCTCTTTCACTCAGACTCAGTCCCCCCCCCCCCCGAACCAAACTCAGCCCCCCCCCCCCCGAAACAAAATCCTGAATACGAGCCTGCTGCAGAAGCAGTACTTATTATTATTCAAATTTGTATGTTTTTGAACTGCTAGTTTTGCAGAAGCTGGGGCTAACAACGGGAGCTTACCCCGCTCCCAGGATTCAAACCACTAACCTTTTTTATATACTATATAATATATAGTATTATAATGCAATACAATACAATGGATGGCCATCTTTCAAGGGTCTTACAGATACAATTTTCCTGCTTCTTGGCAATGGGTTGGACTGGATGGCCCATGAGGTCTCTTCCAACTCTATGATTCTATAATACTGAGTCCCTTGGCACAGTGGGTTAAATTGTTGAGCTGCTGAACTGTCGGCCGTTACCACCCCCAGCTCCCTCAAGGTCAGTCCAGTCACTTCAAGGATGCCATCCATCCATCTTGCCCTTGGTCGGCCCCTCTTCCTTTTGTCTTCCACTTTCCCCAGCATAATTGTCTTCTCTAGGCTTTCCTGTCTCCTCATGATGTGGCCAAAGTACTTCAACTTTGTCTCTAGTATCATTCCCTCCAGTGAGCAGTCGGGCTTTATTTCCTGGAGGATGGACTGGTTGGATCTTCTCGCAGTCCAAGGCACGCTCAGCACTTTCCTCCAACACCACAGCTCAAAAGCATCAATCTTCCTTCGCTCAGCCTTCCCTAAAGTCCAGCTCTCACATCCGTAGGTTACTACAGGGAATACCATGGCTTTGACTAGGCGGATCTTTGTTGCCATTCTGATGTCTCTACCCTTTACTATTTTATCGAGACTGGACATTGCTCTCCTCCCAAGAAGTAAGCGTCTTCTGATTTCCTGGCTACAGTCTGCATCTGCAGTAATCTTTGCACCTAGAAATACAAAGTCTGTCACGGCCTCCACGGTTTCTCCCTCTATTTTCCAGTTGTCAATCATTCTTGTTGCCATAATCTTGGTTTTTTTGACGTTTAGCTGCAACCCGGCTTTTGCGCTTTCTTCTTTCGCCTTGATTAGAAGGCTCCTCAGCTCCTCCTCGCTTTCGGCCATCAGAGTGGTGTCATCTGCATATCTGAGGTTGTTAATGTTTCTTCCAGCAATTTTCACCCCAGCTTTGCATTCATCCAGCCCCGCACATCGCATGATGTGTTCTGCATACAAGTTAAAAAGGTTGGGTGAGAGTATGCAGCCTTGCCGTACGCCTTTCCCAATCTTGTACCAGTCTGTTGTTCCGTGGTCAGTTCTTACTGTTGCTACTTGGTCCTTGTACAGATTCCTCAGGAGAGAGACAAGGTGGCTTGGTATGGCCATCCCACCAAGAACTTGCCACAATGTATTATGATCCACACAGTCAAAGGCTTTAGAATAGTCAATGAAGCAGAAGTAGATGTTTTTCTGAAACTCCCTGCCTTTCTCCATTATCCAGCGGATATTGGCAATTTGGTCTCTCATTCCTCTACCTTTTCTAAACCCAGCTTGAACATCTGGCAACTCTCGCTCCATGTATTGCTGGAGTCTTCCTTTCAGGATCTTGAGCATTACCTTACTGGCATGAGAAATAAGGGCCACTGTACGGAAGTTTGAGCAGTCTTTCGCATTTCCCTTTTTTGGTATGGGGATATAAGTTGATTTTTTCCAGTCTGATGGCCATTCTTCTGTTTTCCATATTTGCTGGCAAATGGCATGCATCACCTTGACAGCATCATCTTTTAAGATTTTAAACAGTTCAGCTGGGATCCTGTCGTCTCCTGCTGCCTTGTTGTTAGCAATGCTTCTTAAGGCCCATTCAACGTCACTCCTCAGGATGTCTCATTCTAATTCATTCACCACACCGTCAAAACTATCCTCAATATTATTATCCTTCCTATACAGATCTTCTGTATAGTCTCGCCACCTTCTCCTGATCTCTTCAGCTTCTGTTAGGTCCCTGCCATCTTTGTTTCTTATTAGGCCTGGGTAACAACGGAAAAATTTGTTTCTAGAATCGATTCGTTTTTGGGGGGTTTCTGCGTTTCGTTATTTAAAATAAATCTGAAATTTCCATTTTTAAAAGTTTGATATTTACGAAATTTTGTAAATATTTACGAATCGATTCGTAAAGATGGCGCCCACGTTAGCGCATGCACAAAGCATTTACGAATTTTTTTAATTTTTTGACGGAAATAACGAATCGATTCGTTAAGATGGGACGCGCATTAGCGCATGCGCAAAGCATTTACGATTTTTTCGTTATTGCTGGTGTTTGAGCTAATAACGAATCGATTCGTTAAGATGGCGTCCGCGTTAGCGCATGCGCAAGGCATTAACGAAATTTCGTTATTCGTAAAACGTTAATAACGAATCAATTCGTTAAGATGGCGCCCGCGTTAGCGCAATGCAAAACAAGAAACCATGCAAACAAAAACATTTACAACATATACAGCTTCATAATGGACATTTAGATGGGACATGGAACTCATTTTCTGTTTTTTTTTTCATATACATTACAAAATGAAAGATATTGCATGAGCTGAATTAGAAGGGAGTCAATTTTTTTTTTGGATTTATGATTTTTACCTTTTTTTTTTCTCCCTTACCCTCCCCCCTTCCCCCATATATTTTCTCTTGTCATCCACGGGTGTATCTTTAAGTATCTTTGGTACTTAAAAAAATGTAATAATTAAAAAACATATCTTAATAAAATAATCTAATAACCATAACTAGTTAAACATAAACAATAATAACAATAATAATAAAATAATCAAATAGAATATAAATCAAATAGAATAAAAAATTAAATAAAAAATTATAATAAAATACAGTTGCTAAACAAGAAGCAAGGTAAGAAATTGAAATTAAATTACTTAAGATTGTAATAAAATATAATACATAAAAATGTAATTATCATATTTTAACATAACAATACACTAAATATACATTATTTATTTATAATATATATTAAACAAGTTATAATGTTAAAAATTACAAATAAATTTTTAAAAATGCAGAAAGTAAATTAAATAAAAAGAAGAAAGTATCATAAATTGCACTTTGAAACGACTATGAATATTAAATTATGGGCAAATTATCTGGCTGGGCGGTTTTGTTCAATAATTTTGTAAATCTTTTTTTTATAACAGAACGATATCGATATTTATTTCAAACCCGGAAGTGTTTTTTCTAAATCGAAGCAGCATCCGCCATCTTTTTTACGGACTTCCACCTGTTCATAATTTCTGTAGCAGTTCTGCAAGTAAGGACAAATCCCCACTGGGTGGGTGGGTGGGTGGTTCGAAATCAACCACCCAATTCCCTTCCAGGCCTTCCTCAAGTCCTCTCGGGGGGGGGGGGGGCATTGGTCAGTGACCCACCAGGAGTGTCACACAGCACAGTAACCTTTCACTGCATATCATCCATCCCCCAGTGAGGAAGCCTCTAAGTCCTCCCAGGAGGGGGGGGGGGCCTTGACCAAGTCCTCCCAGGAGGGGGGGGCCTTGACCAAGCCCCCCCCCGGGACTGCCTGCTTGCCTGCTTTGTGAAGGCCAATTCCCTTCCCGGCCTTCCCCAAGTCCTCCCCCAGTTATACAGCCTCAAAGACTTCACGGGAGGGGGGGGAGGAGCTTGACCCGGCACCCCCCCCCCCCCGGGAATGGCTGGCTGCTGCTTGAGTGCTGAATGAAAGCCAATACTGTTCCCGGCCTTCTCATTACTTCCAAATCTTTAGGGAAGTAAAGACTCATGTAATCCAGTTCAAAGCAGATAATATGACTGTTACGGAAACAGAATGCTAATTTAATTTGATTTTCAATTAGTGCTGGAAAGGAAAGTGTTTGGATAGTTGGCAGGTTAAGTGTTTTTTGATTAAAGATGGGAGACGGGGGAAAAAATAGGAAGTAGTGCGGAAACACTGTACCTGGTGTTCTCTGATAAATGCAATTCTGGCGAAGTTTATTATTTTTTTGGGGGGGGGGATGATTTCATTAATTCGATTTGCTATGAGGTAGTTTTGCTGAAGCTATCTGCATACCAGAAGGGCGGCCGGGAATGACTAAGGAAAGTGCGCATAAAAGGGTGTGGATTGAAGCAGATAGAAGTACTTTGCCCACATCATGAGGAAAGGCGAACTCAAGCTGGCTTTCGAAAGAGACTGCCCGCCCTTGATGGAGGCGGACAGAGATGCAGTGAAAGGTAAATGCGTACATGACAACCGGAATTTAAAAAAAAAGGGGAAAAAGGAGGCACAGGGAGATTGAAGCCAATAATACAGTGGCCATGCTCTAGGTATGTTGCAGCATTGATCGGAGGAGAAAACCAACACTGTTTTGGATGTCAAAGGGAAGAGGAAGAAACCAGATGCCAGCTGTGCATAGGAAATGTCTGAGAACATCACTGTGATAAAAATTGCTAGGGACCCCGGGAAAGATGGCTCCCCTCTAATGAAACCTCGAAGCAAATAGCCTCTCTCTTCCGGGCACCTCAGAGTCCTCTACCGCCTGTCCCAGCCCCTGCCTCTCTGCGCTCCCCCGAATGAGTGTCTCTTGAATGAGTGTCTCAGGGTTCCGAAGCGTTTATGAAACTCTGTGAAAAAAGAACTGACCAACAGAAAGCAGCCTGGCGCACTTAACCCTCAGGAGTGGGGAAGTCAAGCTGGCCTTTGACAGGGAGTGCCAGCCCTCAATGTAGGGGGATGACCGATAGGCACTAAAAGGTAAATGCACGCATGACAACCGGAAAGGAAAGGGTGTATGAAAGGGGAAGCATTCGCAAAAGTAGAGGAGTGCCTGGAAAAGAGGCACTCCTCTACTTTTGCGAATGCTTCCCCTTTCATACACCCTTTCCTTTCCGGAGGCAATGCCCTACAGGCTAAAAAGTGGCATACATGACCACTGTAAGGAAAGGGTGCTCAAAACGGGTGTTGTGGGAAGCAGACACTACTTTTTAGGTTGAGTCTTGGGGAAAGGGGAAGTCAAGCTGGCCTTTGAGAGGGAGTGCCAGCCCTCTATGTAGGGGGACGACCGATAGGCAGTGAAAAGTAAATGCACGCATGACAACCCGAAAGGAAAGGGTGTATGAAAGGGGAAGTATTCGCAAAAGTAGAGGAGTGCCTCTTTTCCGGGCACTCCAGAGGCAATGCCCAACAGGCTGAAAAGTGGAATACATCACCACTGTAAGGAAAAGGGTGCTTAAAAGGGGTGTTGGGGGAAGCTGACAGTAATTTTTAGGCCACCTACTGAGGAAAGGGGAAGTCAAGCTGGCCTTTGAGAAAGAGTGCCAGCCCTCGATGTAGGGGGATGACCGATAGGCAGTGAAAGGTAAATGCACGCATGACAACCCGAAAGGAAAGGGTGTATAAAAGGGGAAGCATTCGCAAAAGTAGAGGAGTGCCTCTTTTCTGGGCACCCCAGAGGCAATGCCCTACAGGCAGAAAGGGGACCGGCAGGGAACAACTGGGGAAAGGGTGTATGAAAGGGACTTGAGAGTTGGGGGGAAGTGTACACACAGGAGTAGAGGAGTGCCTCTTTTCCGGGCACTCCAGAGGCAATGCCCTACAGGCGGAAATGGGCCCTGCAGGGAATGAATGGGGAAATGGTGTATGAAGGGGAGTTGGGGGGGGGGGGGAAGCGTACACAGGAGTAGAGTGGCGAGGTCAAGCTTGCTTTCGAAAGAGAAACTGTGTCAAAAACAGCCACAGGACACGCAAGAACTGTGCTAATGTGCAGTGTATTCCTTTCTTTCAATTTTTTTTTAAAAAACAAAGTACACATGGTGAACAATAAGGGCAATGTTCCCGCATTCAGCAGGCAGTAGTAATTTAAGGCAACACAAAGCAAAGTACACATCAGGGCAATGTTCCCGCAGTCAGCAGGCGTGTAAATCATTACAGCAAACAGAAAGCAAACAAAAATTTATATTTAATAAGTGCTGGACCACAAAGGGACAATGTTCCCGCAGTCAGCAGGCGTGTAACTCATTACAGGAAACAGAAAGCAAACAAAAATTCATTTTTAATAAGTGCTGGACCACAAAGGGACAAAGTTCACGCAGTCGGCTGGCGTGTAACTCATTACAGCAAACAGAAAGCAAGCAAAAATTCATTTTTAATAAGTGCTGGACCACAAAGGGACAAAGTTCACGCAGTCAGCAGGCCTGTAACTCATTACAGCAAACAGAAAGCAAGCAAAAAAATTTTTTTTATAAGTGCTGGACCACAAAGGGACAATGTTCCCGCAGTCAGCAGGCCTGTAACTCATTTGAGGAAAGAAAAAGCAAAGTAAAAATGATTTTCAATAACTGCTGGACCCCAAAGGGAAAATTACAGACTAATTAGAGGTACTACTTTGTGGTACTAATTGGAGGTAAAAATTGGAGGTTACGGACAGTTAGGTTAAACTGACGATGCAGCAAATAATGAAGAATGCGGGTGAAATACTCCGTTCCTCACAGATTCATTCAACAAAAGAGATGGGACGTCCTCTGCCCATAGATTCAACCTTGCCGTATTCACCGGGTAATCAAACAGTAGCTCCCCAGAGGCAAAGGAGGTTAAGAAGGAAGTTTGTCATGGATGGTCATCAGACAGATTGTAGTTCCCGGAGCAGGGTTGTGGGGAAGAGTGTGAGAGTTACTACAGTGTGAGCTCTTGGGATGACAATTTGCATTGCTACGCGGTGTAATGGGTTGTCATGAGTAAGTAGGCAGGTAAAGTTTTTGGAATGAAAATGGCAGCAGGAAAATAACACTGTAAAGAGTGCAGAAGAAACGCTGCAGCTGCTCCCTGCAGAACCCCCCCCCCCCCATTTTTTAAAGTTTTGTTTAAGGTTTTTATTAAAAGTAATTTTTATGAGGTAGTTGTTTTATGAGGTAGTTGTTTTATGAGGTAGTAGTATATGAGATAGTTTTCTTATGAGATTTTTTTTCGTGAGTTAGCTGCTTCCTTACTATTGTTCTCCCATTCCCTAAGTCTGTACGGTTAACGGTAGCAGTGGGTTACTAGGTGAAAGCAAGAGCAAGTATACCTCAAGGACAGAACTGCTTCCATCGCAAACAGAAGGAACACGAGCAATGAAGCATTCGAGTCCTTCGCACTAAAAACTAGAAACCCGAATGTCCCACCAACACTCAGCAGACAACCAGGTAGACAAGTGGAAAATTAAAAGACAGGTGGGAAAGGGCACCTCACATGTGGAAGACCTGAAGGTTTCAAACTCGCATTGTCAAGGATGCAGGAGCACACATTGAGCAGAGAGCAGTGGTTACTCCCGAGGGTAGTCTGGGATGAAGTACTGGCCTACACTCAGCAGCCAGGAAGACAGTTAGCACCCTCAGAAAAGGAAAGAGAAGAGTCACAGAACTGCCCTGCAAGAAATTGTGACTGAGAAAAACATATGACTAGTATGCCAGTCTTACAGCTAACCTGAATCTTTCTAAATCTGTTCCTCTAAGAATGATAGATGTCCTCCACAAAGCAGACAAACGGACACTCCCACATAATTAAAATCCTGGAGTGATACTATAGATAAAGGGTTATGAGGTTAAGATTACTCCAAACTACCCGTCCCATAACACGCTGAACCATTTGTAATCGCAAAAAGCTTCCCAAATACACCTGGAAGCTATATAGGGAAGAAAGTATGCAACGTAAAGAGTGTCTTCAAAATAGTTTGCAGAACTAGCAGGAACAAGCAGGAAGCAACAGCACCCTTGGAGCAGAGGATACTGTAACGGTTTATTCCATATGTAACTCTGTGAAAAAAGAACTGGCCAACAGAAAGCAGCCAGGCGGACATAACCCTCAGGAGTGGGGAAGTCAAGCTGGATTTTGAGAGAGAATGCCCACCCTCGATGGAGGGGGATGGCAGAACAGCAGTGAACCGGAAAGGGGCCCCGGGAATGACAGAGGAAATGGTGCATAAAAGGGGCATTTGGGGAAGCACACAGTAATTATTTGGCCACCTCTCTCGAACTATCTCTCAAAATGTCATTCCAGCCTTGTATGAGGGATGCGAGCAACGTCTCAGAACCCTGGTGTATGAAAGGGAGTTGGGGGGGAGGGTTCCAGAGTAATTGCAGTGCTCATATTTGGATAGATCCAACCGATCCAGACTCACCCAGTAATCAAGCAGTAGTTGCCCGGAGACAAAGGAGGTAAAGAGGAATTTTTGTCAAGGACGGGGGGAAAAAGAGGGTGACCGTATAGGTCAGGGATGGGGACCAACTTACAGCTGGCATGAGAAAAAAAGGGAGGGGTAGTGTCTCTCTGCAGTCATCTTTGACAGCATATCAGTCTCGCTCCAGTGAGACTGCCTGCAAGGGGCGGCCGGTAACAACTGGGGAAAGGGTGTATGACAGGGAGTTAAGGGAGGTAAAGAGGAGGGGAAAGGGTGTATGACAGGGAGTTAAGGGAGGTAATGAGTAATTTTTGACCCATTGCAGATGTCATCCTTTCAAAGTCAAATTTCAATTTGATTCCTGGGGTTCCGAACGTTTACTTTGAAAAAAACTAGTGTGCTCAAAGCACTTTGTGTTGGGGGGGGGGGGGGAAGCATACACTGGAGTACAGGACTGCCTTTTCTCCGGGCACCCCAGAGGCGATGCCCAACAGGCTGAAAGGGGACTGGCAGGGAATGACAGGGGAAAGGGTGTATGACAGGAAGTTATGGGAGGTAAAGAGTAATTTTTGACCCATTGCTGATGTCATCCTTCGATGCCATGCAAAGTCAAATTTCAATTTGAGTCCTGGGGTTCCGAAGCGTTTACTTTGAAAAAACTAGTGTGCTCAAAGCACTTTGTGTTGGGGGGGGGGAACGTACACTGGAGTACAGGACTGCCTCTTCTCCGGGCACCCCAGAGGCGATGCCCAACAGGCTGAAAGGGGACTGGCAGGGAATGACAGGGGAAAGGGTGTATGACAGGAATTATGGGAGGTAAAGAGTAATTTTTGACCCATTGCTGATGTCATCTTTCGATGCCATGCAAAGTCAAATTTCAATTTGAGTCCTGGGGTTCTGAAGCGTTTACTTTGAAAAAACTAGTGTGCTCAAAGCACTTTGTGTTGGGGGGGGGGGGAAGCGTACACTGGAGTACAGGACTGCCTCTTCTCCGGGCACTCCAGAGGCGATGCCCAACAGGCTGAAAGGGGACTGGCAGGGAATGATAGGGGAAAGGGTGTATGACAGGAAGTTATGGGAGGTAAAGAGTAATTTTTGACCCATTGCTGATGTCATCCTTCGATGCCATGCAAAATCAAATTTCAATTTGAGTCCTGGGGTTCTGAAGCGTTTACTTTGAAAAAACTAGTGTGCTCAAAGCACTTTGTGTTGGGGGGGGAAGTGTACACTGGAGTACAGAACTGCCTCTTCTCCGGGCACCCCAGAGGTGATGCCCAACAGGCTGAAAGGGGACTGGCAGGGAATGACAGGGGAAAGGGTGTATGACAGGAAGTTATGGGAGGTAAAGAGTAATTTTTGACCCATTGCTGATGTCATCTTTCGATGCCATGCAAAGTCAAATTTCCATTTGAATCCTGGGGTTCCGAAGCGTTTACTTTGAAAAAACTAGTGTGCTCAAAGAACTTTGTGTTGGGGGGGAAAGTGTACACTGGAGTATAGGACCGCCTCTTCTCCGGGCACTCTAGAGGCGATGCCCAACAGGCTGAAAGGGGACTGGCAGGGAATGACAGGGGAAAGGGTGTATGACAGGAAGTTATGGGAGGTAAAGAGTAATTTTTGACCCATTGCTGATGTCATCCTTCGATGCCATGCAAAGTCAAATTTCAATTTGAGTCCTGGGGTTCCGAAGCGTTTACTTTGAAAAAACTAGTGTGCTCAAAGCACTTTGTGTTGGGGGGGGGAAGTGTACACTGGAGTACAGGACTGCCTCTTCTCCGGGCACCCCAGAGGCGATGCCCAACAGCTGCCTTTTTGCCTGCTGTGAGAAGGCCAAAATTTTCCTGGCCTTCTCCATGCCCTCCCGGGGGGGGGGGGGGAATTGGACATTCTAAGCATCTTTCACTGCATCTTTCCAAGCATCTCTGCCGTCCCCCAGTGAGACAGACTGTAAGTCCTCCAGGGGTGGGTTCTTGATCCTGGCCCCCCGGGATTGACTGCCTTTTTGTCTGCTGAGAGAAGGCCGATACCCTTCCCGGCCTTCTCCCTCCCATGCCCTCCCGGGGGGACATTGGTCAGGCCCCCCCAGGAGTGTCATGGTGTGCACTTCCCTTTCACTGCATATCGGCCATCCCCAGTGAGACAGACTGTAAGTCCTCCCGGAGTGGGCTCTTGACCCTGGCCCCCCCGGGATTGACTGCCTTTTTGTCTGCTGAGAGAAGGCCAATACCCTTCCCGGCCTTCTCCCTCCCATGCCCTCCCGGGGGGACATTGGTCAGGGCCCCCCGGGAGTGTCATGGTGTGCACTTCCCTTTCACTGCATATCAGCCATCCCCCAGTGAGACAGACTGTAAGTCCTCCCGGGGTGGGCTCTTGGCCCTGGCCCCCCGGGATTGACTGCCTTTTTGTCTGCTGAGAGAAGGCCGATACCCTTCCCGGCCTTCTCCCTCCCATGCCCTCCTGGGGGGACATTGGTCAGCCCCCCCCCCCCCAGAGTGTCATGGTGTGCACTTCCCTTTCACTGCATATCAGCTGTCCCCCAGTGAGGCTGTGAGACAGTGAGACAGACTGTAATCACATGCTTACGTTGTGTCCGAATGACCGCTCCTCTGCAGTGATGGTGCCTGGTTTCTTCCTCTTCTCTTTGTCAACCAATGCTGTGTTGACACCCCAAAGAATCTATGGCTGTACAGGAGGCAAGGGTATGAATATGCCCATGACGTAATCGGGCAGGGCGTTATTTACATATGTAGTTATTTATTTTTGATAATGATAACAGAAAGATATCGATGTTTTTTTCAAACCCGGAGGTGTATTTTCTGAATTGAAGCAGCATCCGCCACCTTTGAAACTACTTCCGCCAGTTTGGGAAGTGAAGTTATTGATGGTAGGATGCTTGGGGTGCTGGGAACCAATACGGGGTTAGTAAGAGCGGCCATCGCCCTTTAAAAGCAGCTGCGGGCTCTGCATGGCAACATTGTAGCTGGGGAAGCAAGGGTGGACGGAGCGCGAGTGCTGGGGAGTCTGGCTTTGGAGTGCATGGGGCTGGGGACAGGGAGCTTGTAGCTGTATGCCTTCCAGTCCCTGGCTGTGGATGCAGCTTGTGCCGCCTTTTTTTTTGGGAGGGGCAGCATTGTGTTTAATTGATATTTTATTATTATTGTTTTTATTTGTAATACTTAAAAACAATTTCAAATTACTTTTAAATCATTACAACGATATAATTTTTTTTTCCAAAACTGGTGGAAGTCATTTCAAAGATGGCGGATGCTGTTCCTCTTTTTTGGTGCCAGGGGGATTTCTTCCTGGTAATAAGGGTGTTTTGGAAATCCAGTGTTCTTTGCTTTTCTGATAACTCAAAGTAGATACAACCAGTAACTGCGGCCTCTGGCCCATTTTGGTCCAGCCCTTTTTGAAAATCCACTGTTCTTTGCTGTGGCAGAGCAAGATCGAACTTGGCGCACAGAGTCAACATAACCCACTCTACATTCATAGGACGAGTGGAGAAGGATTAACCATGCACAATGGGATTTGACTTGCAGTACCTTCACGAACTGATAACCGATAAAGAACACCCTTGAAACATAATGCCTTTCTCAAGTATTCCTGCTTGCGCCATGTCCCCAATGTAGTTGTTAGTAATAAATGTCAATTTGTAACACCACGAAAGAGGAAGTCAAGGAAGCCTTTAAGTTAATTTAAGCAGAACTCCTTATATCAGGTAACACAAAAAAATTGATTTTCTTCACCAAGGGTCTTATGATTCTTATTCATTAGAGAAACGTGATGGTTGTACCATAAAGGTACAGCCTCCGCCGATAGATCATACCGATCCACACTCACCCAGTAATCAAGCAGTATTTGCCGGGAGACAAAGGAGGTAAAGAGGGGAGTTTGTTATGGGTGGAGATATAGCAGACAGATTGGATATCCAGGAGCAGGGAGGGAACAACACAGGAGATGCAACAACTGTGCAAATGTGCAGTGTATTCTTTTTTTTCATATTTTTTAAAATTTTTTTATTAAGAATAAAAGAAATGTTTATCAGGAAAACAGCCACAGGGCAAATGTGCAGAATTTTTTTTAATATTTCTTTTTTAATTTTTTTAAAGAATAAAAGAAATATTTAGCAGCAGGAAGTTTTTAAAAAGAAAATAATCAAAATGGTTGCCCTGCAGTGTGGCAAAAACAGCCACATGACACGCGACAACTGTGCAAATGTGCAGTGTATTCTTTTTTTTCTCATATTTTTTTTAATTTTTATTAAGAATAAAAGAAATGTTTATCAGGAAAACAGCCACAGGGCAAATGTGCAGTTTTTTTAAAAAAATTTTTTTTAAAGAATAAAAGAAATATTTAGCAGCAGGAAGTTTAAAAAAAGAAAATAATCAAAATGGTTGCCCTGCAGTGTGGCAAAAACAGCCACATGACACGCGACAACTGTGCAAATGTGCAGTGTATTCTTTTTTCCTCATATTTCTTTAGTTTTTATTAAGTACACATGGAGATCAACGAGGGCAATGTTGAACAAATCGGCGGAAACCTTCCCGTTCCACCATACGGAAGGGCTGGTGGTCCAGGGCCATCATCTCTCCCAGGCAACGTGTTATTTCCTTCACTGATGGTGGCTTAATCCAGATCTCACCCTTGTAACTTGCACGCCCCAAGCATTGATGGTTTTCTGCATGGGGCCTGTTGGTGTGTTTGGAGTGCTCTGTGTACTGCTCTATGTGCTGGCAACTTCAACTGCGTCCAACTTGACATTTGGGTGGTGTCTCTTCATGTGCATCCTTAGCCCTGTTGTGACAAGATGCCTCATATCTTTTCCTCTGCTGACGCTAACACCGCAATGCCTGCAAACTGCCAAAGTGGCCCTCTGAAGTGGACCCTAAATGGGCACACAGGCGGTTGGAGCCACTAGGCAAAAAAGGAGCACAGTATTTTAACACTTTGGTGGAACAACACAAAATGGGAGCACTGAAAGCACTTTGTGAACCCTAAATGGGCGCACAGGCGGTTGGAGCCACAAGGCAAATAAGGAGCACAGTATTTTAACACTTTGGTGGAACAACCAAAAATAGGAGCACTGCCAGCACTTTGCCCAACAGGCTGAAAGGGGACCGGCAGGGAATGACTCAGGGGGAAAGATGGGCAGAGATGCTGTGAAAGCAAAGTGCACAAATGACAACCCCAGGGGAGGTAGGGAACGACAGCTCCCTTGTTATGAATGCCCTACGCAGGCGCCCTCTTTTCCGGGCACTTCAGAGGCGATGCCCAACAGGCTGAAAGGGGTCTGGCAGGAAACGACTGGGGAAAGGGTGTATGAAGGGGAGTTGGGGGGGAAGCATACACAGGAGTAGAGGAGTGCCTCTTTTCCGGGCAGTGCCTCTTTTCCAGAGGCGAAGCCCATCAGGCTGAAAGGGGACCGGCAGGAAACGACTGTGGAAAGGGTGTATGAAAGGGAGTTGGGAGGGGGAAGCGTACACAGGAGTAGAGGAGTGCCTCTTTTCCGGGCACTTCAGAGGCGATGCCCAACAGGCTGAAAGGGGACCGGCAGGAAACGACTGTGGAAAGTTTGTAGGAAAGGGAGTTGGGGGGGAGAGTACTAGAGTAATTGCAGTGCTTGTATTTGGGATGGCAATTTGCATTGCATTGCATTGCATTGCATTGCATTGCATTGTAACCCGGGATGAAGTACTGGCCTACACACAGCAGCCAAGAAGACATTTCAAACCAGAGAATTTGTCCATTTTCCGAAACGGCAAGAGAAGACTCACAGAACTGCCCTGCAAGAAATCGTGCTTGAGAAGAAGAATCGACGACTAATTGCAGAAAGCTTCCCAAATCCACCTAGAACGAAACTCTTGCAGGCTAAGGGAAAGCACATTGGTTCCACCACGGAGGAGTGCACTAATAAAGCAGTAAAGCAGACATACGACCACCACAACACAGCAGACATACTGAGAACCCTCAAGGAGAGGAAACCTACGGTAAGCTCCAGAGGTTAGAGAGTATGCAACTGAAGCAGACTCTTGAAAACCTTGGAAGGCTCAGAACAAGCAAGAAGCATTGAGCATAGGATACTGTATTCCAGTTGAAACTCTGCGAAAAAAGAACTTGCCTACACAAAGCAGCCAGGCAGACACAACCCTCTGGGTACCATACTACTAAAGCGTTAGGAAAACTAGTTTCTTAGGAGTACTCCTTTTTTTATAAACAAAAAGAAATTAGGAGGCCACCAAGGAATTTTATACATAAGGTGATGTGAGGCAATCAGAGTAATTCTGGATGACAGCGCACGTAACACAGAACTTTGTAATGCATCGGAAGATGGGAAAGATGATTACAGATTTCAGAACTAACGATCACGTAGTGGTCCAGGAGGGAAGAGAAACGGAGATTGTAAAACTTGCACCAGACATACAAAAAAGTAACAAAACAATTACAAAAGTCATTAATTTGATTCTTCATTGATCCTCAAACTATTACAAAATGGCTCTATATTCGATTGTAAAATAATTTAAATACAAATCATTGACGAAATACAAAATTACCGAATGAAACTGGCCATGCCTAAGTCTTTCGAGGAAACAGAAATAAAGTAAAATTGATTTTCAATAAGTGCTGGACGCCAAAGGGCCAATGTCCCTGCAGACAGCAGGTGTGTGTGTGCAGGCAGGGGCTGTGGGAAGGGGCTCCGGGAATGCCTGCCTGCTTGCCTGCAGTGAAAGCTGGATCTTGGGATCGAGCTGGCGGTCCGCCACGAGGCGAGCTACTGCCTGTCCCAGCCCCTGCCTCTCGGCGCTCCCCCCATGCTCTTAAATGAGTGTCCCTGTGGTCTGAAGCGTTTACTTTGAAAAAACTTGCCTAAAAGTCGCCATTAAAATCATCAATAAAAAGAAGTGCTTCCACAAAAATGTAGAGGACCGAATGTAGATGACTGATAGGCAGTGAAAGGTAAATGCACGCATGACAACCCGAAAGGAAAGGGTGTATGAAAGGGGAAGCATTCGCAAAAGTAGAGGAGTGCCTCTTTTCCGGGCACCCCAAAGGCAATGCCCAACAGGCTGAAAAGTGGAATACATCACCACTGTAAGGAAAAGGGTGCTTAAAAGGGGTGTTGGGGGAAGCTGACAGTAATTTTTAGGCCACCTACTGAGGAAAGGGGAAGTCAAGCTGGCCTTTGAGAAAGAGTGCCAGCCCTCGATGTAGGGGGACGACTGATAGGCAGTGAAAGGTAAATGCACGCATGACAACCCGAAAGGAAAGGGTGTATGAAAGGGGAAGCATTCGCTAAAGTAGAGGCACCCCAGAGGCGAAGCCCAACAGTCTGAAAGGGGACTGGCCGGGAACGACTGGGGAAAGGGTGTATGTATGAAAGGGAGTTGGGGGGGGGAGCGTACACACAGGAGTAGAGGAGTGCCTCTTTTCCTGGCAACACAAAGCAAGGTACACATGGTGATCAATAAGGGCAATGTTCCCGCATTCAGCAGGCAGTAGTAATTTAAGGCAACACAAAGCAAAGTAGTACACATCAGGACAATGTTCCCACATTCAGCAGGCAGTAGTAATTTAAGGCAACACAAAGCAAAGTACACATCAGGACAATGTTCTCGCATTCAGCAGGCAGTAGTAATTTAAGGCAACACAAAGCAAAGTACACATCAGGACAATGTTCCCGCATTCAGCAGGGAGTAGTAATTTAAGGCAACACAAAGCAAAGTACACATCAGAACAATGTTCCCGCATTCAGCAGGGAGTAGTAATTTTAGGCGACACAAAGCAAAGTACACATGGTGATCAATGAGGGCAATGTTCCCGCATTCAGCAGGGAGTAGTAATTTAAGGCAACACAAAGCAAAGTAGAACACATCAGGACAATGTTCCCGCATTTAGCAGGGAGTAGTAATTTAAGGCAACACAAAGCAAAGTAGTACACATCAGGACAATGTTCCCGCATTCAGCAGGCAATATACCGATCTATGGGACAGAGCAAGGGTTAGGGTTAGGGTAAGGGTAAGGGTATTGAAAGTAATTCAATTCGGGTTTTTAGAAAACAGGAGGCTACAAAGGTGATCTACGGCACGGAGCAAGGGTTGCTGTCGAAATCAATCTCCGGGTAGCCCAAAAGTGGCAAGTTGGCCTTTAAGAAGACCAGCTTTTCCACCGCAAAGGGGTCGAGCGAGGTACGTTGGAGGGTGACGACATCTCCTGCCAGGCTGAAGACCCTCTCACTCTGTACGCTAGTTGGTGGGCAGCTGAGAAACTTGCGTGCTACGGTTGAAGGTCAGGCCATGTATTGCTTCAGGAGGACCAGTACGCCAATGGATCGCTGTGTACAATCTCCTGAGGCTCCTCAAAGTAACGATTGACAGAGAACTCTGCCGAGTCAATCTTTGCCGCCTGGGCCGACAAAGATGTTCCTTGCCCTGCCATCAAAACGATACTGTCGGTTATAAAATGCTCCGCTCCCCTCTTTTTCAGCTGCACTGCTCTTCCTTCATCCCTGGTAGGTGGCAAGGTGGGACTAATGTTATCGGTGCTGCCGTAACCGCTGGTGTTTCAGGGAGTAACGGCAGCAGGAATTTCCTCTGAGCGTTCCCCCACCCTCCGAGAGTATTCTTCTCTCACGAGCGAGAAAAGTTCGGCCTTCCACTTTGGCAGATCTTTGGGGCAGACAGAGTCCTTGATGCAAGGGTCGCAGAGTGCTGCCAAAACATGAGTCTTACTCTCCGTCAACGGTAGAAGACGTTTACAGAGGGCGAAATTCAACTTTCTGACCACCTCCTGGGCCTGTGGAGTCAGGGGCACAGCCATAGACTGCAATGTACTTTGTCCACCCAGCGACTCCAAATGGCTCTTCAAACGCAAGATGACTGGGACCACATGGCTGAGTAGTGCTTTCTGTCCTGAAAGTTTTTCGGTGGCAAGTTTGAATGGTTCTAGGATCTCAACCAGCTGAGTGATGGTCATCCACTCCTGGTTGTTGGGGACCAGCTTGTTTATCGGAGCCGCAATTGACAGCGAGACAGCGTGGAGGGGCTTCCTGAGTTTAAAATCAACTGCTTTGTTTGAGAGGAGGGGCTTCCTGAGTTTAAAAATTAACTGCTTTGTTTGAGAGGCGGGGCTTCCTGAGTTTAAAATTAACTGCTTTGTTTGAGAGGAGGGGCTTCCTGAGTTTAAAAATTAACTGCTTTGTTTGAGAGGCGGGGCTTCCTGGTTATCCTATATAAAGCAGTGTCGCGCGCGCCTCATGGCGCGCGCAAACTCATACACTCAGTAACTACACTTTCACCCCTGCATACAGACAACATCAAATACACACCAAGAGGAGGTCATTAGCAACCTCCAGATGGAACAAACACGAAAACTTCCCATCTCATGCACAAGCTGTGGCATGTTCAGCTTTTTCACACTACAATTACTCAATTACATCTGCCCCAAGTGTACACAGATCGCTCGCATGGAACACAGGATACGACAACTCGAGGACCGTATTAACACCCTTAAGGACATTCAGGAACTTGAGCTGTTCTTAGACACCACACACCACACTGTCCTAGACACGCAGCCCATATCACACCAACATTATGGGGAGGCTCAACAGAACAGCACCTCAGATGTAGACAACCCTCAGGCTTGGAGAAATGTCACCCTTAGAAGGACACATAGGACCCGGAAGCCTCCTCAGAATACTTCCGCTCAGCTGCAGTTACACAATAGATTCCAAATTCTCACACAACTAGCACCTGACCAAGAAACACAACATATTGGGGAAGACCAGAATGGCTTAGATACTGATCAGTGGCTCATCCTTGATCAGTGTGCAGGGGATAGCCCTGACTGGGACAACACTTCACAACATTCACACTTGCACAATCCTGCAGGTGTACCATCCCCAGCCATAGACCAGGAGCAACAGGAACACATACAGGAGAACGATAGGCTCTTGGATCAATCTCAATGGATTGTCCTTGACGAATGTACCGGGGATGTCGAGGAGGAGGACAACACTTTTCACCTACACAATTCACACCAACAGGATCACTTTTCGGGAGACCTACACACTACACTGCACAAAAGGGGCCCTGTCATTCCCGAAAGTAAACAGGTCTTGGTAGTAGGCGACTCCCTCCTTAGAGGAACGGAAGCTGTCATTTCCAGACCGGATGGGATGGCTCGAGAAATATGCTGCCTCCCGGGGGCAAAAATACACCATATCACTCAGAGGCTCACCAGGCTCCTCAAGCCCTATCACCGTCCTCCCCTCATGTTGATTCATGTAGGAACCAATGATACTGCAAGGCATACGTTTCAAAAGATCACAAATGATTTTCGAGCTCTAGGAGCAAAGCTAAAAGAATGTAATGTACAGGTGGTCTTTTCATCCCTCCTCCCTGTTGTAAGACACGGACCCACAAGAGCCAGAAAAATAGTACAGGTCAATGACTGGCTTAGAAAATGGTGTCAGGAGGAATGCTTTGGCTTCCTCGACCATGGCCTGCTTTTCCAGGAGGATGGTCTACTGGCAAGGGATGGGGTGCATCTCACACAAGTAGGAAAACACCTTTTTGCTCACAGACTCGCAAACCTCATTAGACGCACTTTAAACTAGGTCCACCGGGGGAGGGGTACAACAGCCTTGCGAACACTACTTTACCCATAATGTCTGGGAATCGCCAGAAGGCTAAATGGAGGGCTGCACAAACAAAACAAGGACCAAGTACCAAAAGCATAATAATCCCAATTAAACAGCTCAAGGGAAGATCCCAGGGGCTCACATGTCTTTACACTAATGCACAGAGCATGGGAAATAAACAAGACGAACTCCAACTATTAGCACAACACCACAAATATGATATCATAGGGATCACTGAAACCTGGTGGGATGACTCCTATCGCTGGAATGTAGATATCGAGGGGTATAACCTCTTTCACAGAAACCAAACAAACGGGAGAGGAGGCGGAGTAGCCTTATATGTCAAAAACTCTTATGCTGCAGAAGAGATTCAAGACAGCAATCTGGGAAACCAGCTTGAAATCATCTGGATAAGAATCAAGGGAACTGGGACTCAAAAAGATGTCGTTGTAGGCGTCTACTACAGACCCCCAAGCCAGGAGGAAGAACTTGATGAAGTCTTCTGCCAACAGTTGACCAAACAGGCACAGAAAAGAGATGTAGTAGTCATGGGCGATTTCAACTATCCCGATATTTGCTGGAAAACAAACTCGGCCAAGAGTACAAGGTCCAACAAATTCCTCGCTTGCCTTGCAGACAATTTCATGGTCCAGAAGGTAGAAGAGGCAACAAGGGGATTGGCTACTCTTGATCTCATCCTAACAAATGCGGAGGACCTGATCGATGCGGTCAAAGTGGTAGGATCCTTAGGGGCAAGTGACCATGTGCTCCTGCAATTTGAGGTACAAAGGAAGGCCGAAACTAAGACAAGTCAAACCTGCATTTTGGACTTTAGGAGAGCTGATTTCCAAAAAATGAAGGAAACGCTGATACTAAAAGACAAGGGAGTTACGGATGGATGGGAATTTCTCAAGAGTGAAATACTCAAGGCGCAATTGCAAACCGTGCCAACAAAGAGAAAAAATAGGACAAGTGCAAAGAAGCCAGAATGGATGTCCAAAGAACTTCTAACTGTGCTAAGACACAAAAGAGACATGCACAAGAAGTGGAAAAAGGGAGAAATCACCAAAGAAGAATTCAAACAAATAGCCAACACCTGTAGGGAAAAGGTCCGCAAGGCTAAAGCAAAAAACGAGCTCAGACTTGCCAGGGACATTAAAAACAATAAAAAGTGCTTCTATTCTTATGTCAGTAGAAAAAGGAAAAACAAGGAGGCGATAGGACCTCTTCGCGGAGAAGATGGGGCAATGCTGACAGCGGATAGGGAAAAGGCAGAACTACTTAATGCCTTCTTTGCCTCGGTCTTCTCACAAAAAGAGGGTCTTCAACCTCAGCAAGATGGAGTGGATGAGGGATTGGAGGACATCCAACCCCAAATTGGGAAAGAAGTCGTCCAGGAATACCTGGCCGCTCTTAATGAGTTCAAGTCCCCAGGGCCAGATTAACTACACCCCAGAGTATTGAAGGAACTAGCGGAAGTCATTTCGGAACCATTGGCAACCATCTTTGAGAGTTCTTGGAGAACGGGAGAAGTTCCAGCAGATTGGAGGAGGGCCAATGTGGTCCCAATCTTCAAGAAGGGAAAAAAGGATGACCCAAACAACTACCGTCCGGTCAGCCTCACGTCGATACTGGGCAAGATTCTGGAAAAGATTGTTAAGGAAGCGGTCTGCAAAGACTTAGAAACAAATGCAGTCATCGCTAATAGTCAACATGGATTTATCAAAAACAAGTCATGCCAGACTAATCTGATCTCTTTCTTCAATAGAGCTACAAGCTGGGTAGATGCGGGGAATGCCGTGGATGTAGCGTACCTGGATTTCAGTAAGGCCTTCGACAAGGTCCCCCATGACCTTCTGGCAAGGAAACTAGTCCAATGTGGGCTAGGCAAAACTACGGTGAGGTGGATCTGTAATTGGTTAAGTGGACGAACACAGAGAGTGCTCACTAATGCTTCCTCTTCATCTTGGAAAGAAGTGACAAGTGGAGTGCCGCAGGGTTCCGTCCTGGGCCCGGTCCTGTTCAACATCTTTATTAACGACTTAGATGAAGGGCTAGAAGGCATGATCATCAAGTTTGCAGACGACACCAAATTGGGAGGGATAGCCAATAGTCGAGGACAGGAGCAGAATTCAAAACGATCTTGACAGATTAGAGAGATGGGCCAAAACTAACAAAATGAAGTTCAACAGTGACAAATGCAAGATACTCCACTTTGGCAGAAAAAATGAAATGCAAAGATACAGAATGGGGGACGCCTGGCTCGAGAGCAGTACGTGTGAAAAAGATCTTGGAGTCCTCGTGGACAACAAGTTAAACATGAGCCAACAATGTGATGTGTCGGCAAAAAAAGCCAATGGGATTTTGGCCTGCATCAATAGGAGCATAGTGTCTAGATCTAAGGAAGTAATGCTACCCCTCTATTCTGCTTTGGTTAGACCACATCTGGAATATTGTGTCCAGTTCTGGGCACCACAATTCAAGAGAGATATTGACAAGCTGGAATGTGTCCAGAGGAGGGCGACTAAAATGATCAAGGGTCTGGAGAACAAGCCCTATGAGGAGCGGCTTAGGGAACTGGGCATGTTTAGCCTGAAGAAGAGAAGGCTGAGAGGAGATATGATAGCCATGTATAAATATGTGAGAGGAAGCCACAGGGAGGAGGGAGCAAGCTTGTTTTCTGCTTCCTTGGAGACTAGGACGCGGAACAATGGCTTCAAACTACAAGAGAGGATATTCCATCTGAACATTAGGAAGAACTTCCTGACTGTGAGAGCCGTTCAGCAGTGGAACTCTCTGCCCCGGAGTGTTGTGGAGGCTCCTTCTTTGGAAGCTTTTAAGCAGAGGCTGGATGGCCATCTGTCAGGGGTGATTTGAATGCAATATTCCTGCTTCTTGGCAGGGGGTTGGACTGGATGGCCCATGAGGTCTCTTCCAACTCTTTGATTCTATGATTCTATGATTCTATGACTGCCCTCTGTTGCTCCACCATCCGCTCCAACATGATGTAGGTGGAGTTCCAGCGGGTGGGGACATCCTGCAGTAACCGGTGTTGTGGGAGACACTCCAGGATTTGCAGCAGTTTTGCGGACTTAGAGCTACGGTGGAAGAAGCCCGCGATTCTGCGACAGCGCTCAATGAGTTGAGTGACGGCGGTGGCGCTGTTCTCATCGGGCCCCTTGAAGCCATCTTTTACGCAGTTATGCAGCAAGTGGGCCATGCATGTTACGTTTGAGAAGCCGGCACTTTCGACCGCCCGGATCATGTTCCTTCCTGCGTCTGTGACCATGAATCCCGAGTTAGTACCACCGGAATGAGTATGCCGCATCCAGTCTCTCATCATCTCTCGCAAGTACTCAGAAATGGTGTCGGCCCTGTGATCCGTATCGATCACCTCAAGGGACAGGAGTGCCCAACGATGACCCGAGTCTAGGCAACCCTCCGTCTCCCACCAGTGAGCGGTCAGGGACAAATAGGAATGCCCTCCTCCCGTGCTCATCCAGATGTCTGAGGTGAAATGTACATGGACGGGTTGTGATTTGTTCAACAGGGTTCTGAGACGTTGCTTGCATCCCTCGAACAAAGCGGGAAAGACTGTTCGAAAGAAAGTTCTGCGACTTGGGATATTGTACCATGGTGCCAGGAGGTGAACAAATCGACGGAAACCTTCCCGTTCCACCATATGGAAGGGCTGGTGGTCCAGAGCCATCATCTCTCCCAGGCAACGTGTTATTTCCTTCACTGATGGCGGCTTAAATCCAGATCTCACCCTTGTAAGTTGCACGCCCCAAGCATCGATGATTTTCTGCATGGGGCCTGTTGGTGTGTTTGGAGTGCTCTGTGTACTGCTGCATGTGCTGGCGACTTCAACTGCGTCCAACTTCACATTTGGGTGGTGTCTCTTAATGTGCATCCTTAGCCCTGTTGTGGCAAGATGCCTCATATCTTTTCCTCTGCTGACGCTCACACCGCAATGCCTGCAAACTGCCAAAGTGGCCCTCTGATTATGGACGTCGTAATGATCCCATAGGAGCGATCTCAGCCTACCCCTACTACGCACTTCAGATGTACTCATGCTCGTGTTTGGACTATCGGTGTTTGTGGAAGGGATTATTGGTTGTTTCTGTGGCTCGCCCTCCAGCAGCATGCAGTCCTCTTGATCACTAATTCCTGTGGTGGAAGCAGATTCCATATTGTCTTCCTCCCATTCCTCAGACACGTCCGCCTCCTCGCCCTCCTCTTCATAACAAGTAGTATCAGAGGTACTTGGAAGGACATCAGGATCTGAACGTAGAGTCTTTCGAACTGATGAATAAGGAGGAGGTCCTGCCATCTCACAGCTGGTTGAAGCATCTGTGAGTGTTTCAATAACCATCTCGTCAGTTGAATGTTCCCTTCTTGTCAATGTGTCCGTCTTCAGTCCCCTGCCTTTCTTAGGTATTCGCGATAGCACTTGGCCCTTGCGACTAGAAAAGCCGGGAAGGAAGCGTTTCATCACAATGGTTGGAACTACACAAATAATGAGCGAGCACTGTATTATAGCACTTTGTGTTGGCAAAAGGAGCGCACTGGTTGGAACTACACAAATAATGAGCGAGCACTGTATTATAGAACTTTGTGTTGGCAAAAGGAGTGCACTGGAACTACACAAATAATGAGCGAGCACTGTATTATAGCACTTTGTGTTGGCCAAAGGAGCGCACTGGTTGGAACTACACAAATAATGAGCGAGCACTGTATTATAGCACTTTATATGTTGGCAAAAGGAGCGCACTGGTTGGAACTACACAAATAATGAGCGAGCACTGTATTATAGCACTTTATATGTTGGCAAAAGGAGCGCACTGGTTGGAACTACACAAATGAGCAAGCACTGTATTATAGCACTTTATATGTTGGCAAAAGGAGCGCACTGGTTGGAACTACACAAATAATGAGCGAGCACTGTATTATAGAACTTTGTGTTGGCAAAAGGAGCGCACTGGAACTACACAAATAATGAGCGAGCACTGTATTATAGAACTTTGTGTTGGCAAAAGGAGCGCACTGGAACTACACAAATAATGAGCGAGCACTGTATTATAGCACTTTGTGTTGGCAAAAGGAGCGCACTGGTTGGAACTACACAAATGACAAACGCACACACAGGCACACAAGTTTCTTTTCTTTTTTTAGAATATTTTTTGAATTTTTTGAAGAATAAAAGAAAGATATTTTTCAGAAATATTTAAAAATGGAAAATTAACAAAATGCTCACCCTGCTGTGGAGCAAACAGCCATGGGACAAGGAGAAAAACATGCACACAGGCACACAAGGGTCTTTTCTTTTTTTAGAATATTTTTTGAATTTTTTGAAGAATAAAAGAAAGATTTTTTCAGAAATATTTAAAAATGGAAAATTAACAAAATGCTTGCCCTGTTGTGGAGCAAACAGCCACGGGACAGGGAGAAAAGCATGCACACAGGCACACAAGGGTCTTTTCTTTTCTTAGAATATTTTTTGAATTTTTTGAAGAATAAAAGAAAGATATTTTTCAGAAATATTTAAAAATGGAAAATTAACAAAATGCTTGCCCTGCTGTGGAGCAAACAGCCACGGGACAGGGAGAAAAGCACGCACACAGGCACACAAGGGTCTTTTCTTTTTTTAGAATATTTTTTGAATTTTTTGAAGAATAAAAGAAAGATATTTTTCAGAAATATTTAAAAATGGAAAATTAACAAAATGCTTGCCCTGTTGTGGAGCAAACAGCCACAGGACAGGGAAAAAAGCACACACACAGGCACACAAGGGTCTTTTCTTTTTTTAGAATATTTTTTGAATTTTTTGAAGAATAAAAGAAAGATATTTTTCAGAAATATTTAAAAATGGAAAATTAACAAAATGCTCACCCTGCTGTGGAGCAAACAGCCACGGGACAGGGAGAAAAGCACGCACACAGGCACACAAGGGTCTTTTCTTTTTTTAGAATATTTTTTGAATTTTTTGAAGAATAAAAGAAAGATATTTTTCAGAAATATTTAAAAATGGAAAATTAACAAAATGATCGCCCTGCTGTGGAGCAAACAGCCACAGGACAGGGAAAAAAGCACGCACACAGGCACACAAGGGTCTTTTCTTTTTTTAGAATATTTTTTGAAGAATAAAAGAAAGATATTTTTCAGAAATATTTAATAATGGAAAATTAACAAAATGCTCACCCTGCTGTGGAGAAAACAGCCACAGGACAGGGAAAAAAGCACGCACACGGGCACACAAGGGTCTTTTCTTTTTTTTAGAATATTTTTTGAATTTTTTGAAGAATAAAAGAAAAATATTTAAAAATAGAAAATTAACAAAAAGCTTGCCCTGCCCTGTTGTAGGGCGAAAACATGGCAAAGCCTCCCCACTGCTCCCAGCCCACCTCTCACAACCTCCCTTGCTCTCCCAACAACAATGAATCAATGAGAATGAATGAATGCAAGAAGCCAAGTAATGAATGAATGCAAGAAGCCAAGCCAAGCCTTCCTCCCGCACCGCCCGTCTCCTCGCCTTCGCAATGAGAAATGCGGCCACGCGGAGCCACTTTTAAAGGGCAGCCCGCCCAATCACAATGAGCCACGGTGCTTGGGAGCACCGGATTGGCTCCCAGGGCACCCAGCATCCTCCATCCCTAAAACGTCATTTCCAAAACAGGCGGAAGCTCGTAAAAAAGATGGAGGATGCCGTTTCGATATTGAAAAAGACTTCCGGGTTTGAAAATATGTTTTGTATTCATTTTGTAATTGTTAAAAATAACGAATATTTAACGAATTACAAAATTAACGAACGAAACCGCCCAGGCCTATTTCTTATCATACCAATTTTTGCCTGAAATTTACCTCCAATGTTTCTAATTTTCTGGAAGAGGTCTCTTGTCCTTCCTATTCTGTTGTCTTCTTCCACTTCCATGCTTTGCTTATTTAAAAATAGTTCCTTATCTCTTTTGGCTAACCTCTAGAATTGCGCATTTAACTGAGCATATCTCCCCTTATCACTGTTTCCTTTTGCTTTCCTCCTTTCTTGGGCTACTTCCAGTGTCTCAGCAGACAACCATTTTGCCTTCTTGGTTTTCTTTTTCTTTGGGACGTACTTTGTTGCCGCCTCCTGAACAATGTCTCGGACTTCTGTCCATAGTTCTTCTGGGACTCTGTTTACTAAATCTAGTCCTTAAAATCTGTTCTTCACTTCCACTGTATATTCACTATGAATGTTAGTGAGATCATATCTAAGAGAGATCAGACTTCCGGTAAGATGGCGGACAGCTAACAGCAAACTTGCAGAGCGGGGCCGGTGAGATTATCTATCTGAACCCAATCCTCCTCATCCAGACCCTCCCCAACTACCAACCGCCACCATCGGCTCCCAGAGGTTCGAAGGAACCCTCTGGGGGGCTTTTTGGCGAATTTCCACCTAAGAGAGGGGAGTTAGGAGGAAGAGGGAAGAAAGGGAGGAGAGGCGAGGCAGAACGCTGAGGCCTTCCCATTCAGGGCCCAAGTAGAGCGTTCCCTCCGAGCCAGGACTGTGGCCGGATTGCCTGATCCTCCCTGAGCTACGGCCCGAGAGGTGTGTGTTGGCCCCCTGCCTGTCCCCTCACATCACCAAGGGGAAGCTGGACCGACCTGTGTCTCCGTCGCGAACGCCATTGCTGTCTCCGTCTCGGACGCCATTGCTGCTGGAGGGCCTACCAGGATACTGCTCTGGCTATAGTGCTCGGCGTTTGCGGGGCGCTCCTCTGCCGCTGCCGCTGCTGCCGCTGCTCCACTGCTGCATCACCTGCAGTTGCTGGGCGCTCCATCGCCGGCACCTTGCTGCCCGGCCACCAACCATCAGGAGGGGGGCAGACCGTGATCCATACCACCATCGCAGCCGCCATTGTTGCGGCGCGGCTGGCGCGCAGGGCCAGCGCTCGGCTTCCTCTCGGCCTAACTCCCACTGACGTTCCACTGCCTACAGCTCCGGCGGTTCTGCGTCCCTTGGAGTCCGTCCAAGCCCAGGGAAGGCTAGCCCCCTGCCGTTAGCTGGGGAGCGCCGGAGAAGGAAAAGCGAGCAAGAGTGGAAGCGAGCAAGAGCGCCCTGATCAGGCTCCAGCTGTGGACTCCTTGCTTTCCAGCCTCCCTCCATTGCTTTGCGACAGCCGGATTACTACACGGCCGTTGTTGCTGCCTGTGGGCTGATTGCCTTCCACGGCTCCTGCCGCTTGGGCTGGACCGGGTGCGGCTTGACTGGCCTCCATCCGCCTTGGCTGCCTTGCGGCATTACTGCGCCGTCGCGCCGCGATCTGGAGGTGCTGGGTTCCGGCCCTCGCTGGCTTTCCATCGCTCCAGCCTCGTCGTTCCAGCTGATTTCCCGGGCCTCCCTGGTTTTCCATCGCTCCAGTCCTGTCGTTCCAGCTGATTTCCATTGCCCAGCAGTGCCTTGTAATAAGGCTTGTCGCGTCCTGAACGGCCTCCCAACACGCCAACTACGGGCTGTGTCACCTGCTACCATCTTGTGGCTTGCTGCGGTGCAGCCTTGTGACCCTTCTCCATCGGGAGTGCGGGACCACGAGAGTGACAACTACAGCTCTACTCCCTGCCTTTGTGGTGTTGCTATCGTGTGCTGACCAACTTGTGTGCTGACCAACGTGTTTAACTATCTATTTGTGCTGCCCGATTTTGTGCTGCCCGATTGTGCAACTCAAGCTGTGTGTAGACCAATTGTGCTGACCTACACTGCTGACCAGCCGCCGTGTTGACCATCTCCGGAAGGACTGAGAAATCCATTCGCTGTTCTACATCAGCCGTCCATCGACTACATCTTTGAACCACAACAACCTCACCAACTATATTTGTTTACCAATATCCTTGATGTTGTGTTTACATATCAACTAGTGTAACACTTTATTGTTCCTTGCCTTATCTGCTGCTAATTGGTACAAATAACTTAGTATAGCACTTTACGGCGCCTTGCCTCTTCTGCTGCTAAATCCAAACCAGCACTTTAATCATCCCAATCCCTCCATGCCGCACTTTAGATAGAGCCAGACTTGGGTTTTTTGTTTGCACTTTAAGACCCTTGCACTTTACGAACTGCCCCAGTTGCACGCAGTTGTGACGCTTACTGCACTTTCGCTACTGTTAATTTTATTGAAATGTTACCATCATTACCCATGCGGTACCCTATCCCCCTATTTGTGTTATCCTTGGTATTAGTGACTTGTGGAAGGGGCAAGGGACGAAACAGGCTGGAGGCCGTGGGTAATAATAAGGTGGGGAGGGGGGAGAAAGGGAATGGAGGAAGTTGGCAAGAAAAAACCCCAACAAACCAAACAACCATTAATGGAACAGAAATTGAGATCATGGATTTGGACTGCGGCATGGAGGAGGGGAGGTGTTCCACTAGCCGAGGGGCCCCCATAGAAGTCGTGGTGGGGAAGGGGAGATGCGGGAAAAGGAGACCACAAATTCGGCCTAATTCGGATCGCATATCTACATTAGTAATTCCAAACCAGTCTCCAATGGTAAATTGGTGTAACCAGGTTGGCGGTCCCTCTGGATTGAAGGTGGTGCTGTTGAACGCCAGATCTGTCAACGGAAAAACGACCTTTATCCAGGATTTAATCCTGGATGAGCGGGCAGATCTGGCATGCATCACGGAGACCTGGTTGGATGAAGCTGGAGGCATGAATTTGACTCAGCTTTGTCCACCAGGTTTTTCCGTGCAGCATCAGCCGAGATCTGGAGGGCGGGGAGGCGGGGTCGCAGTGGTCTATAGAGATTCCATCCATCTGACCAAGAGTCCCATCCCTCAGTCAACAAATTTTGAATGCGTCCACCTGAGGGTGGGTGACCGGGACAGAATAGGGATTCTGCTAGTGTACCGTCCACCTCGCTGCACTACAGTCTCCCTACCTGAGCTAGCGGGGGTGGTCTCGAGCCTGGCGTTGGAGTCTCAATGGCTTCTTGTGCTGGGAGACTTCAATATCCACGCCGAGGTGGCCCTCACAGGAGCAGCTCAGGACTTCATGTCTGCCATGGCAACCATGGGGCTGTCCCAACAAATATCTGGCCCCACCCACTGCGCTGGACATACATTGGACTTGGTTTTCTGCCAGGGATGGGAGCAAGGTGGCGGTGCTGAGGAGTTGACCATCTCTCCGTTGCCATGGACCGACCATTTCCTGGTCAGATTTAGGCTCACTGCGCCCCCCAACCTCTGCAAAGGTGGAGGACCCATTAAGTTGGTCTGCCCCAGGAGGCTTATGGATCCGGATGGATTCCTGAAGGCTCTTGGGGATTTTCCCACCACCTCGGTAGGTGACCCTGTCAATGCCTTGGTCGCTCTCTGGAATGGAGAGATGTCCAGGGCAATTGACACGATCGCTCCGGAACGTCCCCTCTCAAGTAGCCGAGCTAAACCAGCTCCTTGGTTCACTGAGGAGTTGGCAGTGATGAAGCGAAGGAAGAGGGAACTAGAGAGTGTGTGGCGTTCGGATCCGAGCGAGCCAAATCGAACACGGTTTGTGTCCTTTTTAAGGGCATATGCCACGGCAATAAAAGTCGCAAAGAAAACTTTCTTTGCGGCCACTATTGCGTCTGCAAGGAACCGTCCGGCGGAGTTGTTCCGGATTGTCAGAGGTCTTTTAATAGGCCTGGGCGGTTTCGTTAGTTAATTTTGTAATTCGTTAATTATTCGTTATTTTTATTAATTACGAAACGATTACAAAACACATTTTCAAACCCGGAAGGGTTTAAAAATAACGAAACGGCATCCCCCATACTTTTAACGAGCTTCCGCCCGTTTCGGAAATGGGATGGAGGATGCTGGTGCCCTGGGAGGCTGGAGCCAATCAGCAAGAGAGCAGTGCACCGTGGCAGTGTCTGATTGGCCGGCAAGGCCTTTAAAAGCGGCTCTGCGTGGCCGCGGAGCTCATTTGTTGCACGGAGGCGAGGGAGGAGAGAGGTCCAGGAGGGCTGCTTGCTTTGGGTTGGATTGGCTTCGGTAGGAAAAAGACTTGCATTGGGTTGGCTTCGTTGGAAAAGACTCTTCTGTGTGTGCTCTCGATTGCCCTGTCTTTTGGCTGTGTTAGCTCTACATCAGGGCCAGTTTTTGGTTAATTTATTTATTTATTTTATTTATTTGATGCACTTATTAACCGCCATTCTCAGCCCGTTAGGGCGACTCATGGCGGTGTACAATACACATAAAAGACAATTACAAAGGAGCCAATTACAACAACATATAAACTATACAACAACTACATACTACACTAAAAATCCGCTTCGTCTCATAGTGGAATCGTAACCAATCTCATATTCCTTGTTCCGTTCCAATCTTCTTTACCACATTGTCGTAGCACTTAATTAAATGCCCTCTCGAACAGCCATGTCTTAAGGCTTTTTCGAAAGGACATGAGGGAGGGCGCCTGTCTGATGTCTGCCGGGAGAGTGTTCCACAGCCGGGGGGCCACCACCGAGAAGGCCCTCTCCCTCGTCCCCGCCAGCCGTGCCTGTGAGGCAGGCGGGATCGAGAGAAGGGCCTCCCCAGACGATCTCAAGGTCCTCGTGGGCTCGTAGGCCAAGATGCGGTCCGAAAGGTATTGTGGGCCGGAACCGTTTAGGGCTTTGTAGGCCAAAACCAGCACCTTGAATTGGGTCCGGTAGCAAATCGGCAGGGCAATCGAGAGCACAAACCAACAGAAGACTCTTTTCTTTTTTAGAATATTTTTTGTATTTTTTTAAGAATAAAACACAGGTATTTTTAAAAAATATTCAGAAATGGAAAATTAACCAAAAACTGGCCCTGATGTAGAGCTAACACAGCCAAAAGACAGGGCAATTGAGAGCACAAACCAACAGAAGAGTCTTTTCTTTTTTTAGAATATTTTTTGTATTTTTTTAAGAATAAAACACAGGTATTTTTAAAAAATATTCAGAAATGGAAAATTAACCAAAAACTGGCCCTGATGTAGAGCTAACACAGCCAAAAGACAGGGCAATCGAGAGCACAAACCAACAGAAGAGTCTTTTCTTTTTTAAGAATATTTTTTGTATTTTTTAAAGAATAAAACACAGGTATTTTTAGAAAATATTCAAAAATGGAAAATTAACCAAAAACTGGCCCTGATGTAGAGCTAACACAGCCAAAAGACAGGGCAATCGAGAGCACAAACCAACAGAAGAGTCTTTTCTTTTTTTGGAATATTTTTTGTATTTTTTTAAGAATAAAACACAGGTATTTTCAGAAAATATTCAAAAATGGAAAATTAACCAAAAACTGGCCCTGATGTAGAGCTAACACAGCCAAAAGACAGGGCAATTGAGAGCACAAACTAACAGAAGAGTCTTTTCTTTTTTTAGAATATTTTTTGTATTTTTTTAAGAATAAAACACAGGTATTTTTAAAAAATATTCAGAAATGGAAAATTAACCAAAAACTGGCCCTGATGTAGAGCTAACACAGCCAAAAGACAGGGCAATTGAGAGCACAAACCAACAGAAGAGTCTTTTCTTTTTTTAGGTATTCTTGAGAGACACGGATTATCTGGATTCAGCACAGTCAGGTTTCAGACCGGGACATGGAACCGAGACGGTCTTGGTCGCCTTGGTGGATGATCTGTGCCGGGAGCTAGACAGGGGGAGTGTGTCCCTGTTGGTGCTTCTGGACCTCTCAGAGGCCTTCGATACCGTCGACCACAGTATCCTTCTGGGGCGCCTTGCGGAAATGGGTCTCGGGGGCACTGTTCTACAGTGGCTCTGGTCATTTCTGGAGGGCCGCACTCAGAAGGTGTTATTGGGGGACACCTGTTCAGCACCACATCCTTTGACTTGTGGGGTTCCACAGGGCTCTATAGTGTCCCCCATGCTGTTTAATATCTACATGAAGCTGCTGGGTGAGATCATCCGGAGTTTCGGGGTGCGGTGTCATCTGTACGCAGATGATGTCCAACTCTATCACTCCTTCCCACCTGCTACTAAGGAGGCTGTCGAAGTCCTGAACCGGTGCCTGGCCGTTGTGACGATCTGGATGAGGGCGAACAAATTGAAATTGAATCCAGACAAGACAGAGGTACTCCTGGTCAGTCGCAAGGCCGAACAGGGTATAGGGTTACAGCCTGTGCTGGATGGGGTCGCACTCCCCTTGAAGGCACAGGTTCGCAGCTTGGGTGTGATCCTGGACTCATCGTTGAGCCTGGAGCCCCAGGTCTCAGCGGTGACCAGGGGAGCATTTGCACAGCTCAGGCTCGTGCGCCAGCTGCGCCCGTACCTCGGGAAGTCTGACTTGGCCACGGTAGTACACACTCTGGTCACATCCCGCCTTGACTACTGCAACGCTCTCTATGTAGGGCTGCCCTTGAAGACGGCCCGGAAGCTTCAGCTGGTTCAGCGCGCAGCAGCCATGTTTCTAACTGGAGCGGGTGGCAGGGAGCATACAACGCCCTTGTTGTCCCAGCTCCACTGGCTGCCGATCTGCTACCGGGCCCAATTCAAGGTGCTGGTGGTGGCCTACAAAGTCCTAAACAGTTCCGGCCCAAAATACCTGTCTGACCGCATCTTGGCCTATGAGCCCACGAGGACTTTGAGATCGTCCGGGGAGGCCCGTCTCTCGATCCCGCCTGCCTCACAGGCACGCCTGGCAGGGATGAGAGATAGGGCCTTCTCGGTGGTGGCCCCCTGGCTGTGGAACACCCTTCCTGTGGACATTAGACTGGCACCCTCCCTTATGACATTTCGCAAGAGACTAAAGACGTGGTTGTTTGAGAAGGCGTTTGAGTAAGTGCTGCAACAATTGGCAATGACGATTGGAACGGAACACGGATAACGAGATTTGGATTATGGTTCAACGATGAGACGTCGCGAATGACTTATTGTAATTGTATTATTGATATTGATGTTGTTGTTAATGTTGTTTTTGATATTGCTAGTTGATGTTGGCTTATGTTGTAAATTGCACTTGATTTTACATGTTGTACACCGCCGTGAGTCACCCCAGGGCTGAGAACGGCGGTCTATAAGCACAGTAAATAAATAAATAAATAAATAAATAACTGGTCTGTGTATTTTCCCTGATCTCTTTAGTTTTATTCTAAATTGGGAAATAAGAAGTTCGTGATCTGAGCTACAGTCATCCCCAGGTCTTCTTTTCACCGACTGGATGGATGTCCGCCACCTTTGGCTGCAAAGGATATAGTCAATCTGATTTCGGTGCTGACCGTCTGGTGAGGTCCATGTGTAAAGCCGTCTTTTAGGTTGTTGGAAGAGAGTATTCGTTATACACAGCGAGTTTTCCTGGCAAAACTCTATCAGCCTGCGTCCCGCTTCATTTTGTTCTCCCAGATCATACTTGCCTGTGATCCCTGTTGTCATTTGACTTCCCACCTTGGCATTCCAGTCTCCTGTAATGAAAATAATGTCTCTTTTTGGTGTATTATCCAGTAGTTCCTGCAGATCCTCATAGAACTTATCTACTTCTGCTTCTTCAGCAGCTGTGGTTGGGGCGTATATTTGGATCACTGTGATGTTGAAAGGCTTTCCTTACACTCGAATTGAGATCATTCTGTCATTTTTTGGGTTCTATCCAAGCACCGCTTTAGCGAATTTCTTATTAATTATGAAGGCTACTCCATTTCTTCGATGTTCCTCTTGTCCGCAGTAGTAGATCTGGTGGTCATCTGACGTGAAGTGGCCCATTCCAGTCCATTTCAGTTCGCTGACCCCCAGAATGTCTATCTTTAGTCTTCACATCTCACCAATAACAACATCCAATTTGCCCTGGCTCATAGATCTTACATTCCAGGTTCCTATGGTGTGTTGATCTTTAGAGCATCGGATTCGTCGTTTACCTCCAGTACTGTCGGCCGCTAGCCTTCCTTTCGGCTTTGAGCTAGCTGCGTCATCACATCTGGGGCTAGTTGAACTTATCCTCTGCTCCTCCCCAGTAGCATTTTGGCCATCTTCCGACCTGGGAGTCCCATCTTCCAATGGCATACCGACATATCTCTGGTTGTACTGGTCCATTTAGTTTTCTTGGCAAAGATACTGGAGTGGTTTGCCATTGCCTTCCCCAGGGATCACGCTTGGTCTGACCTCTCTGCCACAACCGTCCCGTCTTGGGTGTCCCTTCACGGTTTCGCTCATGACATCATTGAGGTGCTCAAGCTCTAGCGCCCCGACAAGGCAGTGATCCTTTGCTGGATCCATAGTCTTTGCTGGATCCTTTGCTGGATCCATAGTCTCCCTCAAACATCACCAGAATGTTAAGTTGGCCATGGGGGCTCTCTGTGCCAAATTTGGTCTTTATTGGTATTTGGATGAATGTCACTGTGGTTTCAGGAAGTGAGTGAAGGTACTGCAAGTCCCATCATCCATTGTCCATACTCCTCCAAACAGCACCAGGATGTAGAGTCTCTCATGGGGGCTCTGTGTGCCAAGTTTGGTCTTGATTGGTCATTAGATGAGGGTTGTAGCAGTCTTGGGAAGTGTGTGGAGCTACTTGAAATCCCATCATCCATAGCCTGTTCTCCCCCAAACCTCACCAGAATATTGAGTTGGCCATGGGGGTTCTGTGTGCCAAGTTTGGTCTTCGGTAATTGGATGAGGGTTGCAGTGGTCTCAAGAATTGAGCAAAGGTACTGCAAGTCCCATAATCCATGGTCCATCTCTGGCCAAACCACACCAGGCGTAAAGTGGGTCATGAGAGGTCTATGTGCCAAGTTGGGTCCTGATCAGTCATTGGATGAGATTAACAGCGGTCTCAGAATGTGAGTGATGGTACTGCAAGTCCCATCATCCATGGTTCATCCTCCTCCAAAGTGCAGTAGGATGTCGAGTGGGTCATGGGGGCTTTGTGTGCCAAGTCTGGTCTGTATTGGTAATTGTCTGACACAGTTCCTGGCCTTTTCCTTTCCTCTCTTTGTCATCTCGGAATCTTGGAATTGAGGCTGGCCAATCAGAGACCATATGCAAATTTCCTTCTCATGTCCCTGTTTCTGCCATGAACTCTTTTCTCCACCAGGGGCTCCTATTGAAGCTGGCCAATCAGAGACCATATGCAAATAGCACCATAGTGGCAGCCAATCAGAAAGCTGGTACAAAGTCTTCCACCCTACGTCCTCCCTCTGTCCTCCCTCTGTCCTACCTCCATCCTCCCTCTGTCCTCCCACACATACAAACTTTGACTTTTATTATATACTAGCTTAGGGAACCGGCGCTGCCTGGGTTATTTGAGAAAGTGGGTAATGGCGGTTCTGTATGCCAAGTTTGGTCTTTATTGGTCATTGGATGACTGTTGCGTTGTTTTCAGGAAGTGAGTGAAGGTACTGCAAGTCCCATCATCCAAAGTCCATCCTCCTTTAAGCTGCAGCAGGATGTAGAGTGGGTCATGGGGGCTCTGTGTGCTAAGTTTGGTCTTGATCAGTCATTGGATTAGGGTCGCAGTGGTTTCAGTAAGTTAGTGAAGGTACTGCAAGTCCCATCATCCATGATCCACCCTCCTCCAAACTAAAACAGGATGTAGATAGGGTCATGGGGGCTCTGTGTGCCAAGTTTGGTCTTGATCGGACATTAGATGAGGGTTACAGCCATCTTGGGAAGGGAGTGGAGGTACTTGAAGTCCCATCATCCATGGTCTGTCCTCCTCGAAAGTGCACCAGGATGTAGAGTGGGTCATGGGGACTCTGTGTGCCAAGTTTGGTCTTGGCGAGGGTCTCAGTGGTCTCAGGGAGTGAGTGAAGTGACTGCAAGTCCCATCATCCATTGACAAATTCTTCCAAACCGCATCAGGATGTAGAGTGGGTCATGTGGGCTCTCTGTGTAAATTGTGGTCCTGATCCATCATTGTTGGCAGTTGTAATGGTCTTTGGAAGGGAGTGCAGGTATTGCAAGTCCCATCGTCCATGCTGCATCCTACTCCAAACCACACCAGGATGTAGAGTGCATCATGGAGACTCAGTGTGCCCAGTTTGGTCTTTATCGCTAATTGGTTGAGGGTTGCAGTGGTCTCAAGAATTGAGCAAAGGTACTGCAAGTCCCATAATCCATGGTCCATCCCCAGCCAAACCACACCAGGATGTAAAGTGGATCATGAGAGGTCTATGTGCCAAGTTTGGTCCTGATCAGTCATTGGATGAGGTTAACAGGGGTCTCAGAATGTGAGTGATGGTACTGCAAGTCCCACCATCCATGGTTCATCCTCTTCCAAACTGCAGTAGGATGTAGAGTGGGTCAATGGGGGCTGTGTGTGGCAAGTTAGTTTTGTCTGTATTGGTAATTTTCTGACACTTAAGGTCTTTTTCTCTCCTCTCTTGTCACCTCAGAATCTTGGAACTTTCTGGCTGGCCAATCAGAGACCATATGCAAATTTTCCTCTCTCATGTCTCTGTTTCTGTCTTGAACCCTATTCTCCACCAGGGGCTCCTATTGAAGCTGGCCAATCAGAGACCATATGCAAATAGCACCACAGCGGCAGCCAATCAGAAAGCTGGTACAAAGTCTTCCACCCTACATCCTCCCTCTGTCCTCCCTCTGTCCTCCCACACATACAAACTTTGACTTTTTTATAGATATATAGATATAAATATAGATAGAGATAGAGATAAAGATATAGATATAGATATAGATTAGCATAGCACAATATGAGTATTATCTGATAGGTTATGTTTTATTTAATTTAGGTGTCATATTGCAATGTGTTTTGATATGTTGGATTGCTTCGAGTTATTTTTTTGTATTTGTTGTTGTATTGAGATATTGAATATTTGCCTTTCTTTTGTTTTCCTCCTTCGGGGGCGGGGCTTCTCCTAGTAAGGGCGTGTGGGCGGGGCTTGCCCGGAAAGGGGCGGGGCTTGTGCCTGGTCGGGATGGGGTGGCGCTGCAGAGCCGAGCCGAGCTCAGAGAGAAACAAGCGCGGCGGGGCTGAGCTCCGCGGTCCCGTTCCTCCTGCGCCTCGCCCCGGGTGGGGGGCTCCTGCGACGAGAGGCAGAGGCAGAAGCAGCCCGGTGAGTGAGTGAGTGTGTTGGGAGTCTTGCCTCTGAAGTGTCTCTCGCTCTGTTTTGTAGGCATGGACCAACTTTGTCCCTCCAGGTGTTTTGGACTTCAACTCTCATAATTCCTACCGGCTGTTAGGAATATATATGGAGCCCCCGGTGGTGCAGTGGGTTAAACCACTAAACTGCTGAACTTGTTAACTGAAAAGTTGCTGGGTCGATTCCGAGGAGCAGGCTGAGCTCCCGCTGTTAGCCCCAGCTTCTGCCAACCTAGTAGTTCGAAAACATGTACATGTGAGTAGATCAATAGGTACCGATCCAGCAGGAAGGTAACGGCGTGCTATGCAGTCACATGACCTTGGAGGTATCTACGGACAACCCCGGCTCTTCAGCTTAGAAATCGAGATGAGCACCAACCCGCAGAGTCGGACACAACTGGACTATTGTACTATATTATTATACCACAAAATATATAACACACTACCAGTATATTATACTGTTAGTATTATATAATATATTGTACCATATCTTCTCATGTAGTATATATAATATACAATTTATTGTATTACAACATTTTTCATATTACATGGAGCCCCCGCTGAGCTGCTGAACTTGCTGACTAAAAGGTTGGCAGTTCAAATCCAGGGAATGGAATGAGCTCCTACTGTTAGCCTCAGCTTCTGTCAGCCTAGCAGTTTGAAAACATGCAGATGTGAGAAGATCAATAGGTTCTGCTCCAGTGGGAAGGTAACAGTGCTCCATGCAGTCATGCCGGTCACATGACCTTGGGGATGTCTATGGACAACGCTGGCTCTTCGGCTTAGAAATGGAGATGAGCACCACCCCCAGAGTCTGCCACAACTGGACTTAATGTCAGGGAAAACCTTTACCTTTACCTACTACATTTTCCTATTGGTATTATATAATATATTGTATCATGTCTTGTAGTATATACAATATATTACATTACAACAATATTAACATTACATACAATATACCAGCATTATATGGTATATTGAATATATGTCAGTGTGGAATCAGATAGCACAGTTTAAAGCAGAAAATGTGGGATTTAAGTCAGCTGTGTGAAAGTGGCCCCAGATAACCCAGCTCAAAGCAGATCTTTTGGGATTATTTTGCCTTGATATTCTGGGTTATATGGCTGTGCAGAAGGACCCCAGAATATCAAGGCAGAAAATCCCTTAATATTGGCTTTGAACGGGGTTATCTGAGTCCACACTGCCATATATTCCATTTCAAAGCAGAACATGTGGGATTTTATTCAGCTGTGTGGAAGGGCCTGAGACTGGAAGAGAACTGGTCTAGGGGAAGGGGCCAGACTTGGATGGCTGAGAGGGTTGCAGACTCAGTTCCAGTCCTGAAAACCATGCTCCAATGTGCACAGGAAAACACATCTTAGAGCATAGGCCTGTCTTTCACACCTGGAATCTGCTTGACTGGTGTAGTAAATGTAAGTACAATAGAACGGAGCTTGGAAAGATGACTTTATTAAATTCTAAGAATTCTAGTATCACCCCTTGCGGTCCAAAAAGCAGTTTTTCAAAGTACAACTCTAAGGACCCGATCACATTAGGAAATCCTTCATTTCGGACAAGTCGTGTCACACGATGTTTTCCCCATCCCGTCCATATTCGGTTGGAATCCGCCTGCAAAGCATTTTGCAGGCGGAATTCGAATTGTGTTTTTTGAAAGGCTATGGATTCTTCTGTTGCTGAAGCACTGCTTTTGTGTGTGATAGCAAAATCTGTACGCATGCATCCCATGAGTGATGATAATTTTTAATAGAGTGATGTAGGGGGTGTTTTGAATGGATTGGGAGGAGCCAGCCTTCCGGGGTGAGATGAGTCAAAGCTCAGTGTTTTCCAATAATAAGAATTGGAATAATAATCAGGTGTGATGAGGAAGGAGAGGATGCATCCTGTCTCCATACAGTATGCATGCAGTCCTAAAAATACAGGATACATACTGATATGAATGGGTTATATCCCAATGTGATAAGGTCCGCAGTCCCCTGTAAGCACTGCTGCACCATAGGGTCAAAGTAATGGCATCCGAGTGCTTTTTCTGTTCGCCAAAGGTCTCAGGACCCCCAGGTTGAACTCAAGCCCTTTTCTACACTGCCATATAATCCAGTTCAAAGCAGGTAATCTGGATTGTATTTTGTTTTGTAGAAGCAGACTCATATAATCCAGTTCAAAGCAGATCATGTGGATTATCCCCCCAGGAAAGATCCCCAAGGGAGGAAGCTCCCAAACACAGCAGGGCCCCCTTTTCAGCTTTTGAACGGCAAGATAGTCGCAGCCCTGTCATCAAAAGTTCCATTTGATGCACCAGAAAGCAAAGAAAGCCTGGTGTATCTTTGTTCTGTCAGGTCAGAGTCCAAAGTAACTTTGGGGTGATTGTTGCCAGCCCGGAAGGATGGGGTGATGGGCATCATATGCATACATTTCCCTGTGACTTTCACATGGGAAGCACTCACCTGGATACTGGCTTGGACTCTGTGGCTGAGATGTTTGAAATCTAGTTTCTAAGCATTGCCCTGCCTTATTGTTGTTCATTGTTGTTCATTCGTTCAGTCGTCTCCGACTCTTCGTGACCTCATGGACCAGCCTACGCCAGAGCTCCCTGTCGACCGTTACCACCCCCAGCTCCCTCAAGGTCAGTCCAGTCACTTCAAGGATGCCATCCATCCATCTTGCCCTTGGTCGGCCCCTCTTCCTTTTGCCTTCCACTTTCCTCAGCACAATTGTCTTCTCTAGGCTTTCCTGTCTCCTCATGATGTGGCCAAAGTACTTCAACTTTGTCTCTAGTATCTTTCCCTCCAGTGAGCAGTCGGGTTTTATTTCCTGGAGGATGGACTGGTTGGATCTTCTCGCAGTCCAAGGCACTCTCAGCACTTTCCTCCAACACCACAGCTCAAAAGCATCGATCTTCCTTCGCTCAGCCTTCCCTAAGGTCCAGCTCTCACATCCGTAGGTGACTACAGGGAATACCATGGCTTTGACTAGGCGGATCTTTGTTGCCAGTGTGATGTCTCTACTCTTCACTATTTTATCGAGACTGGACATTGCTCTCCTCCCAAGAAGTAAGCGTCTTCTGATTTCCTGGCTACAGTCTGCATCTGCAGTAATCTTTGCACCTAGAAATACAAAGTCTGTCACGGCCTCCACGGTTTCTCCCTCTATTTTCCAGTGTCAATCATTCTTGTTGCCATAATCTTGGTTTTTTTGACGTTTAGCTGCAACCCGGCTTTTGCGCTTTCTTCTTTCACCTTGATTAGAAGGCTCCTCAGCTCCTCCTCGCTTTCGGCCATCAGAGTGGTGTCATCTGCATATCTGAGGTTGTTAATGTTTCTTCCAGCAATTTTCACCCCAGCTTTGCATTCATCCAGCCCCGCACATCGCATGATGTGTTCTGCATACAAGTTAAAAAGGTTGGGTGAGAGTATGCAGCCTTGCCGTATGCCTTTCCCAATCTTGAACCAGTCTGTTGTTCCGTCGTCAGTTCTGACTGTTGCTACTTGGTCCTTGTACAGATTCCTCAGGAGAGAGACAAGGTGGCTTGGGATGCCCATCCCACCAAGAACTTGCCACAATTTATTATGATCCACACAGTCAAAGGCTTTAGAATAGTCAATGAAGCAGAAGTAGATGTTTTTCTGAAACTCCCTGCCTTTCTCCATTATCCAGCGGATATTGGCAATCTGGTCTCTCATTCCTCTGCCTTTTCTAAACCCAGCTTGAACATCTGGCAACTCTCGCTCCATGTATTGCTGGAGTCTTCCTTGCAGGATCTTGAGCATTACCTTACCTTACATTACCTTACTGGCATGAGAAATAAGGGCCACTGTACGGAAGTTTGAGCAGTCTTTCGCATTTCCCTTTTTTGGTATGGGGATATAAGTTGATTTTTTCCAGTCTGATGGCCATTCTTGTGTTTTCCATATTTGCTGGCAAATGGCATGCATCACCTTGACAGCATCATCTTTTAAGATTTTAAACAGTTCAGCTGGGATCCCATCATCTCCTGCTGCCTTGTTGTTAGCAATGCTTCTTAAGGCCCATTCAACCTCACTCCTCAGGATGTCTGGTTCTAATTCATTCACCACACCGTCAAAGCTATCCTCGATATTGTTATCCTTCCTATACAGATCTTCTGTATAGTCTCGCCACCTTCTCTTGATCTCTTCAGCTTCTGTTAGGTCCCTGCCATCTTTGTTTCTTATCATACCAATTTTTGCCTGAAATTTACCTCCAATGTTTCTAATTTTCTGGAAGAGGTCTCTTGTCCTTCCTATTCTGTTGTCTTCTTCCACTTCCATGCATTGCTTGTTTAAAAATAGTTCCTTATCTCTTCTGGCTAACCTCTGGAATTGCGCATTTAACTGGGCATATCTCCCCTTTTCACTGTTTCCTTTTGCTTTCCTCCTTTCTTGGGCTACTTCCAGTGTCTCAGCAGACAACCATTTTGCCTTCTTGGTTTTCTTTTTCTTTGGAACGTACTTTGTTGCCGCCTCCTGAACAATGTCGCGGACTTCTGTCCATAGTTCTTCTGGGACTCTGTTTACTAAATCTAGTCCTTCAAATCTGTTCTTCACTTCCACTGTATATTCGCTAGGAATGTTAGTGAGATCATATCTAACTGGTCTGTGTATTTTCCTTGATCTCTTTAGTTTTATTCTAAATTGGGCAATAAGAAGTTCGTGATCTGAGCTACAGTCAGCCCCAGGTCTTGTTTTCACCGACTGGATGGATGTCCGCCACCTTTGGCTGCAAAGGATATAGTCAATCTGATTTCGGTGTTGACCATCTGGTGAGGTCCATGTATAAAGCCGTCTTTTAGCCGCCCTGCCTTATGAATGTCGTTATTTATTATTCATATTTATATTGGTTTATGCAGTGTATTTATGCAATGTGTTTTTGTTTACTTGTTTGGGTTGTGCTCTTGTATTATGTCATTTCTGTTTTTTAACCATTTGTTTGCCACTTTAAGTCTCACCAATGGGAGAAAAGCGAGATATAAATAAATAAATACGAACTTCTATTATTTATGTATTTATTTATTTGTCCCGCAGGGGATTCAAGGTGGCGTTACATACAACAATTTTATGCCACAATGTACACTTTAATAAATACTAAAATAGAATTAAAAAGTACATTAAAACAATTAAAACATTTAAAAACAATACATTCAGAGTTAAACATGTAATCCACGAGTGTAATCCGGGCCGTTCCAATGGTCATTGCACATTGTTCCAAGACTTATCTATTTCACAAATTCTCTAAAGGCTTGGTCTCAAAGCCACGTTTTCACTCTTTTGCAGAAGGTCAGAAGGGAGGGGCTAATATAACATCTCTGGGGAGGGGGTTCCACAGCCGAGGGGCCACCACTGAGAAGGCCCTGTCTCTCGTCCCTGCCAGTTGCGCCTGCAAGGGAGGTGGGATCAAGAGCAGAGCTTCCCCAAATGATCTTGTACTCCGCGGTGGTTCATAGAAGGAGATATGTTCGGACAGATAAGCTGGGCCGGAACCGTTTAAGATCTGAGTAGATGGTCACTGAGGAACACTTTTTTGTTCCTACAAAGGACACCCAACCTGTAATCAAATTTGAAATAGCGGCAGCTCTTTGCCCACCTTGGCCCTATTATACCACCGTCCTGGGAGAAAGTTGGTACGGAAGCTGGTAATTAGACTGGGTGTCTCTTGATCAGAGGAGTGATCTGGAAGAAATTTATAATTTCCACAGCCTTAAGAAAGCACAGAGCATTCTTGGGAATCCATCTCACCCTAGATATCTCTCCTCTGAATTATTGCCATTTGGCAGACAGTATAGGGTGACAAAGGCAAGGACAAACAGAGAGAGAGAGTGTGTGTTTATTCTATAGCTGTGGCTGTTTGAACTCCATGGCTTTGCATTGATGTGGCATTGGGGATTGTTCTGTGGTGGTGGGAATGTGGAGAGATGGATGTGTTGTTTTGTGGTGTGTGCTGGGGAAGGCATTTTACTTTGTTGTGTAGTAGCACAGTGCCAATAAAGCTATTCTATTCTATTTGCCTTCCTCATCCTACTTGTAAACCAAAAGAACCAGGAAAGCTTTGAGGGTGCCAACTCAGCGCTCTCCTCTTTGTGCAACTGCTCCAGGAATAAATAGGTTGGTGACACTTCCTCTGTGCTGAGGAATGGCTCTCTGGAAGCATTGATCCAATTGCAGGTTTTGGTATTGATGAAAGGAAGAGCCTCCGTCCCAAGGCCTTGAAGTTGGGTCCCCAGCCAAAGCCCAAATATCCATGTGCACGCTTTAAAAGTACACAGAACTCTTTCCTCATCTTCTGACTATTGAAGGAAAAGAAGAGGAAACACAAGAGTGTTTGTTGTCGATCTTGTCCCAAGGCGTAGAACAATGGGGTCCCAAAAGAAAAGAAAATGAGGGTTTGGGGAAAGAGAAGCAGAATGTAAACAAACTGTATATGCTGTGTATATGACCATGTTCCAGTAGCATTGTTTCCTGACATTTCACCTGCATCTTTGGCTAATTGCATCTTCAAAGGCATCTTCAAAGGTTTGTTCAGAGGTCTGTTGGAAATGAGGCAAGTGGAGTGTATGCATATCTAGGTTCTTGTAGGTTTTTTCGGGCTATAGGGCCATGTTCTAGAGGCATTTCTCCTAACGTTTCGCCTGCATCTATGGCAAGCATCCTCAGAGGTAGTGAGGTCTGTTGGAAATAGGAAAATGGGTTTATATATCTGTGGAATGACTGGGGTGGGGCAAAGAGCTCTCTGCTGAAGCTAGGTGTGAATGTTTCAGCTGACCACCTTCATTAGCATTTGAAGGCCTGGCAGAGCCTGGGAAAATGTTCTGTTGAGAGGTGTTAAGATGTGCTTGGTTGTTTCCTCTCTGCTGTTTTGCTGTAGTAATTTTAGAGTAATTGTATGCATATCTGTTTATATGTTGCAATTGGAAAACTTGATGATGATGATGATAATAATATTAATAATATAAATAAATAAACACATCAAACTACTCTGGATTCAGACTGATAGAGTTTTGGAGCACAATACTCCTGACTTCACAATCATGTTAAAAAAATAAGTATGGATCGATGTTGCAATTCCAGGTGACAGCAGGGTTAAAGAGAGACAACTGGAAAATCTGACACGATATGAGGATTTAAAGATCGAACTGCAAAGACTCTGGCACAAACCAGTCAAGGTGGTCCCAGAGGTGATCAACACACTGGGTTACTTCCTTAGACCTTGGCCTGCACTTAAACACAATCAGTGCTGACAAAATTACCAGCTGCCAGCTGCAGAAGGCTACCCTACTTGAATCTGCATGCATTATTCACTGTTACATCACATAGTCCTAGACACTTGGAAAGTGTTCAATGTGTGTTCCAATACAACAGCCAGCAGAATGATCTTGTGTGCTGTATACTAATCTTGTTTGTTTCAAATAACAACAACAACAACAATGTATCCTCTCTCCCCTAATAGACTCAGGGCAGTTTACAGAAATAGCAAAAATGGCAAACATTAAGCACCCAAAAACAGATAAAACATAGGGCAAAACATGAATTAAAATAAACTCAATATAACTTATGAAGAACCAAAGCCAGTGGTTAAACTAAAGAAACATAATAGATACAATAAGTCAATCCAATTAAACATTTATTATTTTACTCTCTATGCATTAAAAGCATAATATACCAATAATATATCACGTCAGCAGGCTAAGGAAGCATGCAATGCATTGAGTAGCCTTGCAGCTGCAGAGTCAATCAGTATTGTTGCCTAAAGGCATCTTTCGCCAACCACAGATGCCTGGAAAAGGCTGCTGCCGCTCTTGTTGCTGAATAACTTGCCTGTTCCTGAGCCTGGAAGTGTGCATCCATCTCAGGTTCCAAAGTCCTTCTGCCATCTAAAAATACATTGGTGGTATTTTTCGCTCTGCCTCTCCATGTCTCTGAGAGGGGTCATCATTCCGCTTGCAGGCAGCTGTGGAGGTGTAGAGTGCTCCGTGTGCCATCTCATTATGCCAACGGAGAGGAAACCATTGTGGCATTTCTGCACACAAAGCACACTGACGTTATTCATTATTATTACAGGGTGACATCTCTTCACCCTGTAATAATAAGCTTGGTCTCTGCTTAGCTGTCTCTTGCACCTGGACCCAGAGCTTATTCTTCTGGATCTGGCTCAGAAAGACTGGGCAGAAATCTGACTTGCAAGCCGCTCTGGTATCCTGCTGCATATTGGGGCTGCTTCTGTTCTACAGCCGCAGCAGGGAGAAAATTTGGTTTCTGAAGGATGTGTGAACTCTTTCCCCCTCCCTTTTCAGAACTGCTGCAGTACTCACCCCAGGCCTTTGGATCCCTGAATGGCTGAAATATTCTTGGTAGCACTCTGAAACCTGGTAAGGAATTTGCTCCTCCCCATCCGATTGGAATCCTGCAACAAATGAGCTAACCTTTGCAATGCAAAAGGCTGTAGCTATTTAACCCAAAGTGCAACAGTGGAGCCTCTAAATTTTGTTGGATTGTAGTTTCTAGAGTTCTTTACTATTGGCTAACAACAGCAACAACAAAACTTTATTTGTATTCCTCCATATCTCCCCAATGGGACTCGGAGAGTTTTCCAGCATATACAGACACATGCAGATACAAGGCAAATATTCAATGCCTTGAAACAATGAAACACAGGTACACAGATAAAGATAAAGGCTTCCCCTTCATCTCCAGCTCTGGGGGTGGTGCTCATTTCCATTTCCAAGACAAAGAGCCTGTGTTGTCCATAGACACCTCCTGGTCATGTGGCCGGCATGACTGTTTGGAGCGCCATTTATTAACCTTCCTGCCAAAGCAGTACTTATTGATCTACTCACATTTGGATGTTTTGGAACTTCTAGGTTGGCAGGAGCTGGGGCTAAGAGTGGGAGTTCATCCCGTCCCACAGATTTGAACCACCAAACTTCCGGTCAGCGAGTTAAGCAGCTCAACAGTTTAACCCGTTGCACCATTGTGGCCCTCTATTCTGTCTTTGCAGCACCATAACATTTGGAACATCACATATTCTCCACCCGCATTTAATGAATACAGATAATTGCATCATCATCATCATAGGCTTTCACTCACGGTCCACGAGTCTAATTCCCTTCCAAGTGTAGAGTCATGGCGGTGGGTCCATAGGTAGAGACCTATTCTGGATCTTTCACAGTGAGGACATTGGGTTGCTGCATTTTTTTGGGCTATCTGACCATGTTCTAGTAACATTCTCTTCTGACGTTTCACTGCACCTATGTTAGGCATTCTCAGAAGTTTGTTCAGAGTGAGGATATTGGTTTCCAAATGGAAGGCGGTCCTGACAAAAGTTGGTTTGACAGCATTGCCTTGTCTGGAGGCAGTCAGCAAAGCCATCAGTGAATTAAAAAATAACAAAGCCAGTGGACCTGATGCTGAAATCTTTAAAAGGATGCACCTGAGCTGACACAACAACTTCACCAGCTCATTGAAAATAATTCCACCTAGTCATTTAATAGACTTCCTGAAACAGTGGAGGTACTGAAGGTCATCTAGGACCACAGTGGGGAACCTCTTTTATTCTAGAACTTTGAGCATGGAACTAATTATTCCCACCCCGGAGAACCACTTGAACCGTGGCAGTCATAGGCTAGAACATTAAGGATCAAATGTCAGCCCTCTTACTCTAGTGCAGCCTCTGGGAATGTATGGTTACAGGTCCTATCATCCCCAGCAATCAAGGCCACAGTGTGCCGTCGCGCCTGGGGCTATAGAGAAAGAGGCATGAACGTGACTTCTTTCCCCAGGGGATTGCTTCTTGCCCTCCTTTAGGGAAACTGGAACTCCCAAGGACCAGAACACAACAGTTAACTCGAAATGATGTTTATTGTTAACAGTTAGCTTTCTTTCTTAGGTACAAACTTGTGGTGTTTTTAACAGGGAAAAAACACTTTATAAACTCTAAAATCTAGGGTCCTAGGGGTAATAAGCTGAGAAGCTTTTCCTGTTCCCTCTCTCTCAATGGTTGTGGATGCCGAAGCATACCACAACCCCAGTTCAGTGGCCTAAATTGAAGGACAAGACCTTCCTATGGTGCCAAAGAACTGGAATGAAGGCGCCTGAGGTCTTCACATGTTCGTTCAGGGGGTTTGAACATAAAGAATAAGACTCAGGGGAAATAAACCTAAGAACTGGTAGTAAAAAATGCCTTGACCAGGGGCTTTGGGCCAAGCTTTTGTACATGTCCATCCAATGAGTCTATTTCTGAGGTAAAAAAGGTGAGGGAGAAACCTTCCCTTTCTCCCTTGGAAGGGGCGGAGCCTAAACAACTGAACTGGGGAAACAAACCAATTGGTGCACAACAACAATAAATTGACAGCTATAATAACCAATGAAATGTAACTATACATATACAAGGCAGACAGGAATAAAATGGCTGTTTAAATCCTGCAACTAACAGCTCTAAATATATGAGGCGCCACACGCGCCGTCACACACAGGAAGATTGATTGTTTTTTTACCAGTGGCAGCCGGTGGCTTCACTATGAGAGGAAATGCACTCTTGATTTTAGTCTGATGTTTAAAGGAACTGTCCGGGATATTAAAATGGGTTCAGCGTGTGGGATTGATGTTGGATCTAAACATCAGAATTCATTCAGTTCCCCACTGCCATGGGAAATACCAACCAGCATTGGGTTGAAAAGGCAAAATTCAATGCCATCCATACATGTGAAAAACAAAAGGTAATAGCAAGACAATAACATATAACTATAAATTAGCCTAACCAAATTAAAACATAAACATAAAAGAACATTTAGACATAAAGCATACAAATTAAACATTGATGATATAGTAACATTTATATTAAAATCCACTGATAAACAACACGATTTAAAAACAGTTATTAAAATCACGTAATCCAAAATCAAGTCCATAGTCGTTCCATTGGTCCGTTCACTTTTGCGTCCTCTCACCTTGTTATGTGAAGCCACCTTATGATTTGAAGATCCCAAAGTCTCTGTTGAAGGCTAGGACAGATTTTCACTATTGCAGTTTCCTCCATGTTCCAGGGGCTACCTCAATATAACAGACAAAAGTCTTGTCCAACTCTCCTTGGTGTCCATGCATCCCGACACCGAGTTTCGGATGTATGTGCCTTTATTATCCCCGATGACCTTGGAGACCCATGAATTTCATAAAGTTTTCTTTTTAAAAAGTCAGAGGGGTTTTTTTTTCCAGTTCTGTCCTTTATATCCTACCACACCTGGTAATCATTGGTGGTCTCCCCTCCAGGTACCAACCAGATTGATTGATTTTAGTCTGATGTTTGAAGAAGCTGTCCAGGTATTAAAATGGGTTCAGTGTGTGGGCTCTGATTAGCTTCCAAGATCAATTGCCTGTTTGTTAATAGGGGCCATAACAAAATGTGAAATGTGTTGGAAATAGCCACCTTTTACAAGCCTCCTATACTAGTTATTCGTTATGTATATAATTCAGATTGCTTACTATATTATATGTATATTTTGATACACAGTTTTCCCTTAACTCTATGTTGTTTGAGGTTGTGGGAGGGACTACAGACCATGTGACCAGATCTGGGACTATTCAGACTGAGACTCCATTTTTAGAAGGCAGTTTTGCATCAGAAGCAGTACAGTTTAGAAGTAAAGTCAGTGTCAGTATGCTGCGGTGTGTAGTCAGTCTGTTTTGAGTCAATGCTCAGTAATATATTAGACTGAAGAGAGTGTTAGTCTGTATGCAACAAAGAAGAGACTGAAACAGAATTCTTTAGAGAACTTACTGTTTGATCTCTCAACCAATAAGAAATGTATTTATTTATTTTTCTTTATTTGCAGTTTATACATTCCTTTCTTCTCACACCACAGGAGACTCAGGGCGGATTAAAATGCATATATACATGGCAAACATTCAATGCCAGTTAGACATACAACATATATAGACAGACACAGAAGCAATTTAACATTCCAGCTGTGCCCAAGCTTTTCCAGTTCTATGAGGATATGCTCGATTCTGGCCACAGGGGAGCTGCCACTTCACCGTCTACTTGTGACACCGAGTCCTTTGATGGAGTACATCCTCATTGTTCTGCATGCTGCTGGAAGGTTTTATGGGGTCGTAAATTAGTTAAATTAGCCTCCACGCATAAAGCGGTACCTAAATTTCCTACTTGACAGAGGCAACGGTCTTTCGGGCTGCATAGGTTGACAGCAAGCTAGACTAATGGCCAGAAGCTCACTCTGACCCAGGTTGGTTTTGAACTCATTACCTCTTGGTCAGTAGTCATTTAATGCAGCTAGCTCCCAGCGCCATAGCCTGATCCTGTATACTGAATAGATGAAGTTTTTAAGTAAACCAACTGTGTTATTTTTAACAAAGATGACTTACTTTTGTCTCTCGAGAGCAGGATCTAAAACCAAATATATTTTATGGAAGAATAGATATTTTGGGGTAACTGAAATAATACTTCTGAAGATTTGCTATATATTTTGTGCATTGGTATAATCTTTGAACTGTTCCTAACAGCTCAAAGAGATAACCAGGTATATCAGTCTAACAATTCAGAAACCCAATTTGCCTCACACGAATGCTAGTGGATATTTACCACTGAGGAGAAGATTCACTCAAATGAGCATTTAACTCTTCTCGGGAAAATCATACTTTACAAAAGGTTTATAGTTATCCCAAATAGTGTGACTGCCAATTAATCTCCAAAAGGGTCATGTTTCCATAGAAATTCCTGGTTTCCCAAAAGGTTATGATTTCTCAAAGGTCCAAAAAAAAAAAAAAAGGTAAATGCTGTATTAAGTAGAAACTGCTCACAACTGAGATCTGCAGGAACTGGCCTTGTGATTGAAAGAAGGTCATGAGTTGTTGAGGAATGTTCTGTTGCCCCTGGGCCTGTACACAATGTCTTTATTCTACAGGATGCACACTTTAAACCCAGTAGGAAGCCAGGGTGCCCGAAGAGAGATTGTTAGAGACTTCCAGAAGTAATGGGCTTTAAAAGTACAACAAAGTCTTTATTAAGGAACAAATCTTCAAACAACACTTCAAGGCTTTAATATTCTAGTCTTTAAGAAACTGGCACTGACTTGGTTTAACTGTACTATTTCAGCATAAGGAAGAACTCTTTATAATCCCTCCTAGGCCGCTTTCTATCTATGCCTAGTCGGCGTGGGTGCTGCTACCAAAATCCACGTGCGTCTAGGTATCGAGCAGACCTTACCAGCTGACGCTTGAAGATATAGCAGCTGGAATTCCGTGGTTCTACAATGCTGTCTAGTGGGAACTTCAGGCCTGTTTACCCCTCTGGTGCTGTGAGGTTGAGAGGCTGTGAGCTCTCAGCCAGAGCCTTTGGGACCTTTTCCTTCCATTTCCCAGGAACTGGATAGTCAGTTAGGACCCCAGATGGTCTTGAGGAATGAAGCCTTTCCTACGGGACAAACTGATTTGTGTCCTATAGGCTGGCTTCCTTGTGTGTGACTGCCTGAAAAAATGGCCCCTTCCCTCCAAAAAACCCAGAGAGGGGCGGAACCAGAGATCCTGACTATTATTGACAGGTGGCTTGCCCTATGAATGCAGCCAAAGGAAGCCACCTATCTGTAAAGTCCCTGCAACTTAGGACTATGAACAAACATTCAGTGCAAAACACAAAATTGGAGCCCCTGGAACAGCTGTTCCAGAACACTCCTGGCCTAGATTTCTCAATGATGAGAAATCTACACTATAAAATTGACAAATCTGATTTGGCAATAAACAATTACCCCTTCAATAACAATATTGTGTTAATATCACAAATTGGTCTGTGCAACACAGAAACATTGCCATTTTGGCACACTCTTAGCTTTACCTTCCTTACCAATCCATCTGGACTTGGCAAGGTCTCTGTAACTTTGGCCAAAGACCACTTGAAACGAGGTAGGGAGTCTTTGAGCAAAACAATGTTCCCAACTTGGAGGTTGGGCTTACAGTCTTTCCACTTCCTGCGACTCTAGAGTTGAGCCAGGTACTCTGCCTTCCAGCGTCTCCAAAACTGGTTGACAAGAGTTTAAGTTTGTTTCCAGAGTGCTTTGTAAGATCCTTTGGGGACAGGGTACATAATTTCCTGCCATTCAGATATCCTTGGGGTCAGCTGGAGATGAGTTGGTCTCCATGGACTTGACGGTGATGTTTCTCTTGGTGCCACTGTCTTTTCTAGGTTTCTTAGGGTCTTTGATGGGCCTGTCCATCCTTGGAGTCCCATAAAGAGTTGGAAATCCTGTCTGTGGGTCATTGAGCTGCATGGCGGCATTCATAACATAATCCACAAGATGGGTGAACGGAGGGTAGACCTGATGATTGGCCTGTTTAAATCTGAAGACTTCTCTGCCCCACTCTTCTTATAAGGAATATGGCAGCTTCTGAGTGATGGCAGTTTGGGACAGGTGTTGGTCCAGGTAGGCAAACCCTGGAAGCTGTGGGTTTCCCTTGGCAGACTGAAGCTCAATCAATAAGTCTGACAAGTCCCAAAGCTGTTCAAAGTCCTTAGGTTTGAACACTGGGAACTTATGAAGTCTATCCATCAGTGAGGCTTCAATCTGGGTGCTGGACCCAGCCTCATCCATGCAGTGTCCAAAGCTCTATCTGGTTGGTCAATGAGAGCCGAGAAAATCCTTCTCACCTGCTGAGCTGATACTGGATCAAGCCAAGTGATCATAAGAGTCAATTGTTCCTCAGAGGTGAGCCTTAAACTCTGTATGGCACATTGAAAGGTCTTCTTCCAAAGTAGGAAATCTTCTGGCCAGTCAGAGAATTTTTCCACACCTTTGTCCCTCAAATCCTTCTTTGGGTTCCTAAATAGAGACTCAAGCTGCGACTGAGGAGTCTGAAGAAACGGGAGATTGGTCAGGGGTAAAGGTGAAGTTTCTCTAGAATCTGAAAGGTCCCTTTAGAGGAACACCTGTGGTCTCAGGTATTGGCGAAACCCTGGTATTCAGGCTGGGCCTCACTGCCTGAGTTGGTGGCTGTGGGCTCCTGGCCCTGAATTGCTCGACCTGCCTGTGTGGCATGAAGTCGCTGTCCACCTGCACCAGCTTGTCATCTTGGAAGCCAACGTGGGCTGGCAGAAGAGGCGTGGTTGGTGGTGTTGGTAAACGGTTGACGTTTTCTTGAGACAGCTCTCCTTGCAGCGCCTTTGCAAGGATCTGGGCACGAACCCTCTTCTGAGCTGCCTCTTGTTGGACGCGTGCCAACTTTAGCTTTGATTCTATTTCCATTTGAGCCCGCTCTGCTGCTGCCTCTTGCTGGACACGCGTCAACTTTTATGATGCTTGTTCGGCCTGGAGCTCAACCTGGGCCCGCTCAAAGCTCAGGCCTAGATCTGCTGCTGCTGCCTCAGCTTCAGCCTCGAGAATCTTCTCTTGTAACTCCAGCGCCTGGCTTCTTTGTTGTAAAGGGTCGCCATCAATGAGGAGCTGCTCCTGCTGACGGAAGTCCCTGACGCAGAGCCATGTCTGCTGCTATGCTTCCTGCTGGTATGGCTGTGCTTGCTTTGACCAGAAGCACCTCCCTGACTGGTCTGCGCACTTAAAGCCTTTGGGAAATGCTTAAGGAGCTCTGGGATCACACTACCAGTGGGTGAAGCTTGACTATCTTTGTCCCTTCTGGGGGAGGGACCAAAGTCGTCTGCATGAAACAAATGAGCATAGCTAACTTCCCTATGCCTAACAGTGTTCAAAAACCGAATTGCCCTAGAATCTGCATCCTGGTTGTTTATTTTACTAAGCAACTGAGTGATGTCATCGACCAGGCACCTCCATTTGTTAACCAAAACCTTAAGATCTGCCTTTATGTTCTGGGATTCTTCTAAATCCTCCCAACGTTGTAACTGGTTGTCAGATTTGACAATAGAAACCATATGCTTTCAATCTTGTCTGTATGCTGAGACTCCTCCTGCAGGAGCGCGTCTAAGGCTTTCTGGGAGGGGTACGTAGAACCCTGGGATCGGAGGTCAAAGGGTTTGCTTTCAGATTTTGGTGAACCCGAGGTATGAGCCATGACAGCAGATTGCCCAAACAATATATCAATACAGGTAAAATAACAAGTGGAGCAATCAGTATATCAATAACCAACAGTTAATAGAACACACAAAATGAAAATGCAATAAGTAGCAATTAACAGTAAATAGAGCAATGCAATATATCAATGCAGTTACAAAGCAGTCAGTGTACAACAAGCAATATATCAATGCAGTTTCAATAGGATGCAGCAAACAGCATGTAAATGCAATTCCAACAACAAATAGAGCAAGCAAGTATCAAGGCAGTTATTAGCACACTCAAACTTATCACTTTACTGGCAGAATAGACACAGCAGACACGATAATTCAAATGCACATTAAACTCTTGCTCAAAGGCTGCAAAAGGCCAAAAGGAATGCAAATGTTCCTTTCCAGAAATCAGAAAAGCTTGTTTCAAAAGAGCGGGAAAGCTTGCTTCTGCTGCTTGAACAAACTGTAGCAATGTTGTGCAGGGCCCCAGAAAAAGGGCGGGAAAAATCTTGCTTCTGGCTGGAGACTTGCAAAGTAGCAAATTGCAGACTTGCTGTGCAAATATTGTAGCAAACTTTGCAGAGCTGCCTGTATAGATACTTTAGAAAGGGCGGGAAAACCTTGCTTCTGGGGCTGGAAAAAACTGTTGCAATTGTGTGCAGACCTGCTGTGCAAAACTGGAGGAGGAATGTAGCAACTTGCAAACTCCCTCTTGCAAAGAAGATATGGCTTGGAGCGAAGAAGGAGGCAACCAGCCCCTCCCTACTGGTCACATGGGGTACCTTCCAAGATGGCCGAAAATGAACAAACACAGGCAGATGGATACAGGTAATAGAACTTAAAATGGCCCTGTGCAGGCTCCCTGTTCTATACAGTTCTGTAGCTCTTTAAAGTCCTTTTTCTTATACTCCCAGGTGACAAAGGCCACCAGCATCATTCCTCAATGTTCTGTCGCCACTGGGCCAGTACACAATGCCTTTATTCTACAGGACGCACACTTTAAACCCAGTGGGAAGCCAGGGTGCCCGAAGAGAGATTGCTAGAGACTTCCAGAAGTAATGGGCTTTAGAGTTCTTTAAAAGTACAACAAAGTCTTTATTAAGGAACAAATCTTCAAACAACACTTCAAGGCTTTACTATTCTAGTCTTTAAGAAACTGGCACTGACTTGGTTTAACTGTACTATTTCAGCATAAGGAAGAACTCTTTATAATCCCCCCCCCCCTCAGGCCGCTTTCTATCTATGCCTAGTCGGCGTGGGTGCTGCTACCAAAATCCACGTGCGTCTGGGTATCGAGCAAACCTTACCGGCTGAGGCTTGAAGATATAGCAGCTGGAATTCTGTGGTTCTACAATGCTATCTAGTGGGAACTTCAGGTCTGTTTTTCCCTCTGGGGCTGTGAGGCTGAGGCTGTGAGCTCTCAGCCAGAGCCTTTGGGACCTTTTCCTTCCATTTCCCAGGAACTGGATAGTCAGTTAGGACCCCAGATGGTCTTGAGGAATGAAGCCTTTCCTACGGAACAAACTGATTTGTGTCCTATAGGCTGGCTTCCTTGTGTGTGACTGCCTGAAAAAATGGCCCCTTCCCTCCAAAAAACCCAGAGAGGGGCAGGACCAGAGATCCTAACTATTATTGACAGGTGGCTTGCCCTATGAATGCAGCCAAAGGAAGCCACCTATCTGCAAAGTCCCTGCAACTTAGGACTATGAACAAACACTCAGTGCAAAACACAAAATTGGAGTCCCTGGAACAGCCGTTCTAGAACAAGGTAGCTTTAAGAAAAACCATCAAAGAACGATGTGATCATGCTTTATAAAGCGACTAGTCATCCCCTGCCAAGCATTTCTGTGGCTCAGTCTAGTGATCTGGAAAACAAAGTAATGAGCAAGTGTTGGTTTTTAATCTATGTAATTTCTTTATGCTTGTGGGTAAACAGTATTTCTTGTTGCTTCTTTGTCAGTGTTGATGTAGAGATGGTTTGGTTTGCGTACTCTGGAACATGCAACATGCAAAGGGACCCTTCTTTAGGGGTCCCTTTCAAATCTATGATATTATATCTGTCATATACATATATGTGTGTGAGAGAGAGTCATATCTATCTATATCTAAGGCTGGATGGCTCTTTGTCAGGAGAGCTTTGATTATGTTTTCTGGCCCTGGTGAAGGAAGTTGCTTTGGATGACCTTAAGGCAGCATTTCTCAACCTGGGAGTTGGGATCTCGGGGGGGGGGGGGGGGGTCACAAGCGGGTGTCAAAGGGGTCGCCAAAGACCACCAGAGAACACAGTATTTTCTATTGTGTGGGAAGTTTGGCCCAATTCTATAGTTGGTGGAGTTCAGGATGCTCTTTGATTGTAGGTGAACTATAAATCCCAGTAAGTACAACTCCCAAATGTCAAGGTCTATTTTCCCCAAACTCCATCTGTGTTCACATTTGGGCATTAGGCTTGGGCGGTTTCGTTAGTTAATTTCGTAATTCGTTATTAATTCATCTTTAAATTAGCTTACGATCCAATATTGAGCCATGCAGGAATAGTGTGAGGAGTAAATTAGATCCGAAACAATTTTTTCAATTTATTTCGTTATTATTTTGAAATTATTTCGTAATTATTTCGTAATTATTTTCGCATGTCTGGTGCAAGTTTTATAGTTGTTGTTTGTTTTATCACACCAACAGTCAACAACAGAGGGAGAGGGAAGCTTCAGAAGTTCCCCCTGTCCCATTTGGAGGTTTTTTTTTTTAGCATATTGCACAATCGCGTCCGCCATTAACGAATCGATTCATAATTATACGAAATTTGGTAAATTTTGAAATTTTTAAAAGGAAAATTTCGGAATTCTTTAAAAAAACGAAACGTAATGGACCCCTAAAAACGAAACGAGTTTAGAAACAAATTTTTCCGTTGTTACCCAGGCCTATTGGGCATATTGAGTTTCCATACCAAGTTTGGTCCAGATCCATCATTGTTTGGGTTCACAGTGCATTTAGGTGAACTACAACTCCAACACTCAAGGTCAATGCCCACCAAACCTTTCTAGTGTTTTCTGTTGGTCAAGGGAGTCCTGTGTGCCAAATTTGGTTCAATTCCATTGTTGGTGGAGTTCAGAATGCTCTTTGATTGTATGTTAACTGTAAATCCCAGCAACTACAACTCCCAAATGACAAAATCATTTTTTGAGTAATGGTCACTCCTTGGGTTAGTAGGTGTATTGTTGCCAAATTTGGTGGCAATTAGTCCAGAAAGAAAATCCTAAAATTGGTAAGGGGCAGATTCCTGATAACTAGTGCCTTTTTCTGCTTGGCTTGGCTCCATTCTTCCACTCCACAACTCTAGGAAGGGATGAATGACGGGCCACTAGCTCTTAGGATGTCTCTCTGCTCCTGCCAAACATATCTTCAGGAAAGGAGGAAGCGGGACATGGCCTCTATGGAATAGCTTGTCCCATAACAGCTGGAATCACTTGAGATGAATATGACAAGAATCAGTTATTTTTTTAAAAAAAATGGGGGGGGGGGACTACTCATGATGATGATGCATTCTTGGAAGTTGTCATGCCTTGTTTGGATAGCAGTGAAGCGGGTACCAACAACTGTGTGTCCAAAGCTAAAGGCAGCAGGAGAATGTAAGTTGTGATCAGCTGATTGCTTGTCCAAAGGCCTGTTTATCAGATCTGTTTACCAAATCGTTTTTATTAAACATTTACTAGGAGAGTGAATAGGGTAAGGGAAGGAAAAAGAAAAAAAATGGGGATAATATATTTGATATTAGTTAGTTGCATCTTTACAAATGTCTAATTATTTATCATGTCAAAAGTGAGTTGAGGATACAATTACAATATATAGAAAAACCACAAACAAAATTAAACACTTGGCATGATACTAAATGTCCTTTGACCACCTCGGGTGTGGCTGTAAGAAGGTCCTTGATTATGTATATGGCGGGGCTCAGACTGCATTGTAGTAGGTGGTCTGTGGTTTGCTCTTCTCCCCACTCATATGTTGTGGGCTCCACTTTGTGGCTCCATTTCTTAAGATTGGCTCTGCTTCTCGTCATGCCAGAGTGCAGTCTGTTCAGCTCCTTCCAAGTTGCCCAGTCCTCTCTGTGCCCGGATTGAGTCTCTCATCCAGCCTCAGCCACTGATTGAGGTTCAGGGTTTTTGCCTGCCAGGTTGGGATTCTTGCTTACTGAGGTGTTCTTGCGAGTATCTCTTGATTTAAGGCATTGGCATGCTGGCTAATATCCAAACAGAGGATGGGCCTGATATGTTATTACCTTGGTCCTTTCATTATTGGCTGTCACTAACTGGCATATGTCAATTGGTGCAATACCAGAAACACCAGTATTTCTCAACCTGGGGGTTGGGATCCCTGAAGGGGTTGTGAGGAGCTGTCTGAGGGGTCACCAAAGTTTTCTGTTGGTCATGGGGGTTCTGTGTGGGAAGTTTGGCCCAATTTGATCATTGGTAGCGTTCAGAATGCTCTTTGATTGTATGGTGAACTATAAATCCTAGCAACTACAACTCCCAAATGTCAGGGTCTATTTTTCCCCAAACTCCACCAGTTTTCACATTTGGCCATATTGAGTATTTGTGCTAAGTTTGGTCCAGATCCATCATTGTTTGAGTGCACAGTGCTCTCTGGATGTAAGTGAACTACAACTCTAAAACTGAAGGTCAATGCCCACCAAACCCTTCCAGTATTTTCTGTTGGCTATGGGAGTTCTGTGTGCCAAGTTTGGTTCAATTCCATCGTTGGTGGAGTTCAAAATGTGCTTTCATTATAGATGAGCTGTAAAACCCAAGAACTACAACTCCCAAATGACAAAACCAATCCCCCCAACCCCATCAGTATTCAGATTTGGGCATATCAGGCATTTGTGCCAAATTTGGTCCAGTGAATGAAAATACATCCTGCATATCAGATATTTACATTACGATTCGTAACAGTAGAAAAATGACAGTTCTAAAGTAGCAACGAAAATAATTTTATGGTTGGGAGTCACCAGAACATGAGGAACTGTATTAAGGGTCAAGGCATTAGGAAGGTTGAGAACCACTGGGCTAGACAGTATAATTTCTCCATTGGTGTAGGGCATAGACAATGTTTTAACATGGTGAGATGTGTTCCACACTGGGCATATGTCCTCAGCAGCAGAGTACCTAAGCAAAATGTCCAACAAGGACAGTTTTTTTTTAAAGTACCGTATGTGTTATGATAACAAGAAGGGATGTTCTCCTCCTTGAAGCCAGAAACAAAATAACAGGAAATGTAACAGGAAATGTTCTCATACAGTGAGAGTGTTGTCAGTTCTTTCAAGCATCAATATATAGAAACGAGGGCAATGCTTTTTTCAGTGTCAGAGTATACATATTTCACAACTCCCGTGCCTGCCTGGTTGATACGGAACAACGTGAATGCATAATTTTGAGTTAGGTGTGAATTAGCATCATGAGGTTATAGTGTTTCCAGGACAAAAGTAAGGAGCACTCCCGAGGCAATTCTTAGCATGTGCCTTATCTTTAGACGTATATCAGAAAACGGAAAGGACCGTAACCAACGTAACTGATGTGGATCAAAGTGTATATTCGCCACACTTAAGACGCAAAAATGGGATTGAATTGCCTCCAGTTTTGAATGTGGGAACCCCAGACCCCATCTACACGGCCATATAATGAAGTTTCATAATGCCGTTTATCTGCATTTATTGCAGTGCTGACCAGGCATGGGCAAACTTTGGCCCTCCAAGTGTTTTGGACTTCAATTCCTAACAGCCGGTAGGAGCCAGCCTTCCGTGGTGTGGGGAGTCAAAGCACAGTGTTTTCCAATCATAAGAATCATAATAATGATCAGGTGTGATGAGGAAGGAGAGGTTGCATCCTGTCTAAATACAGCATGCATCCAGTCCTAAAAATATATGGGATGCATACTGATACGAATGGATTGTATCTCAATGTGATAAGGTCCTACGAGGTGTAGTATAATGGAATAAGTGGGAAGAACACCCTCTCATTCTTATATTTTATCTCCTGGTCTTCTTGTTCCAGACAGAAAAATGGTGGCTCTCTCAACCCTTGGTCTCCTCCTCCTCCTCCTCCTCCTCCTCCTCCTCCTCCTCCTCCTCCTCCTCCTCCTCCTCGTGGTTGGCTATGGGTCCTCTGAGAACTCCAGCACCTCCAGAGGCTGCGGACTGGACATCCTTCCTCAGTACGTGTACCTCTGCGATCTGGATGCTATCTGGGGAATTGTTGTGGAAGTGGTGGCTGGCACCGGGGTCTTGATCACGCTGCTTCTCATGCTGATCTTGCTGGTGCGGCTGCCGTTCATCAAAGAGAAAGAGAAGAAGAGCCCACTGGGGATGCATTTCCTCTTCCTTCTTGGGACCTTGGGACTCTTTGGCTTGGCATTTGCCTTCATCATCGAGGAAGATGAGACTCTCTGCTCCGTGCGTAGGTTCCTGTGGGGGGGTCCTCTTTGCCCTGTGCTTCTCATGCTTGGTCGCTCAGGCCTGGAGGCTCCGGAGACTCGTCCGCCATGGCAAAAGCTCGTCTGGATGGCAGCTGGCTGGTGCGGCCATCTGCCTTGCCATGATCCAAGTTATTATTGCAACAGAATGGCTGATACTGACCATTGTGAGGGACGGGAAGCTGGCCTGCCATTACGAGTCGATGGATTTCGCCATGGCATCCATCTATGTGATGTTTCTGATGGTGGTGGCTCTGGGCTTTTCTTTTTTCACAGTTTGCAGCAAGTTCAAGAAGTGGAAGAAGAATGGTGTGTGCCTCATTCTCACCAGTTTTTTCTCAGTCTTGCTTTGGTTTGCGTGGCTGGCAATGTATCTGTATCTGGCATTGCCAATGTATCTGGCAATGTAAGAACTCAGGAGGCGGGACCAGTGGCGGGACCCAACGCTCGCTATTGCGCTGATCTCCAGCGGTTGGGTCTTTGTGGTCTTTCACGCCATCCCAGAGGTCCACTGCTCCATCCTTCCATCCGAGCAAGAAAACACACCTAATTATTTTGACACTTCACAACCACGCATGCGTTTGAGGATGATTTACAGCTTCCACGGAGCTTCATGGAAAACAAAGCTTTTTCAGTGGATGAGCATAATGCAGGTGAGATCTGAACCATACACTTTCCTCAGATTATTTTTGTCTGCCTCGAGGGGAGATGAGCCTGTCTTTGACCGTGAATTGGCTAAACATTCCAGTAGGGTTTTAAGGCCGTAGCCATGTTGGTCTTTTTCAGCATAGAAAAGAGAGGCATGGTGGAGAAAATAACCTAGTGGCATCTTTAAAGATGACATGATTCATTTTAGAAGGTGCTTTGATGGAGTCTAGTCCTATTCTTGAAATGCACCAAAGGATAAGAAGAGAAATGATATTTCCAACTGAAACACATGATGATCACATAGTAGTTCAAACTTCCCTTTCTCAACCTTCCCCAACTAAATCTAATTAGGTGACAACACCTACCATCCTCAGGCAATGACCAGGAAAGACAGAAGATGTGGCCGCCCAGCCTTTGAGAACTAAAGTTTTGATAGTCTTCGTCTCAAATTGAGGTGGGCAAATTATAGCCAGCCAGATAACATTAAACTGCAATTTCCATAATTTGGGATCCACTGGTAGATCACTGGGAGAACTTGCAGTACGTCACCAAGGATTAGTTGAAGTGGATAGTATACCTCCCTCTTTGCATAGGGCGAGTGTGTGGGATGAATTGTCCATACAGCATGAACTAGAGTAGCCTTGTAACTTTCCCAACAGAAGACAGTTGTCCGGTTTTTATGAAGAAGGAAGAACCGTCCTCTTTCATAGCATGCAAGTTTAGCTTATAGATAAAGAGCTACAACAAGGGGGAGGAGTGATAAAGGCCATGAAGTTGCCTCCCACCATTTAGCGCTTCCTGCAAAGCAGAGCAAGGGAAACACAGTCCTTCCCTCCATGGTGAGATGTGACATTTTTGCAAGCTGGCAGCCGGTGGAGCTGACGCAACAGGGGGGGTTGTATGCTCCCTGTACGTCCTTGGAGCAAGAAATATGGCTACCACCCATTGGACTATTTGGAGCTTCCAGACAGTCTTCAAAGGCAACCCCGCATAGAGTGCATTGCAGTAGTCTATTTGGGATGTAACAAGAGTGTGGACCACCATGGCCAAGTCTGGCTTCCCAAGGTACGGGCATAGCTGGCGCACAAGTTTTAATTGTGTGATTGCTCCTCAGCCACTGCAGAGACCTGGGGTTCCATGCTCAGTGATGAGTCCAGGAGAACTCCCAAGCTGTGAACCTGTGTCTTCAGGGGGAGTGTAGCCCCGTCCAGCACGGGCTGTAACCCTATACCCAATTCGGCCTTTCAACTGACCAGCAGAATCTTTGTCTTGTCTGGATTCAATTTCAATTTGTTAGCCCTCATCCAGACAGTCAAAGCTGCCAAGCACCGGTTCAGGACTTGAACAGCCTCCTTAGCAGCAGGCGGAAAGGAGTGATAAGAGTTGGACGTCATCTGCATACAAATGACATTGAACTTCAAAACTCTGGATGATCTCCCAGTGGCTTTATGTTAATGTTAAACAATATTGGGGACAGTACTGAACCCTGCGGAACCCCACAGGACAATGGTTGTGGGGCCAAACAGGTGTCCCCCAATAACACCTTCTAAGAGTGACCCCCCAGGAAGGATTGAATCCACTGCAGAACAGTGCCCCCAAGTCCCATTCCTGTGAGGCATCTCAGAAGGATACTGTGATCTAAGAAGGATGCGGTGAAGATTAAAATTGATGAGAGGCCATGTCACTTTGATCAGCCAAAACCAGCAGATATGGGAGTATGGGAATTGTAGTCAGACAGCAACTGGCTCAATTAGCTTCTAGCAGGCTTTCCGAACACACATAAGAAAGGGGTACTTTGAAAGTGATGTGCCCCAAACAAGAGGCACCCATTTTCCCATGATGGTGCTGTGCAACAGGTGAGTGAGGGACATTTTGTGTATGGTGAGTCTTTTTTTTTAATGTAAAAGACCATCCTACTACACTGCTTCATCTGCTGTGGATTGCAGTGGGTTAAAGCAATACGCAGCCTTGGGCTGTCCATGATCAGTTTACATTGAATGTCCAATTCTAATGAGTGAGAGGCAATATGGCATTTTGGCTTATTGCAATGACTAGAATCAGGCATGTGTAGTGGAACCAAGCGTTTTACAGGTCAGTACCGTTGAAGCATCCAACCAGATTGTAAATCGGCAACTACGACAGAATTCTGTGAAGATTATTTGCTCTTCACCTGCATTGAACCCATCAGTGCTACGACTGGAAGAAATCTTTAGTTAAGCCTTTTATTTCAGTCCTGCCATTCTCACATTGGATGGAAACACTGCTTTGAGTCTCCTTGTGGAGAGAAAAAGTAGAATATAAATAAACATAAACATTTATTTATTTATCGAATTTATTTATTTAAGCGAACTGAGAATACAGTTATAATATATAGAAAAACCATGAACGAAATTAAAAACTTGGCATGATACTAAATGTAATTTGATCAGAAGCTGGCCACTTGGAGTGCCCCTGGTGTGGCTGTATGGAGGTCCTCCATTGTGCATGTGGCAGGGCTCAGACTGCATTGTAGTAAGTGATCTGTGGTTTGCTGTCATCCACAGTTATGTGTCATGGACTCCACTTTGTGGCTCCATTTCCTAAGGTTGGTCCCAGTCTGTTCAGCACCTTCCAAGTCGCCCATTTTTCTGTGTGCCCAATAGGGAGTCTCTCATTTGGTATCAACCATGGATTGATGTTCCGGGTTTTAACCTACCACTTTTCGACTCTTGCTTGCTGAAGTGTTCCTGCAAGTGTCTCTGTAGATCGTAGGAAGATATTTCTTTAATTTAGGTGTTGGCTTGCTTACTGATATCCGAACAGAGGATGGGCCAGGGATGTCACTGCCTTAGTCTTTTCATTGCTGGTTGCTACTTCCCGACAGATGTCAGGTGGTGTGATACTGGCTAAACAGTATAATTTCTCCAGCAGTGTTGGGCGTAGTCACCCTGTGATAATGCAGCATTTCTTATTAAGAGCCACATCCACTGTTTTAATGTGGTGAAATGTTTTCCACACTGAGCAGAAGAGTAGCAAAGCGCAAGGGCAGATGTCTTCACTGTGTCTGGTTGTGATCCCCAGTTTGTGCCAGTCAGCTTTCATATGCTATTAATTCTAGCACTCACTTTTTTCTTGATAGTCAGGCAAACATGATAATGATGATGATGATGATGATGATGATGATGATGATGAGAGGGCCTTTTGGAGGGATTATACGGGCTGGAGTTCCTTCTGAACCGTCCTTGATATCCTTTCATCATTTATGCAGGTGTTTGTATTCCAGCAGGCTATTGGGAACTCATTGTTTTGCAAGAGAATTATGCTGTGCTATTATTCCCCTTCGTCATAAATGGATAACTTTGTGATTTTAATTCAATAGAAAATGTGATGCCATTTTAAACAAATCCTACTGTGTTTCTCAAATCGGTATGTTTTGTCTGAGATTGGGGGGGGGGGGAGTGTTTGCAAGTGGGATAAAGGGATGCTTATGGATGTTCAAGTCCCAATAAGTACAAGTTTGCCTTTGGGGTTTATACACACACACATATACACACACACAAAAGTCCTGAATTGTTGACTCTGTGGATGCCCAGCCTGTAGATTCAGATAGCCAGTTGTATAAATAAAGTAACACAATAGTAAATTATAGTCTTGCGGTATGCTGTCTCACTCTGATTGAGTTGATTTGAATTACCAGTTATGAGATGCTTGTTTACTAATCTTATAAACCAATCTTCCTTGGTTAGTGTTCCTCTGTTCTCACCGTGATGAGACTTGGTGTTCCTCTGTTCTCACCGCGTATCCACAACAAATCAGAAATGAATCTGCTGTTGTTGGGTCCCAATCTCTCCCACTGGTTGTTATTGTTGTTTTTATATTTATTTATACCCTGCTTTATTTCTCCTACAGGAGACTCAAAGCAGCTCAACAAAAAAGTATCAGCACACAATTTAAAAATACTCCAATATTCAAACTTTAAAACAGGATTAAATTTAAACAGTATTTTAAAATTCCCAGTTAAAAACCATTAAGACATATTCAGTGTTTTGACTCTGGCTGTTGGGAGTTGCAGTTCACCCTTTTCCGGAGGGCAACACACCAAAGACATTTGCAGAGGTAGAAAGCCAAAAGTTGCTGTTCTCAGCCTCTCCCTTTCTCTCCATTGCGCTTTGCAGCTTTGCGGACGGCAGGGTTTTGCAACAGCAGTTTGGGAAGCCGCCCTAGCGCTCCCTTCCGAAGCAACGTCTATCAGCCCACCGAGATGGCTGTTGTCCTGAATGGTGGGACAGTAAGTATCAAAATGTGATGCTTGGAGAAGCAGTCTTTGAGGGGCAGATGCCCAGCCTCAGCTTTCCGCTCAGAATATTATGCAACAAGATGCTAGATCATATTGGGGGGGGGGGGGGGGTAGAATGTGTGTGTGTGTGGGGGGGGGGAGTCTTTTTGTATAAGGCTGCATGCAATGCTACCTCAAAGTACTCAGTGGGTTGGGTTCACCTGATATTTGCCATCTATGTTGCTTTTGGAGATGTGTCCGGATGATGGTGGTTCCATCATTTATTTTTAAATCAAAATATATTGTAAGATGTACAGTAAATAGCGATGACGACGACAACGATTATGATAGAACTTCTCTGTTGTTTTGGGCATAGGGTTGTCTGATTCCAAAGAGACCCTTCTGATCTCTATGAAAGTCTCTTCTTTGCTGACATTGTGCATTGCCACCTTTCTGAACAAAGCAATTTTTCCTGCTGAATTCTAAATATTGACAGCAATTTGCTTTGCTTCCAAAAGAGAGAGAGGGAGAGAAATAGAAATGTGTTTTAAAAAGTTCACTTAGTAAGGCCTCAGATGCTTAATCTGCAGCCAGGTCACCATCCAGAATCAGTTTAGAGAGAGATTCAAGAGGCAAACCACGTCCTTCAATCTCATTTGCATTGTATATGTGTACACGCACCTGCATAGACCACTTTGTGCACCTCTCTCTCTCTCTCTTCAGTTTTGCTGACCAAAGGAGAATGTTCATCTCCCCCATTTTAATTTCCATCACACATATACATTGGTGCTGCTTGAAACCTCTGCTCATAAGTCAGCTTCCTCTCCATGTAAATTGGACTTGTGTTATTTGGGTGTGTGTTTTCCAGCCACCTCTGATCCCAAAAGGCAATGTGCATTTTTATTCCCCACTCCCATCCCACCCTCTTTTTGCAAAAGCACAAAGACTGTGATCTTGTAATCCACATCTTTCTAGTTGGATCCAGGCTGCCCTGCTGCTTGCTTGGCAAAAGGGGAGTGTCACAGCCGTGGATAGGGCCACGATGGGCCAGATTGGCATCTGGGTTAACCCAGTTGAAGGACAGCTCAGAAGCAGCTCTCAGTAGCTAATGTCACTCCGGGATAATTCCCCTCTGAGCCGAAGTAAGCCTTCCACACCGCCCTTTGTGCCCCTCCATTGGCCATAGTTTAGTTAGTGCATTGCACTGGCTGCTGCAACTGGGTCTGGAACACTAACAGTATAGACATGCTACCATTAGAGCAGTTTGGTACCCTGTGAACAATTTCAACCGAAAGGAGGAAACCATGAAAATGAACAATCTGGTTACCAATATTAAAAACACCAGAATCAAGACAGTAAACAAAGAACACCACCCAGAAACAGGGGAATTCCAGATAGAAAACAACTAAGTGCCAGTTAAAATATCCCAAACAGAGGATGCCTCCAAGCACAACAACCAAGCTTCTTCTATGCAAATACCCTGATTGGCAGGTTACTCACCTGTAACCATCTTTCTTCGAGTGGTCCTCTGTGAATCCACACATGTGCGCCTGCCCAGGCTCCAACGGAAACTTCCCAGTTTAAAACTTTTAAGTTTTGGCGGTAACTCCGCCCAGCTGCCCACAGGGCATAAAAGGCACCCCGCACGCATGCCCCATAGTTCCTACGTTGCTCTAGCAAGGAAAAAACGAGGTTTGCAAGAGGGGACGGCCGGGCAGGTTTGTGTGGATTCACAGAGGACCACTCGAAGAAAGATGGTTACAGGTGAGTAACCTGCCATTTTTCTTCGTGGCTTCTGTGAATGCACACATATGGAGAGCTAGCAAGCTGAAGTCCAAGATGGTGGGAAGCAAACTGACACCAAAATTTAGGGACCAAACACATTTATTAACAAGAAAAAACACAAGCATGTAAATTATACACGCATATCAGCAGATATAACCACAAACAAGTGATAAAGGCAAGTGTGTTGAGAAACAACGAAAACCTTTATAATGAGATGATGATCATCCTCAGAAGATGTGAACCAGAATTCAAAAATTTTGCCCACTAAAAGGGAGTGGGGTGAACACACATGTAAGCACAGTATGAACTTTACAGGCACATAGTATTGAAACAATGTTACAGAAAAGTTTGGTATCGTATGTCAGGAAAAAAACCATGACTAAGGCATAGCCACTAGTGTTGACATGAAAACACATTATAAATAAGGCAACAATGCAATATAGGCCCCCTATGTCAAAGAGGGACCCCTTTCATGGGAAAAGGCATCGATGGTACATTTCAAAGAGGGCAAGAAGCCAAAACCGCTCGACCAAACACAGTATCCTTTCGGGAGCGGGTGTCCAAATGGTAATGGGAAACAAATGTCATTGGGTTAGACCAAATGGCAGCCTTACAAATGGAATCCAGCGGCATTCCCCTGAGGAATGCTGTTGTCGTAGCCATGGCCCGTGTCGATCTCGGACGGATTGAGGTCGTGGGAGGTTTGTGAGCCAGTTCGTAGCAAAGTTCAATAGTAGAGGCAATCCAGCGGGACAGTCGCTGGGAAGAGATCGGTAACCTGATCTTGTCCGTCGCATAAGCGACAAAGAGTTTGTGAGTCTTACGTATCAAGGCAGTTCTATGTCTATAAAACAATAACGGCCTCTGGACATCGAAGGTGTGAAGTCTCTTTTAAGTTGAGGAAGACGGATCCTGAAAGAAGGCTGGAAGTATAATGTCCTCATTAACATGAAAAGCTGACACTACCTTTGGCAGAAACATGGTGGCGGTCCTAAGAACCACACGGTCAGCATGAAACAACATGTAGGGTTCATCGACTCGGAGAGCCGACAACTCGGAGGGCCTCCGGGCCAACGTGATAGCAACAAGGAATGCCACCTTCCAGGAAAGGAGATGAAGATCCACCATGGCAAGGGGTTCAAAGGGGGGACCCGACAGGTGGGCTAACACAAGGTCCAAATTCCATCCCGGTGTGGGTGGGTGTACTGGAGGGTGCAGATAAGTGTACCCTTTGATAAAGGTCCTGATCAGATGGTGCTGGAACAGGGAGAGTGACCATAGGGTTTGGAGGTACCATGAAATTGCCACAACATATGACTTTATCGAGGCCAAAGTCAAGTATTGGTTGGCCAATGTTAGGAGGAAGTCCAAAATTGTCGGTATCGGCGGCGGGAACTCATCAGGGGGACGGTCTCGAAGGAAAGTCTGTAAACGGCCGATGCAGTAAGCGTAGGCCTTCGACGTCGATAGTTTGTGAGCTGCCTCAAGGATCGAGTGGAGTTCAGGTCTGAGCAACGCTATGGATGTATTCTCCAGGCCGTAAGGTGAAGGGACTTGATGTCCGAGTGGAGAAGAAGGCCGCCTTCCCTCGACAGGAGGTTCGGTTGATGGGGAAGATGGATCATCTGGCCGTTGGACAGGTGAAGGAGGGTGGGAAACCAGATCTGTCTCGGCCATTCTGGTGCAATCAGGATGCAGTTGGTCTGTGCCATCTCGATTTTTTGATGACTCTGAGCAGCAGCAGGATCGGTGGAAACAGGTAAAGAAATTCTGTCGACCAGTTCAACAGAAAGGCATCCCCGAGGCACCCTGCAGTATCGTCCTGAGGAAGGCGGGCTCTGAACAGGGGAAGCTGATGATTGTCTGAAGCTGATGATTGTCTGGGGAAGCGAACAATTATTTATTTTATTTATTTACTTTGCTTATATACCGCTGTTCTCAGCCCGGGGGCGACTCACAGCGGTGTACAACATAAGAAGAACAAAATTCAACACAGTATAAAACAATTCACAGTACAGCATTATACGAAAACATCATCATTACTACAGAAACCATTCATCATCGTCTCATCGTCCAAATCACAATCCAGTATCATTTTCCGTTGTTCCATTCCTATAGTCATTACCACTCATTGCACTTCTTGTTCGAACGCCTTCTTGAACAACCAGGTTTTTAATTTCCTGCGGAATATCATCAGGGAAGGAGCCAGTCTGATGTCCACGGGAAGGGTATTCCACAGCCGAGGAGACACCACCGAGAAGGCCCTATCTCTCGTCCCCGCCAGCTGTGCTTGTGAAGCTGGCGGGATCGAGAGCAGGGCCTCCCCGGAAGATCTCAAAGTCCTGGTGGGCTCATAGGTCGAGATGCGGTCGGATAGGTATCTTGGGCCGGAACCATTTAAGGCTTTATAGGCCAATGCCAGCACCTTGAATTGAGCCCGGTAGCAAATCGGCAGCCAGTGGAGCTTGTACAGCAAGGGGGTTGTATGCTCCCTGTGTCCCGCTCCTGTTAGTATCATGGCTGCCGCACGTTGGACCAATTGAAGCTTCCGGGCCATCTTCAAAGGCAACCCCACGTAGAGAGCGTTGCAGTAGTCTAAGCGGGATGTAACCAGAGCGTGGACTACCGTGGCCAAGTCAGACTTCCCAAGGTACGGGCGCAGCTGGCGCACAAGCCTTAGCTGTGTGAATGCTCCCCTGGCCACCACCGAGACCTGGGGCTCCAGGCTCAGCGACGAATCCAGGCTCACACCCAAGCTGCGAACCTGCGCCTTCAGGGGAGTGCGACCCCATCCAGCACAGGCTGTAACCCTATGCCCTGTTCAGCCTTGCGACTGACCCAGGAGTACCTCTGTCTTGTCTGGATTCAATTTCAATTTGTTCGCCCTCATCCAGACCATTACAGCGGCCAGACACCGGTTCAGGACTTCGACATCCTTAGTAGCAGATGGAAAGGAGTGACAGAGTTGGACATCATCTGCGTACAGATGACACCGTACCCCGAAACTATGGATGATCTTTCCCAGCGGCTTCATGTAGATGTTAAACAGCATGGGAGACAGTATTGAGCTCTGTGGAACCCCACAAGACAAAGGTTGTGGGGTTGAACAGGTGTCCCCCAATAACACTTTCTGGGATCGGCCCTCCAGGAATGACCGGAGCCACTGTAAAACAGTGCCCCCGAGACCCATCCCCGCGAGGCGTTCCAGAAGGATACCGTGGTCGACGGTATCGAAGGCCGCTGAGAGGTCCAGCAGCACCAACAGGGACACACTCCCCCTGTTGAGCTCCCGGCGCAGATCATCCACTAAGGCGACCAAGACTGTCTCAGTTCCATGTCCCGGTCTGAAACCAGACTGTGCCGAGTCCAGATAATCCGTGTCTCCCAAGAATACCTGGAGTTGTGAGGCCACCACGCGTTCCAGGATCTTGGAAAGAAGTGACAAGTGGAGTGCTGCAGGGTTCCGTCCTGGGCCCGGTCCTGTTCAACATCTTTATTAATGACTTAGATGAAGGGCTAGAAGGCATGATCATCAAGTTTGCAGACGACACCAAATTGGGAGGGATAGCCAATAGTCCAGAGGACAGGAGCAGAATTCAAAACGATCTTGACAGATTAGAGAGATGGGCCAAAACTAACAAAATGAAGTTCAACAGTGACAAATGTAAGATACTCCACTTTGGCAGAAAAAATCAAATGCAAAGATACAGAATGGAGGGAGCAAGCATGTTTTCTGCTTCCTTGGAGACTAGGACGCGGAACAATGGCTTCAAACTACAAGAGAGGAGATTCCATCTGAACATGAGGAAGAACTTCCTGACTGTGAGAGCCGTTCAGCAGTGGAACTCTCTGCCCCGGAGTGTGGTGGAGGCTCCTTCTTTGGAAGCTTTTAAGCAGAGGCTGGATGGCCATTTGTCAGGGGTGATTTGAATGCAATATTCCTGCTTCTTGGCAGGGGGTTGGACTGGATGGCCCATGAGGTCTCTTCCAACTCTTTGATTCTATGATTCTATGATTCTATGATATGTATCTCCTATAATAATGAGCTTCAAATCATCCCTGCCCCCTCCCCCCCTGAGTCTGAACAGATTTAGCTGAGACACCAACTGACTACCTCACCGAGAGCTACGATGCTGTGCAGCCACTAGCATTCTATATCATTGTGATATTAAATGGTGTTTGTATGTATTATAGAATCTTTTCTTTACAACAGTAATTCCTCAACATATTAGAATGCTTACTTATATGGCTGTGTTATCCTTATTTCCAGATTCCAACTGCTCCACCAAGTTACACTGGAAGACACCTCTGGTGAAAAATCTTATAGGCTGAGAGAGAGGGGGGGAGAGAAAGAGCAAATCCATTCACAGGTTTCATTCCCGAGCAGTGTGTGTCTTTCTGTGGGAAGGAGCCAATAATATTAGCAAAAGAATCCAGGAGAGTAGAAATCCCACCTGGGATCGCAGGAGTCCTGGGACAAACGGCTTTTTTTGGGTGAAAAATAAATACAAATGTGAGCACTGTTGAATTGACCAGCTAACCACGAGAGCAAAACCTCTGACAAAGCAAAACCTCTGAAACATAAGCTAAAACTAAACAACAAATATAGATATAGGCACATTCTTTTTAAATATGTGGGAGAAAGGAGATGTGGGATTTTCTCACGGGGCAATGCAGCATTTGGCTGGAGCCAATATGCAGAAGGGAGCGATCCTGGACTTCCTGTGGTCACCCACTGTTTTGCAGAGCAGAGAAGTGCAGTCCGTTCTTGGTTTTAGTCCCAATGAAGCCTCCCCTTGCACAGGTGGTCCTTCAACTTACATCTGCCACCTTTGCAATGATTAAAGAACCTGAGACACTCCCGTTCCTGCCCATGTGGTTGTTCACCTAGAATGAGCAATGCTCCTCAGGTGGGACCTTTTCAATGGCTTACTTCACAGCTAAGCTTATGTCCCATGTGCTAGTTGGGTTTCCAAATGTGAGCTTTGGGGAAGGAAAAGCAAAAAGGTAAGAATTCCCTTAGAAGTGGAGGTTGGCCCTTAGAAGTGGAGGACCGCCCTGTTTCTAAAAAAGCAAGAAGGCAAAGAAAAAGAAGAGGAGTGACCCAGAGCAGGCTTTAGTCCTGGTTGTGGGTCTGCTTCCTTTCTTTGGGAGGGAAGTGGAACAGGAAGGTGTGCACCGCAGAGCTTGGGGAGCTTTGGCTCTGCCTCTTTTGCCCATACAGTCACAACACAAATGGCTTGGTGCCACGTTGGGCTATTGGAGAGTAGGGTGAAGGAGAAAGGAAATGATGGAGGTCCTGAGTGATGTGAGCAGCACAAAAGGGACACGTGGCCTACCTCAAGTCCCACTACCCTGAGCAGAAAGAAAGAACATGCATGTATCTTTCCCCATCATTTGCATCCTCTTTGCTGGCCAGCATTGCTCTCTTGCTTTCCTAGAGACTAAATGCAATTAAGGTTTGCTTGTGTGAGTGTGTTTATTTTGCATTATATGCAAAATTCTTTTTTTGTTTGTTTTTTATTCTAACCATATGTTACATCAGCAAAAATTATAATGTAATAAATAAATAAAGCAACTCAGTAAATTTTCAAAGTTATCCATTGTAAGTAACTGGATTTTCCCCAAGAAAGGTCTCTAGTTCTCCTTGTACCTAATATTTTACTCTTTTATGTACTCGATCCAATATATTTTAGCCCAGTTCTCACTGGCATGGTCAACCTGTTTTCAAGGCAGTATTATTTTTGAACTGCAGAATGGGACTCATTTAATCTAATTTTCTATAAACATATAGTAAACTGGCATGTCAAGGAATAAATACCATGCTACTTTTCTATAGGTGTAGAATTCTCAGGTGGAGATAAATAACAACATGAAGGAAGAGTGTTTTGAAGCTTCTACAACAGGCATGGGCCAACTTCGGCTCTTCAGGTGTTTTGGATTTCAACTCCCACAATTCCTAACATCTTACCATTAGGAATTGTGGGAGTTGAAGTCCAGAACACCTGGAGGGCTGAAGTTGACCCATGCCTGTTTTATAGGCGCGACATGCTGCCTTGAACTACTTTATGTTTGTTCTCACTCCATAGGCTTCTGCTTTGTTGGGGAAGGAGAGGAGCCCTGCCTCACAGGAAGACTGGGCAAAGAGAAATTTGCCTGCAAACCTGGAGACCTATCTCAAAATAAACAATACTCTGCTAGATAGACAAACAATTTAATATAAGGCAACTTCTGATGTATATTTCAGAGTTGGCTGGCAAACTTTAGGTATTGGTAACCCAAAGTGACTTTTCTAAGCATCCCTTCTTATCTAGATCCAAAAGTAATAATTAAAAAAAACTAGTCAGTGCTGCATTATTTTCAAATGCTTAGGAGACATTGAAGACCTTCCCAGGTTATAACTTGGGGAGGCCTTGCTGGGCCAGAGTCCAGATGAATGGAAGAAGGAAAAGGGCTTCCCTCTATGCATTCCAGTCTGCAGAGTATGTGTCGTACTCCAGCTTCCCGTAAAATGGAAAAGGTCCCTAAAAGACTGGTCTCATGCCTTCACTTATGATCTTCCACTGCAGACTTCTTGTCTGATAAGGGAAGCTTCTGTCTTGCTTTATGATTCAGTCTTCCAGCTATGTAGTTTTTGGGTGGAATGAAGTGATGTTATGGTATTCAATACTTGACTATATTGCATTGTGATTTTCTATATTAGTTTTCTAAAATCTTCTAAATCTTGAGAATCCTAGTTAGAAAAAGAAGAGCAAGAGATCTTGAAATAACAATAATAATGGGTTGCTATGAGTTTCCCGGACTATATGGCCATGTTCCAGAAGCATTCTCTGGAACATGGCCATACACCCCGGAAAACTCACAGCAATCAAGTGATGGGAGTTAAGTCTCTCTCTCTTTCTCCTTTCTTTTGGTTATACACACACACACACACACACACACACACACACACACACACACATGTATTACTGTGTGTGTTTTTTATAAATGTATAAATGTTAGAGACTGGGAATTTATGGTGACAGGCCCAGAAGGCAAGGGAGGAAATGAGATTCTGATGAGGTTTTTCAACAAGGCTTTATTTCAAGTTGATCAACATGAGATGAATAGCCTCTTGACCATCCTGGTCAAAGAACAAAGACCATTCACCCTTTGTGTCGCACTTAACAATGGTTTTATATCAAACTTGTAAAAACAACACGTAAGCAACTTCTGATTGGTTGTTTTGTTTCTACCATTACAGCATATTCATGTTTCTGTTGAATGTGTGACCCTGAGCTGTAATTTTACCTATCTGTAAGCTTGCTTATCCAAGGCAGAAAGAATTTCGTGGGAGTAGATCTGCTTGTGTCTGAGCACAGGCAATTATTTTTTCCTATCAGCAGCAGCTGTTGGCAAGCAAAGCTCTCTCAATAGACAGGGATTCTGGGTCTCAGTAGACAGGGATTCTGGGACTTGTAATAACTGGAAATTTATTTTTCTTAATCACGTTCCTATATTACTGTTTGTGTTTTTTATAAATGTGCCCCTTTCCCCATCCTGCTGATGTTTGCCTACCATTTAATTTTGTACATTGGTGGGGGGGTTTCAAGACAATCAATGTATATGACTGTACATAAGGATATGGAATTAAACAAAACAAACAAAATCCCACAAATTGTAAAGCATGGGCAAAAATACATTTTATTTTCAAAAACGCTGTTCTTAACAAAAATGAAACAAAACAAAATAAAATAAAGGCTTTACTATTTACTTACAATGTTCTGGTCATTTTGGTTTTGGCATGGTTTTTTAAAGTCAAACAGGAGCTTCTAATATTTGAAAAAGATGCAGTTATGGGTCGTAGTCTTGCTAACTTGACACTTTCCCTCTGTTCATCCTATAGAATACAAAAAGGGACGGTGTAGTAGGAGTCATTTCAAGTATTGTTGAATGTTTGTGGAATCAGTTTCTGCCTTTATAACCTGAGGATATTTCAAGAACGCACAGTTAAAAGCTCTTAATGTGGCTGCTGCAAGGTCTACTGACATCATAGGCATCCACCTTCCAACAGTTCTGGGGGATAAAACAAGAAGTTTCAGAAGTTTGGGCCTTTTTTTTTCCTTCTGAAAAGCCGAGTTTCTTGGGTCCTATTTTGAAATGGAGTGGGCTTGGAGGGGATCACCATTTGAGATCTCAATGGGGGTCTTGGGGACCACATGCAGTGTGTGGACTATTGTATGCCCACCCCCAATTGACAATCAGCTATTTTCATCTGCTCTGAAAATAAACTGATTAAATTGAAGATCATAACATTAAAGATGCTGATAATACTACAGCTGTTCCAGAGCAAACCCTGTGTTTTCTGGGACATTTCATTCCTCTGTAAGGGATTATGTTACTTATGCCCCCAAACATCCAGAAGGCAAAAGGTTCCCCACAATCTGATGGAGGATCTTGTGACCAGCCAGAATTTGGTTGGAAACCATGGTCTTCCAATCACTTTTGTGGTGATATTCATATTCTGATGGGCATGGATGAGCCCTTACCTCCCTTGGCCCAAGTGACGAGAGCTTCAGCTAGTCACTGCATCAGTAATCACTTTTTGGCCTATTCCAATTCGCCAATAAACCCAAAATACTTAACACAAAAGTGATGGGGAGGCTGCAGCATTCTGCTGTCAAAGGCAAAAGTTGGCTTTAGGGAGGGATGGGTTACTCCTTTTGTGAAAGCAATTGTCATTCCTTGAAGCCTCCAAGGAGTGAAAGTTCTCCCTTGGAAGCCCGTGTGCCATGCAATGGGTTCCCTGGGAAGGAAAAACTGACCCACTGAGCTTCCCCATCTATTTCTAAAAGACTCAGCTATAATCTTGTTACAATAGATGAGGAAATGTGCTCTGACACAATTTTGCCCCTTGACTAAGAGACAATACCAGGGTTATACTAATATTAGGCATGTCTTCAGAATGGGAGGTTGCTTACCTATAACCGTGGTTTCCTGAGTAGTCACCTGTGAATTCGCACATTGTGGTATTCCTGCACCTGCGCAGGCCAGCTTCGGAACCTTCTAGAAAGTCTAAAGAATTGTATCCCCCTCGTGGCTCCACCTCCCTGCCTCTCGAGTACATAAGGCCCCTGGGTGGAGCCAGCCTCAATCCTCTTCCACCGCAAAGCAGACAGAAGGTGTGGCATGATACTTGAGGGGAGGAAGGAAGGGTATGTGTGAATTCACAGGTGACTACTCAGGAAACCACGGTTACAGGTAAGCAACCTCCCATTTCCTGTCGTAGTCAACTATGAATCGCACATTGTGGTAGACTAGTGAGCTATATTCTGGCTGGCGGGATCATGCTACCGCCGAGAACAAAACCGCTCTACCAAAACTGGCTTCTCTCCTAGACACACAATCCAACTTGTAATGAGATACAAAGATGGAGGGAGAAGCCCATATAGCTGCCCTACATATTGTCTCTAAAGGGATACCCTTCATGAACGCTGTGGAAGTAGCCACAGCTCTCATCGAGTGACCTCTAATCTGTTGGGGTAACTCCTTCCCTGACAACCTGTAGGAAGCCCGGATTGCAGTAACAATCCAAGCAGATAGAAGCTGTGAAGAGACTGGGAGACCCCTGGTATCCCTTCGATACTTCACAAACAGTCTAGGAGACTGCCTAAAACTGGAAGTGCTCTGTACATAAAAGGCCAATGCCCTTCTCACATCCAAGGAATGTAAACCCCTCTCCATAGCTGTTTCTGGGTTCAGAAAGAATGCAGGTAAAACCACCTCCTGAGAAGTATGAAAACGCGTGGCCACCTTAGGTAAAAAGGCTATATCAGTGCACAGCACCACCTTATCATTGTGAAACTTAAGGTAAGGGGGGTCTACTTTAAACGCACAGAGCTCACTGGCTCTCCTGGCTGAGGTTATAGCCACCAGGAAAACTACCTTCCAAGTTAAAGGACCCAACTCTACCGTAGCCATTGGTTCGAAAGTCGTCTTCATCAGTGCCGAAAGCACCAATTCCAGATTCCAAGACGGAGCGACTGGGACTACCAGAGGTCTGATATTTCCTAAACCTCTCAAAAAACACTTAACTAGTGGATCCGTGAAACAGGACGGTAAACCCACCTTCCTTCTGAACCATGAAGTAGCAGCGAGATAGTATTTGAGAGACGAATTAGAGAGGCCCGCTTCATAAAGGGTGGATAAAAATTCAAGAACTGTGGAAATAGGGGTAGTTTCAGGCTCTAGGTTCTTTGCCCTTGTGAAGTCCCTAAAACGAGCCCATTTAAACATGTACGATCGTTTGGTGGAAGGTCTGTGAGCCGCTTCAATGATGCACCTCACGGCCTATGGGAGACCTGAGGTCACCTCTGTTCCTGAGGCAGTATCAGCCAGGCTGTTAATTTCAAGAGATGGACATCCGGATACAGAACCTGACCCTCCTGCGACGTTAGGAGGTCTGCCCTCTTCCCCAGTCTCACATAGTTCCCTTTCGATAATTGGAACAGAGGAGCGAACCAAAGTTGACGCGGCCACCACAGGGTCACCAGGATGCAATGGGCGTTGTTCCTCTGTAATTTGGCCACTACCTTCAAAAGAAGAGGGAAAGGGGGAAACGCGTATGCCAGGCCCCCTCCCTACCCTCGGAGGAACGCATCTCCTAGGCATCCCCTCTCCCTGGGGATCCGAACCCTGGAGCAGAACATCTCGCATTTCATGTTCTCCCAGGTGGCAAAAAGGTCGATCATCGGGAACCCCCACATTAGAAAGAGTCTGGATGCTTCCTGTGGGTTGAGGGACCAATCGTGGTGACCCAGAGGGTTCCTGCTCAAGGCATCTGCCAATGAATTTTCCTGCCCCAGGAGGTGATTGACACACAGATATACTTCTCTCCGAATACACCATTCCCAAATGCGAAGAGTTATGTCTAGCAGTTGATAAGAGTGAGTACCTCCCTGCTTGTTCAAATAAAACATGACAGTCGTGTCATGAGTCAAATGAGTCAAAAGATTTTAGCGCTCTTTCTACGGCTAACAGTTCCAGGACATTTATGTGAAGAATGGCCTCGTCTGGGGACCACCTGCCATGCGCGATCAGGCCCTGGGAATGGGCACCCCATCCCATTAGTGAAGAATCCGTCGTAACTACTCTGGTAGGGTATGGTAACTGGAAAGGGAGGCCCGAACATACAAATTGGGCCTGCGTCCACCATCCCAGGGATAGGCGGATGTCCTCCAGTAATGTAAACTTGAGTCGGGGGCAATCCCTGAGAGGATTGAAAACCAACCCAAACCAGGCCTGGGGGGGTCGCATGCGTAAGCATGAGAACGGGGTCACTGCAGTAGTAGAAGCCATATAACCCAGCAGGGTCTGAATTTGTTTGGCCAACACCCTGGTAGCCCCCAAAACTGATGTCACCTGCATCTGAAGGTTGGAAAATCCCTCGGCCGGGAGGTACGCTCTGCGCGATACCGCATCGAGGAAAGCTCCAATGAAGAGGATGCCACGGGACGGCTGCAGTGAGGACTTCTCCATGTTGACCACTAGGCCTAAAGACTGGAGGAGACAAAAAGTAATATAGACATGCTCTTGTAGTTGGGCCGATGACCTCGAAACTATGTGCCAATTGTCTATATATGGGTAAATCACTATTCCTTGAGTCCGTGATTTACCCATATATAGCTACCACCGCTGCCATACACTTAGTGAATACTCTAGGAGCAGTACTAAGCCCAAACGGGAGGACGTTGTAGTGAAAAGCCCTATCACCCACCATGAATGTTAGGAATCTGCGATGGTGTGGTACTATTGACAAATGGAAGTAGGCATCTTTCAATTCTATGGTAGCGAACCATGCACCCTCCAGAAGAAGGGGCATGATGGAGGAAAGAGTCACCATGTGAAACTTCTTGAGCAAGATTGCTTTATTTAGGCCCCTCAAATCAAGGATGGCCCTAAAACCACCACCTCGTTTTGTTACAACAAAATATCTCGAGAAAAAACACGTGGAAAACATTGAGGCATGAACCCGTGAAATGGCACCCTTCTCCAGGAGGGTGTCGATTTCCTGAAGCAACACTTTAGAAGGAGGGGTGGCCCTGACTCTTCCAACCAAAGGAGTCGTCTCGAATTCAATGGTGTACCCATTTTCAATAATTGCCAATACCCATTTGTCTGTAGTAATCCTGGACCAGTTATTATAAAAGGCTACCAGCCTGTTGCCGAACAAGGGGAGGGCAGATGCGTTACAATTTGGGGGTTGAACATCAAAACAGTAATAAACTGTCAACACAGTAGAGACACTCCTGGGGGAGGGTATCTCATTCGCCTGTAAAGAGGCTAACTTACTCAGGGCATCAAAGGTGCTTCCTTGAGGCGCCTTGATTCTTAGATCTAGCCTGATATGGTTGATACCTAGACTTAGTTGAATAAGAATTCCTTCTATTGTTCTGGAATCTAGGGGATGAGGAGCCTCTCCCCCTAGATGACCCCAAGTATGCATTGTTGAAATTCTTACGGTATTGATTAGGAGGTGCTTGCCATCTGGAGCAGCTCTGGTAATATGGCTGCCAGGCATATCCAAATTTGCCTGCAGCTTGCCGCACCTCTTGTTTCTCCTTTAGGGTCACATCAGTTTCAGGATTAAAGAGGCCCTCTTCATGTAGAGGAAGATCCTCCGCTAGGGCCTTGCCCTCATCAGACAGGTTGGCTGAGCGTAGCCAGGCATGTCTACGTATTGAGGTGGTGGTTGCAAAGAGGTGCCCCGCGGACTCCGCTAGATGTATAGCGAAGTCCTTCTGGACCTTAGATAGTAGTAGTGCCTCGGACTGCAGCGCTTTTGTAAAGCGCTGCTCCTCCGGAGGGAGCTTCTCCAAGTATGGGAGTATTTTCGTCCAGAGGAAGGTTTGGTATCCGCTCATATATGTAGCGTAATGAGCCATTCTAGTGACCAAACCTGCGGCTAGATGGGCCTTTTTCCCCAGTAGGTCGACCTTCTTGTCCTCCTCATCTGGGGGGGGGGGGGGCAGATAGGGTTCCCTTAGGTTTCTTGGATTTCACAACCTCAGCCACTACCGTATTGGGTTTTGGGGGGTTGGCTACCCATTTGGCTGTTGTAAGGTCAATTGTATACAAGGAATCAACTTTCTTGGGTGTGGCTGGTACATTCGCTGGGGAAGCGTCCAAAATTTTGGCCAGCTTCAACAGGTAAGGGAGCATCGGGAGAGATGTGGACATCGGGACATTCTGTTCCTCCGATGGGAACATGGGGTCCTCGACGTGCTCTGGGGCCCTCGGAGCCGGAATGTCCAGAGCCTTTATAATTCTGTTGATCAAGGAGGCAAATTTGTTGAAATCCGGTGGTAATGGCGTAGGGTCAGGAGCCCCTCCGACTTGGGGGGAGTCAGATGGATCAGCAGAGGAATCTGAGTCCTCCAGTGCAACCACACCCTGGTCGTTTGTTGGTAAGATTACCTCCTGAGCTACCTGGGGCGTGCCTGGTGGTTCAGGAGGGCCAGAGACAGAAACATTAACAGCATCAGAAACAGATAGGTCAGCACAAATTGAGCGAGCTACACAAGCACTTAGGTCAACACAATTAGAATTCTGTTCAGTACAAATGATCTGGGTAGAGTCCAACTGTCCCTGCCCCCTCGTAGGGGGAACAGTCACAGATGTTGAAGCAGATGGTGGGGGGGGGGGAATTGTTGTTCCACAGCCCCTCTGCTGTACCCCAGGAATTGCCTCCATGCTGGGGAAAGGAGCAAAGGGAGGCGTTGGATGCTGAGTGTACATAAACGGCCCCGCGGGTCCCATGTTCCAGGGGTCTGGAAATGGGTAAGGGCCTGGGCCATATGGTCCCCATTGGGGGGCTCCAGAGCGGGATCTCCGGTCCCGTCGGGATCTCCTGGAGCTCCTTGCTGAGGAGGAGCAGGAGGATTCAGAGGAAGAAGAAGAAGAGGAATCACCAGAGGAAAATGAGGAAGGAGAACCTGCCTTGGACCTTCTCTTCGATGCCCGTCGGTATCGAGAATCGCTGCACCTCTTGCTGCGGTGCGACGGGAATCGTGATCTTCTCCTCCTGTTGCTGCTGTGCCTCCCTCCCTGCGCCCTCGGTATCAGGGCCACAGGGATCGCGAAGTCAGCCTCGCCAGCCGGCGCAGAGGAAGCCCGTCTCCGTGCGGTTGCCCTTTCCTCCATCCTCCTGATGGGAGGGGCGATTGGCTCCCAGCCAGGAGCCACACCCCCAGGGGAGGGCGGCATCTCGGCGTTGAGGAGGTGTAGCTCAGCCGAACTCGGGAGGTCGATCGCGGCTGCGGGCTGCGCCGCACTCAGGGCTCAATCGGCTGTTTCCGGCTCCCTCGCCATCGCTGCCAGCGTCGGGGGAGAAAGCAACGATGCCAGGGATCGAGCCGCCTGGAGAGGCTATGCCCGGCCTGGGAAATGAGAGAGACTCCTGTAGCGCCCGGTCGTTTATCGGCAGCGGGAGAGGAGTTGAGGAGGCCTCTTCTGGCTTTCCTGCTCTTTTTGAGGGGTTTTCCCCCTGAACAACTTGCGGGCGGCCATCTTGTTGGGCCCTGTCGCCCTGCTTCTTAGCCTTCTTCTTTGGGCCTGCGGACTCAGGCCTGGCTCTCACAGGTAAGTTGGGGTTTTCTCCCGTTGTTTGGGGGTTGGGAGGAGGTGGCAGCAAGGCCCTTTCATAGAGGGGTGCCTTCAATCGGAGTTCTCTATTTTTACGTGTTTGAGGCGTAAACGCTGCACACACGGCACAATTTTGGGAGAGATGCCCAAAAAGCCAGAAGTGACAAATATCTAGAGGTTCGTTAGCTGATCTACTGACGGCGGAAAAAAGAGGATTGAGGGCTGGCTCCACCCAGGGGCCTTATATACTTGAGAGGAGGGGAGGTGGAGCCACGAGGGGGATACAATTCTTTAGACTTTCTAGAAGGTTCCGAAGCTGGCCTGTGCAGGCGCAGGAATACCACAATGTGCGATTCACAGTTGACCACAACAGGAAACAAAATAACTTGCTGATGCCCGGCCCACACCTCTGGTAGCAGAACCTAAAGGGAAGGTCCAGACAGATTATATGGTGATTCCTCAACACCTGCGACCGTGACCTCGGGGGCAATGTGTGTGACCTCTGTCTTCTTGAAGATTTCCAGCACTGAAAATTTCGAGTGTTGTGGGCTGGGCTGTACGGAATCTTCTAGTTTGGTTCCCACTGTAAACAAATTTAGAGATGTATATGAACAGATGTGCACACACATGCATACACTTTCAGAACAGTACATCGAAATCTAGATGTTTAAAGAAAGATGTGATTGAAACATGGGTGGGGTTAGAAGGCTCTTTTTTATAATTTTTTTAATTAAATTTTCAAAAATACAATGATAAAATCAGCAGCATTAAAATTGTAAGAGTAAAGAAAGAAGAGAAAGAGACAAAAGATAAAAAGGGAAAAAAGGGGGGGAGGGGGTGCAAAGTCCAACACAATAATACTAAAAAAAAAAAAAGCTATTAGCACCAAGATTTAAATATATTCTCTCACATGTGTGACAGTATAGGGACATAAGCATGTCCTCAGGTCCATGTATAGTCCAGTGTTTCTCAACCTAGGGGAGTCACCATCACCATAGACCATCAGAAAACCTATATTTCTTTTTTTTTAATTGTTTTTATTTCGTTTTCAGATTTACAATAAAAAACAACAGAAGGGTATATGGAAAGGTACATAGACAATGGGGGTTGGGGAGGAGAGGTGGGGAGGAAGGGGGGGTTGTGGTGTGCTGGGTCGGGGGAGGACCGACGTCTGGGGAAGGTGGGGGGTAAGGGGGGGGTTACTTCCAGGTAAGACCAGGTTGGCATTTTTCCTATATCCGCGGTTATACAATTCATCCTCTCCTTTCTATAATTTTTTTTAATTTACTAAATGGTGGTTAGTTAATATTTCATTCAATTATTATTGTTGTTACCTCCTTGTATAATCGCAAGATTGTTAAGCTGCTAGCTTTACTGTTTTTGTAATAAGCGGATAGATACATCAAGACCTATTATTTTGCTGGTAATTCCCTTGGGTTTACATGTCTATAATATGTAATCCATCGTTAAGTTTTCTTATAAAGTCTAGGACGGCTTTCCAATCTGTCTTTTTCGGTTTTTTATAACTAGTGGAGATTTTTTGGGTCAGGATATCCATATTAATTATATCCATTATCTTCGTTATCCACTGATCTATTGTTGGGATATCTTTCGCTTTCCATAGTTTGGCTAGTGTTATCCTTGCGGCAGTAATTAAATAGAAAAAAAATTTATCTTTGTTTTTTTCCATTTTTATGTCGTGTATTCCTAGGAGTAGAGTCTCTGGGGTAGGGCTAAATTTTATGTCTAATATGTCTTCTATATTCTCGTGGATTTGCAGCCAGTACTTTTTAATCTTTCTGCAGCCCCACCACATGTGTATGAGGCTGCCTTTTTCTTTTTCGCATTTCCAGCAGAGGTCCTTGGTTTTTCCTTTGCTGATTTTTTTCAATATTTCAGGCGTTAGATACCACCTAAAAAAGATTTTATAAGTCACTATACTACAAAGACCAAAAGATAACAATTATGAAAGAGGTTACACAGCAAACCTTAGCAAGACGAAGGAAATACTCCTTTTTAACGGAGGAACTCATAAGGAAAAAAATTAAATAAGGAATAAAAATTAAATTTAGATGGGAAAAAACGGATGGCCTAACAGTTACGTTAAATGAAATAAGATACTGGCTAAACTCCGAAGAAAAGGCTAGAGCATTCTATGAAGATCATATAAAAGTAAGAGTATATGAATCACTGCAGAAAAAACCTAATGACAACTCAAAAGGGAAACAATCCAAGAAGCAAGAAAGGAGTCCAGAAGACATAAATGAGACACACGACATTGAAGATGGAGACAACAATTACAGTAACTCAAGAAAGGAACTAGAAGAGAGAGAACAAAAAAGGCTGAGGGAATTCTCCCCAGAGAATTATCAGCTGGTGCTACCACAAGATGTAGCACAGTGGGATATGCCTGAAAATCCAAATGAATAAAGACATAAAATTTTACTCGAACAATATTAACGGGATAAATTCCCCGAGTAAAAGGAAAAAAATCTTTAACTATTTAAAACAGAAAAACCTAGACCTGATAGCGTTGCAAGAAACGCACATCGCCAACAAGCATGCAAAACATTTGACACAAGAAAGATTGGGGAAAGAATTTCATGCCTCCTGCGACGAGAAAAAAAAAGGAGTGGTACTTTATGTAAAAGACTGGCTGAATCCACAACAAATTTTCAAAGATAAGGAAGGGAGATATATTGGAATCCTAATTGAAATAAAAAATCAAAAAATTTTGGTATGTAATATTTATTGTCCCAATGGTCCCAAACTGAAATTTATGAAGGATTTAAAAAAAGAAATCGACAGGCAGGATTATGATGAATTATTACTATTGGGAGATTTTAATGGAGTAGTAGATATAAAATTAGATAAAACATATAATATTCAGGATCCATCTAAAGAAAAAAGCAAATCTTGCTTACTCCCAAAAAAAGTCATATCACAATTAGAAGGTTTATATTTACAAGATATATGGAGACACCATAAAGGCAACATGAGAGACTATACATTTTATTCGGGTAGGCATAAATCCTGGTCGCGCATAGACATGGCTTGGGCCACAAGCACATTACTAACCAAAATTACTAAATTAAAAATTGCAGCCAGATTGTTTTCAGACCACTGCGCTTTAGAATTTACTATAAAGGGGGAGAAGATAATTTACAAATGGAGACTAAAGGAAAATCTATTAAGAAAAGAAAAAGACATAGAGGCAAATAGGAAATTACTTCTAGAGTATTTGGACCTGAACAAAGGGGAAGAAACTACCAAAATCATTCAATGGGAAGCAATGAAGGCAGTTATGAGGGGTTATTTTATCCAACAAGATGCAATAAACAGAGCGAATAAAAATAAAGAAATGAAAGTGATCACAGAAAATATAGGTAAAATAGAGGACGCTTTAAAAAAGAACCCCAAAGATAAAAAATTAGACAATAAGTTAAAATCACTGAAAAAGCAACTGCAACTAACGCAGACAGAAAATTTGGAGAAACAATTGAAATTTATGAAGGTCAATCATTTTCAAAATGCTAATAAGATAGGCAAATGGTTGGCAAACAAAGTGAAAGCACGTAAACAAAAACAATTAATAACCAAAATTCAAATTAAAGGAAAAATATATACGGAAAAAAATAACATAGAACAACACTTCATCAAATTCTATAAAGAACTATATAAAAATGCAAATATAGCAAAAGAGGAAATTACAAAATACATTTGTGAGTCTAATCTCACAAAGCTCACAGATACTCAAAGAGAGGTGCTAAATGGCCCAATAACCATGTTTGAAATTGATAAAGCGATTAATAAATTAAAAAAAAACAAAGCCCCAGGTCCGGATGGCTATACAGCCTTATTCTATAAAACCTTCAAAAATGAGATAAGTCCCCTCCTGAAAGAGATCTTAAACAATATACTAGAAAACAAAACTATCCCCAAAACCTGGGAGAAAGCCAACATAACCTTAATTCATAAAGAAGGAACCGATCCATTGGAAATTAAAAACTATCGTCCAATATCTCTATTAAATCAAGATTACAAAATTTTTACATTAATTATGGCTGAAAGATTCAAAGGTTTTCTATTAAATTGGATCTCCGAAGACCAAGTAGGCTTTTTACCAAATAGACAAATAAAAGACAACACAAGAATTCTGATTGACACTATCGAATATTACGAGTTGCACAACGAAAAGCAAATGGCTCTACTATTTATAGATGCCGAAAAGGCATTTGATAAAGTGAATTGGGATTTTCTAAAACTATTACTAAAAGAAATAGACATAGGCCACAAATTTAACAACGCAATTGAAGCCATATACTCCCAACAAGAGGCAACCCTAATGATAAATGGTCAGGAAGTAAAAGAACCAATCCAAATCACACAGGGGACTCGCCAAGGTTGTCCTCTCTCCCCACTTTTATTTATTTTGATAATAGACACCCTAATCAAGAACATAAACAAAGACCTGAACCTTAAAGGAATGAAAATATTAAAACACCATTATAAGATTAGAGCTTATGCAGATGATGTTGTATGCATCATAGAAAACCCACTAAAAAGCATCAGGATGTGGTTAGAGAAGATTGACGGATTTGGCAAATTGGCAGGCTTTAAATTAAACAAACAAAAGACCAAATTATTAGTTAAAAATATGGACCAGAAATCCAAGAATCTGCTACAAGAAATCTCAGGAATAAATATAGAGAAAAAAATAAAATATTTAGGAGTGATCATTACGCAAAATAATTCAAAATTGATAAAAAACAACTATGAGGCCCTATGGAAAAAAATACAGAAAGATCTAGAGAGATGGAAGCACCTGAATATCTCACTCCTGGGAAGAATTGCAATAATTAAGATGACCATACTACCACAGCTTCTTTTCCTTTTTCAAACGCTGCCAATTATTAGGAACGATTCCCTCTTTAAAAAATGGAATTCGGACATAATCAAATTCATTTGGAAAAATGGCAAACCGAGAATAAGCTTAAAAATCCTAGTTGATGATAAGAAAAGAGGAGGGTTAGGCGTACCAAACTTTAAGACATACTATGAAGCCTGCAATCTGGTAGGGATCAAAGAATGGGCAACACTAAAAAATACCAAATTACTTAATCTCGAAGGCCATGACTTAAGGTTCGGATGGCACGGGTATATGTGGTATAACAAAAGAAAGGTGGAAAAAAATTTTAATAATCATTTTATTAGGGCCTCATTAATAAAAACGTGGGAGAAATACAAATCAAGACTTTGCATTAGAACCCCATTATGGATATCGCCCCTGGAGGCAAGACACAAAAGAGAACTGGGAGAAGAAAACTGGATAACCTATCAACAAATTCTAAAAGAACAGGAAGGGAAATTAGACATAAAATCATTAGAAGAAATAAAACAAATAAGGACTAACACCACATGGCTGCAATATTATCAAATCTACCAAGGATTTAAAGAGGATGAAAAAAATGGTTTCAGTCGGGATAAAGGCACATGGGATTTAATTCTGGCACGGAACAAAAAGCTAATAAAGATCCTATACCAACAACTACTGTGCTGGTACACGGAAGAAGAACAAATAAAAGAGTGCCAAATCAATTGGGCCAGGGACATCAAACATAATATCTTAACACATCAATGGGAGAAAATCTGGAATGTTAAGTTAAAATATACAGTAGCCAGCGACCTGCGGGAGAACTGGTACAAAATGTTCTTCCGATGGTATCTTACACCCGAAAAATTGGCCAAAATCAATAAGAATCTATCAAGCAGTTGCTGGAAATGTGAAAGAGAGAAGGGAACCTTTTTCCACCTTTGGTGGTCCTGCAGAATAACTAAAAATTATTGGAAAAGAATCCATCAGGCAGCACAAAAAATATTAAAAATTAGTTTCCCCCGAAAACCTGAAATATACCTACTTGGCATATCCCCAAAAAAACTGGACGGAAACCAGGATAAAATCCTGTTCTTATTGAGCACGGCAGCAAGGATACTATTGGCTAAGTCTTGGAAAAGGAAGGAGATTCCAAGCATAGAGGAATGGATTGTAAAAATTTTTGACATCATACAGATGGAAGAACTATCTCAAAGATTAAAAGGAACAAACAAAAAGACTGATTGGTCAGGATTTAAGGACTTCATCACAAAAAGAGGACTTCCACTACTGATAGACTTGACCAGCATATAATGAAGGCTAGCAACAGAGACTATGCCGGGAAAAACACTGGAGAATATTAGTAGAGAATAATGAGAAGAGGGAATCGCTCTCTCTTTCCCTTAAGATACACTCAGAAGACGTTGGGAAGTCAAATCACGGGTTGGATGGGAGCAAGGGGGGGGGGGGTTGAGGGCTATTTTTGTTCTTTTTCTTTTCTTTTTTTTCTTTCTCTTTTTCTCTTCTTTCTTTCTTATTTCACCTTATATTTGCACATATCTACACATTTTCAATCTGCTTCTATCTCCTCCCAAATATTCACCCACTTTCGCTGTATTATCTCAAAAACTTCAATAAAAACTATTTAAAAAAAAAAAGATTTTATACCAACTTTCCTTGATGTCGGTCGCGTATGTATAGTTAATTTTTGTTTGCCAAATTTCTTCCCATTTCTCTAATGGGATGGAGCATCCGACATCTCTTGACCAATTGATCATATTGTCCTTTATTAGTTCGGTCTCTGTGTTCCATTTTAATAGTTGGTTATAAAGCTTTCTGACTAGCTTTGTTTCTGTGTTCAGAATCTTGTCCCAGAATGTGTCTTTCTCTTCGAAGCCTTTTGCTTTGTCAATTTTGAAGTTCTCTTTTATTTGGTGGTATTGGAACCATGATATCGTTATGTCCATCTGTTTCAGTTCTTCTTGGGTTTTGAGAAGCAGTTCTCGGTTTTTTATTATGGTTAGTTGTTTGTATGTCAACCATTTTTCTCTCGGGAGTTCCCTTTTATGGTAGGCTTCATTTGGCGAAAACCACATCGGTGTTTTTTGATGGAATAGGTCTTTATATTTGTTCCACACATGTATTAGTGCGCCGCGGATTGGGTGGTTTTTGAAGTTTTTTTCCTTCTTATCTTTCCCCCTCCAGAGATAGGAATGCCAGCCTTGAACTAAGTCAAAGCCTTCTAATGCGAGGATTCTTCTCTTTGAAAGTGTTCCCCAGTCTCTCGTCCAACTCAGGGCCGCCGCTTCGTAGTACAATTGTAGCTCTGGCAAGGCCAGGCCACCTCTTTTTTTCTCGTCGATTAGCTTCTTTGCGCTAATTCTGTGTTTTTTGCCCTTCCAAATAAATCTAAGTATTTCTTTTTGCCATTTTTGGATCGTTTTGCTTGATCTTAAGATTGGGAGAGTTTGGAAGGTGAATAAGAGGTCTGGTAATATATTCATCTTGATAATTGCCACTCTACCCAAAAGGGATAGGTTTAGATTTTCCCATTTTTTTAGCTTATTTTTGATTTTTGTCCATTTTTGATCGTAATTGTTTCTTATTAGCTGTGAGTTGCTGGGTGTAATTGTTATTCCGAGGTATCTGACTTTTGAGACTACTTTGATTCCAGTTCTTTCTTGGATCTCTCCTTTTTCCCCCTTTCCATATTTTTGGTGATGATCTGTGTCTTATCTCTGTTGATCTTAAGTCCGGCCACCTCTCCGTATTTTTCAATTTCATATAGCCAGTTATTGATGGTGTTCCTGGGGTCTTCTATAAAACATACTATGTCGTCGGCAAATGCACGAAGTTTGAAAGTGTTCTTCATAATTCTTGGACCTCTTAACTCTGTATTTTTCCTGATGTTATCAAGAAGAGTCTCTAGTGCAAGTATAAAGAGGAGAGGGGATAGAGGGCAGCCTTGCCTGGTGCCTTTTCTTATTGGGATTTCAGTAGATAGATGGTTGTTGACTAGGAGTTTTGCCTTCTGTTCTGTGTAGATCGATTCTATTGCGTTCAGAAAGTAGTATCCTGCGTCCATTTCCTTTAAGACAGCATTGATGTAATTCCAATTGAGATGGTCAAACGCTTTTTCAGCGTCTAAAAACATAATGGCTATTTCTTTCTGTCTATTTTTTTCATAGTAGTCGATTATGTTCGGGACCATTCGTGTGTTGTCCTTTATTTGACGCTTGGGAAGAAAGCCTGCCTGGTCTTCGTGGATTCTGCTGCTTAGCAGTTCTTTCAATCTATTGGCTAATATACCTGAGAATATCTTATAGTCCATGTTGAGTAATGATATTGGTCTGTAATTTTTGACCATTGTACTATCTGAGTTTTCTTTATGTATTAGAGTGATTGTTGCTGCCTTCCAAGAGTCTGGTATATCTTTTTCTCCCATTATTTTATTCATTACTGTTTGTAGATGTGGTATGAGGATGTCTTGAAATGTTTTATAATATTTGGCCGTGAGGCCATCTGGTCCCGGTGCTTTATTGGTTGGCATTCTTTGTATGGCTTTCTTTATTTCATCTTGCGTAATTTTCTTGTTCAGGCATTCTCTTTGATCTTCTGTTATTTTGGAGATCTCTTGTGATTCCAGGAGTTTCATTATTTTTTCCCCTGGGATGTTATCCTCTTCGTATAGTTTCTTATAAAATTTTGAGAATTGTTCCATAATTTCTTTGGTTTGATAATAGCATTTGCCTTGAGATTCTATTTTGGTTATATGTCTAGATTGTCTTTTTTTGGCCACTTTTTTGGATAGCCACTTTCCTATTTTGTTAGCGTTTTCGAAATAGTATTGCCTTACGTATTTCAATTTTTTTCCAGTTCTTCTGTTTGGAGTATGTCCCATTGTTTTTTTAGTAGTTCTAGTTGTTTAAATGTTTTTTCATCTTTCGGCGTTTCCTTTACTTTTGCTTCCACTCTCCTTATTTCTTCCATTAGTTGGTTGTATTTCTCTCTTTTTGTTTTATTGAGACGTGCCCCTTGTTCGATGAAATGGCCACGCATATAGGCCTTTCCTGCGTCCCATACCGTCTTGATTGGCACGTCCTTGTCCAGATTTAATTGGAAATACTCTTGTAGGAGTGATCTGTTTGTCTCTTGTAGTTTGGGATCTGATATTAAGTTGTCTTTCAGTCTCCAGGAGTAGAACTTTCTAGTATCTTGTTTGTTTTTTAATATTATCTCAAGAGGTGAGTGGTCTGAGTGAGTCATTGGCAGTATAGATGTTTTGATTATGTTTGTCATAATTGTTTTGGTTCCCCAGACCATGTCGATTCGAGACCATGTTCTATGTCTGTTCGAGAAGAACGTGAAGTCTCGTTCTTTCTCGTGTTGGTGCCTCCAGACATCATGAAGACCTAGGTCTTCCTTAAGTTTCATAAATTCTTGAGGTAGGGGCTTTTGAGATTTTGTGTTTGTTTTTTTGTCTATCAATGATTTATCCTTTGCTGGGTCCAGAACTCCGTTAAAGTCGCCCATGATGATTAAATCATCATATTCTTGGTTATATATATGGTTTCTTAATTTATTCACAAATTTATTTTTAGCTCCGTTGGGGGCATATATGTTACAGACCAATATCACCTTCCCTTCTAATTCCATTTTAATCCCAAGTATTCTTCCCTCTTGGTCTCTAAAGGATATATCTGTTTTAATTGTTTCTTTGGCGAAGATTGCTAGACCATTTTTTTTCAGGGCCTGATGAGTGGTAAAGTTTCCCAAGTGATTTCTGACTGAGATGTGATGTGTGTTTTTGAGAAATATGTGTCTCCTGTAACAAAATCAAGTCATAACCACCTTTTTTAAAGTGATTCCAGAGTTTTTCCCTTTTATTAGGGCTGTTCAGGCCATTAACATTATTACAATAAATCTTAACTTTCCAATCCATCTTTATTTTTATTCTCTAAAAGCAAGTTCATTTTCCCCCCATCCTCTCTCACTTGAAGGGAATATTCATTTGGAGATTTTTCTCTAGCTCTCTTCCTCCTGTTCTCCTGGTCCTCAATTTGGAATGTTTTGTGCCATTCGAGCTCCTCTTCCTCTTCTGTGGTCTTTTTTGAGTTGCTACTCCTTTCACTTTCGTTTCCTCTTTGCCGGTGTTCTTCTTCATTGTCCTCTTTTTTAATATATTTTTGCCAGAAAGCCTTCGCTTTTGCTTCCGATGTAAGCCAATGTTTGTTTTCCTTCCAAGTCACCATGATTCCTTCTTTTTTGTCCCATTTGAACTTCACATGTCTTCTTTTCAGCTCATCTGTTAAAAAATGGTATTTTCTTCTCCTTTCCAATGTGGTGGAGGGGATTTCCTTTAATATGACTACCTTTGTTCCTTTGTAGAACACTGGTTTTGTTGTGTTTTCCCTTAATATCTCATTTCTCAGGGTTTTTTTCGTACAACACACAATTATGTCCCTCGGCGTCTTGTATTTTCTCGAGTATTGGGTTTGAATTCGGTATATTTTGTCCAGGTTAGGTTCAATCTCTGCTCTTGTCTTCTTCGTTATTCCTTCTATCAATTCCACCACAATGTCTTTGATGTTCTCTCCCTCTTCTTCTTTTAGATTTCTTAATCTTACTTGGAATTCCTTTTCTTTCAACTCAAGCATTTCCTGATGGTTTTGGATTGTTGTCATATTGCCTTCTAGATTATTTATTTTCTTTTTTAGTTTTCCCTGTTCTGTTTGGAGTATCTCATTTTTTCCCATAATTCCTTATTGTCTTCAGTTAGTTCTTTATTATTCTGTTTATCGTCTTTCAGGGGTTGCGTCTCTTCTTTGATAGCTTCCTTTAGTTCTTTTTTAAATTCTTTTTTTACTCCTTCTATTTTGTTTCTCAAGATTGTGTTTTGGTTTTCTTGATTGGTTTGTATCTTCTGCTTGTAACTTCATAATTTCCTTAAACAAGTCCTTAATTCCTATCTCTGCTGTTAGGGAGTTTTTCCTGGCAGAATCAGGTCCTTTTTTCCCCATGTTTTTATTGGAGCTTTAACCTTGCTGTTGTGGGTTTTGTAAAAGTATATTCAGGCATCCAGTATTTTTTTTTCCCCTCTACGCTTTTGATGGTTTTATAATATCAAGTTAATAGGTCCCTTAAATCAGATTACAATTCATGTATACATATATATTAACATACAGGATAATTCATGTACCAATTTACTCTACCCAATATTGTGCCCGATATAATATCGAGTTGTTTCCAAATATAGTCCTTAATCTCTCAGCCCCTAACTCCTTAGTTATGGAGTCCAATCGCTCACTAAGTCATTTGATCGTCCGTGTTGGTTAATCCTTTTGGAATAACAAGTTGATGTATTCTCTTAGTCTAATTCTGTTCATATAAATTCATATAAATTCGTTTAAATCATAAGTCAACAGTACAGAAATATTTCACATGTCACTATCAATATGCTATATCGAATACAGTGTCAACTTCACAGTGCAGAATTATTTCATATGTCCCTATCACTATGTTAAGCCAAGCACAATATCAGAATTACAGTACAATACATTTCCATATACTCTCCCCAATATTATGCCCAATATAATGTCAAGTTGTTTCCAGAAGTATTGCTTTTCTCTCAGCCCCTAGTTTCTTATTTTTGAGGTCCATTCACTCGCAAGGCAATTTGATCGACCGAGTTGGTTGTTCCTTTTGGAGTTGTAAGTTCATATACTCTTAAATCTAGTTCAGTTCATTCATATGAGTTCATATAAATAGTAAATTACAGCACAGGGTTATTTCATTTGTCACTGTCAATATGCTATACCAAAAACAATGTTCACTTCGCGGCGCAGAATTATTTCATATGTTACTATCTATGGGTTATGCCAATTACAATATCCAATTCACTGTACAATACGATATGACAACATTCCTCATAGGAGTTGTGAAAGTTTGTCTTGGGGGGCTTGCATCTCCCTTAGTGTGTATTATATCCCCTGCAGTTTTTCTCCTTTGAGAGTTCCTGGCTGTTGGTTAGGTAAGGTAAGGTCAATTGTGGTTTTAGGAAAAGCTGCTCTCTCACCTTTCTTATTTCTTCTGTCTTTATCCTTGTTGTTGTCCTGCTGGTGTCTTGCTCTTCTCCACTTCTCCACTTTCGCTTTTTGTTTCCTTCTCCTGATCAGGTTCTTGGGAGTATATTACTCCTTCAATTCCTTCAATTTCTGTGTTGTTTAAAGGGACTGTGTCCACTTTACCAGCTTCTCGCTTCCAGCTTCCTCCTTCTCCTAATCCGTTTGTCTCTGCCTTTACTCGGCGCTGTTTCGATTCTGCTATCGGTTTCTCTTGTTTACCTCCACCGCTCGGCGTTCGCTCACAACGCCTGGGCTCCCCTCTCCGCGTTCTTCTGCGGGGCAACTCCTCTCTTCCCCTCCCTTGAGCAGGGCGCAGTCGGGGAAGGGAAGGCCAGTCGGTCCCGAGAATCCACAGGAGGAATAGGTAAGGTTGGATTGAGGAATTATTATTGAAGTAATAGAGCAGAAGGTGGGATAGTAGCGTGTTGTAGAGCTGGTAGGGAAGGTAGTTGGGCGTGGCGCTAGGGGTGCGGCTTGACGCGGTTTTTCTCGGGTTTTGAAGTTCTGGTTGCTCCTGGTTACTTTTGGTTACTCCTCAAGCGCACTTTCCTTCCCGTCTCATCTGGTTTCCTCGTAGTTGTAGCGAGCATGCAACCGTCCCAGTCCCCACCATTCCCAATATTATTGTGGTACACAGTATCGATAAATATAATTAGGAGTTCAGAAAGAAGGAGCAATTTGAAGGCGGATTGGAGCTTTTTGACGTTAGCGCATAGTTAATGTAGTTAACCTATATAGTTAACCTATATTTCTGATGGTCTTAGGAACCCCTTTGGCAGAGATGGCTGAAGATCTCGCTGTCTGTCCATCTCTTATTTTTTGGAAACAGACAGCAAATCCTCCCACTGAAGCCCCCCTCCACTGTGATTGGCCAACCTCTCAGCCGCATCTCAGCTAATGGGAGGGCTGTTTCTGAGGCTCCAAGTGGGGAGGGGAGAACAGGCATGCTTGGTGCATGGCAGTGTGGTGCATATATGTGGGAGATGGAGAGTGTGCGAGGCTGGAGTGAGGCTAGCACCAATGAGTCCCTTCAAGACATGGGGGTTCTGTGTAGGAAGTTTGACCCTATTCTATCATTGGTGAGGTTCAGAATGCTCTTTGATTGTAAGTGAACTATAAATCCCTGCAATTACAACTCCCAAATGTAAAGGTCTATTTTCCCCAAACTCCACCAATGTTCACATTTGGGCATATTGCGTATTTGTGCCAAGCTTGGTTCAGATCCCTCATTGTTTGAGTGCTCTCTGGATGTGGGTGAACTATAACTCCAAAACTGAAAGTCAATGCCCACTGTGACAATGTGTAACTTTTATTCTCATGTTTATGTGTTGTTTAGACAGTGGTTGATAAATGGTAAGTATGAAGGAATATATTTTGTTGGAGATGGTGGCTTGGCGTTAGCTGGGTTGCCATAGCAACAGGGGCGGAGCCAACTGCCTCTTCACGGGGCAGCTGTTTTGAAAGTCAGTCAGTAAGCCGGTGAGCTACTGAGAAGACTGAGTCTCTGGGTGGAGATTCAGGGAATGTGTCTGTAGCCGGTGTGCTATAGGGAAGACTGAATCTCTGGGTGGAGATTCAGGGAATTAATTGGTGACCAAAGGGGTTACAGAAGAGGACCCAGTAGTGATAAAACTACAGGGCGTTATTGATTCTGAGTTAAGAATCAAGGTTTGGTTGGGAGCCAATTCTGTTAATAAGCCTTTTAGCTTATTTGTTTTATTAGGACAGTTGTCCAGAAGAGTTACATCTTGAAGTCTGTGCCTGAGATTACTCATGAAACCTTATTAATGTAACCAATCAAGATTTGTGCCTCTTGTGAAGAAACAGTTAAACATGTTATACTCCTGTTAAAATAAACTTGTTACTGTTTTCCTCAAGCCTTGCCTGATACAGTTTCTCTCAAGGCAAACAACCTGCATAAGAAGTAAGGTCAAGCCAGGGACAGTAAACGCTATGCTATCAAATGAATAAAGCCTTCTGTAATTAATAGTCCCTTTATAAAATAGCTCCTAAGCTGATATTGATCGTTGCCCAGCTTTACTGACACATTAGGTGGCAGTAAGCTTTAACCACACTCCTTCACACCACCAAACCCTTCCAATAGTTTTTGTTGGTCATCAGAGTTCTGTGTGTCAAGTTTTGTTCAGTTCCATCGTTGGTGGAGTTCAGAACGCTCTCTGATTGTAGATGAACTATAAATCCCAGCAACCACAACTCCCAAATTACAAAATCAATCTCCCTCAGCCCCATCAGTATTCAAATTTGGGCATATTGGGTATTTGTGTCAAATTTCATCCAGTGAATTAAAATACATCCTGCATATCAGATATTTACATTACAATTTATAGGAGTAGCAAAATGACAGTTATGAAGTAGCAACGACATTATTTTATGGTTTGGGGTCACCACAATATGCGGAACTGTATTAAGGGGTCATGATATTAGGAAGGTTGAGAACCACTGTCCTAGAAGGAGATTCATAATTTTGGAAAGTAGCTGTCAGACTGGCAATTAGCAAAGCCTTCCTGTCACAGAGGCACAACTGTTTATTTATACATTGATGTGTGTGGGACACCCTCCAGCCCTGAACAAGAAGTGACAGGTTCAAAGGACAACAGAAAAACTGTTGGGTCCATTATAGTACAAGTTCCTCAAACAGCTCAGTTATCTCACAATGAAGGTAGATGGTGAACACAATGCCTGTGCTAGCAGAGTTTTTCTATGACAGGAAAGAATATTAAAGAATGTGTAGGAGGAACCACTGAAATGCTTCCTTTGGCTAGTAATATTGCTAGGTTGTATTTTGCTGGTTTTGATGGGTTGGTTGGTGATGGGCATTAAAAAAGAGCTGCCTGCTCTTAATATTTTTGAGGGGCAAAAGAAGCAGTGTTGCTGTTAAAACTTGCACCACATAAACTAGGGAAATGCTACAAAAATACAAATACTAAGGGCTGGAAATGTGGTGAAACAGAAGGATCATACTAACACATGTGGTGGTCATGTAGCAAAGCAAAAAATTATTGGAAGAGGATTCAGAAAAAAAAATACAAGAAATATTAGAAATCAAAATCCCCAGAAAACCAGAAACCTTCCAACTTGGAACGCATAATCTAAAATTAGACAGAAATAAAGACAAATTGATATTTCTCTTAACAACAACAACAACAAGAAGAATCTACTATGCAAAAAAAAAAATTGGAAAAAAGAAGAAATCCCAGAAGAAGAAGAGTGGCTGATAAAAATACAGGATTTAAGAAATAGGGACAAACTCACATACCTAATATCAAAGAACAAGGATGTCCCCAGAGAAGAGACTGATTGGAATCAGATTACAGTACATTTAAGAAAAAAGAAAATGAAAATATTCACTTAAGAAAGAGAAAATCACATAGAAAAGGAAGAGAGGGAGAAAAGGAGGAAGAGAAGAAAGGAGAAGAAAGGAAAATGAGGGAGCCTCACAGAAGATACCAGGAAGTCAAGAAATTATTTATTTCATTTTACTTTTATTCATTCTTTTTCGCATCTTTCTCTCATACTCTTTCTTCTGTACCTTTTTCTACCCCCCTTTCTCTTCTATTTTCATATCTTATACTTTATTTATGCTTCTGATGTTTTATTTTAATCTAATTTTAAACAATTTTTCCTAATAAAGATTATTAAAAAAAACTTGCACTTATTCTCAACATTCAAGGATCTCCAAAGCCTTACCAGGAAGTGACGCCATGCTGACAACAGTGGGTTACAGGTAAGGAAAGCACTATGTCCCAAACAGCTGGTTTTCAGTTCCACTGCTGCCAATAATTTGCTAATGTTCCATGACCATGGCACATGTTCAGTCCTCACTGAGTCATTGCATGAGATTCTCCCCATAGACGTCTCCCCATAAAGATTTCTTTTCTGATGCTTGTTCAAATCTTGGGGTTCGCCCACCCAATCCAAGCTGGCCGATAACTCATTCAGTATACATGGCAGAGAATGGGTTGCAGAATGGCTGATGTTCTAGAGTAGAGCCATTCAGTCAGATATGTTTACACTGTTGACTTACCACAAGCCAACTGAGGAATTCTGGGACTTGGAGCCACCTGATATATATGTAGGCAAAGCTTTCTGTATCTTAATATTAAAAGGAGAAAACGCTGTTCAATGAATGCATGGGTTCAATCTATCTTCAAGACTGCATCTCTTTCTACGAACCTACGAGGACTCTGTGATCGACAGGGGAGGCTCTTCTCTCAGTCCGACCACCATCTCAAATGCGGTTGGTGGGACGAGAGAATGAGGACTTCTCTGTGGTGTCCCCCCCCCTCCCAAAAGAGATTAGATTAGCTTCCACCCTCCACTCCTTCTGCTCCAACCTGAAAACATGGATATTCAGACAGGCCTTTGATCTTGAGTGGGCCAGTATGACGCTGAGACTTGGCACCTGTGAATTGACAGAACTTAGTTTTATCTACTGTTGTTTTAAAATTGTATTATTTTGATTTTAACATGTGTTGATGCGGGTTGTTGTTATAATTTTATGTGACTTGTTTTATACTTTTGTACTGTTTTTACCGGTTGTATGATATATGTGCACCCCGGAGTGCTATGTAAGCCACACCGAGTCCCTTTGGGGAGATGGTGGCAGGATATAAATAAATTTTTATTATTATTTGAAACACAACATGATTAGTACACAGCAAACAAGATCACTATGCTGGCTGTTGTATTGGATCACATGTCAGACACTTCCCAAGTGTCTAGGACTGTGTGATGTATTGGTGAATAATGTGTGCAGATCCCAGTAGAGTGGCCTTTTGCAGCTGACAGGTAGTAATTCTGTCAGCGCCAATTGTGTTTAAGTGCAGGCCAAGGTCTTTAGGTACTGCACCCAGTGTGGTGATCACCACTGGGACCACCTTTACTGGTTTGTGCAGTTCGATCTTTCAATCCTCATATCGTCTGCTTTTCCAGTTGTTTCTCTTCAACTTATTATTATCATCCTTGAGGAAAATAAGGAGACACATTTGGCACACCCAACCTCAACACACCTCCATGAAGAAACAAAGCATCATTTTGAGAAGAGAAACTGGGTACAACTTATTAGCCAAGCCTTACTGTAATATATACATATACTGTATATCTATATCTGGAATGGAAAGCTCGTTCTAGCTGGCTAATGAAATGCTAAAAACAGCATCAGTGTGAAACTGGAGCTGCTGCCTGTCTGCGAGAAACAAGAGATTCAGAGCTTTAAAAGACATAACCCTACAGCAGGACATTTGACATTGCACTGAGTGCGGGGAATCTCTCCATCTTTCCCAGGCTGGCACTTTTCAGACACCCCCTTCTGCTGTGAAGACACAGGTTGGAAATCTGGGGAATGTTCCAATTTTTGGTAATAAAAGTTCACCAAAACTAAGCTTAACGAACATGATAATGGGAAAAAATGTTATGCCACCCATCTATCCGAAGCCAACAACTTTTCCTAATAGCCTTTCTGATGAGTTTTGTATTCATGTTTGTAAATGTGTATAAGGGAAAGAAAGAAAACCTCCAATCCTTTTATCTTGTCCCCCTGCCTCCTTGGCCTTGAATGCATTTTACGGAATTCTGAAAGTTTGTCCATATGTTGTGTCATTTTGGTGAACTGAATTAAAAGAACTGACAGTGAAGTTTGGAACCTGGCTGAGCCCAGTATACTCCTAACCCCCATGAAGTTATTCTGATCCAAAACTATGGCCTTTCAAAGGCACCCCTACTAACTGTGGGAGAGCATTGGTGCAGCCGCACAACCCCTCCCCCTCTCCGGGGCCTCGTGACTTCTATAGCGGCATTCTCACCTGTCACTGCCAAGATCAAGTATACAAACCATCCCTGGCATTTGGAAAACGCTTTATGCAAACACCACACATCAATGCATGACTTGGTCATGTGCAAAAAGGTTTCTGTTTAGGAGGTAGCTTAACATCATTGTGCAACTCAGTTCAATGTGTTTCAATTCCATAGTTACATAGAAATCCTTTTGCAGATATTGCTGTACAGAAAAGATTACTAATGGGTCTCATGCCGTTCTCCATTGCTGACCTCTATTTCTGCAACTGCCTTCCGAAATATCCACATCAAGGGTGGATGATCTGAACTGTTAATGATCTGAACTTCAACACTGATGCTCATGGTGGATGATGGAGATTGCAGTCTAACGTAACTGGTAGGTGCTGGACTGTCCACCCAGCTTTTGAAAGCTACAAGGAGCATTTCATTCAAACAATCTAGAAGGGGAAGTGCACATGCCTCACAAAGTAAAATCTTGAGACCTACCCACTGATAAGTTCAAAATAAAAATATGAAGTTACAGGAAAAGGAGTGGTAGCTTTTGTGCTAGTCCTCTGAATAGCAGCAATTGTTTTCAAAACACAGATGTGCCTTTGTTTGGGGAGGGGAAACTGAACAAACAATTTGTTATCATGGGATCGAACTAAAAGATGGTTATGAAATCCTCCAAAAGCTCACAGCATCAGCCTCTGCTCTTAGGTTTGCCCAGCAACTGGAAACAGAATCCTGAAGGATGATAGTTTTTGCAAGTTAAGGCAGTCATAACACATGGTCCTGTGTCATTTAAACAGAACTGTTTTTCAAGACGAATGTCCTTTGGCTCCTCCTTCTATACACTGTTGAAGAAAAGTCAGTAATTGATTGATTGGTTAGTCATGAGTGATTGATTGATCAGTTTGCAAGCCGTCCTTAAAGGAACTGCATTGTACAAATGTGTTTTGGCAGAATTTGGAAAAGTTAGGCTTTGGGACTACAATCCCCCAATTCCTTCAGCCACTACCATTCACGACTACGCTTCCAGGGAAGGCTGGGCTTTACAGTCTAAAAAGTCCCACACACACACTGTTTAGAATCCAGTGGAGCAGCTGGATGGTCATCAGTCGGAAGTGCTTTGATTGTATGTTCCTCCATGACAGATGGGGGTTGGAATGGATGGCCCTTGGGATCCCTTCCAATTTAACATCCCCTCAAAATCAAGAGGAGTTACAGCTGTTTAAAAGGAAGCATTTCTGGATGCTCAGAAATGATTTTGAACATTTGTGCAACTGCCAACGTACGAGGGCACTGGAAATTATTCAAATACTCCAAGTACTTTTGCCAGACTTTTGAATAATCTTGCATTTACTAACCACCTAAAAAAAGAAAGATGCATCTCTCTACGAAAATCTGTTAAACTTGCAGAAAGCTAATAGAGTGTTTTTCAGGCTAGTTCATTTTTGGTGAGCATCTTTATGTGGATGGCATGTAGTAATATAGTAATTTCAATTACAAATCAAACTTAAATAATCACAATTTCAAGAAATCAGCTTTAAACATATAAAGTATAGATGGTTTCAGTTCTCAACTTTTTTCTGAATCTTCTCTGACAAGCTATTAAGCTGATTTTTTTCACATTTTTAAATAACCGCTTTCTCTTTAAAGGTATCACAGTATTTTTCCACTTTCTTGTTAGTATCAATCTAGAATGTTTTTCATTTTGATTCTATTTGTCACAATAAAATCAATTATATTTGAACAGTACTGAACAGTCGAATGCCCAGCTTTAGGAATAACTTGTTGCCATTTTCCCAAAACTTCCAAAACTTCAAAAACATGAAAATGCATCCTCTTTCCCTACGAACAATGCCAAGAATCAGATCTCTATAGCAGAACATGACTCCTTGCAAACATATAATGACTCCAAAATCGCACTCCTTTCTCTTCCCATTAAAAAAGGAGCAAGTGACAAGACTGTGTTCCATTGCAGATCTGCCATTCCCAAAGGTACACCACCTCTCTCTCCTTCCCATGGGGAAGAGTGGCGGGTGGGCCAGACTCCTCTGGTCTCCCACAATTTAGGAATATTAAAGTCTCTTATATAGCAATATTACTTGCTGGTGTTGTTCCAAAGTTGTAAATGAATGAAAGATGTTTTTCCAGCCTGAGTCATCCTGGCTTCATCTCATTTCCTGGTAGATGCGGAATCTCCTTAATTAGTGTTGGTAAATGTAAGGAACCTTGTGTTGACTTTCATAGTTGAACCATAGTCTCTTATAATGTAAACATATTGTTTTTCCCCAAAAGTTCAACAAGCCAATAAAGTCAGCAGTTAATCATTTGTCACTGGTCATCAATGTCAGCAACTTTTAATTACAGTTCATGAATTCTTCAATTCTTTTTTGTAGTTTTCCAGGCCTCATATTAGGAGGCATCTATAGGCTATATAGACCCCAACCATACATGTTTCATACAATTCCATTCAAGTCATGCATCATATTTCATGACACATTGTTACTGGGAAAATCCATCCATGACAAGGCTCAAAGGAAAAAGGAAAGGCCAAAGAGTGTGGTAGCTAATATTACTCCTTTCAATCAAAAAGTCCAGAAGGCATCAACCTTGCAAACTCTAGTTCTTATACACCCCTTCTTTCCATTCACGGCACCACTGATCTAATCACAGAAACTTCAGGAAGAACGAATGGTGGAGTAAAGCTAGTGCTTTTTGGATACAGGACCAGTTGTCTTTGCTGCAAAGTGCAAGCACAGAGATATCAATTGTATCAGACAGAATGTCATCATAATTTGCTGTGTTTACAATACATGATTAAAGCCTTTGGGCATCTTCCAAAAATAAAGGGCAACCTGTCTCCAGACCCTTTCATCATTCAGTGTGTGCTGTTTCACTTCTGCCTTGTGCATCAACGCTGCACTTTCATCTTGTACTATAGATCTTCCCAGGAATCTCCATTATAATTTTAATTTTCAGGAGGTGGGACAGGATTTTATACATCTCATTTTACCAGCTAATCTGGCAAACTCTATGCACTTCGTTGTTCCAGCCACAAATGAAACAGCATAAAGCTGCACACAGCTTTAAACTTGTAGCTTCTGTTCTGATGGATATACAATTCCCAATGTCAAGATGATAATAATATCAAATTAAAACCAAGGCTTGTAGAAAGTTTCTTTACACTTCCAAAAATGCAAAGATTCGAATGAGAACTAAGCATACTCAAGGACCATAAAAATGTTGCTCAGCTTTTAAAAGATGAATGAAAAATGGAATCCTGAAAGGTGTGTCTGGCCGACGTTTTGAATGTTGACTCACAACAAGATTTCATGTAGGTTTTAGTTCTTATTGCCCATTAACTGTAATGATATAAATATTAAAGATTGCACTTAGCTTGAAAAGTAGTAGACTGGTTGTTGTTCAGTGCCTTCAAGCTGACTCTGGCTTACGGAGACCCCATCATACGGTTTTCTTAGCAAATATTTACTTAGAGACTCCAAACTCCCCATAAGGCAGTCTATTACTCTCTGAAACAGTTCTTACAGTACAGCAATTCTTCATAATCCTCAGTTCTTGTGGGTTTTTTCGGGCTATATGGCCATGTTCTAGAGGCATTTCTCCTGACGTTTCACCTGCATCTATGGCAAGCATCATCAGAGGTGAGGTCTGCTGGAGCTGGGGGAAAAAGGGGTTTATATATCTGTGGAATGACCAGGGTGAGACAAAGGGCTTTTGTAAGTTGGGCTAGGTGTGGATCTTTCAATTGACCACCTTGATTAGCATACAATGGGCTGACTGTGCCTGGAGCAAACTCTTCTTGAAAGGGTGATTAGATGTTCCTGCCTGTTTTTTTTCTTCATAATGTTTAAGTGAAATCTCTTGTCTTGTAATTTGCACCTACTGGCTCACCAGAAAACAGTCTCGCTCCATCTTCTTTAGGAATTTGAATCCGGACTCTCAAACCCAATGCATAGGTGACAATAACACATTACAGAAAATTCCCAACCCAAAGAGCAACACACACACACTGAAATTTTTAATTTATTCCAAAAAAAGAGACTTTAACCTGTAATTATTTGGAGGAGGAGGGGGGGGGGACTGCTGATAGAGATGCAAGACATGCTTTATCCAAAATAACCATTGTATATCAGAAAGTTGAATAAGTGCATTCCATTAATGGTAAAGGTTTCTGCCAACACATCAATGGTGCCTATAACTGCTTTCTTCTTTATATATATATATATATATAAAAGAATGCTATAAAGATCAATTTTAAAAGAAAAGAAAAGAGCCCAATAACTAAAAGGGGAAAAGAAATATTACACATTCTATTCTATTCAGATTAATTCCTACCAAGCATGACATCGCCATTGCATATATTAATTTCTATTCCATTTCTCAACTATTGCAATTCCCTGGTTAACACCATTTCATCTGAGCATTATATCAACTGATTTATTCCTCTTTGCCAAGCAGTTCAATAACCATTCTCATCTTCTTATTACCGGGGGTTGTGAATATTTTCATTCAGGAGCCTACATAATTTGTGCTTAAATCAATCCATTCATAATTAATGGCTAGATGACATTTCTTTCTTTTTTTTTAGAAATATGTTTATTGGTTTTTCAATATACATTAAAATAGGGTAGAGCTTCTTACAAAAAGGGGAAAGTGAAGGGAAGAGGGGAGGGGAGTTGGAGGGTAGGGAGGGGACATGTCCTCACACTTCCTAACATAAAAGACACTTTCTTACTCTAACTCATTCAGACGGGTGGGGGTAGGGGAGGGGAAGAGTGGGGAGGTGAAAGAGGGTCTGTAGAGAGATGCTTCCTTAGGTATCGGAGCTGTCAGCCTTAACTTCATCCAAGGTTTCCCCTTGTATGTACAAATATTTATATTATTTATATTTAATTATGGTTTTTAATCTTCTAGTTGGCACTTCCAGTTCTTTTGTTCATAATTCACTTGTTCTGTTTTCGAGGTAGTTTAGGAAATTGCTCCAGTCCGTTGTCTTAGTCTTGATGTTGTTTGTTGTTATTCGTTGCGTCAATAGATCCATATTCATAATGTCATAGATCTTTAGTGTCCACTGTTCTATAGTTGGAACTTTTCTGTATTTCCAATATTGGGCCCATTTGATCCTGGCGGCTGTAGAGAGGTAAAAAAAAAAATCTTACTCTCGTTTTTGTCTAATTCAAAATCTACTATTCCCAACAGATATTATTCTATTTTCAGGTTAAATGTTTTACTGAGGATTTTTCTGACTTCTTTGTGTATTTGGAGCCAGTAGGTTTTGGCCATCTTGCATCCCCACCACATGTGCGTGAAGTCCCTGACTGCTCTTCTACACTTCCCACATCTCCCATCTGTTTTGCCTCTATTGAATTTCGATAGTTGGTCCGGGGTTAGATACCATCTGAAAAATATCTTATACCAGTTCTCCCTGAATTCTGTTGAGTGTATAAGTTTCAATTTTTTCGACCAAATTTCTTCCCATTCCTTTAGATTGATTGGGCGGCCGATGTCTTTTGCCCACCTTATCATATTTTCCTTGACCTGTTCTCTTTCCGTTTCCCACAGGAGCAGTTGCTGATAGATTTTTCTTATATGTTTCCCTTCGGAGTTTAATAGTTTGGTCCAGAAGGATTTTCCTTCCTCGAAGCCTATCTTTTTGTCTTTCTCGTAGCTCTCCTTAATTTGGTAGTATTGGTACCATGAGATCGTGGTGTCGTAGCTTCTTATTTCTTCTTGTGTTTTCAGAGATGTTCCATCTGCTTTCCTTTTTAATATTTCCTTATAAGTTAACCATACTTCTCTGGGGGCTCCCCTTATTTGACTGGCTTCGTTTGGGGAGAACCAGAGAGGGGTTTTCTGATGGAATCTTGTTTTATAGTCATCCCATATTTTAATAAGTGGGGCCCGTACAAAATGGTTATTAAAATTTTTCTCACTCCTTGCCTTGCCTCTCCACAAGTATCCATGCCACCTTTGCATTAGATCATATCCTTCTAATGCTAATAGTTTTTTTCCCCTGAGAATTATCCACTCTTTGATCCAACAAAGGGCGGATGCTTCATGGTATAGTTGTAAGTTTGGGAGGGCGAGACCGCCTCTTTTTTTGTTATCACACATATTGACATAGCTTATCCTGTGTCTTCCTCCCTTCCATATAAATTTCATGATGTCTTTTTGCCAAAATTTGAATGTTGCTTTCATTTTTATGATTGGGAGAGTTTGAAACAAGTATAACATATCAGGCAGGATATTCATTTGGATAGCTGCGATTCTACCCAATAGTGAGAGATTTAATGGTTCCCATCTCTTTAATTTTTCCTTAACTTGGGTCCATTTTTTCTCGTAATTGTTTTTATATAATTGGATGTTTTTAGTTGTTAATATGATCCCCAGATATTTCACTTTCTTGACTATTTGGACCCTGTTTTAGTATGTAATTCTTCTTCCTTCCTTCTGGGTATGTTCTTCATTAGCATCTGCGTTTTGTCCTTATTTATTCTGAAGCCAGCCACTGACCCGAAGGCTTCTATGACTTGCCACCATTTCTCCACTCGATTTAGTGGGTCTTCCATAATGCATGGAAGACCCACTAAAGACCCACTATCACTAAAGACCCACTATCATCGGCAAAAGCCTGAACCTTAAAGGTGTAGTTACCTACCCTAAGCCCTTCTAGATCCTTGTTATCCCTTATGTTATTCAGGAGTAGCTCTAAGGTAAGAATAAATATAAGGGGAGACAGGGGGCACCCCTGTCTGGTACCCTTCTCGATAGATATTGTGGGGGAAGACTCTCCATTTATCAAAATGTTTGCAAACTGATGGGAATATAGGGCTTGGATTGCATTGTGGAATTGGTAACCCATGTCCATCTCCTTTAAGGTTTCCTTTATGAAGAACCAATTGACGTTGTTGAACGCCTTTTCTGCATCTAAAAAAGAGGAACGCCACTTCTTTGTGTATCCTCTTTTCATAATATTCTATTGCGTTTAATATTATGCGTATATTATCCTTTATTTGGCATCCGGGCAAAAACCTTTTTGTTCTTCCTCTATTCTATCTTTCAGGATGTCTTTTAGCCTATTCCCCAGTATGCTGGTAAAGATCTTATAATCTGTGTTGAGTAAGGTCTGTAATTTTTAGTCTTGGTTTTATCGGTATTTTCTTTGTGTAACAAAGTTTTGTTGGCATATTTCCAGGTGTCCGGTATCTTCCCTTCTTCCAGAGCCTTGTTCATGGTCTTAGCTAGGGGGGTCATTAGGAGGTCTATAAATGTTTTATAGAATAGTGAGGTAAAGCCATCCGGCCCAGGTGCTTTGTTTTGTGGTAAGTTCTTTACTGTTTTTTGCATCTCTTCCTCGGATATTTTTTTATTTAATGATTCTCTTTGGCTTTCGGAAATCTTGACTATTTTCTGTCTCCCTAAATACTGCATTACGTCTTCTTTCTCAATATTGTCTTTCGCATACAATTTTTTATAGTATTTCACAAATTGATTCATAATATCTTGGGTATGGTGAAAGTTTTTTCCCTCTTCCACTATTTGAGTGATCCTACGCGACTGTTTCCGAATTGCTAGTTTTCTGGCCAACCATTTGCTTATTTTGTTAGCGTTTTCGAAATGATCTTGCCTAACAAATTTTAATTTCTTCTCCATTTCTGTGAGATGTAATGTGTTTAGTTTCTTCCTTAATAGTTCTGCTTGATACCTTATTTTGGAGCTTTGGGGATTTTGCTTCATTTTTCTTTCTTGGAGTTCCAAGTCACTTTTAATTTTCTCTTCTACTTCCTTATTCTTTTTCCTTTCTCTGCTGGCTTGTTCCATGAAGTGTCCCCTCATGAATGCTTTTGCTGTGTCCCAGATTATCTCTATGGGGGTGTCTTTTTCCGTATTGAAGGAGAAGAATTATTTTAAAAGGTCCTTGTTTCTTTTTTTGGTTGGACTCTCCTTTGACTAGATGGTCCTTTAATTTCCAATTATAGAGTGTTCCTGTTTTCTTATAATCTTGAATTATTAAGGTTACAGGCGCATGATCAGATGTCAAAATTGGGAGTATCTTTGTCTTCTTCACCATGTCTGCCATTGTTTTGGTACACCATATCATATCGATACGGGACCATGTTGCATGGCGTTTGGAGAAGTGTGTATAGTCCTTTTCCTTCGGGTGTTGCAGTCTCCAAATATCTATTAAGTTGTGTTCTTGCAGTATTTGGGAGAAAATTTTCGGTAGTTCCCTTGATGGGTTTTGTAGCTTTTGCCCTTCCTTTTTTGACTTATCTTTATACACATCTAAGACCCCATTGAAGTCCCCTAGGATCATCAGTTCTTCAAATTCTTGTTCCAATATATATGTTTTGAGTTTCTGTATAAATTTAGTTTTTCCTCCATTAGGGGCATAGATGTTACAAGTTAGAATTCTTCGGCCTTTTAGTTCTATCATGACGCCCAGCATCCTTCCCTCCCCATCTTTGAATGCTAGTTTTGCAGTTATTTTTTCACTTATGTAGGTTGCCACTCCCCCCTTTTTTTCCAAACTCGAAGCATGGAATAGTCTCCCCAAGTATTTTTGTTCCAAATAATTAGCCTGATTTTGTTTGATGTGAGTCTCTTGTATACAGATTATCTCACATTTTTCTTTTTTCAGGAGGTGCCATATTTTTTTTCTTTTACTTGGGAAGTTTAAACCATTAACATTCTGGGTTAATACCTTAACTCTTAGACCCATAAAAATTAACATTTATTACCTTATTTTCTACTTCCTTGTTGTTCTTTTCTGGTCCTGGAGTTTGTTGCGGGAGCTTCAGGGATCTTTTCCTCGGTCTTTTTCTTTTCTTTTTCACCGGGTCTGGCCCGCTGGGGGAGTCCTCTTCGCTACTTTCCTCTACAAAAGGGCCCCCTTCTGCAGTGGGAGTCATGAGGTCTTTTTCATTTCTTGTTGTTTGATAATCTTTGGTTTCACTTTGTTGTATTTTTTTCCCATAATGCCCTTGCCTTGGGTTCGGATGTTAGCCAGTATTTTGTATTATTCCAGGTCACCATCACTCCTTCTGGTTTCTCCCACCTGAAGCGAATATTCCGTTTTTTTAGTTCCTCAGTCAAGAAGTGGTATTTCTTTCTTTTTTCTAAAGTTGTTATTGGAAATTCTTTTAGAATTATCACTTTGCTTCCTTTATGGGTAATGGGTGCTATGATGTTTTCTCTCAATATTTCATCCCTAACGCTTTTTCTGGCAAATTGAACCAAAACATCTCGAGGGACTTTGTGTTTGGTAGCATATTTGGAATTAATTCTCATAACCCGGTCTATGTTCTTGTCTGTCTCTTCTGTGTTCTTCCTACATAGGGTTGACACAAGACCGAGAATGATCTCTCTTGTATTCTCATTTTCTTCTTCTTTAATATTGCAAAATCTTAATTGGAACTCTTTTTCTCTAGCTTCCTGCATCTTTTGCTGAAGTGTTAAGGAGGCAATTGTTCCTTCCATCGTTTTTATCTTCCTTTTTAAGTCCATCTGTAGTTCTTTAATATTTTCGTTTTCATTTTTGAGATCTACGTTTTCTTGCTTCAATCTAGTTAGGTCTTCTCTTACTCCCTCCATCTCTTTTTTTATAGCTAGATGTAACTCCTCCTTAATGTCTTTCTTCATCTCTTTTAGTTCCTCTTTTAGTGTGGCTATTTGTTTGTCTTGATTTTCTTGGTTATTTTGCACTGTTGAATGTAATTTCGTTATTTCTGCTAAGACATCTCAGATGTTTGGTTCTTCTGGGGGAGTATCCTTCTTCCCTAAACCTTTTTTTTCTTTCTCTTTGTCTTCTTTTGTGTTGACATTTCTTTTTGTTGTTGTTACTAATTTGAGTCGATTGAACCCACTTCTGGTCTCTGACAATTTATTTTGTTGGTATTTTTTTCTCTGGAGGGGGGGGGGGAATCTTCCTTTTCTAGTTTTGCCCCGCGCGTCCCATTGCCTATTGCTATTATATTGTTATTATATTGTTAGGCACCAAAACAAATCTCCCTTACCTTGGCGCCGAGGTGGGTCGTTTCCCTCTCTCCTCCTCCTCTGAGCCTCTGCGTTATCTTCTTTCCCCTTCCTTCCCACTCCCTTGTACCCTCCCACGTTCTTTTATTCTGTAAAATCACTTTAGGGGTTCTTCTTAGTGGTCTTCCTGTTCCTCTTGTCATTCTAGCCTTATGTTGCTAGATGGTCTCCTTTTTCTCCCCCTTTTCTCACGAGAATTGCTATTCTCACGATCTCTCATGGGATTTCGCCCGTTGTTTGGTTACCCCTCGAGCTTTCCTCTCACTCTCCTTAAAGGGGAAGTTCTGGGGAGATCCTGGCTTTGGGATGCGGGGGTCGGGAGGGCGGGGGTATCGGGGTGAGAGGACGCAGGGGGTAAGGCAGTGCTATCTCCGATGGATCTGGTGGAGGTTGGAGGGATTTTACGCGAGGCTGGGTAAGTCCGAGATCGCCTACTCTACCTGTTTGGTGTTGTAAGCCTGCAGCTTCCCGTCTGCGGCTACGTCCGGCTACCCTCGCCGCGTCTTTTCTCTCCCGGTGCTTCTCCTTACACCCTTCCCTTCTTCGAAAGTAGACCTTGCCTTGTCGATCCTTTGGAGTCATATGTTGGATTAGTCGCTTTGAATATTTCCAGATTTCCAACTTCCCCAATGTTTTCAATTATTTGGGGTGTATCTGGGTGTGTCTTCGTTTCTACGTTCTAGGTAGTTCTCATTTCGTTTGTCATTGCTTCCATGCTTCCATGCTCTGAGGCACTTCCCTTTGGCTACCCTGGTGAATTCCTGCTGGGTTTCCTTGAGCAGCCACTATTTGCCGGAATCACGCCTCTTGGGGTTTCTTTTTCCTTTCTTCTTTGTCTTTTTTTTCTTTTACTTATTTCCCTTCCTTTCTCCCCCTTTTACCCTCTCAGGTTCTTCTTGACTGCTCCAGGCTCTTTATTCTCTCATGTTCAACGTTGAGTTGCTGTGGTTTAAAATAGCAGCCGGCGTCCTTTCCCGGTCTCGCCAGGAGTCCTTGTTCAGGCCTCAGCCCTCAGATTGTCGGGGGGATAACCTAAAGGTTTTCCAACCTGGGGGTCTTGGTGCCTTGTTTACATCCACTGGGCAGGGGGAGAACACTCACCCTGAGACCATGACAGGGGCGAGTTTCAGAAGAGCATCAGAAACTCGCTACGTCTGCCATAATACCGCTACCGGAAGACTAGCTAGATGACATTTCTGATGGCTTCTTCTAATCTAGCTCGTTTAAGATTGATAGTGGGCTTGTTCCTAAAGCTATTTCCCATTTCTTTTGCTTTCCTTTCTCTTCTGTGTGGGAGAAAGGATCAGTGACAGACTATAAGAAAGCATCTTACAATCATTTCTGCTAGCTACTTTAGAATCACATACCCAATCACCCAGGAAGAGGTCTGCTTGAACTCAATGTGATTTATTATCAGTTACAGATGTAGAGGACTGTGCTGCATGCTAGCAGCATTTCGTCTGACCCCCGATCTGTTTCTGCTGGTTGGATTTCGGCTGACTCCCAATCTGTTTCTGCTGGCTGGATTCCGGTAGACCCCGTATCTGTTTTTGCGCACCTCCTGAATATGGGTGGGTAGTTGGAAAGCTGCTTTTGGTCCGCAGCTGAAAAATGTGGCTAGATCTGGCCCATTGACAGCAATGGGGAACTTACGAAGTTTCCCTTTCTGTTCCTGGGACCTTTTCCTTTTTTGCCTTCAAGGGAGCCTGAGTTTCAGCATTGGGGTTAAGGAAGCAGACACAGCTTACCTAAGACACATCAAGACATCCTTCAATTCCGATTGGCCCAACAGGCAGGGATCACAGGGAAACCATGTGTGGGCAACATGCAGCAGTCTCTTTGCACGCCTCATGATGCTGAATAGGGGAGGAGAAGCCATGATCAGCTGTGGTCCCATTATGGACAGGAAAACGTGATGGCTGGGCCCTTGCCATTACGGCCATCTGAACATGCCGGATTAGCTGAAGGGAACTGACCACTCCAAGTCCATGTACAAGCCTACTTCTGAATACAGACTCAATCCAAACCACACAATCCATATTTTGCTGATCACAAACACCATTCTGAAGGAAGGGCTATTCTTTTAGAGTCATTGCTGTTCACTCTAACCAGGATGTAACTGCGATTTTAAAGAGGTTGAAAAAGCAGATTCATCTGGGTATGCCCAACATCATCACAGCATGACAAACGTGCTAATTCGCCCTGAGTCCCTCCAGGGAGATAGAGAGGAATGTAAATAAAGCATTATTATTATTATTATTATTATTATTCAAAAAAAGAAAGGAAAACAAGAAAACAGCCTAAACCTGGATGTACTCATCATATACCAAGTTCTTGAAAGAGGCAGTGGACAAGAACCTGCTACAGTGAGATGGTCATCATCATCATCCAACAGCCCAACAAGTTCAGTCCAGGATGGACAATGATCCATAGTGCGTGTGGTGGTTTATGCAATCCTCTTTTGATAGTGAAGACAGTTCAACAATAGAGCCAAATGTCCAGGCTGGGCTGGCCCTTTTCAAGCAAAGAGTGGGCAGTCATCTGTTGTGGATGTTCTAGCTCCAGGCTTTCTAAATAGAGATGGCTATGGTATTCTGTATACTACTCAGTCTTTTTTACCTCTACAACTCTACAGTTTAAAGTTGTATCCAAATTCCTTTCTGCTTAATGTAGCAATTTGGAAGGAAAGTAAGCTCAGATGAGACATGTTTACATGATGCTACAAGGGTGGTTCCTAAACCTAGGTATAATTGCGCACTGCAATTCCCAGATTTTTTTTACCAAGATTTCCAAACAGTGTCACATGCTCAAACATGAGGAACAAACATTTTATCAGGCCTTTCTTTGTGTCCTCAACAACCAAAATGTATGTCAGGGCCCTTCCAGACAGGCCTATGTCCAAGGATCTGATCCGGGGTGAAAAGAAGCAGGGGAGCTGAGGGATGATTTATTGTTGCCACCAATTTGAAAGGAACCAGTATTCAGGAGATTTTACCCCAGTTCCCAATTTTAAAAAGACTTAGCCGATTTGCAATGGAGGTTGCCGATTAGGAACCAAATTTACCATCAAGTTAGAAGGGAGGCTGTTCAATTGCACCTCCTCCTTTATTAAGAAAGTAATAAGTAGTAATTACACTGTATATACTGTAGCGTGACTGGAGAGAAGAATGTAGATTTATTTGGTTACGTTTCCCTACGTTTCTGCCACCACGTGAGGTAAGTTGTAATATTGTGAGAAATGGCACTTGGTACACAGAATAGACGGAGCTGAGGCAATCTTCAAATAAAAGTTAACAATTTTATTAAGTACACAACATGTGGTTGCAAGACATAACTTTTCCTTGTTGCACTTGGAATAATACTTGTAACTTTAACAGTTCATTCTTTCAAGTAACACAGTATCTTTCTGACGTAGAGCACTTGTTTCAGACAAAGTTTCCATACAGGGATGTTTCCCTTAGTTGATCCTCCCTAGATCAAATACTAAGTAAACTATTCTTTAGCCTCTCCTTAGACTAAAAGAATTCCAGCTATGTTTCACCATTCGGCTGCACTAGCCTGAGAAACTTCCAATAGCCAAACCCAGCTTTTCAAAGCCTCAAAGTTTTGCTTCACAAGTCACTCCGCCACCTTTCCTTTCCTTCTCTCCCAATTCCTCACTCCTCACTCCTCTGAACCTAACTCCTGACTGCTCACTCCTCTAAACCTAAACCCCTAACTGATTTTTAACTGTCGTTTTTTTCAAACTCTCCCCTCTAAGCTCCTCCCACTTCCCTCTCTCCTGCATTGGTCTCCATGGCAATGCACATGGAGGACTCCTCTGACTTAGGCCGCTCCAGCATTACTGCAGCCAATCTAAACACAAATACAGTTAAAATCATACAATTTATAATCAACTCCTGTACACAGGGTTTTCTGTTTATCCCAGATTATCTGGCAGTGCAGATTCATATAATCCAGTTTAAAGCAGAAAACCTGGGATCAGATCCTGGGATATAGGGACTGTCTGAAAGGCCCGCAGAGAGAGAAAGGGGAAGTTCTTCACCCTTGGTTATTCCAGGTCCTCTTACTGTGTCATGAAAAAATAAGCAGAGGACTATCTTGTGACCTCCTTGGTGACAGTTCTCAAATAGCAAGGCAACCTTTTTACACAAACACTGTTAAACCATGCATGTCTTCATAGATATTTATAGCACCTGCTACTTAAAATTTATGTAAGGGGTTTTCCCCAAGGCATTTGCAATCACAAAGATTCAACATCAAGCAAAATAATTACAGTTGACTCTTACCCGATAACCTCTCCAGAATGATTGAATTATGTTGCTTGCTTCTTCTTCAGACAGCAGCAGAGAGAGCGCAATTGGTGGTCTAGGACTAAAGCAAATGTGCATGTTAATTGTGCATCTTTGACAACTTTGACAAAGGTATATCTATCCCTCTCCCCTCCCCAGCTGCTTCACCATCTCACTTAGGGATGATGGGAAGTATAGTTCAGCACATTCCGAGGGTACCAGGCTGATGGAGTGAAGAGTGAAGAGTGAAGAGTGAAAGTGACTGACAACATTCAATTAAAAATGAAAATGTCCCGTGCCTCAGTGTCTCTCTCCCACACACACACACACACACACACACACAGTGACACATTTATTTAGGCTTGCATGTACATTTGCAAATTTCTAAGCAGATTGATAGCCAGATAGAACCATGATGGAATCAGTCAGTTAACGTTGCTTGACATTGTAACACATAATTTTATTTAATTCTTAATAAGAAGTATATAGCCATTTGTAAAAAAGATTACATTAGTTTTCCAACCCTAAATGCAATACAAACTAATTATTTTGGGAGTAATGTGTCTGCCCTTATGTTTAAAGAGACTTAGAGCAGGCCGTTCTGAAAACTGCACTCAAATGGCCTTCAAGATGGAGGGCTAAGGTTGACACTCAGGCAGGCAATGGGAGCAACATGAAAATTAAACACAATGGTTTGGTTGTGTGTGTGTGTGTGGTTTGGTTTTTTTTTACACAGAATGAAGTTGGGGAGGGGTAATATATCATATTTCCCAAAATGTTTCAGATTCCTCCAAGATTTCTGAACAAGTCTCCAAAAATGTGTAGCTATACTAGGCATGAGCAAACTTTCTAACTTGGGGGCTGCATACAAGGCTGGGAGGTAGGGGGTTCTCCCCAAGATACCTCCCTGCCCTTTCCTCCCCTTCCTTTTCTCTTTTGGAGGCAGAAAGTGAAGGAAAAATGGGAAACATTTGGATCTCAAAAGGGTTGGTCTTGGTCAGGATAAGATGGTGAATGGGAGAGAAAAAGTGTTCCATGAGACCTCGTATTGCCTACTCCTGATATAGAACCCTAGCGCTGGATGAGACCCCCAAGGGCCATCCAGTCCAACCCCATAGCATGCAGGAAAGCACTATCCAAGCACTCCCAATAGACAGCCTCTGCAGAAAAGCCTCCAGAGAAGGAGACTCCACGACACTCCAAGGCAGTCTATGCCACTCTCCAACAGCTCTTATTCTCAGGAAGTTCTTCCTAATCTTTTCAGTAGAATCTCTTTCCCTGCCATTTGAAACCATTGCTCCCTTGTGCCCTGGTCTCTAGAGTGGCTGAAATTCACTTTCCCTTCTCCTCCTCCTCAATGGGACAGCCTTTTAAATCTTGAAACATGGTTCTCATGTTCCTTCTCTACCTTCTCTTCTCCAAGCTAAACATCCCCCAGAAGGAAGGAAAAAGAAAGGGAGGAGAAGAATGATGGAAGGAAAGAAGAGTGGAAGGGAATGGAGGGAGGAAGGAAAGGGAGAAGGAAGGAAGGAAAGACAAAAGGGAAGGAAAGAAGGAGAAAGAGAGGGAAGGAGGGAGGAAAGAGGGAAGGAAGGACGAAAGGGAAGAAGAGAAGCATGGAAGGATGAGTGGAAGGGAATGGAGGGAGGGAGGGAGGGGAGGGAAGAGAGAAGGAAGAAAAGACAAAAGGGAATGAAAGAAGGAAGGAAGGAAGGAGAAAAAGAAAGAAGGAAAGAGGGAATGAAGGAAAGACAAAAAGGAGGAAGGATGGAAGTAAGGGTGGAAGGGAATGGAGGGAGAGAGGGTGGGAGGGAGAAAAGGGAGGAAAGCGAGAAGGAAGAAAAGACAAAAGGGAAGGAAGGAAGGAGAGAGGGAAGGAAAGAGAAAGAAAGGGAAGGAGGGAAGAGGGAGGGAAGGATGAAAGGGTGGAAGGGAAGGAGGGAAAGAAAAGGAAGGAGGAAGGAATGAGGGAAGGGAAGTGAAAGGGTGGAAGGGAAGGAAGGAGGGAGAGAGGAAAGAGAGAGGGAAGAGTAGGATGGTGAGAGAGAGGAGGGCCTGAGAAAAGAGCCCAAGGGGCCACATCTGGCCTCCAGGCCTGGGTCTGCCCATAACTGAGCTATACCTTACATATATTTGAGTATGCTTTTAAAAAGTCCGAACAGCTCATATATTTTCCATCTCTAGTGGTGAGAAGTGGTGGCATCATGATGTAAGTTTAGTGACTTCCAGATGGCTCTGCCCATCATATTTTGAACTGTATCATAAAATAAAGAAGGCAGTTGTTAAGAACGCTCTTGTGAAATTAGCTATGGCCACCTTCATATCCGATTTTAAATCAGAAGGATCTGTCAGGGATTTGGTACAGGACAAAAGCAGAAAATGTATGCATAACTCTAGTCCAGTGCAAAAGATCTAAATGTTCAGGAAGCAAACAGAGAGGAGAGATCACCGGGAGATTTCCATCATTCTGACAGGCCACTGTGAAGGAGCCAAAATCATGCCAGGCCTATTTTGGTCTGGAGGAATATCAGTAACTGGCTTCAGGTCAAATAAAAATAGCACATGAGCAGAAGTAATAGCCCATCAACAGCAAACTGAAGAGGGAATATGTTATTTGTGGCAAGAGACAGCTGCAATGCTACAAGATCAATCCACCAAATGCACACAGACATTTATGTCCAAATTAAATATTATTGACTGATTTTTTTATTTAGAAATTTAGAAAATATTACACCCAATTGTACACAAAAGATCAGGTAACGAAAGAAGATATTACGAATTATATTTGTTAGATGAAACTACACAAAATAATAGATGATAACACAGAAATGTTGAATAGAGAGATAACCAAGGAGGAGATAGAAAAGGCAATTAATAAAATGGATGCAGATAAAGCCCCAGGACCGGATGGGTTCACGGCCGGCTTTTATAAATCATTTAAACAAACTCTAATACCAACCTTTAAAATGATTGTGAATGAAGCAATGAATTTTCAGAAGATACCAGACTCATGGAATGAAGCGGAAATTACTGTAATACATAAGGAAGGATCACCAGACACAGATATTAAAAATTATAGACCGATCTCCTTGTTAAATACGGATTATAAAATTTTGCTAATATTATGGCCACAAGGTTAAAATCTTTTTTAAATGATTGGATTGGAGAAGAACAAACGGGTTTCCTCCCAAACAGGCATATGAAAGAAAATATTCGTACTGTGTTGGACCTTTTGGAATATTATGAGATTAACCACCAAAAAGAATTTGCAATCCTATCAATAGATGCTGAAAAAGCATTTGACAACTTGAATTGGGATTTCTTTAAGACATTAATACAAAAATTGGACATGGGAGAAAAATTTAATAATGCAGTTAATGCAATTTATAACCAACTAAAAGCTAAAGTGAAAATAAATGGACAAATGACTAAAGAATTTAATATTTCGAAGGGCACCAGACAAGAGTGCCCATTATCCCCATTGATATTTATAATGGCAGTGGAGATCCTAATGAAAAAAATTAGAGAAGATGAAAATGTTAAAGGAGTGAAAATTGGCAAATTCGAATATAAAATATGGGCTTTTGCAGACGATTTGTTGGGAACCATAGAAGACCCTGGTAAAAATTTAAAAAATTGGTTGATAAGAATAGAGGAATTTGGGAAAGTGGCAGGATTTAAAATGAATATGAAGAAAACGAAATTGTTATTTAAAAATGTGGAAAAGGAGAAACGAGAAAGGATCCAAGAACAATTCGGAGTGGAAAGTATTTAAAAAATAAAATATTTAGGAGTCTGGATTTCAGCGAGAAATGGCCAGCTTTTGAAGAATAACTGAAATGGAATGGAAGGAAATGCAAAAAGATTTACAAAAATGGAGCTATTTAAATCTATCACTTCTCGGTCAAATCTCCCTAATTAAAATGAATGTTTTACCGAAACTTATATTTTTGTTTCAAAACATACCAGTAATAAAAAACCAAACTTTATTTAAAAAATGGAAGAAATATTTATTAAAGTTCATTTGGAAAGGGAAAAGACCAAGGATAAATTATACGAATCTGAATGATAAAAAAACAAGAGGAGGTCTGGGATTCCCAGATCTGAAAACTTACCATGAGGCATGTGCTTTGCTATGGGTAAGAGATTGGATGACATTAACCAAAGAGAAATGCTTTTTAGAAGGCCATGATTTGAGAGTAGGATGGCACGCATACGTCTGGTATAATAGGGAAACAAAAGAAAAAAACTTTGGAAATCATTTTGTGCGAGCCTCCCTACTGAGGACTTGGATGAGATATAAAAACTTTTTCTACAAAACCACGCCATTGTTGGTTTCTGCAATGGAGGCACACCAAAAAAGGCTTCTTTGTATGATCCACAATACTGAAGGTTTGGGAAAAATACAAGAACAAATTATACAAAAAAATTCCGATGTGGATATCACCCTTAGAAGCTGAACAAAGAAGGTGTATGGGATGGCATGATTGGCTGAAATACAAGGATATATTAAAAAAAAAAAAAGAAGGAGGAGAGGTGATACTAAAAGCACAACATGAACTAAATACACTAGATCAAAGAACAACATGGTTACAATATTAGCAAATTAAAGAAAGATTCAAAAAGGATAAGGAAATAGGGTTTAATCTAGAGAAAAACTTCTGGGATAAAATAATGGAATCAGAAGGAAAACTGATAACGAAAATCTATAGAAAATTACTTGAATGGGAACTAGAGTCAAAAAAAGGCGAAACATATATGAGGAGATGGAATGAAAACTTAGGAAGAACAATCAGAAAGGAAGAATGGGAGGAGGCTTGGAGGAGAAGACTAAAATACTGTTATGCGACAGACTTAAAAGAGAATTGGGCAAAGATCGCGTACAGATGGTACATGACGCCAAAGAAACTGGGGAAGACCTACAAAAACATGACAACAAAGTGCTGGAAATGTGGGGAAACAGAAGGGTCGTTCTACCACATGTGGTGGTCGTGCCCAAAAGCGAAAGGATACTGGAAGGAAGTACAAAAAGAAGTACAAAAGATACTGAAGATCAAGATACCCTGGAGACCAGAGATATTCCTACTAGGAATGCAGGACTTAGAAATCGACCAAAACTCGGACAAACTGATGTTTCTGATGATGACAGCAGCCAGAATCTGCTATGCGCGAAAATGGAAACAGGATGAAATCCCAGATGAGGACGAACGCCTAACGAAGATACTAGAAATTAAAAACATGGATCGACTCACCTCTCTAATTTTAAGGAACAAAGGCATCAACAGAAAAGAAACAAACTGGGAGAAGGTGTCAGAATACTTTAAAGAAAGAAACAAGAGGATCCTAACAGAGTAACAAGACAAAAACCACTGAGAATGAAATATAAGGAAAAGAGAGGGAAAAAGGAATAGATAAGAAACTGAAGAAGATGAAAGAGGAAAGGAAGAAGAGGAAAAGAAGAGACCCTTAAGATGATACCAGGAAGTCACAAGCTTTTAATTTTTTTTCTTAATCCCCCCTATCACTACCCCAACCCCCCCCCCCCTTTTTCTCTTTCTTGTCCCTTCACCACCTTCCCCACCGCTCCCTCCCCCATCACTCCCGGACCACCCCTCCCAAACCCCTTTTTGCTTTTAATCTCTTGTGAAAAACTTAATAAAGATTATTACTAAAAAAAAAAGGCTTCTAGGATGGAGGGTATGGCCAAGGTACAAGGACATTCTATTTGAAGGGAAAGCAGAGATTAAATCCTTTGACCAGTTGAAGAATACTTATGGAAACATAACATGGTTACACTATATACAAATTAATTTATTTATTTGCTATGCTTGTATACCGCTGTTTCTCAGCCTAGCCAGCGACTCAACGCGGTTTACAACAAAATATAACAATCAACAGTATACAATTTAAAACCATAAAAGCATAATACACAATTCACATATCAATAACAATCCAATACATCTCTTGACTAAAAACGTGATCCAGTTCGTCGTCCATATTGCCAATCCTTAATCATTACATTAATTGCACTGAGTTAACCAAATGCCTGTTCGAACATCCAGGTTTTTAATCTTCTTCGGAACACCATCAACGAGGGGGCTGATCTTACCTCCATGGGAAGGGCGTTCCATAGCCGAGGGGCCACCACAGAAAAGGCCCTGTCTCTTGTTCCCGCCAGCCGCACCTGTGAAGCAGGCGGGATAGAGAGCAAGGCCTCCCCAGAAGATCTTAGGGTCCTGGTGGGCTGATAGGCCGAGATACGTTCGGATAGGTAGGTTGGGCCAGAACCGTTTAGGGCTTTAAAGGCCAATGCCAGCACTTTGAATTGAGCCCGGCAGCAAATCGGCAGCCAGTGGAACTGGTGCAGCAAAGGAGTTGTATGCTCCCTGCGCTCTGCTCCTGTTAGTATCAAGGCTGCCAAACGTTGGACTAGTTGGAGCTTCCGGGCCGTCTTCAAAGGCAACCCCACGTAGAGAGCGTTGCAGTAGTCTAAACGGGATGTAACCAGAGCGTGGACTACCGTGGCCAAGTCAGACTTCCCAAGGTACGGTCGCAGTTGGCGCACGAGTTTTAACTGTGCGAATGCTCCCCTGGTCACTGCCGAAACCTGGGGTTCCAGGCTCAGCGATGAGTCCAGGATCACACCCAAACTGCGAACCTGTGTCTTCAGGGGGAATGTGACCCCATCCAACACAGGCTGTAACCCTATACCCTGTTCAGCCTTACGACTGACCAGGAGTACCTCTGTCTTGTCTGGATTCAGTTTCAATTTGTTCGCCCTCATCCAGACCGTCACAGCAGCCAAGCACCGGTTCAGGACCTCGACAGCCTCCTTAGTAGCAGGTGGAAAGGAGTGACAGAGTTGGACATCATCCGCGTACAGATGACATCGCACTCCGAAACTCCGGATGATCTCACCCAGCGGCTTCATGTAGATGTTAAACAACATGGGAGACAATATTGAGCCCTGAGGAACTCCACAAGACAAAGATTGTGGGGTTGAGCAGGAGTCTCCCAGTAACACCTTCTGAGACCGACCCTCAAGGAATGAGCGGAGCCACTGTAAAACAGTTCCTCCAAGACCCATTTCCGTGAGGCGTCTCAGAAGGATACCATGGTCGACGGTATCGAAGGCCGCTGAGAGGTCCAACAGCACCAACAGGGACACACTCCCCCTGTCGAGCTCCCGGCGCAGATCATCCACTAAGGCGACCAAGGCTGTCTCGGTACCATGCCCCGGCCTAAAGCCAGACTGTGCCGGATCCAGATAATCCGTGTCTACCAAGAATGCCTGGAGTTGTGAGGCCACCACACATTCCAGGACTTTGCCCAAGAAGGGGAGATAGTTGACGAATTGAGTGGGGTCCAGTGATGGTTTTTTCAACAGCGGTTTTATTACAGCTTGCTTTAAGCTGGCTGGAATTTTGCCTTCCCGAAGGGAGGCATTAACCACCACCTTCACCCACTCTGCCAATCCCCCTCTGGCCTCCTTCAGAAGCCAGGATGGGCAGGGGTCTAGGATGCATGTGGTAGCTCTCATTCCTCCAAGCACCTTGTCCACATCCTCGGGTTTCACCAATTGAAATGAATCCATTGAAACTGGACAAGCAGATGCTCGTGTTACATCCTCAGAGACTGCCGTTAATATGGTATCCAGACCAGAGCGGATCAAAGTGACTTTGTCTGCAAAGAACTGAGCAAAGGCTTCACAGCGAGCTGCCGAGTCATCAGGACACCCATCCTGCATGGTGGGTTTTAAAAGGCCTCTGACAACTCGGAACAGTTCAGCCGGACGGTTCTTTGCAGACGCAATAGTAGCCGCAAAGAAAGTCTTCTTTGCGGCTTTTATTGCCGCGGCATATGCCCTTAAAAAGGACACAAACCGTGTTCGATTTGGCTCGCTCGGATTCGAACGCCACACGCTCTCTAGTTCCCTCTTCTTTCGCTTCAACGCTGCCAGCTCCTCAGTGAACCAAGGAACTGGTTTAGCTCGGCTACTTGAGAGGGGACGTTCTGGAGCGATCGTGTCTATTGCCCTAGCCATCTCCCCATTCCAGAGAGCGACAGGATCACCAACCGAGGCGGCGGGAAATTCCCCAAGAGCCGTCAGGAATCCATCCGGATCCATAAGCCATTGAAGTCCCCCAGCACAAGCAGCCGTTGGGACTCCAATGCCAGGTCCGAGACCACCCCCGCTAGCTCAGGCAGGGAGACTGTACTGCAGCGAGGTGGATGGTACACTAACAGAATCCCTAATCTGTCCCGGTCACCCACCCTCAGGTGGACGCATTCGAAATTTGTTGACTGCGGGATGGGGTCCCTGGTCAGAAGAATGGAATCTCTATAGACCACTGCAACCGCACCTCCCCACCCTCCGGATCTTGGCTGGTGCTGCACAGAGAAACCTGGCGGGCAAAGCTGGGTCAAATTCACAAATTAAGGAATACTTTAAACAAGATAAAAAAATTGGATTTGATTGGGAGGAAAATACATGGGACAAAATTCTAAAAATGGAAAAGAAAATAATTATGATACTTTATAATAAATTGCTACAATGGCTAACAGAAACAGAACAGGTTAAAACATGCATGATAAAATGGGCAGAAAATTTAAGAAGGCCCATCCAATTCAGAGAATGGGAACAAATGTGGAATAAAAAGTTGAAATATACTTATGCGACGGATTTAAAGGAAAATTGGTATAAAATGTTCTATAGATGGTACCTTACCCCCAATAAATTAAGACACATGTATAAAAATGTCTCTGACAAATGCTGGAAGTGCAGTGAGCAAACAGGTACATTCTACCATATGTGGTGGTCCTGCAAAGAAACATCTAAATATTGGTCACTAATACATGAGGAAACACAAAAATTACTGAAAAGGAAGTTTAAGAAGAAGCCTGAGTATTATTTACTTGGCTTCACAGACCTGGATTTACAACTTGAAGAAAATGAAGACAAATTATTAACATACATTACAACGGCAGTGAGGATTATTTTTGCTAGATATTGGAAAAAAGAACAGATTCCTATTATTGACGAATGGATAGATAAGGTTAAAGAAATAAGAGACATGGATGAACTAACCTTTTTGATGAGGAAAAATACCGGAAAATCGATAAAAAGGGCAGATTGGACCCTTTTTTATGACTATGAAAAAAATAGAAATAGAGGCCAAGAATTATTTATTTATTTATTTCGATTGCTTCTACCCCGCCCTTCTCACCCTGGGGGGGACTCAGGGTGGCTTACAAAAGCAAGGCACAATTCGATGCCCACATTACATAACAGCAAAAGACAATAACATCAGTTAACAAACAGCAATTTTAGCAATAACAACAATTAACAGAAAACACACCATAAAACCAGTAAAAGCAATAAAAGCAATAAAATCAACACAAACCTCATTGATGGTCAGTGTTTCACAGTCTCATAGTTTAAGTTCCAATTTCCACAAATTGTCGGTCCTATCCATCTGGTTTCCATATCTAATTGTCAGGATGCCCAAAGTCCTGGTCCCACAACCTGAAGGCAAGGAGGAATGTTGATGCCCTGATTTCCCCTGGGAGTGAGTTCCACAGGTGGGGGGCCACCACTTAGAAGGCCCTGCTACTCGTCCCCACCAGCCTCACTTGTGATAGCGGTGGGGTCAAGAGCAGGGCCTCCCCAGATGATTTCAGATTCCGGGGTGGGACATAGAGGGAGATACGTTCAGACAGATATGCTGGACCGGAACCGTAAAGGGTTTTGTAGGTCAAAACCAGCACCTTGAATTGTGCTCGGAACTGAATCGGCAGCTAGTGGAGTTGACACAGCAGGGAGGTGGTGTGCTCCCTGTATGTCGCTCCGGTAAGCAATCTGGCTGCCGCTCGCTGGACCAGTTGAAGTTTCCGAACAGTCTTCAAGGGCAACCCCACGTAGAGTGCGTTGCAGTAGTCTATATGGGATGTAACCAGAGCATGGACCACTGTAGCCAGATCAGACTTCCCGAGGTACGGGCGCAACTGGTGCACAAGTTTTAATTGCGCAAAAGCTCTCCTGGCCACCACTGAGACCTGGGGTTCCAGGCTCAGCGATGAGTCCAGTATCACTCCCAAGCTGCGAGCCTGAGCCTTCAGGGGGAGTGTAACCCTATCCAGTACAGACTGTAACCCTATACCCTGTTCGGCCTTACAACTGACCAGTAGGATCTCTGTCTTGTCTGGATTCAGTTTCAATTTGTTAGCTTTCATCCAGTCCGACACAGCAGCTAGACACCAATTCAAGGTCTGGACAGCCTCCTTGGTGACAGGTGAGAAGGAGTGACAGATCTGGACATCATCTGCTAAGAGATAACATTTCAGTCCGAAACTCCGAATGATCTCCCCCAGCGGCTTCATGTAGATATTAAACAACATTGGGAACAGAATTGAACCCTGAGGGACTCCACACAACAACGGCTGTGGGGCCAAACAGGTGTCACCCAGTAACACCTTCTGGGACCGTGCCTCAAGAAAGGACTGGAGCCACTGCAAAGGAGTACCCCCAAGTCCCATATCTGTGTGGCGTCCCAGAAGAATACCATGATCGACGGTATCGAAGGCCGCTGAGAGGTCCAGCAGAACTAACAGGGACACATTCCCCCTGTCCAGCTCCCGGCAAAGATCATCTACCAAGGCGACCAAGGCTGTTTCCGTTCCATGTCCCCGTCTAAAGCCAGACTGTGTCGGATCTAGATAATCAGTGTCTACCAGAAATCCCTGGAGTTGTGTTGCCACCACACATTCCATGACTTTGCCCAAATAGGGAAGGTTGGAAACTGGCCGATAGTTGTCTAATTGAATGGGGTCCAGTGATGGTTTTTTCAACAGCGGTGTTATGATAGCTTGTTTTAAGCTCGCTGGAATTTTGCCCTCCCGTAAGGAGGCATTAACCACCACCTTCACCCACTCTGCCAAACCCCCTCTGGCTTCCTTTATCAGCCAGAATAGGCAGGGGTCTAGGATGCATGTGGTAGGTCACACCTCCAAGGATCCTGTCCACATCCTGAAGCTGAACCAATTGAAATGAATCCAATAAAACCGGACAAGCAGATGCTCTCGTTACATCCTCAGAGACTGCATTTAAAGTGGCGTCGAATCCCGATCAAATCAGTGCAATTTTATCAGTGAAGAATCAAGCAAATGCTTCACAGCGAGCTCCCGAGCTGTCAGGGATCTCGCTTTTCGGCGGATTTAATAGACTCCTGACAACTCGAAAGAGCTCAGCTGGACGATTCTTCGCCGATGCAATATTGGCCGCAAATGATGTTTTTTGTGCTGCCACTATTGCCACACTATAGGACCTTTAAAAGGCATTCAGATGTGTTTGGGCTGATTTAGTGGGATTCTGGTGCCACACGCGCTCTAGCCACCTCTTCTTTCACTTCATTGCTGCCAGCTCCTCAGTGAACCAAGGGGCATGATTAGCTCGGTTGCTCAAGAGGGGGCGTTCCGGAGCGATTATATCGATAGCCCTGGTCATCTCAGAATTCCAGCGAGAGACCAAGGCATCGACAGAATCGCCAGCCAGGGAGGTGGGAAAATCCCCAAGAGCTGTCAGGAAACCATTTGGATCCATAAGTCTCCTGGGGCGGACCATTTTAATGGGTCCACCACCCCTGCAGAGGTTCGGAGGTACAGTGAGTCTAAACCTAATCAGGTAGTGGTCGGTCTATGGCAACGGAGCGATGGTCAGCTCCTCCGCCCCAGCACTGTCACCCCATCCCTGAGTAAAGCCAAATCCAGTGTGTGCCCGGCCGTATGGGTGGGACCAGATATTAATTGGGACAGGCCCATGGTTGCCATGGCAGCCATAAAGTCCTGAGCTGCACCTGAAAGGGGGGCCTCAGCATGGACATTGAAATCCCCGAGGACTAAAAGTCGATGGGAACCCAGCGCCATATCCGAGACCACACCTGCTAGCTCAGGTAGGGAGACTGTCGTGCAGCAGGGTGGTCGGTACACTAACAGAATCTGTATCCTGTCCCGGTCACCTAACCTGAAGCCGGCACATTGAAATGATGATGATTGCGGGATGGGGCGCCTGATCAGGGGGAGAAAATCCTTATAGACCACTGCAACTCCTCCTCCCCGCCCTCCGGTTTTTGGCTGGTGCTGCACAGAATAGCCAGGTGGGCATAGTTGGGAGAGATTCACCCCTCCCCCCTCGTCCAGCCAGGTCTCCATTATACATGCCAGATCAGCTTGTTCTTCCTGGATTAGGTCTCGAATAATGGAGGTCTTTCCATTGACCGACCTGGCATTGAATAGCACCATCCTTAACCCAGAAGGACCACCATCCTGGCATCTCAGCTGTATCTTGTCGGGAGAGTTTTTTGGAATTGCCAATACATTCTTATTATTTTCAGGCCGAATTGTTTTTTGAGTTGTGCAATGGATAATTTTTGGAATTGCCAATGTTCTATTGTAAATTTTGGGCCGGATTTGCTTTTGTCTCGGATCCTTACTATGTTTTGAGTTTGTCGAATTATTGTTGTAAATTTTGGGCTGAAATAACTGATTTAATCTCCCTTTCCCATATCTTCCTCTACCTGTCACCACATCTATAACAGCCCCCTCACCTGTGAACCCACCTGCCCCGGAAACATTCCCTCCTTGGTCTTCATTTGCTATCTCAGTTGTTAACATGTAATGATAGACATCGTTGTAATTATAATTGTAAATATCTGGGACCTGTGGGTCCCGCACTTCAATCCTTCCTAATCCTTCCAGTGTGCCACAGATCATAAAGTACACTTGTGCGTTACCAGGGAGGACAGAAGGCTGATGACATAACCATAATACAGGAATAATACAAATGAGAACATCTATACTTTGATGGTAAATCACAACATAAGCCTAAGGCCAGGTAAATCACAGCGTTTATCTAGTGTTGTAGTGCAAGCAATCTAGCAGCAGTGATGGTGGTTTGGGACCAGGCACTAATTCCTGACAAAACCAGGTGAACTAAAGTGCAGGGCTAAAAGTGCAGCGCTAGGTATTATCTAATACTCAATGCTGATAGGACCATACGGATTAAAGTGCTGGATTAAAGTGCTTAACAGTTCTAAGCTCGAGGACAGTGCCCTCACCGATTCCCAAAATCACTCAACTAGGACAGCCAATTCAAAACATAGGACCCAGCTGCAGGGCCCATGGATGAACAAGCCGGCACCCTCAGCCCGGACCCCGGATCTTCTCGACTGTCCAGGAGAGGAGATGGTACAGTTTAGAGGGAGATGGTCCTTGTGGCGTGGGCAGTGGCTGAGAAAAGTAGCATCAATTTCTGGCAGCAGTGTGGATGATGTTGATGTTATTTACACCTCCAGCTAGAGGGGGCAGTATTGGAAAATGTCAGATGTTCCTATGAGTTCGATGGCAACAATAACAAAATGCTGGATCCGGAATGGCGGGGTCGGCCTCGCAGTGGTGAGATGGAGTCGCCTCTTCCATAGGCCAAGTCAATCCTTCGCTCTCCCTCCCCAATACTGCGGGAGGGCGCGCAGCGGCAGAGGCCTAGTAGGTCTCCTCGCTCCCCACCCCCAGACGGAGGGTGGAGAGGCTTCACAGTGGTAAAGAGGGGCCTGGATGGAGAAACGCCTCTCTTTGGCAGGCCCGTGGAGCACTTCGTGCTTCAGCTCCCTCAGATGGTATGGGGCCCGACAGAAAGGAGGGCCGGATGGAAGGGTGTCTCCTCGTCAGGCCTGCGGAGCGTTTCAGCTCCCCTGATAGCGTGAGGACCGATGGAACTGACGGCCCGAGGACGGAAGCCTACTGGCGGGGGCTGGAGGGCGTTTCACCCCCTCCCCTGTGATGTCGAAGCAGAAGCAGCCGACCAGAACACTGGCAAGGGTGGAAGCAATGGCCGCGCTGCGCAGCATGGCGCGGCCTGCCAGCTCTCTTCGGCCCATCCTCAATCGGCCAAATGGAAGCAGCGGCCGATTTGTGCTCCCCTCGCCTCCTCCCTGATTGAATGAGGCGGATAGGCGGGGAGAGCTTCAATCTCTGCCAGGGAAGGTAGCGAGGCCCGACAGAGGCAACGGCCCACCAGTTATTAAAATGCCAATACGGCTGCGTAGGCTCGGCGAGGGGTGAGCCCCGGGGGTCCTGCTGGAGATGTAGGAACAGCCAGATCGGGACCCTGGGGACGATGGTGACAGCAACGGCGTGGGACCCAGTGTGGAAATCAGCCGGTTGAAGCAGGGCTGGAACAAGGGCAGAGATGACAACGGCGCGGGCCTGCAGCCACAACAGCAGAGTGGCCAGCAGCCACAGCAACAATGGCGGCAACAGCAACTGCTGAAATAGTGGTGGCGATGGAAGCCTACCGTAGGCCGCTTCCCCTCGGCTGTCCCGAAAGTGGCTTCACTCGACTCTCAGAGCTCCCAGGGCTCCGGACATCAGATAAGGTCTTATTTATGAGGGAGCTTGGGGTGATGTAATGGCGGCGCTCTACCTCGTTGCCCCCACAGCCTCTTTCCCTTCCCTCAGGCTGATCTGGACCATCAAGGTCTCTTTCAAGACCCCTAGCTGTTCTAGATCCAGATCTCCTTACGCTGGGAGGGTCGGGGAAACGATCACTTTAGATTTCGCTCGATTAACTCCTCAGCTGGCACAGCTTGAGATCTTGCAGCTGTTCGCCAACCAGAACTGGAACCAGAATGCATAGATTAGACCAGGAAGTATCTAGAGAAGATCCTGAGGCTGGAGTGGAAGTCATTTTAGAACTGTTGAAGTTTGTGTGTTTTTTTTACCTTTTTCTTTTTTTATTTTTAGGCCCTTTGGCCTTCTTCTTCTTCTTCTTCTTCTTTCTCTTTTTTTTGGGTTTCCTACTTTTCTATCTTCTATAGTATTGTTCTCCCTCTTTCCTTGTGTTGTTGTCTAAAATGTTTAATAAAAATTATTTAAAAAATATTATTGACTGAATGTCCATCAACATATACAGCACAACAACAAAAACAACTTTATTGTTTTTGTTGTAATATATAGCAAAGATGCTTCAACTGGTCATAAAAAAGTCCTGGAATTATTTCCCATTTCATTTACTGTTGATTATATTGCACTTTTTAAAATAAGTTTCACCACTGTAGAACAGAACTGCAATCCATTTGTGCATTGCTTTTGAGGCTTAATTAGTATTAGCATAACATTATGCAAATGTCTGGCCACAGAGAAAACTGCCACTTTTCTGAGCAGGGAAATACTGCATTTTGCAAACCTTGGTTTTTAGATCGCACATGGAAGTTGTTGTTTGGAGAACTTGGGTTCTGTAACTCCATTTCTTCCCATGACATCTTCGAGACAGTCCTGAGCACTTAATATTCATAACAATCCTGCTATATATTCTTGATATTTCCATTAGTCCTAAAGCATTGGCTATTTCTTGAAGGTATCCTTGTACAATCCCAGACACGCAGGTCATGAGTTATTAAAAGGCAGATGAAATGGAGACACTTGTTGGTAAACTAAGGAACTGCCCTGGAATGGCACAGTGATGCATTCTGAAGAACAGGTTCTCCTCGTGATTCTCCAATGCCCGTGATCCCCCAGTGCCATGCATCAAGACACAGGCAAGCATCTTGATGCATGACAATAAACCAGTTCCTTGAGTTTCCATCTTCACCATGATTATTGGGAATCCCCATTAAGACACCCAACCAACGCAATGCTGAAACTCAGCAGGCCAGTGTCTGGTCAGTTCTTGACTGAGTTACTAGCCAGACAGTCCATGCATATTCCTCAAGTTCCATGATAAAGGGAAAAAAGCAGCCTATGAATGACACAGAGAACAAGTTTGAGTTGGTCCCTGCCAGAGGCAAATTTAAAACCAAGGGCATGGCAAGTTTGCAGAGACTATGTCTCTTAAGGTGCCATGGTGAAATATGATGTATGGTTTGAATGGAATTGTATAAAAGACAAATGAATGAGAACTAATAATTTTGGAGACATCACTCTGAAGATTAAGGTCTAGAAAACAACTACACTCAGGAACTGTAATTAAAAGTTGCTGAACTGCTGACAGTTGATGACCTGTAACAAAGATTAACGGTTGAAATTTTGGGGGGAAACAATGTGTTTACATTAATCAGAGACGATGGCTCTTTAAGTTAAGAAAATGTTTACAAGGTTCTTTTCCTTAAGAAGGAAGGCAACCCAAGCCTTGTGTTTACCAACACCAATTATGAAGAGTCAACATTTGCCAGGAAACTGAGATGAAGCAGGATGTTTCAGGCTGGAAAAACATCTATTATTCATTTACAACTTAGCAGAAATATTGCTATATAAGAGACCTTATTACATTCCAAAAATTGTGACAGACAGTGGTGCTATTCACCCGCCATGCTTTATTGAAAGATATGGTGTATTTGGAGAATGTCAGATCTGCTATGGGAAAGCAGGATTCTAGTCACTTGCTCCTTTTCTCAAGAAAAGAGAAAGGAGTGCAATTTTGGAGTCATGATCTAATGGAAAGAAGATGCATTTTGGCATTTTAGAAGTTTTGGAGTTTTGGCATTTTGGAAGTTTTGAAACTGTGCATTGGCAGGTTGCAGGGAAAGCAGAGTCTAGCCTTTTCCAGGAGATAGCGGGGAAAATTATGATGTACGCATGAGGATGAATAAATGTATATATGGGTAATGTGAATGCTGAGTAAAACTGTAATTCCCTTTTTGTTTGTTAGTTAGCCAATGTAATTGTAGGTTGTTTGTGAATTCAATGTAGTCACATAGAATCTGTATGTCTGTATGTCTAAATGTTGTAAAAGTGTAAAAGTTCTGATATCCTTTCTCTTCCTGGAAAATTATAATAATATAGCATAATCTTCATTTAAATGAGACCTTCATATTCAGAAACAATATATCACCAGGTAGAGCAAGAGAAAGTTATTATTAAGCTCCTCAAGAGCATCTGGCCAACCTGTACTAACCCAACAAAGTAATTCAAATTCTTATGTCTTTTCATTTTTTCCTTCCTTAAATATGGGTCTTTCTCTCTCTACCATCTTCCTTTTCTTTTTCTTTTTCTTTTGCGGGGAGGACTGCCTTGGCAAAAGCTCCGGTATAGATTTGCACATGGATAACGGAGGCATTAATCTAGGCCAAACGTGCTGGGCGGATTTTAATGTTCACAATCTACAGTTCAGCCACTGCAGTGATTCTTGTTCCAGTGTATTTAGAAACAGAGCACACTCTTCCCTGCTTGCCACATCTCCCCTGATACAAGGTGGAGGAGTGGGGGTTGGAGGGGGATGCTTTTGTCTTGACTTCACAAACCCAGAAAGGAATTTTGTCCTGACATTCTTTCCAGAATGGCAGTAGAAAGGGATCTGCTAAGCATTTTGCGGACATACAAGATGACAAACTATACCCCAAATGGGTTTACAGTATGCTTGTTTTTAGACTGAAAAGACACAGGGTAGAGGAGTAGAAAATAACATGCAACCCAAATGGTCAGAGAAGGCAATAATTCACAGCTTATTTGTGTAGTTAGAAATGAAAAGTCCGCATGCCATCGGGGAAAGAATGGCAAGAAAAATTTAGGAGACAAGTCAAAATCGGATTGTGACAGAGCGAATGGCACCACCTATGTGTAGAAAAGGCAGAGGAACCAAAGACCAGATTGCCAATATCCGCTGGATAATGGAGAAAGGCAGGGAGTTTCAGAAAAACATCTATTTCTGCTTCATTGACTATTCTAAAGCCTTTGACTGTGTGGATCATAATAAATTGTGGCAAGTTCTTGGTGGGATGGGCATACCAAGCCACCTTGTCTCTCTCCTGAGGAATCTGTACAAGGACCAAGTAGCAACAGTAAAAACTGACCACGGAACAACAGACTGGTTCAAGATTGGGAAAGGCGTACGACAAGGCTGCATACTCTCCCCCAACCTTTTTAACTTGTATGAAGAACACATCATGCGATGTGCGGGGCTTGAGGAATGCAAAGCTGGGGTGAAAATTGCTGGAAGAAACATTAACAACCTCAGATATGCAGATGACACCACTCTGATGTCCGAAAGCGAGGAGGAGCTGAGGAACCTTCTAATCAAGGTGAAAGAAGAAAGCGCAAAAGCTGGGTTGCAGCTAAACGTCAAAAAAAAAACCAAGATTATGGCAACAAGAATGATTGACAACTGGAAAATAGAGGGAGAAAATGTGGAGGCCGTAACAGACTTTGTATTTCTAGGTGCAAAGATGACTGCAGATGCAGACTGTGGCCAGGAAATCAGAAGACGCTTACTTCTTGGGAGGAGAGCAATGTCCAGTCTTGATAAAATAGTAAAGAGTAGAGACATCAGACTGGCAACAAAGATCCGCCTAGTCAAAGCAATGGTATTCCCCGTAGTCACCTACAGATGTGAGAACTGGACCTTCGGGAAGGCTGAGCGAAGGAAGATAGATGCTTTTGAATTGTGATGTTGGAGGAAAGTTCTGAGAGTGCCTTGGACTGCGAGAAGATCCAACCAGTCCATCCTCCAGGAAATAAAGCCCGACTGCTCATTGGAGGGAAGGATACTAGAGACAAAGTTGAAGTACTTTGGACATATCATGAGGAGACAGCAAAGCCTAGAGAAGGCAATTATGCTGGGGAAAGTGGAAGGTAAAAGGAAGAGGGGCTGACCAAGGGCAAGATGGATGGATGGCATCCTTGAAGTGACTGGACTGACCTTGAAGGAGCTGGGTGTGGTGACGGCCGACAGGGAGCTCTGGCGTGGGCTGATCCATGAGGTCACGAAGAGTCGGAGACGACGGAATGAATGAACAACAACAACATGTGTAGAACTGTTAGTTGCAAGATTTAAACTGTTGTATCATGCTTAATCCTACCTTTTTACCGGCTTATGTATAGTTGGATGAATTAGTTACTTATAGCTGTCAATCAGTACTGTTTGGCTCCACCTCTTCCTGCAGGAGGGGAGTGCTTCCTTTATTTTCTTTCTGCCATCAGAGTTTCTACCAGATGGACGTAAGAGACTTGACTCTAAAAGACCCTGATTTAATTACCTCTCAGCACCAGTTTGATGTTTTTTACCCTTGAGACTTATGCTTCATGTTCAGACCAATCTGAACAACGTTGGAAGTCTCAAGCGCCTTCAAACCGGTTCTTTTGGCACCAGAGGAAGATCCTGGGTCTTCAAACATAGGCCATTTGAACTGGGGTTGTGGTTTGCTCTGGCATTCGCATCCATTGAGGAAGGAGGAAACAGGAAAAGCTTCTCAGCTACAAACTCCTTGGACTTCAGAGACTGTAAAGTAAATTTCTTTTATCCCTGTTGAAACATCAAGCTTATGCCTGAAAAAGATAACTCACTATGAACAATAAATACCATTCTGAGTATCTGTTGTGTTTTGATCTTTGGGAGTTCCAGTTTTCTATAGGAGGGCAAGAAGCAATATCCTGGGGAAAGATGCCATGTCAATGCCTCTCTCATTAAGAGTTATAGACCCCAGGCGCGATGGCACAGTGCTGAGAAAAGCCTTCTTTTCCAGAAGTGCTAAGAAGGGAAAAGAAGGAGCCAAAGGGTCTTATTTTGGCAAGCTTATAGTTTTCTAAAGAAAAATAGAATCAAGGAGAAGCCTTTGCCTTCAGGGGGAAGCCCAGCCTTTTGCAAAGTGGATACATTTTCCTGGGGTTCCCACCTTTTGCATCTCAAGTAAGCCACAGCATCTCAAGTAAGCCACAGCAATTGCAACATACAGCTTTTTGCAGCTGCTGTAAAACCAACCTTCTGCAAGTTGATACATTTTGCAAGGTTTCCAGCCTTAGAAGCAAGTCTTTGCATCTCAGAAAAAAGCAAACCTTCTGCAAAGCTACTGTTTCTTCTGCCGTTTCCTGCCGTTTCCAGAAGCAAGGCTTCTACAGCAGGTTGCAGCATCCAGTCTTTACAGCCAGAAGCAAGCAAAACTTCTGCAGAGTGTTACTTCTGCAAAGTTTCCAGCCTTCTGCAGTTCCCGCCTTTTTTGCAGAGCCAGCCTCCAGCCCTCCAGGGTTGAGGGGTGGGAGGAGCCAGCCTCCACTTGAAGTCTGCCCAGCAACAGTTCCTGAGAGTCTTCAATAGGCTAAACAAAGCAAGGTTTACCTTCTAAAGAAAGCAACCAATGTAATTGTTCTTTTCGAAAGATTGCATTGCCTTTTTTGTGTGCTTTTTCAATTGTATGCTTAAATTGTATTGCATTTGTACTGTTTAAAGTGCATCTCACACAAGTAGGAAAACACCTTTTTGTTCACAGACTCGCAAACCTCATTAGGCACACTTTAAACTAGGCCCACTGCGGGAGGGGGACAACAGCCTTGCTAACATGACTTTACCCACAATGTCAGGGAAGCTCCAGAAGGCTAAACGGAGGGCTGCACAAACACAACAAGGACCAAGTACCGAAAGCACAATAATCCCAATTAAACAGCTCAGGAGAAGATCTCAGGGGCTCACATGTCTTTACATTAATGCACAGAGCATGGGAAATAAACATGACAAACTCCAACTTTTAGCACAACACCACAAATAAGATATCATAGGCATCACTGAAACCTGGTGGGATGACTCCTATCGCTGGAATGTAGACATCGAGGGCTATAACCTCTTTCACAGAAACCAAACAAAGGGGAGAGGAGGCGGAGTATCCTTATATGTCAAAAACTCTTATGCTGCAGAAGAAATGCAGACAGCAATCTGGGAAACCAGCTTGAAAGCATCTGGATAAGAATCAAGGGAACTGGGACTCAAAAAGATCTTGTTGTAGGAGTCTACTACAGACCTCCAAGCCAGGAGGAAGAACTTGATGAAGTCTTCTGCCAACAGTTGACCAAACAGGCACAGAGAGGAGATGTAGTAATCATGGGCAATTTCAACTATCCCAATATTTGCTGGAAAACAAACTCAGCCAAGAGTACAAAGTCCAACAAATTCCTCGCTTGCCTTGCAGACAATTTCAAAGTCCAGAAGGTAGAAGAGGCAACAAGGGGATTGGCTACTCTTGATCTCATCCTAACAAATGTGGAGAACCTGATCGATGCGGTTGAAGTGGTTCCTTCCTTAGGGGCAAGTGACCATGTGCTCCTGCAATTTGAGGTACAAAGGAAGGCCGAAACTAAGACAAGTCAAACCTGCATTTTGGACTTTAGGAGAGCTGATTTCCAAAAAATGAAGGAAACACTGAGCAGCATTCCATGGACGCAGATACTAAAAGACAAGGGAGTTACGGATGGATGGGAGTTTCTCAAGAGTGAAATACTCAAATGCAAACCATGCCAACAAAAAGAAAAAATAGGACAAGTGCAAAGAAGCCAGAATGGATGTCCAAAGAACTTCTAACTGTGCTGAGACACAAAAGAGACATGCACAAGAACTGGGAAAAGGGAGAAATCACCAAAGAAGAATTCAAACAAATAGCCAACAGCTGTAGGGAAAAGGTCCGCAAGGCAAAAGCACAAAACAAGCTCAGGCTTGCCAGGGACATTAAAAACAATAAAAAGGGATTCTTTTCTTATGTCAGTAGAAAAAGGAAAAACAAGGAGGCGGTAGAGACTCTTCGAGGAGAAGATGGGGCAATGCTGACAGGGGATAGGGAAAAGGCAGAACTACTTAATGCCTTCTTTGCCTCGGTCTTCTCACAAAAAGAAAGTCATCTTCAACCTCAGCAAGACGGAGTGGATTAGGGATTGGAGGACATCCAACTCCAAATCGGGAAAAAAGTCGTACAGGAATACCTGGCCGCTCTAAATGAGTTCAAGTCCCCAGGGCCAGATCAACTACACCCAAGAGTATTGAAGGAACTAGCGGAAGTCATTTCGGAACCATTGGCAACCATCTTTGAGAGTTCTTGGAGAACAGGAGAAGTTCCAGCAGATTGGAGGAGGGCCAATGTGGTCCCAATCTTCAAGAAGGGAAAAAAGGATGACCCAAACAACTACCGTCCGGTCAGCCTCACATCAATACCAGGCAAGATTCTGGAAAAGATTGTTAAGAAAGTGGTCTGCAAACACTTAGAAACAAATGCGGTCATTGCTAATAGTCAACATGGATTTATCAAAAACAAGTCATGCCAGACTAATCTGATCTCGTTCGTCGATAGAGCTACAAGCTGGGTAGATGCGGGGAATGCCGTGGATGTAGCGTACCTGGATTTCAGTAAGGCCTTCGACAAGGTCCCCCATGACCTTCTGGCAAGGAAACTAGTCCAATGTGGGCTAGGCAAAACTACGGTGAGGTGGATCTGTAATTGGTTAAATGGACGAACCCAGAGGGTGCTCACCAATGCTTCCTCTTCATCCTGGAAAGAAGTGATGAGCGGAGTGCCGCAGGGTTCCGTCCTGGGCCCGGTCCTGTTCAACATCTTTATTAATGACTTAGATGAAGGGTTAGAAGGCAGGATCATCAAGTTTGCAGACGACACCAAATTGGGAGGGATAGCCAATACTCCAGAGGACAGGAGCAGGATTCAAAACGATCTTGACAGATTAGAGAGATGGGCCAAAACTAACAAAATGAAGTTCAACAGTGACAAATGCAAGATAGTCCACTTTGGCAAGAAAAATGAAATGCAAAGATACAGAATGGGGGGTGCCTGGCTCGAGAGCAGTACGTGTGAAAAAGATCTTGGAGTCCTCGTGGACAACAAGTTAAGCATCAGCCAACAATGTGATGTGGCGGCAAAAAAAAGCCAATGGGATTTTGGCCTGCATCAATAGGAGCATAGTGTCTAGATCTAGGGAAGTAATGCTACCCCTCTATTCTGTTTTGGTTAGACCACACCTGGAATATTGTGTCCAATTCTGGGCACCACAATTCAAGAGAGATATAGACAAGCGGGAATGTGTCCAGAGGAGAGCGACTAAAATGATAAAAGGTCTGGAGAACAAGCCCTATGAGGAGCAGCTTAAGGAGCTGGGCATGTTTAGCCTGAAGAAGAGAAAGCTGAGAGGGGATAAGATAGCCATGTATAAATATGTGAGAGGAAGCCACAGGGAAGAGGGAGCAAGCTTGTTTTCTGCTTCCCTGGAGACTTGGACGCGGAACAATGGCTTCAAACTACAAGAGAGGAGATTCCATCTGAACATGAGGAAGAACTTCCTGATTGTGAGAGCCGTTCAGCAGTGGAACTCTCTGCCCTGGAGTGTGGTGGAGGCTCCTTCTTTGAAAGCTTTTAAACAGAGGCTGGATGTCCATCTGTCAAGGGTGATTTGAATGCAATATTCCTGGTTCTTGGCAGGGGGTTGGACTGGATGGCCCATGAGGTCTCTTCCAACTCTTTGATTCTATGATTCTATGATTGTATGAAAGTGTGGGATAAGTTTCCTTTGAATTTTGCATTATTGCAAGTCAAAACATTGAGGTCCGTCCCCCCCCGCCGCCCTGTCAAGCAAAAACATCCCAAAGAAAAGGCCATGCGCTGTCTTTTGCAGCAGGAAAGCCAACTTACACGAAGGTTTAAAAAATCTTGGCAAAACCTGCCCACCCTTGCAAATTCAATGGAATTATCCACTTGCCCAAAAGAAAGGGAGACTCTTAGACAATAATTTCTAAAGGCCTTCAACGATGGTGGTGCTATTGTAGAAGAAATAATTTATGTACTGAAAAAAATTAATACCCCAGAGTCTTTAGATATGGCTAAAGAAATTTCTTTTAGCCTACAGGAAGAGAGGAGGTGCTACAGTGCGGTTCTATTGGCACAAGAGCCTAGTTCCTTATTCAAAGGTGCAGAGGAAAGGGTTCAAGGCTCCCCATGTGTAAGCCTTAAGCCAGTCTGCTTAAGTTTTCATCTAAGGCTGCTAGCATTAGATCCAAACATTCATCTAGGTGTAGCAGTTCCTCCCAATCCACACATTCATTTCTTAGCACATGTTCCAAAGCAGCCTACTACAACAGAGAGGCTGTCCGTTTGGAAATTAGAAAAGAGATTTTGGAAGCAGAGGTGTCTGCAGAGATGGCTAAGCAAGGCCTAGCCTTCGACGAGGAGGAGCTCCTCCTTCAACATGCTAAAGCCCAGCAGGAACCGTTTCTGGCACAGGCAAGGCCCCAACAGGAAGCTGAGCTAGCACAGGCTAGGGCCCAGAGAGAGAGAGAGATCTTGCAGTGGCTAAAGCCAAGCAAGATAAGCTACAACGGGACCTAGTTCTGCTCCAAACAAAAAGAAACACAGCACAGAAAATAGCCAGAGCTAACGTTCTAGCCAAAGCTCTATCGCAGGAACTAACCCAAGAAAACCTTAGCCTCCTGCCATCACAAGCATCTATAGCAAAGGTCTCAGCACACCTGCATCTGGAACCACTTGTAGTGCAGGGTCATGTCTCCTTTGACCGTTCTGAAGATCGATCACCTGTTTCAGTGTTTGCGACTTCAAAGCCAGCCTATTCTCCCAAAGTGCAGCAAAGTACGGCTAGGAGGGTGCCATTGTCTCTCTCAGAGTCCATCCCTGTAATTAGGCCTCAGAGATACCACCTGTCCATGTGGGAACGAAAAGATGACATCTTTCAACAGGATCCAGATGTCCTCTCAGATTGGCAAGGCATGGCCGGAAGTGAACCACCACATTCATCTTTGCATACCAAGCCAATTGTCCCTTCACTGAAGACGAAAGCTTCAGAGGTACTGCCTGCCAGCGATCTGCTGAACCCAGCATCTCCTGCCATCGCGACAAGACATGTTCAACCTAAGAACATTGATTTTGTCACGCCACAGCAGACTCCCCAGATGTCCCCCTACTCATCAGATTCGGAATTGGGCTTTCTCCTGCGAAATCCAAAAAGAGACAGCAGAGACAAAGGGGTCCAGAAATTCACTGACCGGCCAGATGACTACCTTCTGTGGAAAATTACCTTCAAGAGGGCCATCTGAGATTTCAAGCTAGAAGCGGATGAAGAACTGTCCCTTCTTATGGCATGGCTTGGACCCAGCTCAGCCAAGCAAATAAAGAGACTTTATGCTGCTCATGTGGAAACCCCCAAACAGCATTGTCCACAGCGTGGTCTCGCTTGGACCAGTGCTACGGTGCAAGCACTGAGATAGAAGCATCCCTCATGGATCAACTCAACAGGTTCCCATCGCTGAAGATGAAAGATTGCAAACAGCTTTGGGACTTCAGTGATCTTTTGTTAGAGCTATCTTCAGCCAAAGGAAATCCGGAGCTGCTGGGATTGGCATGTCTGGACCAGCACACGTTGCAGAGTGCCATTCTCTGCAAACTTCCCTTTCCCCTTCGAGAAGCTTGGGGAAAAGAGGTGTTCAAGTACAAGGAGGCAAATGCAAATATATACCCGCCCTTCAACTTTTTGGTGGATTTCGTTATTAAAGCAGCCTGTGAGAGGAATGACTCTCAAACAGGTCTTCCCGCTTTGTACCAACACCTAAAACCTGAAAAGACCTCCAAAGAAGATAAAGTGCAGGGCAAAGAACTTAAAAGGAACTTGAATGTCAAGATGACAGACACTACTCCTCCAGCTTCAGTTCAACCAGTCGGCAACAGCAGCATCACCTGTCCCATTCATCAAAGGCCACACAGCTTAGCTGAATGCAGAGAGTTCTTGAAGAAACCCTACAAAGAACGGCTCCAAATAGTTCAAAAGGCCATGGTGTGCTACAGATGTTGCGGCTCCACTATTCACTTCTCCAAAGACTGCAAGGAGAAGGTGAAATGTCAACACTGCAATAGCCTCAAGCATTGCTCTGCAATGCACAACTTCGATTCTGCTCAATTCAAAGCAAAATCAAAGTCTTCTGTCAAAGAAGAAACCAAAGATGACCAAAAGTTTACAGAACCTCAGGTAGCTCTCAAGGCTCCTGCTATTGCCTGCACCAAGCTTTGCCAAAATAACAAGTCCAGGATTTGTCACCCAATCTACCTGGCAGAAGTGTATCCAGACAAGCAGCTGTGGAATAGAAAAAAGGTCTATGTTGCTTTGGATGCCCAAAGTGATGCTTCTCTTGCAACCCCAGAGTTCTTTGATTTGTTCGACCTTCACAGCAAGACAGTGGAGTACACCATATCCACATGTTCAGGAAAGAATAAGATGTATGGCAGAGTTGCAACAAAATTCAAAATTTCGCCCTTTGGACAAAAGGCTAGTTATGAACTTCCTGACCTTATAGAATGCAGCCTGATTCCCAGGAACAAAGAACAAATAGCCACAAAGAAGGTGGTACAAGCCCATCCTCATCTCAAAGGCATCCAAGATCTAATTCCAGCTTTAGACTTGGAAACAGACATCGTCATGCTTATTGGCACAGATTGTCCCACGCTGTTCCGTATTAGCAACCAGATTGAAGGTCCTAAGGGATCACTCATAGCCCAGCAGTTGCCTTTAGGATGGACAGTGTTAGGCCCAGTCTGCCTGAACAAGATGTTCCAGCCTGTCACTAAAAGGCCTTCACTAATGCAAGGATGTGCCAGCCACATTTCAGTTTGTTGCCAGGGAGTAATGCCCGATTACTCTTCCATCTTCGAAGTCACAGAGTGAGATGAGCAAACAGCCTTCTCTAAAGATGAACAGAAGTTCCTTGAGATGATGAACAACCAAGGCACTCAAGACCCTCAAGGTAATTGGATAGTACCTTTACCTTTCAAGCCAGAAAGACCATCTCCAATAACAGAGATGTTGCCCTTCATCGTCTCCTGTCCTTATGAAGAAGGATGCCAAAGGATCCTAAGGTGAAGACCCAGATCACCCAGTTTGTGGAGGACCTTTTCAGCAGCAACTACGCCAAACCAGCCAGTGCATGTGCAGAGGGAGAAGAGCAGTGGTTCCTGCTGTACCACAAAGTGACACATCCTCAGAAACCCAACAAAGTCTGCATTGTTTTTGATGCTAGTGCTGAATGTCAAGGCAAAGCTTTAAACCATGTTCTTCTTAAAGGCCCCAACTTGCTTAAAAGCCTGCTTGGAGTTCTTTTAAGGTTCAGAGAAAAAAAGTATGCAGTAATAGCCAACATACACAAAATGTTTTACGCATTCTTAGTTTGCCCAGAACATCAAAGGTTCTTGAAGTTTTTATGGTTTAGAGATACTGAGTCCCACTCTGACATGACTGAATACCAGATGAGGGTTCACGTGTTTGGTAACACTCCATCTCTGGCAGTTGCCAATTATTGTTTAAAAAAGACTGCGGACAAATTTGGCCATTTGTTTAGGCAATCAACATCAGTTATTGTCAACCAGAACTTTTACACCGATGATCTTCTTATGTCCTTTGATTTTGTGCAGCAAGCTTCAAAGACAGTTAAAGAAATTTAAGAATTTCTGAGCAAGGCCAATATTCACCTTCACAAGAAAATTCAAATAGTCCAGAGATACTTCAGGCTTTCCCACCAGAAGACTTGGTGGAAAAGGATGCATCAAAGTTGTTTCATGACTTGAACACTCAAGCCAGTCTTAGCTACAGACTGTTTTACTTTAAGAGCCCCCAAATTGGGCAGAGTCACCTCCAAAAGACTTATGTTGTCTGCCATCAATGGCATTTATGACCCTTTGGGTATAGTGTCTCCAGTAGTCATCTCAACCAAATTGCTTTTCAAACAGGCAATCCAGCACAAGCTCACCTGTGACCAAAAGCTTCCCCAAGATCTCATGTCACAATGGAAAAATTGGTTTTGCCAATCCCAAGGCATAGAAAACACACAACTGCCAAGACAGTACATAGTAAACAGTTCCTCACCTTCAGAGATCATGGAACTGCACATATTCTGTGATGCACCCACCAAGGCCATTGCTGCAGTTGCATACACCAGGCAAAGGGGCATCAGTACCTGCTCTTCAGGATTTGTGATGCCAAAGGCTAAAGTAGCACCCATGGACTCTACAGTGCCCAGATTAGAACTCTGCGCCACTGTCTTACCACTCAGTTGAGTCAAACCATCAGAGAAGAATCTGGACAATTGAGTATTCTTTCACACAGACAGCATGGTTGTGTTACCTACAAAACACCACCAATAGATATAAAGTTTATGTTTCAAACAGGATTAACACTATCCTGAAGAGTTCCAACTGCAATCAGTGGCATTACATATCCACTTCAGAAAATCCGGCAGATGTAGCATCTCGAGGAACATCAGCCTCAAAGTTGTCTAAGTCATCTTGGATCACCGGTCCCAAATGTCTTCAAAATCCTTCCTTTCCAGAAAGCATCATGGTGCCCAAAGACAGTGGGCTTTTGGTATCTGCCGGAGTTTGGTTTCAGAAATTCAGTCTTGCAAATCTACCATCGATGGCCAAGACTCACCAAGGTAAGGTTTAAATCCAGCCACATTTGAAAGATGCAGCAAATGGACTAGACTTCAGGCAGCCATTGCCAGGCTCATACATTACACCACTACCAAAAACAGTGGTGCAATTCAGCCCCAAGATCTTTCTAAGGCCTCAACAGTCATCCTGAGATCCACTCAAAGACATTGTTTCTCAGAAGAAATAGCTTGTCTAGAAAGTAAAACATCCTTGCCCAAAAATAATTGTTTAAAAGACTTGAACCCCTTCCTGGACAATGAGGGTTTCCTTAGGGTTGGAGGTAGACTAAAGAGAGCAAAGATTAGATCCTGTGTTTAAAATCCTGTTATTTTGTCACACCATAGCCACATAGCTCTGCGGTTGACACAGCATTTTCATGCAAAGGTTAAACACCAAGGAAGAAAATTTACTGAGCCTGCCCTAACAAAACAATGGGTTTTGGATTGTTAATGCTCATAAATTTGTAAAGTGATTTACAATCGTGTTATTCTCGCAAGACATACAGTCTTAGAGTTAAAAAGTTAAAGGTATTTAACTTCATTTTTTTTAGATTTTCGAAAGTCCGAAAATCTAGGCCGGGAGTGTGAGGCACGAGTGGTGCCACCTATGTGTAGAACTGTTAATTGCAAGATTTAAACTGTTGTATCATGCTTAATCCTGCCTTTTACCCTGCTTATGTATAGCTGGATGAATTGGTTACTTATAGCTGTCAATCAGTACTGTTTGGCTCCACCTCTTCCTGCAGGAGGGGAGTGCTTCCTTTATTTTCTTTCTGCCATCAGAGTTTCTACCAGATGGACGTAAGAGACTTGACTCTAAAAGACTCTGATTTAATTACCTCTCAGCACCAGTTCTGAGGTTTTTTACCCTTGAGACTTATGCTTCATGTTCAGACCAACCTGAACGACGTTGGAAGTCTCAAGCGCCTTCAAACCGGTTCTTTTGGCACCAGAGGAAGATCCTGATTCTTCAAACATAAGCCATTTGAACCTGGGGTTGTGGTTCGCTCTGGCATTCACAGCCATTGAGGAAAGAGGAAACAGGAAAAGCTTCTCAGCTGCAAACTCCTTGGACTTCAGAGACTGTAAAGTATATTTCTTTTATCCCTGTTGAAACATCAAGCTTATGCCTGAGAAAGATAATTCACTGTGAACAATAAATACAATTTTGAGTTATCTGTTGTGTTTTGGTTTTTGGGAGTTCCAGTTTCCTATAGGAGGGCAAGAAGCAATCCCCTGGGGAAAGATGCCACGTCCATGCCTCTCTCATTAAGAGTTATAGCCCCCAGGCGCGACGGCACAGGATTATCAAGAGAGAAAGAGAGAGAGCTCTGCCGGCCTAGGCTACTTGTCCTTCCCCTTTCTATGGCCATTGTTTTCTACTTTTCTTTTTCTGCCCTTGGATTTATTTCTTTATTTTTATTATCCTACCTTTTTTCCAAATAGAATGCAGGGCAGCTGATGACACCAATTAAAACAAGAGGCATAAATTAAACATTAGTAATAAAATGTTTAAAAAAGAATAAAGGATCTAAAATATTGAAACAGCAATACTTTTAAATTACAGTGGGCTTTTAGTATCTGCCGGAGTTTGGTTTCAGGATCCTCCACGGATAGCAAAATCTGTGAGTTTCATATACAATGATGGAGTAAAACGGTCACTCCTATATAATACTGCAGAACCAAGGGCTGCTTTTTAGATGCATTTATTTATTTATCATGTCAGAAGTGAATTGAGGGTGCAGTTATAATGTATTGTATATACTCTAGTATAAACTGACCCAGATATCAGTTGAGGCACAAAAGCATAAACTGAGGGTGGTAAATGCAGCAGCTAATGGTAAATTTCAAAATAAAAATAGACATCAATAAAATTACATTAATGAGGCAGCAGTAGGTTAAATGTTTTTGAATATTTACATAAAATTGTAATTTAAGATAAGACTGTCCAACTCTGATTAAACCATTATTCTAACCGTCAGTGTAAATGTGCTTACGATCCTTCCAAGAATAATGAGAGTAAAATAATAAATGTAATAATAATAAATTGTTGTTGTTGTTATTATTATTAAATATAATAATAACTTTACTCTTATATCCTGCCCCCATCTACCCAAAGAAACTCGGGGCAGCTTACAGGTGGCACAAAGTGCCTAAAAGCAAACATAAAAGTGAACACAATATAAAATACAATAAAATAAAATACATGCCCATATAAAAACATATAATAATAATAGAGTAAAAAGTGTAAATATAATAATAACAATAATAGAGTAAAATAATAAATGTAATAATAATAGAGTAAAATAATAAATGTAATAATGCTGACTTAATGATTAATAGAGGCAGATGGACCTCTAGGAGGGCGGTTTGTGATTCTTTGGCCCAAATCCTATTAAAAAGACCATGGGAAATAAGACTGAAAGCCATAACCTGGTTGCGGAGAGACTATCAGTCACTTGATCACTCTACCTGCCTTTTAATAACACCAGAGGACAATTTATGGCTTGGCGAGCTGTTGGCTATTCGATCCTGCCTAAAGAAATGGGGCATTACAATCAGAAGGGTGGTTGTCTTGGCTTCTCTTGGGAGGAAATAGCATGGGATAAAATTTTAAAATTAGAAAAGAAAGTGATATCGAATATTTATAACATATTACTTACCTGGCTGACTGAAAAAGAACAGGTTAAAAACTGTATGATAAAGTGGGCTCAAAATTTAAAAAGACCAATTCAAATGAGGGAGTGGGAACAGATGTGGAACAAAAAATTAAAATATACATACGCAATGGATATAAAAGAAAATTGGATAAAAATGTTCCACAGATGGTACACCATACCGAAACAATTGGCTAAAATGTATAAAACAGTTTCTGATAAGTGTTGGAAATGCCTGGAACAGGTTGGCTCCTTCTACCATATGTGGTGGACTTGCAAAGAAGCAGTAAAGTTTTGGAGGGTAATTCATGAAGAGACACAAAAGATTTTAAAAAGAACATTTATAAGAAAACCGGAGTATTATTTGTTAGGTTTTACAGATTTAGATCTACAACTGACGGAACAAGAGGATAAACTTTTTACATATATGACGACTGCCGCTAGAATTGTTTTTGCTAGAGAATGGAAGAAAGACTCAGTACCACCCGTACAGGAATGGGTGGAAAAAATCAGAGAAATAAAGGACATGGATGAATTGACTTTTTTGTTGAAGAAAAATACAGGTATGATACTAAGAAGAACGAATTGGGATAATCTCCATGAATATCTGGATAATTTGGGAAAATAAGAAACAAGAGAGACAATTTCTTTTTGAACTTATTTTATATTTTTGAATAATAAGAAGATATGATCCAAGAAGATGGAATGGAAGTCAGTTTTTGTGTGTGTGTGTGTGTTTTGTGTATTTTTGTAGAATTTTTTTCCCTTTTTATTTTTTTAGGGGTTGTTTGGGATTTTAGTATACTTTTTTTTGTTTCTTCTTTTTTCTCCTTTTTTTTCTTTATTTCCTCACTTTCCTATACTTTATTGTTCTCACTCTTTCGTTGTAATCTATATAAAAATTAATAAAATTCTAATTAAAAAAAAAAGAAGGGTGGTTGTGGACCCTCATATTTACCCTCTTATTGACACAGTGGTACCTTCCCGTCCTGTACCATCAGGTCCCTGTGATAAATCCACAAATAGCTCCCCGGCTAGGGCCCCCTCTCCAGGACTGTACAATTTTGAAACCCCATCTGCCCCAGTTGTTCCTACTCAATCGGCCACACTTTCCCGCCCAATAACACTCCCTCTTTTCAGCCCACTCAGTTCCCTTGATCTTTCTCTTTCCAGCCTGTCATCGGAAGTGTCCCTACACGAGATCCAAGGGAAATTATACTCCAGCCTTACTTCCTCAGAAAGTTGACTAGCCATAGAGTCCAATTGTGTAGGGGGGAGAGGAATTCAGAGGAGGGGGGCACCATTCAGGTTGTGTGGGGGAGGAGATTTGCTGGTCACCAACGTCCCAGGGAAAAGCGCAACAGAGTTCTTGCAACCCTGGAGAAGGTAGGAAGTGGTAGGCCCCATGACAGACCCCTTGGTCTTAAGGTTCTGCTGATCAATGCCAAATCCATTAATGGAAAGACCGGCGCCATTCAGGACTTGATCCTGGATGGGGGGGGGGGGGGATCTGGCCTGTATTACTGAGACATGGTTGGACGAGCTGGGGGGAGTAAATCTCAGCTGTGCCCACTGGGCTTCGGAGTGCATCAGCAGGCCAGGCTGGGGGGCCAGGGAGAAGGGGTTGCAGTAGTCTATCGGCAATCTATCACCGTGATCAGATGCTTTGTTCTGCAATCACCCGAGTTTGAATGTGTCACCTGAAGGTGGGGAACCGGGACCGCTTGGGGTTTCTGCTGGTGTACTGCCCACCACGCGACCCAGCAGTTTCCCTGCCTGAGCTAGCAGAGGTGGTCTCCAATTCGGCTTTGCTCTCCCAGCGCCTGGTGGTGCTGGGAGATTTTAACATCCATGCTGAGACCTCGTTGACTGGTGCAGCTCAGGACTTTATGGCTGCCATGGTGACCATGGGGCTCTCACAAATTATATCTGGACCCACTCATCGGGCTGGACTTACACTCGACCTAGTTTTTGTGGCGGACAGTGGAAAGATCAGAGTGGAAGAACAAAATATTCTTCCGTTGTCATGGTCTGATCACTATCTGATCAGTTTAAGACTCTCTGCGGCCCTTAACCTCCGCAGGGGTAGAGGACAAATTAAGATGGTCTGCCCCAGGAGATTGATGGATTCGGAAGGATTCCTGAGGAGCCTGGCAATCATGTCGACGCCCTGGTTGATCTCTACAACAGGGAGATGTTCAGGGCGATAGATACGATCGCTCCCGAACACCCCATCTCGTTGCGTCGAGACAGGCCATCTCCCTGGTTCACCGAGGAGTTGATTGTAATGAGGCATACGAGAAGGGGGCTAGAGCGCAAATGGAGGAAATCTCAGGATGTGTCTGATCAAGCACGGGCTACAGCCTCTCTTAAGGCGTATACCATGGCTATTCGGGTAGCCAGGGAATCTTTCATGACTACCCATATAGTGTCTGCAGCATAAGATCATTGGAGCTGTTTCGGGTTGTCGGGGAACTCCTTCAGCCACTGATGGTGGAGGAGACCTTTGATGACCCAGCAGCTTGGTGTCGCGAGTTCGCACACCATTTTGCAGACAAAGTTGCCCAGATATGCCTTGAGCTGGACTCCAATTTCATCACAGTGCCAGGGGAGGTAATTGAGGCACCTGCTTGTCCTATTTTGTGGGATTCTTTTAGGCTTGTTCTTCCTGAGATCGTGGAGGAGGTCCTTGGTGCTGTGAGGGTGACCATGTCGGCTCTAGACCCTTGCCCGTCTTGGCTAATCAAATCAGCCAGGGAGGGGTTGGTTGATTGGTTTGTGTTGATCATTAATGCATCGTTGGAACAGGTGGGTTTTCTATCTCAACTGAAACAGGCTGTGGTTCGCCCACTCCTAAAAAAGGTCTCCCTTGATTCCACGGTACTGAACAACTTCAGACCAATCTCCAACCTCCTTTTCTTGGGCAAGATGCTGGAGCGGGTGGTCGCCTTCCAGCTCCAGGGCTTCCTTGATGACAACAACTACTGTATATTCCAGGGTACAAGATGACTTTCTAAGCCAGGAAAATCATCTCAAAAGTGGGGAGTCGTCTTGTACCCCGGCATAAATTTTGTTGGATCATTTTCCCCTCGTGTCCCTCTCCCTTGGCATCCCCGCGTGGAGGAGCCTGAGGAGGAGGGAGGGCAGAGGGGGGAGGCGGCGAGGAGGAGCAGTGGCAGGCTTCACTATCAAGCTGGCAGCATGGTAGCCTACTGGGCTATCGTCATCCTCGCCGGAATTGAGTTGGCTCCGCCTCCGCCCTCTAATCCCAGAACAGGAGCCAAAGCCGGAGGGGTGGGAGTGGGGTCTCTGGCTACTCCGGCCCCACCCCCCGTGGAGCGCCCTGCCCTCGGTCCCGCCCCCCCCCCCCACGGAGGCTTCAACTGCTGCTTTACCAGGCCGGCGGGGGGTGTTTGCATGCTGCGCTGTCCCCTTCGCCACTGGTCTGCTGCTAGCTCCGCCTCTGGCCTCAAAGCCAAAGCAACTGCAGAGGGAACCAAAACCGGAGTGGGGAGGCAGTGGGAGAAGAGGACCCTGCCCTCGTGGCCCCGCCCCACGCTCCGGTTTTGATTCACCTGGCAATTGCTCTGAACTTGAGGCCAGAGGCAGAGCTAGCAGCAGACCAGTGGCGGAGGGGACAGTACAGCATGCAAACTCCCCTGCCTGCCTGGTAAAGCAGCAGGAGTTGAAGCCGGAGCAGGGGCGGAACCGGGGGTGGGGCCCTCCACAAGGGGTGGGGCGGAGCAGCCAGAGGCCCCACCCCCGCCCCTCCGGCTTTCGCTCCCTCCTGCAGCAGCTGTTCTGAGATGGAGGGTGGAGGCAGAGCCAACTCAATGCCGGCAAGGGTGGAGACAATCCAGTAGGCTACCACGCTGCCAGATTGGTAGCAAAGGCTGCCGCTCCTCCTCCTTGCCCCCTCTCTCCCTGCGCCCTTCCTATGACTTCCTCTCACATATTTATACATGGCTCTCATCATGTCTCCTCTCAGCCTTCTCTTCTTCAGACTAAATATACCCAGTCTTTAAGTCGCTCCTCATAGGGCGTGTTCTCCAGACCCTTGATCATTTTACTCACCCTCTTCCTCTGGACATGTTCCAGCTTGTCAACATCTCCCTTTAGTTGTGGTGCCCAGAATTGGACACAATATAATTCCAGGTTTGGTCTAACCAAGGCAGAATAGAGTATGGGGAGCATGACTTCCCTGGATCTAGACACTATTTATTTATTTATTTATTTATTTCGAGGTTTTATATACCGACCCTCTCACCTTCAAAGAGGGATTCGGACCGGTTCACAACATGTGTTAACATACAAAAAATATACAATAACAACACAATGCCACTTCATTACACGATTAAAATATCAGCACCATACACATTAAAATATTAACATCCTAGTTAAAAGAGCCAAATCGTCCAACACCATCACAATCACATTCATCATCCTCCTTTCATGTGGGCAAAGAATTAAATCAGTTGTCAAATGCCACGTTCCACAACCAGGTCTTTGTTAGTTTCCTGAACGTCATGAGGGAGGGGGCAGTTCTAATCTCTAATGGCAGGGAGTTCCAAAGTCGAGGGGCCACCATCGAGAAGGCCCTGTCCCTCGTCCCCACCAGCCGTGCTTGTGCAGGCGGAGGGACCGAGAGCAGGGCCCCTCCAGACGATCTTAGTGGTCTTGATGGTTCGTAGGGGAGAATACGTTCGGAGAGGTAAACAGGGCCGGAGTCGTTTAGGGCTTTATAGGTTAACACCAGCACTATGCTCCTATTGATGCAGGCCAAAATCCTATTGGTTGTTTTTTTGTGGTTTTTTTTTTGCCACCGCATGACATTGTTGGCCCATGTTTAACTTGTTGTCCACAAGGACCCCAAGATCTTTTTCACACATGCCACTCTCGAGCCACGTGTCCCCCATCCTGTATCTTTGCATTTCATTTTTGACCGAAGTCAAACTGGAAAGCTCTTATTGACCCAGGGTCCCCCTTCCTCTTTTCTGATCTCTTTTCCCCTTCTAACAATTAAACATCACCTGGCTGTGTTCTTGAAAAACTCTAAAACAATTCAAGCTGTCACGGTGATTTAAGGATGAAGACATGTCAAGATGTGACCCAGTAAACATGTGCCATACCAAATGCTACATTTCTGAAGGATGAGGGTCCAATCTGCCCCTCTCTTCTGATAGGAGGTCCTGATTTTTAAAGACTGCTTATAGATAAAAATTCTACAAATGCTTTGCCTTCACCTCAGTACTCATAGTACAAAGCCTGACTTCTATTTGCATGCAAGCTTCTATGCCAACATAAATGTAATCTGAACCATTTAAAGCCTGCTTTCATACTTGCCAGCATAGAATCATAGAATCAAAGAGTTGGAAGAGACCTCATGGGCCATCCAGTCCAACCCCCTGCCAAGAACCAGGAATATTGCATTCAAATCACCCTTGACAGATGGCCATCCAGCCTCTGTTTAAAAGCTTCCAAAGAAGGAGCCTCCACCACACTCCAGGGCAGAGAGTTCCACTGCTGAACGGCTCTCACAGTCAGGAAGTTCTTCCTCATGTTCAGATGGAATCTCCTCTCTTGTAGTTTGAAGCCATTGTTCCGCGTCCTAGTCTCCAGGGAAGCAGAAAACAAGCTTGCTCCCTCCTCCCTGTGGCTTCCTCTCACATATTTATACATGGCTATCATATCCCCTCTCAGCCTTCTCTTCTTCAGGCTAAACATGCCCAGCTCGTTAAGCCGCTCCTCATAGGGCTTGTTCTCCAGACCTTTTATCATTTTAGTCGCTCTCCTCTGGACACATTCCAGCTTGTCAATATCTCTCTTGAATTCTGGTGCCCAGAACTGGACACAATATTCCAGATGGGGTCTAACCAAAACAGAATAGAGGGGTAGCATTACTTCCCTAGATCTAGACACTATGCTCCTATTGATGCAGGCCAAAATCCCATTGGCTTTTTTTGCCACCACATCACATTGTTGGCTTATGTTTAACTTGTTGTCCACGAGGACTCCAAGATCTTTTTCACACGTACTGCTCTCGAGCCAGGCATCGCCCATTCTGTATCTTTGCATTTTGTTTTTCTTGCCAAAGTGGACTATCTTGCATTTGTCACTGTTGAACTTCATTTTGTTAGTTTTGGCCCATCTCTCTAATCTGTCAAGATCGTTTTGAATCCTGCTCCTGTCCTCTGGACTATTGGCTATCCCTCCCAATTTGGTGTCGTCTGCAAACTTGATGATCCTGCCTTCTAACCCTTCATCTAAGTCATTAATAAAGATGTTGAACAGGACCGGGCCCAGGACGGAACCCTGTGGCACTCCGCTCGTCACTTCTTTCCAGGATGAAGAGGAAGCATTGGTGAGCACCCAGTGTTTCCTTCATTTTTTGGATATCAGCTCTCCTAAAGTCCAAAATGCGGGTTTGACTTGTCTTAGTTTCGGCCTTTCTTTGTACCTCAAATTGCAGGAGCACATGGTCACTTGCCCCTAAGGATCCTACCACTTCAACCACATCGATCAGGTCCTCCGCATTTGTTAGGATGAGATCAAGAGTAGCCAATCCCCTTGTTGCCTCTTCTACCTTCTGGACCATGAAATTGTCTGCAAGGCAAGCGAGGAATTTGTTGGACTTTGTACTCTTGGCCGAGTTTGTTTTCCAGCAAATATCGGGATAGTTGAAATCGCCCATGACTACTACATCTCTTCTCTGTGCCTGTTTGGTCAACTGTTGGCAGAAGACTTCATCAAGTTCTTCCTCCTGGCTTGGAGGTCTGTAGTAGACTCCTACAACAAGATCTTTTTGAGTCCCAGTTCCCTTGATTCTTATCCAGATGCTTTCAAGCTGGTTTCCCGGATTGCTGTCATGCATTTCTTCTGCAGCATAAGAGTTTTTGACATATAAGGCTACTCCGCCTCCTCTCCCCTTTGTTCGGTTTCTGTGAAAGAGGTTATAGCCCTCGATGTCTACATTCCAGCGATAGGAGTCATCCCACCAGGTTTCAGTGATGCCTATGATATCATATTTGTGGTGTGGTGCTAAAAGTTGTAGTTCGTCTTGTTTATTTCCCATGCTCTGTGCATTAGTGTAAAGACATGTGAGCCCCTGAGATCTTCCCCTGTGCTGTTTAATTGGGATTATTGTGCTTTCGGTACTTGGTCCTTTTTGTGTTTGTGCAGCCCTCCGTTTAGCCTTCTGGCGATTCCCTGACATCATGGGTAAAGTTGTGTTCACAAGGCTGTTGTCCCCCTCCCCCAGTGGGCCTAGTTTAAAGTGTGCCTAATGAGGTTTGCGAGTCTGTGAGCAAAAAGGTGTTTTCCTACTTGTGTGAGATGCACCCCATCCCTTGCCAGTAGGCCATCCTCCTGGAAAAGCAGGCCATGGTCAAGGAAGCCAAAGCGTTCCTCCTGACACCATTTTCTAAGCCAGTCATTGACCTGTACTATTTTTCTGGCCCTTGTAGGACCGTGTTTTATGACTGGGAGGAGGGATGAAAAGACCACCTGTACATTGCATTGCTTTAGCTTTGTTCTTAGAGCTCGAAAATCATTTGTGATCTTTTGAACAGTATGCCTAGCAGGATCATTGGTTCCTACATGAATCAATATGAGGGGAGGACGGTGATGGAGCTTGAGGAGCCTGGTGAGCCTCTGAGTGATATGGTGTATTTTTGCCCCCAGTAGGCAGCATATTTCTCGAGCCATCCCATCTGGTCTGGAAATGACGGCTTCTGTTCCTCTAAGGAGGGAGTCGCCTACTACCAAGACCTGTTTACTTTCAGGAATGACAGGGCCCCTTTTGCGCATTGTAGTGTGTAGGTCCCCAGAAAAGTTATCCTGTTGGTGTGAATTGTGTAGGTGAAAAGTGTTGTCCTCCTCCTCGACATCCCCAGTGCATTCATCAAGGAGAATCCATTGAGATTCATCCAAGAACCTAGCGTTCTCATGTATGTGTTCCTGTTGCACCTGGTCTATGGTTGGGGATGGTACACCTGCATGATTGTGTAAGTGTGAATGTGGTGAAGTGTTGTCCCAAACAGGGTTATCCCCCTCACACTGGTCAAGGACGAGCCACTGATCAGTATCTAAGCCATTCTGGTCTTCCTCAATGTGTTGTGTTTCTTGGTCAAGTGATAGCTGTGTGAGAATTTGGAATCTATTGTGTAACTGCAGCTGAGAAGAAGTATTCTGAGGAGGCTTCCGGGTCCTATGTCTCTTTCTAAGGGTGACATTCCTCCAAGCCTGAGGGTTGTCCACATCTGAGGTGATCTCCTCTTGAGCCTCCCCATAATGTTGATGTGATATGGGCTGCGTGTCTAGGACAGCATGCTGTGTGGTGTCTAAGAACGGCTTGAGTTCCTGAATGCCCTTAAGGGTCTTAATACGGTCCTCGGGTTGTCGGATCCTGTGTTCCATGTGAGTGATCTGTTTACACTTGGGGCAAATATAATTGAGTAATTGTAGTGTGAAAAAGCTGAACATGCCACAGCTTGTGCATGAGACTGGAAGATTTTGTGTTTGTTCCATCTGGGGGTTGCTAATGACCTCTTCTTGGTGTGTGTTATGTTGTCTGTATGCAGGGGTGAAAGTGTAGGTTACTGAGTGTATGAGAAGCTCTGCCTCTCAAACAAAGCAGTTAATTACTGACCCTGGTTTATATAGGGTAACCAGGAAGCTGAACAGGAAGCCCCGCCTCTCAAACAAAGCAGTTAATTTTTAAACACAGAGAGCTCCGCCTCTCAAACAAAGCAGTTAATTTTTAAACACAGAGAGCTCCGCCTCTCAAACAAAGCAGTTAATTTTTAAACACAGAGAGCTCCGCCTCTCAAACAAAGCAGTTAATTTTTAAACACAGGAAGCTCCGTCTCTCAAACAAAGCAGTTAATTTTTAGACACTCACTCACTCAGATTTCTAGTGCCCTCTAAGACAAAGCTTATCCTGAAGCAGAAGGGAACAAAATGGATTCTGCTTCCTCAACTTCTGTGGAAGCCCAGCATGATGTAAAGGACCCAAATTGTAAATGAAATTCAAGAGAGGAAGAGCAACTGTAATGTCCAATATAAGGTACAATGTCCCTCTCATAGGAACCTGCATGTCATAAGCATTTGAATTAAAATTACCATATTGAATTCAAATCTGATTTTTTTAAAAAAAATATATTTGGTGTGCATTGGAAGAGGGATGGTCGTATACGGCGAGTATATCCCAAACTCTATATTTTAACTGGAAAAGTTGGGGGTCGTCTTATACGCCCAGTCGTCCTATATGCCGGAATATATGGTGTGTGTGTGTGTGTGTGTGTGTATGTATGTATGTGTGTGTGTGTGTGTGTGTGTATGTATATATATATATATATATATATATATATATATATATATATATTTGTTCGTTTGTGGGAGTAACATAACTCAGAAACCACTGGATGAATTGACATGAATTGACATGAAATGTTGACAATATACACCTGATAGTCCAATGAGTGTCCATCACCTCTAAAAACACACAAAAACCCAGTAGAACAGACTTTAACCCCCCCAATAAACCATATATAAATATACACACACACACATATATATACATATAAACCATATATATATATATACACACACACACACACACGCATATATACATACAGACACACACACATATATACATGCATACACACATATATATACACACATGTATGCATATACACAAGCATACACATATACACAATATACATATACACATATAAACACAGAAGTACACAAATATATACATCTACATATATAAAAATGCTCAGTGCATAATGAGTACCTTAAAAACAAAACAACCAATGAACGAATTCACACCAAATTTGGCAACAAAATGTCTCACAACACAAGGAGTGACCATCACTAAAAAAAATATGATTTTGTCATTTTGGAGTTGTAGTTGCTGGGATTTATAGTTCACCTACAATCAAAGAGCACTCTGAACTCCACCAATGATGGAATTGAACCAAACTTGGCACACAGTTCTCCCATGACCAACAGAAAATACTAAAGGGTTTGGTGGGCTTGACCTTGAATTTTGGGGTTGTAGTTCACTTACATCCAGACAGCACTGTGGACTCAAACAATGATGGATCTGGACCAAACTTGGCACGAATACTCAAGTGTAAACACTGGTAGAGTTTGAGGAAAATAGACCTTGACATTTGAGAGTTGTAGTTGCTGGGATTTATAGTTCACCTACAATCAAAGAGCATTCTGAACCCCACCAACGAAAGAATTGGGCCAAACTTTCCATACAGAACCCCCATGACCAAATAAAAATACTGTGATTTCTGGTGGTCTTCTGAGACCCTTCTGATACCCCCTCACAACCTGACCCCCAGGTTGAGAAATGCTGCCTAAAGTCCATCTAGTATATATATTTCTTCTCTTCCTTCCCTTTCTTTCTTCTCTTCCTTCCCTCTCTGTTTCCTACCTCCCTTTCTTTTTCTCTTTCTTCTCTTCCTCCCCTCCCCTCTTTGTTTCCCTACCTACTCACCACCTCGGTTTGGTTTGGTTTTGTATAGAAAACGGGAAATACACGAAGTATAGAAAACACCCCAAAATAGATCAAGGAAAGGAAAGAACGAGGCCCGCGCCCCCACTCTCCAAATCCTCATAATTCTTAAAATGTATTATGCAAGTTTGCAATGCTCTTCTCTCTTTTGTTTCATATTGTTTAGTGTGTGTGTGTGTGTGTGTGTGTGTGTGTGAATTTAACTATGTTTTAATATGTGCTTTTATAGGTGGATTTGACTCATTTTGTGCCCCACTTCAAGCTGAAAGCAGAAGAAGGTAAACAACAACAACAACAACAACAACAACAACGACGACATTTCCCATCCAGGTGTCTCTTGGTGTACCATCGGTGGTTCTTGTCATCTCCTCGAACCCGCCAGCCCTAAAATGCCCAGATATTAGAGCTGGGCGGTTTCGTTCGTTAATTTCGTAATTCGTTATTGATTCATATTTAAATTAGCTTACAATCCGGTATTGAGCCATGCAGGAGCAACTAAAAATCGAAACAAATTTTTCAATTTCTTTCGTAATTGGTTCGTAATTGCTTCAAAATTGTTTCGAAATTGTTTTGTTATTATTTCCGTATGTCTGGTGCAAGTTTTATAGTTGTTGTTTGTTATATCAGTGATAAAAAAATAAATTATCACACCAACAGTCAACAACAGAGGGAGAGGGAAGCTTCAAAAGTTCCCCCTGTCCCATTTGGAGGTTTTTTTAGCGTATTGCGCAATCGCGTCCGCCATTAAGGAATCGATTCGTAATTGTTTCGTAATTGTTTCGTAATTTACAAAATTTCGTTTATTTCAAACTTTTTTAAAGAAAAATTTCGGAATTCTTTTAAAAAACAAAACGCAAAAACCCCCTAAAAACGAATCGAGTTTAGAAACAAATTTTTCCGTGGTTACCCAGCCCTACCAGATATACAGCTTTCGGTGCCATTCTGTGCCCACGGGTTGTGATATCACCCTGCTTCTGGTGTCCTCTTGCCCTGAATCTATATTTGCTTGCTGGGGGGAGGGGGGGAGAGCGCTGAGTCAACACCAAGGGGCGAATGGGCTCTCTCGCTCTCGCTCCTCTCAGCCTTCAGCCAGGGCAAACAAAAGCCTGTTTGGCCAGTGCTTTGCATACATGCCATGCAACCCATACAAGTAAAGAAGCAATTCACGGCAAGGCGGTACAGGTTTCTGGGATGTATAGTTTGCTAAATACTCCACTTCCTTCGGAGGGGAAAGCGGAAGGCCATGCCAGGCTACAGATCTCATGATTACACGGTGTGCAGACATCACATTCTAGGGGACCCTGGGATGCATAGTTTGCCAAGGACCCAGCTTCCTTGGGCAGAGAAGGCGAAAGGCTTTGTCAAACCACAACTCTCACAATTCTGCAGCATGCAGACATTACTTTTAGCTCTCGCGACTCCATACTGTGGGACCTTGGGATGCATAGTTTGCCAGGAACCCAGCTTTCATAGGCGGCAAAGGTGAAAGACCTTGCCAAACCACAACTCTCACGATTCCGCAGCATGCAGACATTACTTTTAGCTCTCACAACTCCATACTGTGGGACCTTGGGATGTATAGTTTGCTGGGGACCCAGCTTTCATAGGCAATGAAGGTGAAAGACCTTGCCAAACTATAACTCTCACGATTATGCAGCATGCAGGCACCACTTGCTATGGGACCCTGGGATGTATAGTTTGTCAAGGACCCAAGCTTCCATAGGCAGAGAAGGCAAAAGGCGGTCCCAAAATACAACTCTTAGAATTCTGCAGCATGCAGACACCATTTTCTATGGGACCCTGGGATGTATAGTTTGTCAAGGACCCCAGCTTCCGTAGGCAGAGAAGGCAAAAGGCAGTGCCATACTACAGCTCTCAGGATTCTTCCGCATGCAGACACCACATGCTATGGAGACCTGGGATGTGTAGTTTGCCAAGACCCCAGGTTCTTTAGCCAGGCAAGGCGAAATGCCATGCCAAACGACAACTCTCAAAATTCTGCAGCAAGCAGACACCACTTGCTATGGGACCCTGGGATGTGTAGTTTGCCAAGAACCCAGCTTCCATAGGCAGAGAAGGCAAAGGGCAGTGCCAAACTACAACTCTTAGGATTCTGCAGCATGCAGACACCACATGCTATGGGACCCCGGGATGTGTAGTTTGCTAAGAACCCAGGTTCTTTAGCCAGGAAAGGTGAAATGCCATGCAAAACTACAATTCTCAGGATTCTTCTGCATGCAGACACCATATGCAATGGAACCCTGAGATGTATAGCTTACCAAGGCCCCAGCCTCCTTAGGCAGGCAAGGCAAAATGCCATGCCAAACTACAACTCTCAGGATTCCACAGCATGCAGACACCACATTCTGTGAGACCCTGAGATGTATAGTTTGCCGGGGACCCAGTTTCCTTAGGCAGGCAAGGCAAAATGCCATGCCAAACTAAAACTCTCAGAATTCCTCTGCCTGCAGACACCACATGCTATGGGACCCTGGGATATATAGTTTGCTTCTTTAGGCAGAGAAGGCAAAAGGCCTTGACAAAGTCAAGCTCTGATGTTTGGCATTCAAGCATTAATGGCAGTCATTGGACCTTTGGGTGTCCTTTGATGGCCAAACCCTGGGGAACTATAACTCCCAGGGTTCCATCGCATGGGATGTATAGAATCCAAAGGTCAAGAAGCTCAGAGGCAACACCGCGTTCCAAAGCAGACGGATTGCAACACTTGTCCCAGATTTGAGAACATGTGGCGCACTGGTTCAGAAGGGCTTCAATGCCAGTGTTGTTGTTTTTTTGCCCCCACTAGCTCCACCCACTTTAGAGGCGGGGCCACCTGGGGCTATAAAAGCAGCTGCCAAACAGGTAGAGCGGCAGAAGGAGGCCGGAGACCTTGGAGGCTGGCTTGGGGAGATCAGCAGAAGTGTTTATGCCCGGCACTCTGCTTCCCTGGGCTCACCTGTGTTTGCAATGGAGGCCGTCCAACCAGGGCCTTACCTGGCCCCACAGGTGGCCCTGCAGCCGGTCCTGGACTCGGATTCCAACTCGGACAGTCCAGCTTTGGCCGGCGGCCTTCCCAAGGCTGGGACCTCGGCCCGCTCCCAGGTCATCCACAGCGGTCACTTCATGCTGTCCTCTCCGCACGGCCACCACCGGGGCCCCGACCCTCCTGGCATCGACCCCACCTTGACGCGGCTCTTTGAGTGAATGAGCCTGGCCTACAGGTGAGTCTGGGCTTACCTATGGCCTTGGGTGGCCTCGGGTTATAGGACCCAAATAAGTCCATTTGCCCCACCATTGGCACTGGGAAAGAAGGCCAGTGTTTGCTCTGCAAACAATCGTGGAAATGGGATTAGATGCCTGTTCTGATGTCTGCAAACCTTAGAGTTTGGAGGGTCATCTAACCCAATGATTCAGACTCTGCATAATGACAACAACAACAACAACAATAATAATAATGGGTATTATTATTATTGGATCCTAGAGTTGATGGGTTCCTCCAAAGGTCATCTAGTCCAATGATTCAGACTTCAAAATAATAATAATAATAATAATAATAATAATAATAATAATGGGTATTATTATTATTATTGTATCCTAGAGTTGATGGGTTCCTCCAAAGGTCATCTAGCCCAATGATTCAGACTCTTCAAAATAATAATAATAATAATAATAATAATGGGTATTATTATTATTATTATTATTGGATCCTAGAGTTGATGGGGTCCTCCAAAGGTCATCTAGTCCAATAATTCAGACTCTGCAAAAGAATAATAATAATAATAATAATGGGTATTATTATTATTATTATTATTATTATTATTATTGGATCCTAGAGTTGATGGGGTCCTCCAAAGGTCTTCTAGTCCAATGATTCAGACTCTTCAAAATAATAATAATAATAATAATGATAATAATAGGTATTATTATTATTGGATCCTAGAATTGATGGGTTCCTCCAAAGGTCATCTAGCCCAATAATTCAGACTCTGCAAAAGAATAATAATAATAATAATAATAATAATAATAATAATGGGTATTATTATTATTATTATTATTATTATTATTATTGGATCCTAGAGTTGATGGGGTCCTCCAAAGGTCTTCTAGTCCAATGATTCAGACTCTTCAAAATAATAATAATAATAATAATGATAATAATAGGTATTATTATTATTGGATCCTAGAGTTGATGGGTTCCTCCAAAGGTCATCTAGCCCAATGATTCAGACTCTGCAAAATAAATAAATAAATAAATAAATAAATAATATAGGGTATTATTATTATTATTATTATTATTGTATCCTAGAGTTGATGGGGCCCTCCAAAGGTCATCTAGTCCAATGATTCAGACTCTGCAAAATAAATAAATAAATAAATAAATAATATAGGGTGTTATTATTATTATTATTATTATTATTATATCCTAGAGTAGTTGGGCCCCTCCAAAGGTCATCTAGCCCAATGATTCAGACTCTGCAAAATAAATAAATAAATAATATAACTCTGCAAAATAAATAAATAAATAAATAATATAGGGTATTATCATTATTATTATTGTATCCTAGAGTTGATGGGGCCCTCCAAAGGTCATCTAGTCCAATGATTCAGACTCTGCAAAATAAATAAATAAATAATATAGGGTTTTTAAAATTTATTATTATTGTTATTGTTGTTATTATTGTTGGATCCTAGAGTTGATAAGGTCCTCCAAAGGTCATCTAGCCCAATGATTCATGCACCGCAAAATAATAACAGACACTGCGTAATAATAATAATATAGGGTATTACTATAATTATTAGATCCTAGAGTTGATGTACCTAGATCAGTCACAGTCTGGCTTCAGGACTGGCCACGGCACCGAGGCGGCCTTGGTCGCCTTGGTGGATGACCTCCGTAGAGAGCTGGACAGGGGGAGTGTGACTCTGTTGGTTCTCTTGGACATCTCAGTGGCTTTTAATACCATCAATCATGGTATCCTTCTGGGACGACTCTCTGGGATGGGTCTCGGGGGCACGGTTTTGTCTTGGCTCCGGTCCTTTCTGGAGAGTTGATCCCAGGTGGTGAAGCTGGGAGATGCCTGCTCAGACCCCTGGCCTTTGACCTGTGGGGTCCCGCAAGGCTCTATTTTGTCTCCCATGCTTTTTAACATCTACATGAAACCGCTGGGCGAAGTCATCCGGAGTTTTGGAGTTGGGTGCCATCTCTACACAGATGACACACAACTCTACTATTCATTTCCACTTAATTCCAAGGAGTCTCCTCGAGCGCTGGACGAGTGCTTGGTCGCTGTGGCTATTTGGATGAGGACGAACAAGCTGAAGATCAATCCTGACAAGACAGAAGTCCTCCTGGTCGATCATAAACTGGATCGGGGTATAGGGTGGCAAACTGTGCTGGATGGGGTTGCACTCCCCCTGAAGTCACAGGTCCGCAGCTTGGGACTCCTCCTGGATTCATCACTTACGCTTGAGGCTCAGGCGTTGGCGGTGTCCGGGAGGGCCTTTGCGCAATTGAGACTTGTGCGCCAGCTGTGACTGTACCTCGCAAAGGCTGATCTAGCCGGGGTGGTCCATGCCTTGGTCACTTCTAGGCTGGACTACTGTAATGCGCTCTACCCTTGAAAACGGCTCGTAAATTCCAACTAGTCCAACGGGCAGTGGCCAGGATGCTGACTGGGGCTCCTTACAGAGAGAGGTCAACCCTCCTGTTTAAGGTGCTCCATTGGCTGCCGTTTATTTTCTGAGCCCAATTCAAGGTGCAGGTGCAAGGTGCAAAGCCCTAAACGGTTTGGGACCTGCCTACCTGCGTGACCGAATCTCCGTTTATGAACCCACATGTTCTCTTCGTTCATCCGGAGAGACCCTGCTCGCGATCCCACCTGCATCGCAGGCGCGTTTGGTGGGGACGAGGGACAGGGCCTTCTCTGTGGTGGCCCCCCGACTTTGGAACACCCTCCCCAAAGACATTAGACAGGCCCCCATACTGGCAGTCTTTAGGAAGAATTTGAAGACCTGGCTGTTCCGATGTGCCTTTCCAGAATAGGAAAACTCCAGTAAGCACTTTATTAGAGTCCCAGAAGCACTTTATCAGAACTTTAAGATTCCCTGCACACTGCACTTCCTTGAAACCCAATAGACCACCTGTCACATCCAGCACTTTTTAATCTGTACCCATTACTTGGGCCAGCCCTGTTTTTATTGTGTTATGGTGTATTGTTTTGTTGTTTTAACTGTTACTGGTTTAATGTTTTGATTTGCTTTGAATTGTATTTGTTATGCTATTGTTTTGTTGAGGCCTTGGCCTTTGTAAGCCGCATTGAGTCCTTCGGGAGATGCTAGTGGGGTAGAAATAAAGATAGTAATAATAATAATAATAATAATAATAATAATAATAATAATAAATATAGTAAAAAAAATACTTTGACTCGAGTATAAGCCAAAGGGGACTTTTTGAGCCTAAGAAAGGACTGAAAAACTTTGACCAGTAGCTGGTCACTTGGAGTGCCTCTGGTGTGGCTGTGAGAAGGTCCTCTATTGTGCATGTGGCAGGGCTCAGGTTGCATTGTAGTAGGTGGTCTGTGGTTTGCTCTTCTCCACACTCCACACTTCATTTTTTAAGATTGGCTCTGCATCTCATGGTGTCAGAGTGCAGTCTGTTCAGTGCCTTCCAGTCACCCAGTTTTCTGTGTGCCCAGGGGGAGTCTCTCATCCAGTCTCAGCCACCGATTGAGGTTCTGCGTTTTCACCTGCCACTTTTGGACTCTTGCTTGCTGAGGTGTTCCTGTGAGTATTTCTGTAGATCTTAGAAAGCTGTTTCCTGATTTAAGGTGTTGGCTTTCTAGCTGATATGTGAACAGATGATGGGCCAGAGATGACAATGCCTTGGTCCTCTTTATTACAGGCTGCTACTTCCAGATGGATGTCAGGTAGTGTAATATTGTATAAACAGTATAATTTCTCCAGTGGTGTAGGGCATAGACATCCTCTGATAGTGGCATGTTTCATTAAGAGCCATATCCACTGCTTTAACATGGTGAGATGAATTCCACACTGGGCATGCGTACTCAGCAGCAGAGTAGCAAAGAACAAGGGCAGATGTCTTCACTGTCTCAGGTTGTGATCCCCAAGTTGTGCCGGTCAGATTTTGTATGATATTATTTATAGCACCCACGTTTTGCTTGATATTCAAGCAATGCTTCTTGTAAGTCACAGCACAGTCCAGAGTGACTCCCAAATATTTGTTTGTGTGCTACAATGCTCCAGTGGGAGTCTTTCCCAGGTAATCCTCAGAGCTCGAGATGCTTGTCTGTTCTTAAGGTCTGCATTTTAAATGGATTAGGAATCAACTGTTTTCCCTGTAATAGGCAGTAAGAGCACCTAAAGCTTCAGAGAGCTTTTGTTCAACCATTTCTGTTCAACCAGCTCCCTTCTTGGTGGTGATGGCATGATCATCAGCATAGATGAAACTTTCTGTCCCTTCTGACAGTGGCTGATCATTTGTGCTAATGATAACCATTGATGGAGTAAGCACACTCCCCTGAGGTAGGCCATTCTTCTTTTTTCGCCATCTCCTCTGGCCCTGGAACTCAACAAAAAGCTCCTGTTTTGTAGCAGATTTCCTATGAAGCGAGTGACATGGTAGTCTTTTGTGATATTATACATTTTTCCCAGAAGAAGGCGATGTTTTTTTAGATTATTTTAATATTTTCAATCCATGGATGGCTGAATCTGTGGATGTGGAATCTCTGATATGAAGAACCAACTGTACAATAAAGCGATTTTAAAAGAAGACTGAACATGTAGTGGATACACACAGACCTTTCTGCATAGCCATTCTGCATAACCACTGAATCACCAAATACTTGTTCAAACATAAAGGACTTTATACATGTTGGCAAAAGGAGAATAGGGAGGGACCAGCCTGGTTTCCCATAGCAGGACGGTTCTCTCATGTTCTGGTCAAACATACCTCTGATGGTGTTCGACCTTGGAGAAAACCATTCCTTAAGGTTCGTAAAATGATGTACTGCTGAATTTGTCAACTCTTTTAACTGGCAACATATCTCAATCAATCAATGATTTATTACGGTCTTTGACCAGCACAGTATAGAATGGGGCACAGGTGCCCAAGGAAGGGAATCGTAGTTCCCAAGTAGGTCAGGTATAAAAGCAGATTAAAAACATGTTATAAAAGAGACAAATTAAAATAATAAAACAGACTAAACTTACAGTTTAAAGAGAATGTATGAATCTAAAATAGGGGGACAGCTAATAACAAATATCAGACAACTGGGAAGCTCTAAAAAGGGATGAGAGGGGAGCATTTACAGCATTTCAGTTATTACAAATCATTCTAACTATATTCCTGGCAGGAAGTTGCCTGATGGAGTCGGTCATCAGCCGTCTAATGTTAATTGCTGCTTCACAGAACTTGGCAACACTGTAGGTTGTCGCAGAGCAAGAGTCCGAGAGCAATACAACATGTCTCAGTTTTATGGAATTTTGGGATTTGGAGTTTGGTGAAGCACAGGCATGCTTTGGAAGAGAAAGGTAAAAATGTGTAAAATTACAACTCTCGTGATTCCATTACCATGAGCCATGCCAGTGCAAGTGGTGTCAAACCACATTCATTCGATAATGTAGATGCACCCTGGGACATTGGGAAATCAGGGTTTGAATCACATGGAACCAAATGGGTGACCCTAGACAAGCCATGCTCTCTCGGCTTCAGATGAAGGCAAAGGCAAACCCACTCTGATTAAATTCTTTCAAACTACAGGGAAGGAGATCCCACCTGAACATTAGGAAGAATGTTTAAAAAGCAATGCTTTTGGATTTGGAAAGATTAGCCGTTTACGAGAAACTGCCTGGAAGATGCCTGACTATATTTACTCAGTCTTCAAGGAGGCTCTTTCCGTATCCAGACCCAAAATTAATAAGAACATCAGCCCTGGCCTTGTCTTACTCAACTGCTGAGTATGCCTGCCCTGTTTGGCATAGGTCCGCCCATGCAAAGCAGGCGAACATAGCATTGAATGAAACATGCAGAATAATCAAAGGGTGTCTTTAACCTACACCTGTTGATAAACTCTACAAGCTAGCTGGCATTGCCGCCGCCCCACCCCCCCATGTGTGAAAGGAAGTTGCTGCTAAATGTGAGAGAAATGAGATTGAACACTGTGAAAGCCACCCACTACATGGCTACCAGCCTCATCCCAGTAAACTCAAACCAAGGAAAAGATTAATGAGAACTACCACTCTTCTTGGCTTCCTCCAGCAACAGCAAGGGTATCCCTCTGGGCAGCTAAATCAGGAAATCCCAACTGGACGGGTCCCCACGAGGATTTTCCTCCAGGGGCAAACCAAGAATGGGCAACCTGGAATCCCTGAATAGACTCAGAAGCGGAGTGGGCAGATCAAAAGACAACCTGGCATAATGGCACTACCTAAAAGAATCCCATACCTTGTGTGACTGTGGAGCAGAACAGACAACTCTGCATCTGTATGCTTGTCCATTGTGTTCTGCCTCATGTACAGAGGAGGAATTCTTGGAGGCTATAGACAATGCCTTTGCTGTTGCCCGCCTGCACACCTTCTATTTTTATCAGTTTTATACTAATTTATGCAATGCTTTTGATACAAAATAAATAAATAAATTAGGAAGAACTTCCTAATTGTGAGAGCTGTTCAGCAATGGAACTCTCTGCAGTGGTGTGTGGTGGAGGCTCCTTCTTTGGAGACTTTTACACAGAGGCTGGATGGCCATCTGTCAGGGGTGCTTTGAATGCCGTTTTCCTGCTTCTTGGGAGGGTGTTGGACTGGATAGCCCATGAGGTCTCTTCCAACTGAATGATTCTATGATTCTAGTCAGATATGATTTAACTTCCTTCCTTCAGTGTCAAGTGCTTAGCATCCATTATTAGTGCAAAACATCTATTGACTGAAGACAAAAGAAGTGTGCCTTTTCCTATTCCATCTCCAACTGGAACTGCAGTTGGAGCTTAATGAGAAATGCGGGCTGATTTAGGGGCTGTGGGCCAGGTCACAAGGCACATCAAAACTCTCCAAGAGGGAGAAGGACTACAGAGCTCAAGGGGAAGAGTGCCTTGGCATCTGCAACCTGAACATTTTTTTGTTATTATACATTGTACAATGACACCCAATGTCACGTCAATGCAAAACCATGGAGTTCAATATAGTAACAGCTCTCGGATAAAAGCTATCTCCCAATCTGTTTATCCTTGACTTTTTCACCCTGTACTGTCTGCCAGATAGTAATAATTCAAAAAAAAAAAAAGAATATGCTGAGTAAGATGGATCTCCAAGAATGCTCTCCGCTTTCTTAAGGCAGAGGGAATTATAAAGTTCATCCAAAGAGGGGAGAAAGAGGGCAACCAATGATTCTCTGAGCAGAAGTGGTGACCCTTTGGAGCATCTTCCTATCTGCCACTGTGCAGTTGCCAAACCATGCACATATGCAGTCGGCTAGGGGACTCTCTATTTGCCTCGCTCTACCTGATGGAAGGACTGGCCCTTGGTTCCCCTAAGAACCATAAACACAAGACATTCATGGATGTACAGGTCTTCTTTCAGAACTGGATAGAAAAATTTCTTGTTCAAATGACCGCATTTTGTGGCAAAATGGTTAACCAAACTTTTTTTAAAAAAAAGCAAAGAAGGATCTTCTATCAGACTCACTCCAAAGCAGAGAGTTCCATGGCTGAACTGCTCTCTGTGCAGTCAGGAAGTGACTAGTGGAGTGCCATAAAGAGGGTTAATGATCTTAACAGAGATCTTAACAGAGAGTTGGGCCAAAAATAACAAAATGAATTTCAACAACCAAATGAAGTTCAACAGCAACAAACATAAGATACAACACAGGCAGAAAAAAATGAAATGCAAAGGTGACACCTGGATCCACAACAGTCCATGTGAGAAAGATCTTGGGGTCTTAGTGGAGAACAAATTGAACAGGAGAAAACAGTGTGATGTGGCAGCTAAAAAGGCCAATGGGATTTTGGGCTGCATCTAAAGGAGTCTCATGTCCACACCAAGGGATGCCATGGTGCCTCTTTATTCTGCTTTGGTCAGACCTCTTCACTGGGAATAAGACTGCATCCAATTCTGGACACAATAGTTCAAAGGAGATATTGACTCTAAGATGGAAGGGCAATTAAAACAATCAAAAGTCTGGAGCCCATGAATCCCTATGAGGAGCATCTTAGAGCTGCATATGCTTAGCCTACAGAATAGAAGGTTGAGAGAAGACACGAGAGCCATGTAGAAATATGTGAAGGATGCCATAAGGAAGAGGGAGAAGCTTCCTTTCTGCTGCCCTGGAAACTAGGACTCAGAGTAATGGGTTCAAATTACAGGGAAGGAAATACCACCTGAACATCAGGAAGAACTTCCTGACTGTAAGAAAATCTGTTCAGCAGTGGAATTCTCTTCTCACAGTGTGGTGGAAGTTCGTTCCTTGGAAATTTTTAAACAGAGCTCAGATGGCCATGTTGGGGGTGCTTTGATTGTGCTTTTCCTGCATGGCAGGGGGTTGGACTAGATGGCCCATGTGGTCTCTTCCAACTCTATTATTCTATATTTCTATGTTGAAATGGAATCTCCTTCCCTGTCATTTGGATGCATGTCTCCACGGAGTCCTAGTCCCCAGGTCAGATCTGTACATTTCAGATCTCACATTTTTCTTGACCCAGTTTCGATCCATCAGCGTACCTAAATCAAGAAGCTCACCAACCTTTCTTCAAGGTAAGGGATGGAATGTGAGCAATACAGGAAGGGGTTGAGATTTGTTATGCACTGCACTTGCTCTATAAGCCTTATATTTCACCTGTCACATCAGCACTTTTAATCCTGTACCCATTACTCTGGCCAGGCCCAGTTTCATTGTGTCTTAGTGTATTGTTTATTGCTTGTTGTTATATTGCTTTAATTGTTTTTAACTTGCCTTGCGTTTTGTATTGCTATGTTGTGTGTTGAGGCCTTGGCCTTTGTAAGCCGCATCGAGTCCTTCGGGAGATGCTAGTGGGGTACAAATAAAGTTTAATTATAATAATAATAACCATAGTGTAAGCATAAGCAGTAATGTTTTCAATCCCATTCATTGAAAGCATGGGCTCTCGTTTTATTATTCTGCTGCTGTGCTTTCCTCTCTTCAAAACAACAACAGGGCTATACAGAGATTTGAGAGAGGGAAAGAGCACAATTCCCTCCCGTTTGGCATCAGACCACCCCAACCGCTTGAGGACGTTTTACATAACAAACCACTCCAGGGACCCAGAATTTGTAGTTCAAGCTTGCCCTAACTGCCAAGTCATAGAATCATAGAATCAAAGAGTTGGAAGAGACCTCATGGGCCATCCAGTCCAACCCCCTGCCAAGAAGCAGGAATATTGCATTCAAATCACCCTTGACAGATGGCCATCCAGCCTCTGTTTAAAAGCTTCCAAAGAAGGAGCCTCCACCACACTCCGGGGCAGAGAGTTCCACTGCTGAACGGCTCTCACAGTCAGGAAGTTCTTCCTCATGTTCAGATGGAATCTCCTCTCTTGTAGTTTGAAGCCATTGTTCCGCATCCTAGTCTCCAGGGAAGCAGAAAACAAGCTTGCTCCCTCCTCCCTGTGGCTTCCTCTCACATATTTATACATGGCTATCATATCCCCTCACAGCCTTCTCTTCTTCAGGCTAAACATGCCCAGCTCCTTAAGCCGCTCCTCATAGGGCTTGTTCTCCAGACCTTTTATCATTTTAGTCACTCTCCTCTGGACACATTCCAGCTTGTCAATATCTCTCTTGAATTGTGGTGCCCAGAATTGAACACAATATTCCAGATGTGGTGTAACCAAAACAGAATAGAGGGATAGCATTACTTCCCTAGATCTAGACACTCGGTTAGGGACAACCCCATTTGACGGCAGCTGTTTGATAGAAAAGGCAAGAAACAGATTCAGAAACAAGATTCTAACCTAGTTGCTCAAATGAACGGGGGGAAAAATAAGAGGGAGACAACAAAACTAGCTGATGTCATCTCACTGTTGTTTCAATAGGTAGTTTCTTTTAAATGAGAAAGGTATCCTCACTGGCACACCCTTTGCCATTGAGCGTTGGCTCCATTAATAGAGGCAGAGTGTGTTCATTCCTTCCAAACCATCACAATTCTCTCCTCTCTCTTCCCGACTTAGGAACAATTGACTGAGCATGATTTCCTGGAGGGGAACAAGAGGCTCAGATGCTAAATCAGAAGTTGTTTTCCTTTATTGGAATGGAAAGAATGAGAGCAAATACCAATGAGCATGTTCCTGTTTCACACACAGCTGCTCAGGACACATTCTGCAGAGGAAATGATGTGCTTTCTGTGCCGCGCTGTGTTATTTTGGTCCTGTATTATTGCTGTAGAAGGTGTTTCACCATATCTCTGTTGATTAACAGTATTTGTTCATCAGGTTTCAAAGAGAGAATATATATCCTCAAGATAGAGGGAGGAAAAGAAAGAGAGAGAGGCAGAAAGAAAGAGACCTAATCACAAAGTCTTTTGGCCCATTTAATTCAGAAATGTCTACACCAAGCTAGAACTCCCAGAGCTGACTGGACAATTCAGAAAATTGTAATCCACATACATTTTTTGGGGCATTGTTGTGGATGATGTTGTGGATGATGGGAATTCTATGGGAAAACATCTAAAACAGGCATGGGCCAACTTGGGTCCTCCAAATGTTTTGGACTTCAACTCCCACAATTCCGAATTGTGGGAGTTGAAGTCCAAAACACCTGGAGGACCCAAGTTGGCCCATGCCTGATCTTCTAGATCAATGTTTTCCATGCTTGGTCTTTCCTAACTGGCAGCGGCATACTAGGGGTTTTCTGAGAACTACCTGGAGATACCTAAGACTAAACCTAGGATCATTTGCACATTAAACGTGCTATTTACACCTGAGATTGAGCCTTTCCTCAATCTTCCTACCACACATTCAGGTAGGTATAATTGAGAGCCAGTACGGTGTAGTGATTGAGTGACTCTGGAGTCCAGGTTTCCAATCTCTGCTCAGAAACCCATTGAGTGACCCTAGCAAGTCATATTGTCTTAGGACAGTGGTTCTCAACCTAGAGTCCCCAGGTGTTTTTGGCTTTCAGCTCCCAGAAATCCTAAACTGGCTGGGATTTATTTGGCCCGTCCTTTGTGTTTGATTTTTATTGTGTTGTTTTGCACTGTTTATTTTATTTTGTTACTTCATGTTGTGATGTAATTTTTCTATTATTTTGTGTTTAACTTTGCTGTATTATATTGGGCTTGGCCTCATGTTAGCTGCCCCGAATCCCTTGTGGGGAGATGGTGGCGGGGTATAAATAAATATTATTATTATTATTATTATTATTATTATTATTATTATTATTATTATTATTCATGGGAGCTGTAGGCCAAAAACACCTGAGGACTCCAGCTGGAGACCCCAGATTGAGAACGACTGTCTGTTGAATCTGGCTGCTTGTTTTGTTTAAACTTGTTCCACAAATAAACCATCATGTGTTAGCCAGGTGCAACTGGAGACTGTGGTCTGTTGGTGGCTTATGAAGTTGGGTTTCTTTTAATCGTGGTATGTCAATATATCTACATAGAAAGTCATGGTTTGTTCCTGGCTTGTTCCCAAAGCAATTTCCTCTGAAACAAGAAGGAGAAAAAACATTTCAGAAAAAAAAGAAAACACTGTGGTTTTTCTGCCATCTGGACAATTCACTGATTGAACAACAAACATGGCTAGCATAGGCTCGGTATAATATGCAAACACAACCAGTGAATTGAACTGAAATAGCTTCCTAGCATACATGCTTAGGACTATGATCTATTTCTATCAGTAATAATGTGTCTACCAAACAGGAGCTCACGGTGGTGCAATAGGTTAAATCTTTGTGCCTCAGGACTGCTGACCGAAAGGTCGGTGGTTCAAATCCGGTGAGCGAGGTGAACTCCCGTCTGTCAGCTCCAGCTTCTCATGTGGAGACATGAGAGAAGCCTCCAATAGGATCATAAACCTTCTGGGTGTCCCCTTGCAATGACCTTGCAGACGGCCAATTCTCTCACACCAGAAGCGACTTGCAGTTTCTCAAGTTGCTCCTGACACACGCACACACACGAAGCACATAGAGGCATCCATATTACCTGGCAAGGAGTTGTGAGTATCACTACACATGGAAAAGATTCTTTCATACACCAGCCTTCCTGTAATGACAAAAATAAGAACAGTGTTTACAAAGCAGTGGGTTTAAATATGCTATCAGTTAAGGCTTCAGATTCAAACACACATCACTATCACATAATAAATAAAACCTTGGCAGTATTGTTTTCGAAGAAATAGTAGTAGTTGATAACAAAGCTTTTAGTGCTATTAGGTATAACACTGCAAAGAATGTTCAGCAGCACATGTTTCCGATCAGCATCCTGGAAGAACAAAATGTACTTGTGTGAACTCAAAAAACTGGGAAGAACCACAAGCTCCACAGAAGAACCCCTTGGACCAGGAAAACTGCAAATTAACTTTCACAAGCTTCTCATCCTCATTTCCAATATACTCTAGCATGACTATGACACCCAACCAGAAGTTGTTGGTTCAACAGTATTTGTTATTATGCCTAAATCTGCATATCCACACAAAGACTGAGAATGTGCCCTCTTTGGATATTGGGGTCATATTGTATTTATCTCAATTATATCTCACTAAGTTGATAGTGAATGTGTGTATGACTGGGTTATGAACTCTCACATGGAGAGCATAATTTTGGGCAAGGCTGAAGTAAGAAATATCAGAAATCTGCTTTTTGAAACTAGGTATCTTGCCCTGGAAATCTCTTGTGCACGAATTCTACCTTTTTATATTCATCCAGGGAAGTTTAGGCTAGCATATCTCCAGTAAGTAATTGAAGAGTCCTTATTCAACTTTGATCATTCTACATTTTTGCATTTGCCACACTCTTTTTTTCCTATTATATTATACTGCCACCCAGTGGGACCAGATAGTTTTTAATGTTCCATCTTGTCTCCTGCGACATCAGAGCCCTTTCCCTAGCAACAATATATTATATAATACTAATATTATGACTGATGTATTAGTACTATGCTAATAATATAGTATGTTTTTTGTACATATGACTTGTAAGCTACTCTGATTCCCCTTCGGGATGAGAAGGGCAGGATATAAATGTCACAAATAAATAAAAATAAATAATGTGATGTTATCTTGAACACTAGCTTTGAAAAGTAATGCATCTCCCTTTGTTTTATTGAATGCCTCTTAGACCCGCCACAAACTAGGCTCCTGTGGGAGCAAACTGTGCCAGCACGTCCCTGACGTCATGAGGCTGCCCCTTTCTCCGCCTCTTTCTCAATGCCAGAGTGGTTTTTCCTTTGCTAGGGCAGTATTGCCAGTGTATTCTCTCAGCTGAATTCTGCCAACTGAGAGAGTACGCTGGCAATGCTACCCTAGCAAAGGAAAAACCACTCTGGCCCGGAGAAAAGGGGCGGAGAAAGGGGCGGGGCGAGAGGCGGAGTCTCATGACGTCAGGAACGTGCTGGCAAGGTTTGCTCCCGCAGGAGCCTAGTTTGCGGCGGCTCTAAGACCTCCTGGAAAGGGGACTTCTCGTTCAACTTTTGAAAGACTCTTGGCTAATTTTATTTATAGGAAAGGTAAAGGTAAAGGTAAAGTTTTCCCCTTGACATTAAGTCACTTGAGTCCGACTCTAGGGGTGGTGTTCATCTCCATTTCTAAATCGAAGAGTCGGTGTTGTCCATAGACACCTCCAAAGTCATGTGGCCAGCATGACCTTATGAAGCATCATTATCTTCCCATTGAAGTGGTACCTACTGATCTACTCACATTTGCAGAAGCTAAGGCTAACAATGGGAGCTCACCCGACTCTCCTGATTCGAACGCCAATCTTTTGGTCAGCCCCTTATGAATAGAATGAATAGTAGGTAACTGAAAATTACAATTGAAAATGGTTCCTCAATAGTCACTGAGTGGCTCAAAATGGGATGACATTCCACTGCTTACCAAATGTGTCCAGGATGTCTGTTATCAAGACAAATTGGATAGAACTGAATCACAGTTGTATCTGAAAGAAGTTTAGAACACTGGGAGGAGGGAGGCAAAAGAGATAAATAAGTCATTATGTATATTGGAGATTACATAATATTTTAAAAATAAAAAATATAGCCAAAACAGAGCAAGAAATCAATGGGGGAGCACAAGTCTTTTGGTATGAAGACAGAGGTCCCCCTAGTCAGTCATGAGGCCGATTGGGGTATAGGATGGTTACCTATGCTCGACAGGGTTTCACTTCCCCCTGAGAACACAGGTCTGCAGTCTGGGGGTCCTCCTGGACTCAGCGCTGACGCTTGAAGCTCAGATGTAAGCAGTGGCCAAGAGGGTCTTTGCACCAGCTGTGACCGTAGCTCAAGGAGCCTGACTTGGCCATGGTGGTCCATGCCTTGGTTACATCCAGATTGGATTATTCCAACACACACTATGTGGGGCTGCCTTTGAAGATGGCTCATAAACTGCAATTAGTGCAAAGGTTGGCTGTCTGACTTCTAATGAGCACACAACGCCCCTATTAAAGCAGCTCCACTGGCAGCCAATAAGTTTCCAGTCCCAATTCAAGGTGCAAGTTATAACTTACAAAGCCCTAAAGCAGTCAGCCCCTGCCTATCTTCATGATCGCATCTCCCCCTATGAACCGGTGTGGGCTCTAAGATCCACCGGAGAGGTCCTCCTCTCACTCCCACCACCGTCACAAGCACAGAAGATGGGGTGACTTAGAAGGCACTGAACAGACCTCCGGCACCACAAGATGCCAAGCCAATCTTAAGAAATGGGGCCACAAGGTGGAGTCCACGACATACAAGTGTGAAGAAGAGCAAACCACAGACCGTCTACTACAATGCAGCCTTAGACCTGCCAGATGTACAATGGAGGACCTTCTCACAGCAACACTAAAGGCACTCCAAGCTTCTGGTCAAAAGACATTTAGCATAATGCCTAGTTTTTAACTTTGTTTGTGGTTTTTCTATACATTATAACTGTATTCTCAATTTGCGTCTGACACGATAGATAAATAAAATAGTTAGACAATTGTGAGAAAGCCCTCAATGTGCTATCGTGACAGCTGCTGCCAATCAGAGCAGAGAATAATGGGCCAGATTGTCCAAAAGTCTGACTTGGTTATAAAGACAGCTTCCCACATTCCTACGATAGCTAATAGGGCCTAATTAAAAGACTTATTTCTTATATTAATATCCTCAGGCCAGTTATATTCAACTTCAATTGATTGTGATAACAAGGAATTGGGGAGGAGAGCAACCTGTGCAACTCTTTAAAGCATCATGTAATGAACGTCAAGGCTAAACTATAACAATACTCACCTGAATAACTATCTTTAAAGCTTTTACTTTTTAATCTGAGGCCCAAGCATCCTTCAGACTGATTGAGTTCTTCAATCCGCTGTGTATAATCTTGCTGAGTCAGATTAAGCAGCTCTTTCTGAGAGCCCTGAAAAAAGCGTTTGGTGTACCAACTAATAGGCTATTAACATAAAAAAAAAGAGGAACACTTCCTTTCCTAATATTTCCTCCTCTCCCTTTGGATGAGGGCTGGAAAATGTAGACTGGCTAGAGACAGATTGCATAATGAACCACCATTGAAATTCAGGATGAGTTGAGTACAACTGGATCACTTCTGAAGAAGTCCAGCCAGTATTTATTTTCTTCAAAAGTTGCATGTTCTATTTTAGACAGAATCTTGAATTTTTGGCACCATGAACTGGAAGCACAGCACACCAAAGGTCACCCTTCCCAGGAGTCAGTGAACACAGGAAAGCAGATCGAAACAAGGTGAGTCCCCTCTAGCAATAGATTTTTGATAATATCAGAATGCAGCAAATGACATAATCATCACCATCATCTGGCTGGCCTTATGTACTGTCTTTATTATGCAATTTAACTAGAGCAGAGAGTGTTTGAGGATCGGGACATCCATAGGGAGACCAAGGGGCTTCCTTATAAAGCCATTGTCCTCCCAACCCTGTTATATGCCTGCAAAAAGTGGACAGCCTACAGACGTCATACACAACTCCTGGAACGATTCCATCAGCGTTGCCTCCGAAAAATCCTGCAAATCTCTTGGGAAGACAGGAGCTTTCTTGTTGAGTTCCAGGGCCAGAGAAGCAGATGGCAGAAACAGAAGAACGGCCTGCCTCAGGGGAGCGTGCTCGCTCCATCTATTGTCGACATCTACACAAATGACCAGCCACTGCCAGAAGGGACAGAGAGTTTCATCTATGCTGATGATCGTGCCATGACCGCTCAAGCAGGGAGCTTTGAGATGGTTGAACAGAAGCTCTCCGAAGCTCTAGGTGCTCTAACTGCCTATTACAGGGAAAACCAACTGATCCCTAATCCATCTAAAACACAGACATGTGCCTTTCACCTTAAGAACAGACACGCATCCCGAGCTCTGAAGATCACCTGGGAAGGAATCCCACTGGAGCATTGCAGCGCACCCAAATACCTGGGAGTCACTCTGGACTGTTCTCTGACCTACAAGAAGCATTGCCTGAACATCAAAAAAAAAGTGGGCTCTAGAAACAATATCATACGAGAGCTGACTGGCAACCTGGGGATCACAACCAGACACAGTGAAGACATCTGACCTTGCGCTATGCTACTCTGCTGCTCAGTACGCATGCCCAGTGTGGAACACATCTCACCACACTAAAACAGTGGATGTGGCTCTTAATGAGACATGCAGCATTATCACAGGGTGTCTGCACCCTACACCACTGGAGAAATTACACTGCTTAGCCAGTATTGCACCACTTCACATCCGCCGGGAAGTTGCAGCCAATAGTGAAAGGACCAAGGCAGAGACATCTCCAGCTCATCCCTTGTTTGGGTATCAGCCAGCACGTCAACGACTCAAATCAAGAAATAGTTTTCTTAGTGTCTACAGAGACACTCGCTGGAACACCTCAGCAAGCGAGAGTTCAAAAGTGGCAGGTTCAAACCCAGCACCTCAATCCGTGGGTGATACCACATGAGAGATTCCCCCTGGGCACACAGAAGACTGGGCGACTTGGAAGGCGCTGAATAGACTGCGCTCTGGCACCACGAGATGCAGAGCCAATCTTAAGAAATGGGGCTACAAAGTTGAATCCACGACATGCGAGTGTGGAGAAGAGCAAACCACTGACCACTTGCTGCAATGCAACCTGAGCCCTGCCACATGCACGATAGAGGACCTTCTTGCGGCAACACCAGAAGCACTCCAAGTGGCCAGATACTGGTCAAAGGACATTTAATCAGCTACCAAGTTTGTAAAATTTGTGTGTTTTTTTATCTGTTTGTTTGTTTTGTTCCGTTAGAAGTGTAATACAATGTTCTGGTTGCGGATGACACGATAAAAATGAATAAATAAATAAATTAGGAAGACAAGCGGATAGATGTCAACATGTCAGAAGAAGCAAAGACCACCAGCAGTGAAGCGATGGTCCTGCGCCATCAATTCCGCTGGACTGGCCACGTTGTCCAGATGTACAACCACCATCTCCCAAAGCAGTTACTCCACTCCAAACTCAAGAATGGGAAACGGAATGTTGGTGGACAGGAAAAGAGATTTAAAGATGGGCTTAAAGCTAACCTTAAAAACTCTGGCATAGACACCAAGAACTGGGAAGCCCTGGCCCTTGAGCGCTTTGACTGGAGGTCAGCTGTGACCAGCAATGCTGCAGAATTCAAAGAGGCAAGAATGGAGGGCGAAAGGGAGAAATGTGCCAAGAGGAAGTCATGTCAAGCCAACCCTGACCGGGACTGCCTTCCGTCTGCGGATCAAGAACATGCGGATCAAGAATAGGGCTTCACAGCCACCTACAGAGCTACCACATCTGGAAAACCATCATCCTCGAACTATGAGGAATCGCCTAAGTAAGTAGGTTAACTAGAGAGAAAAGGGTGTAATTTGTTGCTTTTTCCCAGGCAGCAAATTGTTTTGGGCCATCCTTAAACAAATTGTGATATACATTTAACACAAAGTAAGCACAGGATGAAAATTAAGAATCTTTTATAAGCTACCCTTCATATAAATGTCCAATGTGCAAAAGAAAATCTATCAGCAGCACACCCAAAGTATAACTTAGTATTGAAATTAGAGATATATAATACAAGAAATAAGGCAACAGTAATAGTAGCAAACCTAAGCAATTACGAGGAGGTTAACAAATAGTAAAATAAGATAATGGCTAAAGCATCAAGTATAATAATCATTCAAGCAGAACCTCTTTTAGTAGCTTAAAAGGCTGTAATAATAAATAAAACGCAAGAATAAAACACACACCAAGAGCGTAATTGTTATTATGTCAATACTACTATAATTTTAAAGAGCCAGTATACGGAACTTGTATTGGAAAATAAAAATTGTACTTTTAAAGGTTGTATATTTTATGTCATGGCTTATGGCTAGTACAATAAACCATTCATTCACACAAAGAGCGCCTCTTTAAAACCCTCACATTATTCAGCTCCTAATACTGCAGTCAAGCCAAGCCATTAACTTTATTTGGAAACATTTGTTTTGCTATCATAACTTTTACAAAACTTCTAGCATAAATTGTAGTAGTTCATATTCCAAAGCTTTAATATCTTTATTGACAAACAACATTTCTTCACCTAGTTGCTGTGAGTTTTCTGGACTGTATGGCCATGTTCCAGAAGCATTCTCTCCTGATGTTTTGCCCACATTTATGGCAGGCATCCTCAGAGATTGTGAGGTCTGTTAGAAACTAGGCAAGTGGACTTTACTTACTTACTTATTACTTACTTATTTACTGTATTTATACCCCGCTCTTCTCAACCCCAAAGGGGACTCAGAGCAGCTTACAGATTATGGCAACATTCAATGCCGCATCATACAACAAATTATAAATATAACATATCAAATTATAAAACAAATAAAACATAAATGAAGTAAGTACAACAAATAAAAAATTAACATATCAAATTATAAAACAATTAAAACATATAAATGCAATAAAACATATTAAAAATAGTTTTAACAGAGCAGATGTTCCATCAGAGGAAGAATGAGATGCCAAACCAGGGTGGCTGTGTTCACTCAAGAGAGGGCTCAGGTGAATCAAGGGCCATGGCTGGAAGAAACAAATGTTGGTATCTCTGCTGACCCAAGTATGCTGAAATGGAGGCCAGTCAAGATAGAGTCCAGCAGCACCAAGCGGTCCCCAGAAGCTGAGTGAGTCCCTAGAAGCTGAGCCAGAGGTAGCAAGGGAAATAAATGCTGCCCCTTCCCTCAAGGCCCCTGGTGATGGTACCTTCAGTTCTTGCTTAGACCTGAGGCCCTGCAGGCATGGTTCTTTTTATGTCCCAGCCTCTGGGGCAAGCAGGTGTTGTTGCTGGCCTTGAGCTGCAGAGTCAGGGCCTCTGTTCTGCCAGGAGTGAGTCCACAGGAGCTGAGCCAGAGGCAACAGGAGAAACAAACGCTGCCCCTTCCCTCAAGGCCCCTGGACATTATTCACTTCTGTGGAATAATGTCCAGGGCGGGAGAAAGAACTCCTGCCTGTTGGAGGAAAGTGTGAATGTTCAAATTGGCCACCTTTATTAGCATTTAATGGTCTTGCAGCTTCAAAGTCTCGCTGCTTCCTCCCTGAGAGAATCCTTTGTTGGGAGGTGTTAACTGGCCCTGATTGTGTCCATTCTGGAATTCCCCTGCTTTTTGAATGTTGCTCTTAATTTACTTTACCAATTTTTGAGTTTTTAAATACCAGATTTTGTTCATTTTCATAGTTTCCTTCTTTCTGTTGAAATTTGTTCACATGCTTCTTGTCGATTTCAATGGCTTCTCTGTGTAATGTGATACGATGGTTGTCAGAGTGTCAGCATTTCTGTGTTCTCAAATAATATGCTGTGTCTAGGTTGACTCATCAGGTGCTCTGCTATGGCTGACTTCTCTTGCATTTATATATTGTTATATTGCTGTTTTTATTTTGTCCTAAATTGATGTTATGCATTTTAATGTGTTACATTTAACTCTGTGGATTGGGCTTGGCCCCATGTAAACTGCCCTGAGTCCCTTTGGGGAGATAGAGGCAGGGTATAAAAATAAAGTTGTTGTTGTTGTTGTTGTTGTTGTTGTTGTTGTTCTCTGGTTGAATTAGTCTGAAGTGTCTTTCATGTTCCTTCATTCATGTTTGGGCACTGTGTTTGGCTACGACTATTAAAAAACTACCAGCATCTGGCTACTAGTATTAAAAAAACTCCAAAATCAAGACAGTAAATGAAGACCAACACTCAGGGGAATTCCAGACAGGAAACAATCAGGGCCAACTAATGCCTCCCAACAAAGGATTCTCACAGCCAGGTTTTAAAGCTACAAAACCATTCATTGCTAATCAAGCTGGCCAATGGTAACATGCATGCGAGTTAAACAGACAAGAGTTCTTTCTCTCACCTTGGATATCATTCCACAGATAGATAGGTACACACACATACACACGCATACACAGTCCACTTGCCTAGTTTCCAACAGACCTCACAATCTCTGAGGATGCCTGCCACAGATGTGGGCAAAATGTCAGAAAGTAATGCTTCTGGAACATAGCCACACAGCCCGGAAAACTCACAGCAACTAGTGATTCTGGCCATGAACGTCTTCGACAACACATTGAACACTGCTTCACTTGCTATGTATAACATAAAAGACTCCTTGAAGCACCAACAAGTTTTACTTTGTTATTTTTGCTCAGCAGCACTTATGGAAATGAACAGACACTGCTCTGTTTACAAGATATCAGAGTAATGCTGTCTGATATCTCTTGAGTTAAAAAGTGTTAATGTTTTGGTTGAAAATATAGTGTGTTTTATTTTATTCTTTACTATGCACTACCATGGATATTTGAGAGAAAGCTAGGATGTTGACAGGCAAAACGTTAGCCCACCTCTTCAAGATCTTCCAATTCTTCCAGCCTTGTCCGCACCTTCTCAGAAACTGCAGATCCAGGAGTTGTTGCTTTTCCTGCAGGCAAATGTATGTTTAAATGCCAAAAACTGTGCCAAATATTTTGGATTGACATAAATCAGAGTTTAGCAAGTAGTTGCTCGCCAAATACTATTTTATTCCAATTGCTATTAAGTTCCACCAGCCTGAAGAACAGCAAGGGATGATGGAGCTTCTGGAAGGCCATTGCTTCCCCAGCTAGCCAAGGTGTAAAAACAGGCCACACATTGCCAAAAGTAAGCCTTTAAAATGGAGAACAACTGTTCAAACTTTATGGCTCATGACAAGACTTTGAGATGTCCTACTGGTGACTTTTTAAAATAATAATCATACTAATAATAATACTTTATTAATATCCTGCCATCATCTTACCGAAGGGACTCAGGGAGGCTCACAAAGTACTCAATTGTGCAAACATATAATACAACAAAGTACACAAACAAAATAACACAATAACAACAACAACAAGGTCCAAATAAATCATATATTATATTATATTCCATATAATATAATAATTCCATATGTTGCAATTATTTATATGCTAAATTTCAGTTTTCTAGACATTAAAGGGAAAGGACATATATGTTTTAAACCAAATATAGATATTTCTGGGTTGTTGTAGGTTTTTTTCGGGCTATATGGCCATGTTCTAGGCATTCTTAGGAGATAATGCCTCTAGAACATGGCCATATAGCCCGAAAAAACCTACAACAACCCAGTGATTCTGGCCATGAAAGCATTCAACAATACATAGATATTTCTGCATTTAATATCTGTATAGTCATCAGATCTGTGAGACTATGAGCATACAATGAAGCAAAAGAAGCAACAGCTTGTATTTATTCCCCCAGCCTTCCTTGGAGGCAATATAAAATCATATATAAAAACCTAAACACATAAGATCACAATACATAAAAACATAATGACACTGTAAATGTAAAATGTAACCATGATTCTTTGCGATGTGACATCATGTATTTACATGTTTGTCCTTTTATCATTTTATATGCGGTAGTCCCTGAGATGTGTATCCTGTTCTTTTGCTTCTATGTAATCAAGAAGTATGGCAATTTCAACATCGTTTTCATTAAGCAACATGTTTCTCTTTTCTATAAAATCAGGGGAAACACCTCTTCATACAATTTGACATACAAAATGACTTCTTACCTTTTTCGGATCCCATGTACAAATTCTGAAATGAAATAAAAACATTTTTATTAAAAAAACATGTGAATTTTCAAGCTTAGCTGTTCCCACTCACCAAAAACAAAGGTATATAAAAACATATGGCTTAAATATTTTGATGGAAGCCTGGAGGAGTGGAGGAGCAGTTCCTGTTGAGCTCAAGGGCAAGTTTCGATGTTGATATCTAATTACCTTGAGATTATTTTAAACTTTTAATTTTTAATTTTACCTGAAGACTGCTGACCTTGAACTCCTCCTCTCTTTTATTGAAGATTGTGCTGGTGTAGTTAACACAGTTTTAAAGTCTTTAGCTGCAAATTATTTGGAAACTGTTTGGAAAACACCTAAGCTGCCTTTGGAAGTGTTGATACATTAAACTTTTCTTACAATGGTTTATACAAGAAACAATTATAGGAGAAAGCTTTACCTCTGAATGGACAAACACTAGCAACTGAGAAGATACAGCTAGCTGTTGAGTCTGCTGAGACTGAGGAGGAGGCTTTTTGCAAGAAGAAGCAAAGTCAAGCAAAAATGACTAAATTTTTCCCTCTGGAAAAATGCACCAGGGGCAGTTGGTAAACTCTGAGGAGGGCCCAAGGATTACAAAGGTAGGCAATATTACTATGACTGCTGAAGAGCTGAAGGATTGGCCGATTGCCACCAAAGGGCTATTATTGAAGGAGAGTAAGATTATGGTCTCAGGAGGTGGGAGAAGCTTGGCTGAGGAACTGGCACAAGCCGAGATGGAGAGTTCTGAGGCTATTACAACACAAAATTGGAGCTTGGACCCGACGCCAGGAAAGCCCCCCCACCTTATCTCCAGAAGAGGTTCACTTTAATTCTCACACACCCAAGAATTTTTTACAACAGTATCCCTACTTCGACTTGCAACAAGGAGAAGAATCAAATGAGGGCTATTCGCACATGGAAGCTAAGTTTACTGCATTCTCTAATGATTTGCTGATAATTAAGAATTATCTACAGGAAAGTACGGGTACACTCCTGAGTACACTTGCAAAAATAATTAAGGCAGAAGTTTTGGAAAGTTGGTGCAACTGTGATCCTATTAAGGCAATATCTGCTTTCAACATTCTAGATACAACCAGGCAGGATGCAGCTACCTTACACTGTAGTGATAAAAGAACAAAACAGACAAAAGCAGATAAAAGCAAGCACCTTAAAGTCAACTGTAAGAGCCAGAAAAAAATCATGAACAGCAAAAGGGAGATGAAAAAAAAACTGCATGCAAACAAAAAGTTCCAGAAATCATCAACGCGATTTAAAGAAACTCCTAGCTCTAATTCCATCTTCAAAAACCTTGGTAAAAAAAAGGAGGAGAAGCAAAAAAAGTTTCCCAAAGCAGAGTCACAGTGCTACCAATGAGGGCAGAGTGGATAGAACCATAGTGACAAATCCAGAGCCGCAGAAGTTTAATATAACAACACAAACCGAATCTCAGGTGACCAATATGACAGGAGAGAAAGATGGTAGTAACCCAAAAAAGGTAGAGACAATAGATGGACCTAAATTGCCAACAGTAAAACAACAAAATTGTAGACAAAAGATTAATGGACATTATAAGGATAATTGGAACTTGGTCCTTATGCCAAACAAGCTGGTAATTTTAAAAGTTCCTAAACCAGGAAAGATTTTAAGTTTAGAAGATCGGAAAAATCATGTGATAGGACTTATGAATAATGTTCTACCAGGGGGGTTGTACACAACGGACATTGACCAGATTGATTACTTACATAATGACTCAATGCATGTTGATGCCATAATCTCCTTTATTGACCCAAATGTAGCTAAATTTGTTATAAGAGCTAGAGATTTATTTTCAAAATAGGCATCAGGATAACAAGATTTTTTAAGAAGGTCTTCACTCAAAAAGTCCCAGATGATACAGTGAGATTGGCAGAACAGCAACTTAAAGTGGGAAATGAACAATTGCTGAAACCCCACAAGGTTCAAGCTACCAGGCCAACAAAAGAAGAAAAAGGTTTTGATGGTGTGGGGAAACTTTTTTGTAACAAGGAACAGTCACTGGTAGAGGCATATGCAAATTTGCCAAAAAAAAAAGAGCAATGGGATATCCTAGAGAGGTTAGAGGCACTAAGTAGCCATTTAAGGGAAATATATACGGAAGGGCTATATCTTAATAAAGCAGGACAAACCAATCCAAAGGAATGGCAAAGAGCAGCTCAGAATAGTGAAAATTGGTTGGAGATGAGATTTTTAGACTCTGAGGAGAGATTTGAGCCTTCCATTAAACACCTCCCACTGACTCCAGAGGTGAAAGTCATGAAACCCCAAATTACTAATCCGTGTGTTGTTCATGACAATCCCTGGGAGGCCCTTATGAGTATTGAAGCAGAGGACAAGGGACAAATTGCAAAAGAAGCATGTATGTCAAATACAAATTGTGGTTTGAAACAGCCCCCAATCACCCTTTTATTTCAACATGTGGTGCCCAGAAATAAAGAGAATATGGTAATGGAGAACTCTATTCATCCACTCAGAAATAGTGATATTCAGAAACTTAGTTACCAAAGAAAGACAGGAGGATTATTAAATCTGACAAAGAGACAGCATGATAAGCTAGTAGAGCTTATGCAGGCTGAACTACACCTAACTGATCCTGGTTTGAATTACCATATATCACCATCCCTAACTCCAATGATGTTGAATAAGGCCTTGACAGGACAAAATTACCTAGAAGTTGACAACTCTGACCAAAACTATCAAGAACAGGGGCAGATTCCTTTAGAGCCCTCATTGAACAAGGGGGAGGTGGAGACAATTCTCCAGACACTCCCTCCTGATGAGACTCCATGGAACAAGAAAGAAGAACAATTACAGCCTCTGTGAAGTCTCGGCCTCCATGAGACTCCATGGAACAAGAAAGAAGAGCAATTACAACCTCTGTGAAGTCTCGGCCTAGTTTCTATTTGCTCCCTGGAGGTGGACTGTTCCATTCTGCTAAGTTTTAGAGTAGTACCTTAGGATCCCCCTAGAGGCCGAGCTCTGTTGGTTCAGCCTTTTTATTCCATTCTGTTTGGACATAGCTTGTAGTAGTTAGCCAGAAAGTGTCTGGTCTGGCTTAGCAGTCTGAACAGGCAATCCTTAGTCCGTACAAGTCACATAGAACACAGATGAACATGCCTCAGAGAACATAGAGAATAGTAGTATTTGTCCAAAGAACATAGATAGTACATGCCCCAGAGTTTATAGAGAGTGCTTACCTCATAGAAAATATAGTTATTGTTAGTTCAGAGCACATACCACCATTATATCTCATAGCCTCCTGTTATTTATATTTACCTCAGAGTTATACCTTATACCTGTTCCTTATTATTCTAATTCTATACCATCAAGAATCAAACTGCACCTTCATACCTTGTTTTGATTCACCTTGATTGTTCAGTAAACTTAATTGGTTAAATTTAGTCTTGTCTCTAGAGTTTTATTTTGGGTGAATTAAAGTAAATACGGGGCATACCGATGGTCACTGGGAAAATAGACACATATAGTTTTCTCATCAAACCTTCCCGGTGTGCCATCACAACCTCTGGTGAGGACAACAGAACATCCCCATAATAACTGTTTTTATGTGGTCTATTGATAATATTATATTAGATTTTGAATCAAATGAACTGTCTGTATCCTTATGCCCTATCCCACGATGTCATACAGAACAGTCTGCCTGTGGGAAAAATATACAAATGGTTTCTTGGAATGTAGCTGGATGGAAGGAAGCGGTGGATAATGAATTAGTAGGTTTCCTTTCCAAATTTGATATAATAGCCATTCAGAAAAGTTGGTTAACGGGGGAGGAGGACCCAGTAAAACTCCCAGGCTTCCAAAGCTGTTAAGTACCGGCCCAAAAACAAAAAAATAAAGGGCGAGCTTCTGGTGGACTTTGCATTCTCATCAAGCAAGAGCTGCAATGGGCGGGTGAGAAACTATACATTGAGAATAAATTTTCTCATCTATTAGTTGTGAAATTTAGATACAAGGATTTTGAAGTCATTTTAGTAAATGTGTATATTTACTAACACATCCTTCTATTATAATACTAATCACTGGATTTGTTTAGAAGTAGTAATGGATGAATTAACCACATCATATCCCCAATCTATAATAATATTACTTGGTGACTTTAATGCCAAATTAGGACCATCCCTCTATGATTTTGCTCAGAAGAACAGATTCGCAAATGAATTCTTCAAGAATCATCCAGAAACTTAGAGCGTACAATTACTGGTGAAAAATCAATGTAATGGAGCCTGCTAGATTCCCAAAATTGTGCCTATTAGAACAGATAAAATCCCAACTACCTACCTCCTGGATTACACATCTGACAAATTATATAAGAAGTTGTGGGCTTCCTGTCTTCTGCACCTCAAATGACCATGTAAGAAAGGATGCTATACAAAGAATTTTGGATATAGAAGCACAAAAAGATATAGCCACCCTCAGTAAGCCTGCTAACCTAAGCAGTCAATATAAACGTACCTTTCAAACTGCTAACTACTTAAAAATGCAAATACCAAAACATCTCAAGGAGGTATTTACTCGAGCCAGATTTGATCAGCTCAAGACAATGGTTAGATACGGGAGATTTAACAGCATCCCTTATAATGAAAGGAGTTGTATCTGCGGGGCACCTGAAACTGCGGATATAGCACACATATTATTTGATTGCACATTGTATCAAAAGGTGAGAGACTTCCCCTTGGTCCATATATAAAACTGACAATGTATTGGGATTCTCACATCAGAACAACATATTTTATGTGTGGCCAAGACCCAAAAATCTATATATATAAAATCCGAAGTGGCGTCGTATGAGGAAGCAAAACTCAAAACCCCCCCAACAGAAATTAACCAAAATTCCCATGCACAAACCTCAACCCACTAGGTACAAACAAACCCAATCAAAATCAAAAAACAACACAACACCACACTCACAAAACGGCAAAACAACTGAGCATGCGCATTGGCACCCAGCCGCAAGTTCCCTGGCACGCGCAAATGGCCTGGCGGCCAACGTTCCCTCCACGCAAGCCACACCCCCATCCTCACGCCGCGCTGCTTCCCGCCCTGTCCAAACCATCGCAACTCACCCTCCTTCATCTTACCCTGCTCACGCCGCCACACACACACACACACTCACGCCGGTAAGACACGCCCCCTCCCTCCCTCCCTGTCTCACTCTTTCCCTCCTCCCACCCTTCGCCGGTAAGACATGCCCTCTCCCTTCGCTGCGGCGGGCCCAAGCACACTCACGCCGGTAAGACACGCCCCCTTCCTTTCCCCCCACCCCTTCCCTCCCTGACTCACTCCTCCCAGTCGCAAACACACACACACACACACACACACACACAACGCTCCTTCACTCCTCCCCCCGCCGCCCACACACACCTTCCGCTACACACACACACATTCACGCCAGTAAGACATGCCCCCTTCCTTCCGGCACACACACACACACCCTCACCCCCCACCCCCACCCCCACCCCCCCGCGCGGCACACACACACACAGGCTTCCTCCCAACCTGTTGGGAAAGCAGCAGCAATGGCAGCAGCAACGGAGCATCCACGCAAGGAAGACGGGGAGGGGGAGGAGGAAGGTCCACGGTGCTTGAATGAAGGACCTTCCTTCTCTCCCTCCCTTCCCTTCTTTCCTCCCTTTCTTTCCTTTTCTTCCTTCCTTCTTCCTTTCCTTCTTTCCCTCCTTCCCTTCCTTCCTGTCCATCCTTCCTTTCCTTCTTTTCCTCCCTCCCTCCCTTTCCTCCTTCTTTCCCTTGCTTCATTTCCTTCCCTCCCTCCTTTCTTCCCCTCCTTCCTTCCTTCTCCTCCTTCCCTCCCTCCCCTTTTCCTTCCTTCCTGTCCCTCCTTCCTTCTTCCTTTCCTTCTTTTCCTCCCTCCTTTCCCTTTCTTCATTTCCTTTCCCTTCATTTCCATCCCTCCATCCTTTCTTCCCCTCCTTCCTAACTCCTTCCTTAGATCTCCTCCCTCCCTCCCCTTTTCCTTTCTTCCTGTCCCTCCTTCCTTCTTCCTTTCCTTCCCTCCCTCCCTCCCTCCTTTTCCTCCTTTCCCTTTCTTCATTTCCTTCCCCTTCATTTCCTTCCCTCCCTCCTTTCTTCACCCCCTCCTTTCTTTCCCTCCTTCCACCCTCCCTTCCTGTCCCTCCTTTTCCCCTTCCTTCCCTTCTTTCCCTCCCTCACTTTTTCCTTCCTTCCTGTCCCTCCTTCCTTCTTCATTTCCTTCTTTTCCTCCCTCCCTTTCCTCCTTCTTTCCCTTTCATTTCCTTCCAACCTTATTTCCTTCCCTCCCTCCTTTCTTCATCCCCCTCCTTCCTTCCACCTTCCTTCTCCTCCCTCCCTTCATGTCCCTCCTTTTCCCCCCTTCCTTCCCTTCTTTCCCCCCTCCTTTTTTCCTTCCTTCCTGTCCCTCCTTCCTTTCCTCCTTCTTTCCCATTCTTCATTTCCTTCCCCTTCATTTCCTTATTAAATGGAAGGGACAGTCAAGAAGTAATGAGATGAGGGAAAAAGGGAAGGAAGAAAGGAGAGAAGCAGGGAGGAAAGAAACAGGTAGAGATGGAAGAAAGATGAGACATAGGGAAAGAAAAAGAAGAAAGGAAGGAAAGAAAGAAGGAGAGAAAGAGGGAGGGAAGGTTGGCCACAGCAACGCGTGGCAGGGCACAGCTAGTAACATATAAAACAGCTCTGTACTTAAGCAAAACAATACGTCTGAGAACCACATGTGTAGGGCTGATTGGGGTAAATTGTAGGGGTGATAATGAAATATGATGTATATACTCAGCTTGATAGGTTTATCAGTTTTATCACGTTTTATCATATTTATTTACTGTATTGTTATAAGTGTCGTATTTTAACTTATTAAGTGGAGTGTGATAAGGTCTTGACAGTCCTTGTTGTTCTATTTCTTATTGTGATATGACCTAAGGGCTAATCAATAAAATTACTACTGCTGCTGCTTAAACATTTTAGACTGTTCTGTAATAAAAGTAAACTTTTAATTCTAATATGCTTATATTTGGTTACTGCAGAGAACAACAATGCCTTTAAATATAAACCAGAGGAGAATAACAGGGGCTGCTGTGGTTTGGAGGATTTAATCTGAATTATTTTAATACTAATGATGTTCAATACGGTTTTAATATTTCTATATTCATATTCAGACAGGGAAAAACTGTGCAGCTCAAATTCTTAATTTGACTGAGTTTATCAAGGCACGATATGAGAAAGGTTGCATTACGGGAACAGTTTTTGTGGACCTTACAGTGCAACATAGGAAATTGCTGTATAAAGTCTACCTTTATACGGAACAGTCCAGGACTATGATTTAACAAAAACTGTCTAGGACCTCCTAGAAAACTGCAGCTTCTATATAGTTTCAAGCCAGAAAAAATAGATGGAGGAGGCAAAATAATGGTCTATCTCAAGGCAACGTTCTTGCACCGATCTTGTTTAACATCTTTACAAATGATCAACCACAACCACCACTCACAAGGAGATATATATACACTGATGGCCTTGGCCTAACAACACAAGTAAAGGACTTCGAAACAGTCAAAAACTATCTTCCGAATGCCTTGAAAGATCTCTCCAGCTACTTCAAAAATAACCACCTGAAGCCTAACCCGGCCAAGACACAAGTGTGTGCTTACTACCTAAGGAACCGTGAATCCAAAAAGAAATTGAAAGTTACCTGGTAAGGCCAAGAGCTTGAACACTCTTCCCACCCTAAATATCTCGGTGTCGCCTGAGATTGAATACTAACATTTAGGAAACACTGTATGAACACCAAGCACAAAGTAACTGCAGACAATAACATCCTGCGGAAACTTACTGGCAGCACATGGGATGCAGACCCAAAATTGATAAGAACATCAGCCTTGGCCTTGTCTTACTCAACTGCTGAGTATGCTTGCCCTGTTTGGCATAAGTTTGTTCACACAAAGCAGGTGAATATAGCACTAAATGAAAAATGTAGAATAATCACGGGATGTCTTAAACCTACATCTGCTGATAGACTCTATAAGTTAGCTGGCATTGCTGACAAGGAAAAAAAATAACACTACTAATTTTCCTTTTATATTCAATCCCTTTTATTGTTTTTCCTCTCCTCCCCTTCCAAACCCTTCCGTAGCCTTCTCCACCTCCTGTGAACAATTTCTCTTGATTATCGCTTCCTCGCAGGACTGCTCTCCTCCTCCAGATTCCTTTGTTGACGCTGACCTTGCTTCAGGTATGTTCATTTTATTTATTTATTTATTTATTTATTTAACTTGTATACCGCTACTCCCAATTTGGCTCAGAGCGGTTTACAGAAATAGATTAAAACAATACAATTAGCTTTAAAACAACCATAACAATGATAATAGGTAGCAAGGACAGACATAGCCTAGGTTGTTCACCCATCAAAAGCTTGCCGGAAAAGAAAAGTTTTACAGGCTTTCCGAAAAGCAGATTAAGTCTTGAATGGTTCGAGTTTCCACCGGAAAGGCATTCCATAAATAAGGGGCTACGATCAAGATAGCTCTATGCCTAGTAGATGACAAGTGATAGGCCCGGATGTGAGGTACTGGGAGCAAATTTTGGTCTTCAGACCGGAGTAATCTCTGGGGTTGGTAGGGGATAAGCGGGCCCTCAGGTACGCTGGCCCCAGACCATATAAGGCCTTAAAGGTTAGTACCAGCACCTTGAAAGTGATCCGGTACTCAATCGGTAGCCATGTTGGCAGGGCAGCAGTCAAATGCTTATTTTCTCAAGCTTTGAATCATGTCCTGACACAAAGCAAGAATGGGCAACATGGAAGTCCGTGAAGAGACTCAGAAGCAGAGTGGGCAGATCAAAAGACAACCTGGCTAAATGGCACGGCCTAGGAGAACACTCCACTTTGTGTAACTGTGGAGCAGAACAAACAACTCCACATTGTGTGCTTGCCCACAATGCTCTGCCCTATGCACAGAGGAAGAACTGCTTAAAGCTACAGACAATTAGGTCACTGTTGCCCTTTTTGGTCTAAAATTATTTAGCCTCTATTTTATCTGTGTTATACTTATTTATTTATGCAATGATTTTGACATGAAATAAATTTGTATATTTGTGTATTTTAAATTTTATGCTGATGTTTTTATGTTAAGCTGCTTTGAGTCTCCTGCAGGAGAGATAAATAAGGGTATTAATAATAATAATAATAATAATAATAATAATAATAATAATAATGTTATTGAGTTCATGTTTCACAGAAGCATTTGGCTGAACATCACAGGCTACATTAAATAGACATTTGGTCTGATCTAGTGCAGCCCATCTTATGGTCTTGACACAAATAATTCAGAAATATGCTAAATGTTCTGAAACAGTAAAACAAAACAAGCGAAACCCAGAATGCTATATCAACAATACTGAATATGGAATTTCAGACACTTTTATCCTGCATCAAATTGGTCTGCCTTATTGCTTAATGATTGTTTTAAGAGCAAGGATGAGATGCTAACTCACAATAGAGAGCTTTTCATTTGTTGTATATCGAGAGAGGATATCACCCCGCTTGCTTGACCAAGGTTCAAAGTCGCTTCCCACACTTAAACTCTCTTCTTTGTCACATTTCTTTCTGGTGCTCTCCTACAAAAAAAAATTTCACATAAATGAGAAAACTGGGATCAGACAGAGAGAAAAAGGCATATTTTCAAAGGTCTTTTTAATGCATTATGAATATTTTAAGCCTCCTTGAAGGCTAAAAGTGCTTTTCAGGGCAACTCACAAAGTAAAAAGAAATCTAACAACAATAATGAAAATTAGTAAAAAGTGGTGGCAAAAAACCCCTAATATCCTATCTTTTTATATAAAAAGACTCCCCTACAATCCTGCAAATGACTGCATGCAAACCTATCAGCAATCTTGTATAAAGACAGAACTTGAAAGGAAAGAAGGAGAAATGACTCAAGGGTTTTCCTGAAGGTTTGTAGTAGAACCAGTAAGTAATCCATTTATGAAAATTGGAGGACACAAGTTTTGTATTATGTCATCATCACCCCCTGTGATGCAGCAGATTAAACCGCTGAGCTGCTGAACTTGCTAACCAAAAGGTCGGTGGTTCAAATCTGGGGAACAGGGTGAGCTCCCGCTGTTAGCTCCAGCTTCTGCCAACCTAATAGTTTGAAGACATGCAAATGTGAATACTGCTTCTGTGGAAAGGTAACAGTGCTCCATGCAGTAATGCTGACCACATGACCTTGGACAATGCTGGATCTTCGGCTTAAAAATGGAGATGAGCACCACCCGCTAGAGTCAGACATGATTAATGTCAGGGGAAACTTTTATCTTTACCTTTACATCATCACTATCATAGTTATAATCCCACCTTTCTCCCTGTCAGTGCCAAAACAAGCCATACAAATGCCTTTCCTCCTTATCCCACAATGTATTAATTATTATTAGTTCCATTTATAACAGTTTTTCCTTCAATCGGCTCAACGTGGGTCTCCTCCACCCTACTTGATCCTCATTGTAACTCTATGAGATAGGCCAAACTGAGGCCCCATCTACACTGACATATAAAATCCATATTATCTACTTTGAACTGGATTATATGAAAAAAGAAGATAACTATAGTTACAGTCAGCATTGGGTCTGCAGTTGCTGCAAATAATGACAAAGGATCCGTGCCATCCAACACACTGCTCAGATGATCCATCATGGAACTGACGATGTAGAAGACGTGCTTCCTTTACGTCCTAATTTCTTTGTCTTAGATTCAGTGACCTGTGAAATACATAACAGTTGCCAAAGCGATCTGAAAGAACCATGAGGAAGATACAGCAAACAGAGACTATTCAGTTCTATTGAAAAGACAGTTCCACTACATTTCCTCTGTCCAGCTCCCACTCCATTAGGCTGAGGAAAGAGAGAGGGGGAGAAAGAGAAGGAAAACAAGACATCAATCCTTCTGAGAACCATGTGTCATTTATGATCCTATTAGTTTTTACTGTAATTTTATTTTAGGAGTCAAGTGGCTATTCTAAATAAGTCAGTGTGACTCAATGTCTCCACATTATTCCAAAATAAAAGTACTATTTGGGCAGCATATTGCAAAAGTAAAATAAATATTCTTCTGACAGTCCTCTTCTGACAATCTGAAAAGACTTGCAGATGTAGCTGGATTTGCCTCAGGTTTGAGATGGTAGATTACATCTGTAGTATTCACACAGCCCTGCTCATACTTATTGAATTAAGGGAAGCCTAAGCCTTTCCTAGTGTTATGTTGTCCCGCCTACATGGAATATGTGAAGAGGACAATATGCTGCCCCTGCTCCTTCCAAAGTTTTCCTTCTCAAAAATGAATATTTCTCTACACATGTAGGCTCTCAATGTGATTCGAGATCCTTTACATTCAGCAGGCTGAATGATTTCTCATTTTTCATTTCAGCAGGATAGCGAAAGGGCTGCAATGGCACAGTGGGTTAAATCACTAAGCTGCAGAACTTGCTGACCAGAAGGTTGGCGATTTGGATGAGCTTCCATTGTTAGGCCCAGCTTCTGACAAACTATTTATTTATTTATTTACAGCATTTATATTCTGTCCAGCTCACCCCGAAGGAAACTCAGGGCAGATCACAGAACACATACACGGCAAACATTAAATGCCGTTAAACAGACAGGAAAGACAACAGCTAAAGGTATTATGTAGGTATTTTTCCCCAACTTTGGTGTCCTGGAGGTTGTGCTTCATTCCAGCCACAGGGGGTGCTGTTGCTCCATCCTCTATGATGAAGACCCCTTGATCACAGACCTCCTCCTTCCATTAATCGCCGGCATTTTCTGGTATTTCTTTTATGGTGCCGTAACATACCTCCTCGCTTAACTGGTGCCTAATTTCTCTACTCACAGCTCACAGCTGTTTTCGAACTGTTTAAGTAGACAGTAAGCTGGGCTTAAGGTCGGATGCTCACCCCAACCCAGGCTTCAAACTGTCAACCTTTTGATTGGTAAGCTGTATTGATGCTGATGATTAGCCAGCTGTGCTAAACATGGTTCTACAAGTTCAAAAACATGCAAATGTGAGTAGATCAATATGTACCGCTTTGGCGGGAAGGTAACAGCACTCCGTGCAGTCATGCCAGCCTCATGACCTTGGAAGCACCTATAGAAAATGCCAGCTCTTTGGCTTAGAAATGGAGATGAGCACCCCCCCCCCCCCCCAAAGACTGACTTGACTAGACTTCATGTCAAGGGGAAACCTTTACCTTTTGGATAGTGAAAGAGGCATATGCCACTTCTAATATCTTAGCTAGATAACATAACATTGGAACAGAGCTTAAGATGACTGTATTTCGGTATCTTTTGCTTGGAGAAAAGAAGGATGAAAGAAGGGGACACGATTGTTGTTCATTCGTTCAGTCGTCTCCGACTCTTCATGACCTCATGGACCAGCCCACGCCAGAGCTCCCTGTCGGCCGTCACCACCCCCAGCTCCTTCAGGGTCAGTCCAGTCACTTCAAGGATGCCATCCATCCATCTTGCCCTTGGTCGACCCCTCTTCCTTTTACCTTCCACTTTCCCCAGCATAATTGTCTTCTCTAGGCTTTGCTGTCTCCTCATGATGTGGCCAAAGTACTTCAACTTTGTCTCTAGTATCCTTCCCTCCAGTGAGCAGTCGGGCTTTATTTCCTGGAGGATGGACTGGTTGGATCTTCTCGCAGTCCAAGGCACTCTCAGAAATTTCCTCCAACACCACAGTTCAAAAGCATCTATCTTCCTTCGCTCAGCCTTCCCTAAGGTCCAGCTCTCACATCCGTAGGTTACTACAGGGAATACCATGGCTTTGACTAGGTGGATCTTTGTTGCCAGTGTGATGTCTCTACTCTTTGCTATTTTATCGAGATTGGACATTACTCTCCTCCCAAGAAGTAAGCGTCTTCTGATTTCCTGGTCACAGTCTGCATCTGCAGTAATCTTTGCACCTAAAAATACAAAGTCTGCCACGGCCTCCACATTTTCTCCCTCTATTTTCCAGTTGTCAATCATTCTTGTTGCCATAATCTTGTTTTTTTTTTATGTTTAGCTGCAACCCGGCTTTTGCACTTTCTTCTTTCACCTTGATTAGAAGGTTCCTCAGCTCCTCCTCGCTTTCAGCCATCAGAGTGGTGTCATCTGCATATCTGAGGTTGTTAATGTTTCTTCCGGCAATTTTCACCCCAGCTTTGCATTCATCAAGCCCCACACATCGCATGATGTGTTCTGCATACACATTAAAAAGGTTGGGTGAGAGTATGCAGCCTTGCCGTACGCCTTTCCCAATATGGAAACAGTCTGTTGTTCCGTGGTCAGTTCTTACTGTTGCTACTTGGTCCTTGTACAGATTCCTCAGGAGAGAGACAAGGTGGCTTGGTATGGCCATCCCACCAAGAACTTGCAACAATGTATTATGATCCACACAGTCAAAGGCTTTAGAATAGTCAATAAAACAGAAATAGATGTTTTTCTGAAACTCCCTGCCTTTCTCCATTATCCAGCGGATATTGGCAATCTGGTCTCTGGTTCCTCTGCCTTTTCTAAACCCAGCTTGAACATCTGGCAACTCTCGCTTCATGTATTGCTGGAGTCTTCATTGCAGGATCTTGAGCATTACCTTACTGGCATGAGAAATATGGGCCACTGTATGGAAGTTTGAGCAGTCTTTCGCATTTCCCTTTTTTGGTATGGGGATATAAGTTGATTTTTTTCCAGTCAGATGCCATTCTTTTGTTTTCCATATTTGCTAGCATATGGCATGCATCACCTTGACAGCATCATCTTTTAAGATTTTAAACAGTTCTGCTGGAATCCCGTTGTCTCCTGCTGCCTTGTTGTTAGCAATGCTTCTTAAGGCCCATTCAACCTCACTCCTCAGGATGTCTGGTTCTAATTCATTCACCACACCGTCAAAAATATCCTCGATGTTATTATTCTTCCTATACAGATCTTCTGTATAGTCTCGCCACCTTCTCTTGATCTCTTCAGCTTCTGTTAGGTCCCTGCCATCTTTGTTTCTTATCATAGCAATTTTTGCCTGAAATTTACCTCCAATGTTTCTAATTTTCTGGAAGAGGTCTCTTGCCCTTCCTATTCTGTTGTCTTCTTCCACTTCCATGCATTGCTTATTTAAAAATAGTTCCTTATCTCTTCTGGCTAACCTCTGGAATTGCGCATTTAACTGGGCATATCTCCCCTTATCACTGTTTCCTTTTGCTTTCCTCCTTTCTTGGGTACTTCCAGTGTCTCAGCAGACAACCATTTTGCCTTCTTGGTTTTCTTTTTCTTTGGGACGTACTTTGTTGCTGCCTCCTGAACAATGTCGCAGACTTCTGTCCATAGTTCTTCTGGGACTCTATTTACTAAATCTAGTCCTTCAAATCTGTTCTTCACTTCCACTGTATATTCGCTAGGAATGTTAGTGAGATCCTATCTAACTGGTCTGTGTATTTTCCCTGATCTCTTTAGTTTTATTCTAAATTGAGCAATAAGAAGTTCGTGATCTGAGCTACAGTCAGCCCCAGGTCTTGTTTTCACCGACTGGATGGATGTCTGTCACCTTTGGCTGCAAAGGATGTAGACAATCTGATTTCGGTGTTGACCATCTGGTGAAGTCCATGTATAAAGCCGTCTTTTAGGTTGTTGGAAGAGAGTATTCGTTATACACAATGAGTTTTCCTGGCAAAATTCTATCAGCCTGTCTCCTGCTTCATTTTGTTCGCCAGACCATGCTTGCCTGTGATCCCAGTTGTCATTTGACTTCCCACCTTGGCATTCCAGTCTCCTGTAATGAAAGTAATGTCTCTTTTTGGTGTATTATCCAGTAAGTCCTGCAGATCCTTGTAGAACTGATCTACTTCTGCTTCTTCAGCAGCTGTGGTTGGGGCATATATTTGGATCACTGTAATGTTGAAAGGCTTTCCTTGCACTCGAATTGAGATCATTCTGTCATTTTTTGGGTTGTATCCAAGCACTGCTTTAGCGAATTTCTTATTAATTATGAAGGCTACTCCATTTCTTCAATGTTCCTCTTGTCCACAGTAGTAGATCTGGTGGTCATCTGATGTGAAGTGGCCCATTCCAGTCCATTTCAGACATTCTGACCCCCAGAATGTCTATCTTTAGTCTTGACATCTCACCAATAACAACATCCAATTTGCCCTGGCTTATAGATCTTACATTCCAGGTTCCTATGGTGTGTTGATCTTTAGAGCATCGGATTCGTCGTTCACCTCCAGTACCGTCGGCCGCTAGCCTTCCTTTCGGCTTTGAGCTAGCTGCGTCATCACATCTGGGGCTAGTTGAACTTATCCTCTGCTCCTCCCCAGTAGCATTTTGGCCATCTTCCGACCTCGGAGTCTCATCTTCCAATGGCATACCGACATATCTCTGGTTGTACTGGTCCATTTAGTTTTCTTGGCAAGGATACTGGGGTGGTTTGCCATTGCCTTCCCCAGGGATCACGCTTGATCTGACCTCTCTGCCACGACCGTCCATCTAGGGTGGCCCTTCACGGTTTCGCTCATGAGATCATTGAGGTGCTCAAGCTCCAGCGCCGCAACAAGGCGGTGATCCTTTGCTGGGGGGGGGACACGATAGCCATGTTTAAATATTTGAAAGAAGGTCCCATTGAGGAGGAAGGGGCAAAGCTTGTTTCCTGCTGCCCTGAAGACAAGGATACAATGGAGCCACAGATTCAAATTGCAGGAAAATAACTTCCACCTAAACATTAGGAAGAACTTCCATATGGTAAGAGCTATTTGGCAGCGGAATACACTGCAGTCTTGAAGCATAAAGGAGCCTCCTTGTCTGAAGGTTTTAAGAAGTGAGTGGATGGCTATTTGTCAGGAGTGCTTTGATTGTGTTCTCAAGCCTGGCAACAAGGGGTTGGACTGGATGGCACTTGGGGACTCTTACAAATCTATGATTCTGCGATTCAGCAAGGTCAGGAAAACATCTGTGCTGCAGATGTTATCTACTACCTCTTAACTTACAGATACAATTAAAGCTGCAATCAGAAATAGATTTTATCATGCTTGGAGAATTACTGAATTGTTTAACTCCAATATATGTGATTTATATTAATTGTATTGTTTTTGTTTATTCCTTTGTTGTTTTATTGATGCGTTATTGGGCTTGGCCTCATGTAAGCTGCTCTGAGTCCCTTGGGGAGATGGTGCCAGAGTATGTATAAATAAATAAATAAATAAATTATTATTATTATTATCATCATTATTATTATTATAGTGCTTCCTCCCAAATAAGATCAGATCTTTACTGATTTAAAACAATGAGATAACAAGAAGTTCTATTACTATTCTAAACTGAATTATCATGCACAGCTTGGCTTCTCTTACATGTTTCTTTGTTGTTACTGGGCAAAAATGTGTACAGCGATGTAGCTAAACAGGCTTGAAACAGCTGTTCTAGAGAATACCACAGCTAAAAGAGCATCACTACTTTATTGTAAAAATGGAAAACAGCTGACTTTCCAGATGTTTGGAATTTCCATTCCCATAATCCCTGACTATGGGACCATCTGGGAATTGAAATCCAAAACATCCAAAGGAACAAACGTTCCTCAACTAAGCTTTATTTGTTGTTCCTGTGACGTGGGTTTTCCTCCTCTGACTTCTCAGTTTGCTCGATCACAGGCCAACATAACAATGCATACTTTTTGATGCAATAGAATAGAAGAAACTTACAATTATGGGTTTGAGTGGATGGTAGTCTCCAAACCCCACAGAAACAGGCTCCAGCCTGCATGATTCTAATTCACGGGTGTAATTTCTTGGTCGTGCATGCCTGAAGGAGGAAAGTGTAAAGATCATCATTATTTAAAAAGCCAAGTCAAATAAATCTATATTTTATAATTTTGCCTTTACTTCTCCAATCTAATATGTATCTTTTCTGCCCATTCTTGCTTTTCTGTATAATCTTTGACTCACCTTTACTGAGGCTGGACTAAAACATATCCTACCAAAACACACACACATATATCTAAACCATCATCCACCAGATAGTCTTTTTAAAAAATCCCAAGCCCCATTTTGCTTCCTTTTCCCCCCCTTTGCCATTTATTTCCACTCTCTCTCCTATCCAATAACTACCTAACCCATAATCCCTTCCCTTATGCCACATTCCCTATCCCATCATCTGTGTCAGCCCAAACCCCCTGTGGATATGGAAATCTAGAGGATTTCCCTTCTTCACCCACAGGTCCTTTCTGTGTGTGTTTTTCCTTCCCAAGGGGGATCAGCCCATCTAGCATCTAGATGTACTTGCCTTCCTAGGACCCTCATGTGGATGCCCTACTATCCTTTTCTATAATTTCATATTTTCTTCCCCCATGGGAGGCACGAGAGAGATAGGACCCCTTGAGGTTCTCATGGCCTGTGAGCACCAGGCCTCCAGTATGGGTTACCCTTGTAACCACAGCTTCTCGTGTGTGTATATGTATAATCTTTTCTATGCTTTTGTATCACTTTATGAAATTATTGGCGAAGTCACCAACTTGTTCTTGCAATGACCTTTGCCCGCATTTTTCCTGTCCTGGGAAGATCAGCCAACATCGTGCCAGGCTTCATTTACATTTGATTGGATTTCATCAGCTACCTCAATGGAACCCATACAACCCAGGTAACACAGAGGATAACAAGAGATCAGATGGACCACCCTTCCTTTGTGTTACTGTTTGGACACTACATGACATTTGCCAACTCAGCATGGAGTTTCCAGTCATGGGATACCATGCCACCGTCTCGGAAAGGCTATTTTCTCCCCTTTGTTATTCCCAGCCATTGGACACTTATATGAACAGTATTTTCTGTTGGGACTTGCTTGGGAGCTTGGTGTTTGGAATACTGGGCTCGATCAGAGACTGCATACACAAAGGACAAGAAAGGTTTCGGGAGACCTATCAGGGTCATTGTGCCCATACACCAGGGATATTTGATATTTGATCCCATTATCAGTCATAATCTCATCCATTGTTTTGAAACCTGACAGCCCCTCCCCAACCACTGGACAGAGAGAAATCTCCATCTGAGGCAGCCAGTGCCCTCTCATTGGCTGAGGCATGCCAAACTTCCGCCTCTCCAGGAAGCCCCACCGGCTCAGCCAATCACAGCAAAACCAGGTGCAGCTGGGATTGAGGTGGGATTTTGAACTTGTAAAGTATATAAAAGTGGATGTTTTACTGTGTCAGGTATCTCAGCTTATTTTGAGCGGGCTACCACAAGTTGTCATCACTTTCAGCTGAAATTTCACATGCCAGTAAGGTAATGCTCAAGATCCTGCAAGATATACTCCAGCAATACATAGAGCGAGAGTTGCCAGATGTACGAGCTGGGTTTAGAAAAGGCAGAGGAATGAGAAACCAAGTTGCCAATATCCACTGAATAATGAAGAAAGGTAGTGAGATTCAGAAAAAACATCTATTTCTGTTTTATTGATTATTCTAAAGCCTTTGACTGTATGGATCATAATAAATTGTGGTAAGTTCTTGGTGATATGGGGATACCAAGCCACCTTGTCTCTCTCCTGAGGAATCTGTATAAGGACCAAGTAGCAACATTAAGAACAGACCACAGAACAACAGACTGGTTCAAGATTGGGAAAGGAGTATAGCAGGACTGTATATTCTCACCCTCCCTATTCAACTTGTATGCAGAACACATCATGTGATCTGCAAAACTTGATGAATCAAAGGCTGTAGTTTAAATTGCTGGATGAAACATTAACAACCTTAGATATGCGAATGATATTACTTTGGTGGCTGAAAACGAGGAGGAACTGAGGAGCCTTCTTACCAAGGTGAAAGAAGAAAGTGCAAAAACAGGGTTGCAATTAAACATTAAAAAAAACCAAGATTCTGTCAACCAGACTGACCGATAACTGGCAAATACAGGAAGAAAACATGGAGGCAGTGGGAGACGTTGCATTTCTAGGCACAACGATTACTGCAGACGCAGACTGAAGACAGGAAATTAGAAGATGTTTACTTCTTGGGAGGAGAGCAATGACCAATCTCAATAAAATAGTAAAGAGTAGAGACATCACACTGGAAACAAAGATCCACACAGTTAAAGTGGTATTCCCCATAGTAACCTATGGATGCAAGAGCTGAACCATAAGGAAGGCTGAGCGAAAGAGGAAAGATGCTTTTGAACTGTGGTACTGGTGGAAAATTCTGAGACTGCCTTAGACGGCAAGAAGATCAAACCAGTCCATACTCCAGGAAATAATGCCTGACTGCTCACTGGAGGGAAGGATATTAGAGGCAAAGATGAACTACTTTGGCCACATAATGAGAAGGCAGGAGACCTTGGAGAAAATAATGATGCTGGGGGAAACTGAAGGAAAAAAAGAAGAGGGGTCGACCAAGGGCAAAGTGGATAGATGGTATCCTTGAAGTGACTGGCTTGACTTTGAAGGAGCTGGGGGTGGCAATCCTATATAAACCAGCGGCTTTCCACAGAAGTTGAGGAAGCAGGAATCCATTTTGTTTCCTTCTGCTTCAGGATAAGCTTTGTTTAAATTTAACTGCTTTCAGTGCTGCTTTGTTTGAGAGGTGGGGCTTCCTGAGTATAAAAATTAACTGCTTTGTTTGAGAGGCGGGGCTTTCTGAGTTTAAAAATTAACTGCTTTGTTTGAGAGGTGGGGCTTCCTGGTTATCCTATATAAACCAGCGTCTGAACCCAAGGGGCAGCTGGGCTTTCCACAGAAGTTGAGGAAGCAGGAATCCATTTTGTTTCCTTCTGCTTCAGGATAAGCTTTGTTTAAATTTAACTGCTTTCAGTGCTGCTTTGTTTGAGAGGCGGGGCTTCCTGAGTTTAAAAATTAACTGCCTTGTTTGAGAGGCGGGGCTTCCTGGTTATCCTATATAAACCAGTGTCGCGCGCGCCGTCAGGTGCAGTCGTACACTCAGTAACCTATACTTTCACCCCTGCATACAGACAACAACATAAAACACACACCAAGAGGAGGTCATTAGCAACCTCCAGATGGAACAAACACGAAAACTTCCCGTCTCATGCACAAGCTGTGGCATGTTCAGCTTTTTCACTCTACAATTACTCAATTACATCTGCCCCAAGTGTAAACAGATCACTCGCATGGAACACAGGATCCGACAACTCAAGGACCATATTAAGACCCTTAAGGGCGTTCCGGAACTTGAGCTGTTCTTAGACACCACACTGTCCTAGACACGTAGCCCATATCACACCAACATTACGGGGAGGCTCAAAAGAACAGAACCTCAGATGTGGACAACCCTCAGGCTTGGAGAAATGTCACCCTTAGAAGGACACATAGGACCCGGAAGCCTCCTCAGAATACTTCTGCTCAGCTGCAGTTACACAATAGATTCCAAATTCTCACACAACTGTCACCTGACCAAGAAACACAACATATTGGGGAAGACCAGAATGGCTTAGATACTGATCAGTGACTCATCCTTGATCAGTGTGCAGGGGATAGCCCTGACTGGGACAACACTTCACAACATTCACACTTGCACAATCGTGCAGGTGTACCATCCCCAACCATAGACCAGGTGCAACAGGAACACATACAGGAGAACCATAGGCTCTTGGACGAATCTCAATGGATTGTCCTTGACGAATGCACCGGGGATGTCGAGGAGGAGGACAACACTTTTCACCTACACAATTCCCACCAACAGGATCACTTTTCTGGAGACCTACACACTACATTTCACAAAAGGGGCCCTGTCATTCCTGAAAGTAAACAGGTCTTGGTAGTAGGCGACTCCCTCCTTAGAGGAACGGAAGCTGTCATTTCCAGACCAGATGGGATGGCTCGAGAAATATGCTGCCTACCGGGGGCAAAAATACACCAAATCACTCAGAGGCTCACCAGGCTCCTCAAGCCCTATCACCGTCCTCCCCTCATGTTGATTCATGTAGGAACCAATGATACTGCAAGGCACACGTTTCAAAAGATCACAAATGATTTTCGAGCTCTAGGAGCAAAGCTAAAAGAATGTAATGTACAGGTGGTCTTTTCATCCCTCCTCCCTGTTGTAAGACATGGACCCACAAGAGCCAGAAAAATAGTACAGGTCAATAACTGGCTTAGAAAATGGTGTCAGGAGGAACGCTTTGGCTTCCTCGACCATGGCCTGCTTTTCCAGGAGGATGGCCTATTGGCAAGGGATGGGGTGCATCTCACACAAGTAGGAAAACACCTTTTTGCTCACAGACTCGCAAACCTCATTAGACGCACTTTAAACTAGGTCCACCGAGGGAGGGGGACAACAGCCTTGCGAACACTACTATACCCATAATGTCTGGGAATCGCCAGAAGGCTAAACGGAGGGCTGCACAAACACAACAAGGACCAAGTACCAAAAGCACAATAATCCCAATTAAACAACTCAAGGGAAGATCTCAGGGGCTCACATGTCTTTACACTAATGCACAGAGCATGGGAAATAAACAAGACGAACTCCAACTTTTAGCACAACACCACAAATATGATATAGGCATCACTGAAACCTGGTGGGATGACTCCTATCGCTGGAATGTAGATATTGAGGGGTATAACCTCTTTTACAGAAACCGAACAAAGGGGAGAGGAGGCGGAGTAGCCTTATATGTCAAAAGCTCTTATGTTGCAGAAGAGATTCAAGACAGCAATCTGGGAAACCAGCTTGAAATCATCTGGATAAGAATCAAGGGAACTGGGACTCAAAAAGATGTCGTTGTAGGCATCTACTACAGACCCCCAAGCCAGGAGGAAGAACTTGATGAAGTCTTCTGCCAACAGTTGATCAAACAGGCACAGAGAAGAGATGTAGTAGTCATGGGCGATTTCAACTATCCCAATATTTGCTGGAAAACAAACTCAGCCAAGAGTACAAGGTGCAACAAATTCCTCGCTTGCCTTGCAGACAATTTCATGGTCCAGAAGGTAGAAGAGGCAACAAGGGGATTGGCTACTCTTGATCTCATCCTAACAAATGCGGAGGACCTGATCGATGTGGTTGAAGTGGTAGGATCCTTAGGGGCAAGTGACCATGTGCTCCTGCAATTTGAGGTACAAAGAAAGGCCGAAACTAAGACAAGTCATACCCGCATTTTGGACTTTAGGAGAGATGATATCCTAAAAATGAAGGAAACACTGGGTGCTCACCAATGCTTCCTCTTCATCCTGGAAAGAAGTGACGAGCGGAGTGCCACAGGGTTCCGTCCTGGGCCCGGTCCTGTTCAACATCTTTATTAATGACTTAGATGAAGGGTTAGAAGGCAGGATCATCAAGTTTGCAGACGACACCAAATTGGGAGGGATAGCCAATAGTCCAGAGGACAGGAGCAGGATTCAAAACGATCTTGACAGATTAGAGAGATGGGCCAAAACTAACAAAATGAAGTTCAACAGTGACAAATGCAAGATACTCCACTTTGGCAAGAAAAACAAATGTGGAGAACCTGATCGATGCGGTTGAAGTGGTAGGATCCTTAGGGGCAAGTGACCATGTGCTCCTGCAATTTGAGGTACAAAGGAAGGCCGAAACTAAGACAAGTCAAACCCGCATTTTGGACTTTAGGAGAGCTGATTTCCAAAAAATGAAGGAAACGCTGAGCAGCATTCCGTGGACACAGATACTAAAAGACAAGGGAGTTACGGATGGATGGGAATTTCTCAAGAGTGAAATACTCAAGGCGCAATTGCAAACCGTGCCAACAAAGAGAAAAAATAGGACAAGTGCAAAGAAGCCAGAATGGATGTCCAAAGAACTTCTAACTGTGCTAAGACACAAAAGAGACATGCACAAGAAGTGGAAAAAGGGAGAAATCACCAAAGAAGAATTCAAACAAATAGCCAACACCTGTAGGGAAAAGGTCCGCAAGGCTAAAGCAAAAAACGAGCTCAGACTTGCCAGGGACATTAAAAACAATAAAAAGGGCTTCTATTCTTATGTCAGTAGAAAAAGGAAAAACAAGGAGGCGATGAAGTGCTAGAAGGCATGATCATCAAGTTTGCAGATGACACCAAATTGGGAGGGATAGCCAATAGTCCAGAGGACAGGAGCAGAATTCAAAACGATCTTGACAGATTAGAGAGATGGGCCAAAACTAACAAAATGAAGTTCAACAGTGACAAATGCAAGATATTCCACTTTGGCAGAAAAAATGAAATGCAAAGATACAGAATGGGTGACGCCTGGCTCGAGAGCAGTACGTGTGAAAAAGATCTTGGAGTCCTCGTGGACAACAAGTTAAACATGAGCCAACAATGTGATGTGGCGGCAAAAAAAGCCAATGGGATTTTGGCCTGCATCAATAGGAGCATAGAGTCTAGATCTAAGGAAGTAATGCTACCCCTCTATTCTGCTTTGGTTAGACCACATCTGGAATATTGTGTCCAATTCTGGGCACCACAATTCAAGAGAGATATTGACAAGCTGGAATGTGTCCAGAGGAGGGCGACTAAAATGATCAAGGGTCTGGAGAACAAGCCCTATGAGGAGCGGCTTAGGGAACTGGGCATGTTTAGCCTGAAGAAGAGAAGGCTGAGAGGAGATATTATAGAATGTTTAAATATGTGAGAGGAAGCCACAGGGAGGAGGGAGCAAGCTTGTTTTCTGCTTCCTTGGAGACTAGGACGCGGAACAATGGCTTCAAACTACAAGAGAGGAGATTCCATCTGAACATTAGGAAGAACTTCCTGACTGTGAGAGCCGTTCAGCAGTGGAACTCTCTGCCCCGGAGTGTGGTGGAGGCTCCTTCTTTGGAAGCTTTTAAGCAGAGGCTGGATAGCCATTTGTCAGGGGTGATTTGAATGCAATATTCCTGCTTCTTGGCAGGGGGTTGGACTGGATGGCCCATGAGGTCTCTTCCAACTCTTTGATTCTATGATTCTATAATGACCGAAAGGGAGCTCTGGCCTGGGCTGGCCCATGATGTCACAAAAGGTTGGAAGCAACTGAACAAATAAACAACATCCCTCCTCTCAAAAACAGGCTGCATCAAACGGATATTCAATAAACTTAAACTTTGACAGAGAGACCCTCGTGATGCTAAAACTTTATGCTCTGCTAAGTCTTTAAAATATAGTGTTTGAGCACCTTGCCACTTGTTTCTACCCATCCTTGTGTGAACTTAATATTGCCACTGTAATGTAATGTTCTTTGTGTGTGTGTGTGTGTGTGTGTATGTATTCAAATGTTTAATTTTAATTATATTGCATATTGTCCAACACTTTTGCTCCTACTCATTTTAAATGTCAACAATGTAATACCACCTCATCCATCAAACAAAACACTTGCTAAGATTATTTCTGTTGATTTGTTCCAATGAGCTTGTATTAACAAAGGAAACAAGCAGCCAAAAAGGCCACAAAATATTTCCGGCAGAGACAGCACTTATTTTAAAAAGGACCAAAGAAAACAAATTTAGAGGAAGGACTCAACCCATACTTTGGACACCAAGGGAATTGGGCAGCCTAATTGTCTTTGCTCCAACACATTTCATCAGCCCTCTCTTGAACATTTTGAAGAATTCAGAGCAAAGACCTAAATGGTGTTACTAAAAAGGAAGGCTGTACACTCTAATGAGACGCTATACATGAAGTTAAAAGAGAATCCAGCAAAAGCACACACGCCTGTCTCTCCAGGTTTCTTAATCTCCCATTTCCTGCCTTCCATGAGCATAAATACTCAACTGAATGTGCTTTTCTCAACGCTGCTTTTGCATTACTTGGGCAAATTAGCATCTGTAAGGAGTTTCACAATGTAGAGCAAAGCATTTGGGTTAGCAAGGCAGCATTTTCAGTCCGCCGAAATAAGCATTGGAGGACAATTCTGGAGGCCAGAGTTGAAATTCATGCTTGGCCATCGAAACTCATTGGATGGCCTTGAGCAAGTTATATGCTCTCAACCTCAAAAGGTCAAGACCCTCTGAACAAACCTTACAAAGAAACCCTCATGTTGTCATAAATTGGAAACAATGTGAAGACACACAACAAACCTTGAAGCCATCACTTAGAGCTAAAGACCAGAAGTGACTTCTGGTCTTTAGCTTTAACCTGGCCTATTGATCTCCCTCCCCCAACAATATCTGTCTATACACATAATAAAAGTATGTGTGTATGTGGCTGGAGTGTCCATACACTGACTTCCACTTCCACAAATAGCTTTAGCTCCCACTATGCAGGAGACACCAATCAGAGGCAGTCCTAGGTAATTTTCAACGGTAAGCAAACAGTATTTTGCCCCCCCCCCCCACCAATCATTGATATATATTTTCTGTTCGTTGTGGGAGTTCTGTGTGCCATATTTGGTTCAATTCCATCATTGGTGGAGTTCAGAATGCTCTTTGATTGTAGGTGAACTATACATCCCAGTAACTACACTTGCCGCACTTGCTCCCTTGCCTGGCCCGCTTTGGGTCTGGAGGCGTGCTTGAAGACTATAGCTATAGCTATAGCTATAATGTGTGCACCAAAAGTCACCTCTTCTCTTGACTTTATCCTCTCCTCAGATAGAGAGAGAGAGACAGAGGTGGAGATGCCCACCTTTTCTGAAGGTAGGCGCAAAAACAAAAGAGAGAGCGGAGGTGGGACATATCTCCAGCCAAAGGGGCTCTCTCTCTCTCTCTCTTGGTCCCAATGGCTGAAGAGAAAGTCAAGAGAAGAGGCGACTTTTGGTGCGCACGCTGGGGTCTTCAGACACACCTCTGGACCCGAAGCGGGCCAGGCGCAGCGGCTCCGCCCCTTGGCCCACCCGTGGATTGGGGAGAGGAGAGGAGGTGAGTGGAGCACCGGGGGATCAGGAAAGGGAGCTGGTTATGGGGCAGGGATCGAACACGGAGAACGATTGAGCGCCGCCTCTGCTTGTGCACCGGGTGGCCAGGTGGAGCAGGAATGAGAGGGGCTAGACGAGGCTCAAGGGCTCGGCCCCTTTGGGAAGAGGATCTCCTGGCACCAAGGCAAGAAAGCCGAGGCTCCCCCCCCCCCCCCCGGACTGCTCAAGTGGTGGCCCCTGGCAAAAAAAGTGTTCTGCGACCACTTACTTCACGTAATGGACGAGCTGCCCCTGACACCAATGACACTGCAGGTTATAGAGAGTGCAGTAAACATGTAACCCAAGCCCTGCCAATGTCCTCCACAAATGCTATACTGCCCAAAAACCAAGTGAAGGCTTTCATACGGGGACAATTTCATCCTAGATTTTCTATTTTTCTTCCACCACAGACATCCTAGTGTTTCTTACTCTCTCCATTGGTCTGATTTGCTTGACCCTGCACACTGTCTCTCCTTTAACCCTTTCCTACTCTTTTCTATGGCACACAGCAAACAGAGGAATTGATCAGCAATTGAACATACTAGAGAGGTTTGTGGAGAATTCACCATGATTTAAAGGAGTTGTAGGTATGATGTAGAGATAAAATTTAGGGGTCTTTGCCAGGAGGCAGAGACCAATTAGACTCATCGAAGAGTTCTTTTTCCCTGGCGAGACAGAGAAGCATCCTATATTTTTCCCTGATTTCCCAATGAAAAGTCTCACCAGTTGAAGAAAAGCCATTGAGGTTTAATGCGATTCACCTGGAATGGATGCAAAGCTGCAATCATTCGCCAAAGCTAAGCATGAGGGGAGAACACCAATACAGTCATATTTATAGCAAATTTAAAGTTGCAGAGTTCAAACTCCCCGCCCCAGCTTCCCTGTTGTTCCCTGCCATGATTGGGCGATAGTCGAACAGCTGGGAGGCGACCCTCCCACCCCCGGTGACTCTGGACCAATCTGGAAGCTCCAGTGGCCCGTAGGACCCAATGGGGAGAACTCTGCCACCTGGTGGTGACAGCCAATCAGGAGAGATGGAGGCGGGATGAGGGACCATGACTTAACCCCCATTGTGCAGTCTGGTACCTTTGTCCTTTGCAGAACTATAAGTCAGCATTCCTTGTTAAGGGGGGGGGAGCATGCTCGACTTCAGGTAGTGGGATATATATCCAACTCTAAGCATTCCATGCCTAAGAAACCCCCATGAAATACATGGGGTGGCTATAAGTCAACAGGTGACTGGAAGGCACAGAAACACACACACTTAAAATCATTGGGGTTGGTTCTATCCTATTGGGCTGAACGAGTTGGTATCCTCCTTTCTGTGACAGCCCTTTGGGAATTTAAATAGTGCTGTCATGTCATCTTCGGTCTTCTCTTCCCCAGCCTGAAAACACTCAGCTCCTTTCACCTTTCTTCATATATGTTGTCATTATATACAGCTCATGGCAACCCCTTCCCTTCTTGAGAACCACTCAAATGCATCCATATCCTTCTGAAAATGATACACTGAATGAAGTACACAAAAAGAAGCCTAGCCAATACAGAACATAGTGACACAATAACTTTCCCAGACTTGGAAACTGGTTCTATTAATGTTGGCTAACGCCAAATTCACCTTCTTAGCTGAAGAATCACACTGCTGGGTTAAGTTCAACTTAAAATAAAAAATAACCACAAGATCTTTTCCACACTATCACAGGCTGGGCTGTTTTTGGAGTTCTGTTTCCCTAATTTAAGACTGCAATACATAAGCACCAGGTAGCAGCATATTATAAACATAAATGTATGCTAGCTCTAGGCATGGAGACAACCTAATCTATCTATCTACATCTACATCTATGTATATAATAAAAGAGAAAGTTTGTATGTGGCGGACAGAAGTGCGGCAAAAGTGTGGTGGGAGGAGTATGTGCCAGCATTCTGATTGGCTGCCACTGTGGTGATATTTGTACATGGTCTCTGATTGGCCAGCTTCAATAGGAGCCCCTGGTGGAGAAGAGGGTTAATGACAGAAATGGGGACATGAGAGAAGGAAATTTGCATATGGTCTCTGATTGGCCAGCCTCAATTACAGCATTCCAAGATGACAAAGGGAGGAAAGGAAAAGGCCAGGGGCTGTGCCAGAAAATTACCAATACAGACCAAACTTGGCACACAGAGCTGCCATGACCCACTCTACATCCTACTGCAGTTTGGAGGAGGATGAACCATGAATGATGGGACTTGCAGTACCATCTCTCACATTCTGAGATCACTGTTACCCTCATCCAATGACTGATCACGACCAAACTTCGCACAGAGCCCCATGAGGCACTCTACATCCTGGTGCTGCGAGGAGGAGGATGGACCATGGATGATAGGACTTGCAGTACCTTCACTCACTTTCTGAGACCTCTGTGACACTCATCCAATGACTGATCAAGACAAAAGTTGGCACACAGAGCACCCATGATGCATTCAACATCCTGGTGCAGTTTCAAGCAGGATGGAACATGGATGATGGGACTTGAAGTACCTCCACTCACTTCCCAAGACTACTGAAACCCTCATCTAATAACCGATCAAGACCAAACCTGATACACAGATACCCCATGAGCCACTCTACATCCCGGTGCTGTTGCAGGAGGATGGACAATGGATGAGGGGACTTGCAGTACCTTCACTCACTTCCTGAAACCACAACGACACTCATCCAAATAGCAATAAAGACCAAACTTGACAAAGAGAGCCCCCATGGCCAACTCAACATTCTGGTGAGGTTTGGGGAAGAACAGACTATGGATGATGGGACTTGCAGTACCACTCATTTCCCATGACTTAGGCAACTCTCATCTAATGACCGATCAAAACCACACTCAGAACAGAGCCCCCATTACCCTCTCTCCATCCTGGAGTAGTTTGGAGGAGGATGGACCACAGATGATGGGACTTGCAGTACCTTCACTAAATTCCTGAGACCACTGCGAGCCATATAAATAACTGATAAAAAACAACCTTGAGACACAATTCCTTTCTCAAATAACCCGGGCAGCGCTGGGTCCCCAAGCTAGTCTATGTTTCTATCTATCTATCTATCTATCTATATCTATATCTATATCTATATATCTATATCTATACATATAATAAAAGTCAAAGTTTGTTCTCTGTTTCTATCTATCTATCTATCTATCTATCTATCTATCTATATCTATATCTATATCTATATATCTATATCTCTATATCTATCTATATCTATATCTATATCTATATCTATATCTATATCTATATCTATCTATATCTATATCTATATCTATATCTATATATATAATAAAAGTCAAAGTTTGTATGCGACGGACGTAGGGCAAAGGGAGGACGTAGGGCAGAGGAGTTTGTGGCAGCGTTTTGATTGGCCAGCCTGAAACTTCCAACATTCTGATTGGCTGCCGCAGTGGTGCTATTTGCATATGGTCTCTGATTGGCCAGCTTCAATAGGAGCCCCTGGTGGAGAAAAGAGTTCATGGAAGAAACGGGGACATGAGAAGGAAATTTGCATATGGTCTCTGATTGGCCAGCCTCAATTCCAAGATTCCGAGATGACAAAGAGAGGAAAGGAAAGGCCAAAGGGGGCTGAGTCAGAGAATTACCAATACAGACCACACTTGGCACACAAAGCCTGCAAGACCAACTCGACATCCTACTGCAACCATGGATGATGGGACTTGCAGTACCATCACTCACATTCTGAGACCGCTGTTAACCTCATCCAATGACTGATCAGGACCAAACTTGGAACATAGACCTCTCATGACCCACTTTATGTCTGGTGTGGTTTGGCCGGGGATGGACCATGGATTATGGGACTTGCAGTACCTTTGCTCAATTCTTGAGACCACTGCAACCCTCATCCAATTACCGATAAAGACCAAACTTGGCATACTGAGTCTCCATGACACACTCTACATCCTGGTGCAGTTTGGAGGAGGATGCACCATGGACGATGGAACTTGCAATACCTGCACTCCCTTCCTAAGACCATCACAACTGCCAACAATGATGCATCAGGACCACAATTTACACAGAGAGCCCACATGACCCACTCTATATCCTGGTGCGGATTGGAATAATTTGACAATGGATGATGGGACTTGCAGTCACTTCACTCACTTCCTGAGACCACTGAGACCCTCGACAATGACTGATCAAGACCAAACTTGGCACACAGAGTCCCCATGACCCACTCTACATCCTGGTGCACATTCGAGGAGGAAAGACCATGGATGATGGGACTTCAAGTACCTCCACTCCCTTCCCAAGACTGCTGCAACCCTTACTAATGTCCGATCAAGACCAAACTTGGCACACAGAGCCACCTTGACCCACTCTACATCCCGATGCTGTTTGGAGGACGGACAATGGATGATGGGGCTTTAAGTTCCTTCACTCACTTCCTGAAAACAATGACCAATAAAGACCAAATTTGGCATACAGAACCGCCATTACCCACTTTCTCTAATAACCCGGGCAGCGCCGGGTCCCCAAGCTAGTCTATATCTGTATATATAATAAAGAAGAGTGTTTGTTTGTATCGGACAGAGGAAGGGCGGACGGTGTATGTGCCAGCGTTCTGATTGGCTGCCGCTGTGGTGCTATTTGCATATGGTCTCTGATTGGCCAGCTTCAATAGGAGCCCCTGGTGGAGAAGAGGGTTCATGGCAGAAACGGGGCATGACAGAAGGAAATTTGCATATGGTCTCTGATTGGCCAGCCTCAAATCCATGGATGATGGGACTTCAAGTACCTTCACTCACTTCCTGAAAATAATGCAGCCGTTATCCAAAGACCAATAAAGACCAAACTTGGCATACAGAACCGCCATTACTCACTTTCTCTAATAACCCGGGCAACGCCGGGTCCCCAAGCTAGTATATAATAAAGAAGAGTGTTTGTATGGGAAGGACAGAGGAAGTGTGGAGGGCGGAAGGTGTATGTGCCAGCGTTCTGATTGGCTGCCGCTGTGGTGCTATTTGCATATGGTCTCTGATTGGCCAGCTTCAATAGGAGCCCCTGGTGGAGAAGAGGGTTCATGGCAGAAACGGATCATGACAGAAGGAAATTTGCATATGGTCTCTGATTGGCCAGCCTCAAACCCAACATTCCGAGATGACAAAGAGAGGAAAGGAAAGGCCAAAGGGGGCTGGGTCAGAACACTACCAATACAGACCGAAATAGGCACACAGAGCCCCCATCACCCACTCTACATCCTACTGCAGTTTGGAGGAGGATGAACCATGGATGATGGGACTTGCAGTACCACCACTCACATTCTGAGGCCGCTGTTAACCTTATCCAATGACTGATCAGGACCAAACTTCGCACAGGGACCTCTCATGACCCACTTTACGTCCTGGTGTGGTTTGACCGGGGATGGACAATGGATTATGGGACTTGCAGTACCACTGCTCAATTCTTCATACCACTGCAACCCTCATCCAATTACCAATAAATACCAAACTTTGATTGGCCAGCCTGAAAGTTCCAACATTCGGATTGGCTGCCGCAGTGGTGCTATTTGCATATGGTCTCTGATTGGCCAGCTTCAAGAGGAGCCCCTGGTGGAGAAAAGAGTTCATGGAAGAAACGGGGACATGAGAAGGAAATTTGCATATGGTCTCTGATTGGCCAGCCTCAAACCCAACATTCTGAGATGACAAAGAGAGGAAAGGAAAGGCCGGGGGCTGGGTCAGAACACTCCCAATACAGACCGAAATAGGCACACAGAGTCCCCATGACCCACTCTACATCCTACTGCAGTTTGGAGGAGGATGAACCATGGATGATGGGACTTGCGGTACCATTACTCACATTCTGAGACCGCTGTTAACCTCATCCAATGACTGATCAGGACCAAACTTGGCACATAGACCTCTCATGCCCCACTTTACATCCTGGTGTGGTTTGGTCGGGGATAGACCTTGGATTATGGGACTTGCAGTACCTTTGCTCAATTCTTGAGACCACTGCAACCCTCATGCAATTACCGATAAAGACCAAACTTTGCACACTGAGTCTCCATGACACACTCTACATCCTGGTGCGGTTTGGGGGAGGATGCACCATGGACGATGGGACTTGCAATACCTGCACTCCCTTCCTGAGACTATTACAACTGCCAACAGTGATGGATCAGGACCACAATTTACACAGAGAGCCCACATGACCCACTCTACAACCTGGTGCGGTTTGGAAGAATTTGACAATGGATGATGGGACTTGCAGTCCCTTCACTCACTTCCTGAGACCACTGAGACCCTCGCCAATGACTGATCAAGACCAAACTTGGCACACAGCGTCCCCATGATCCACTCTACATCCTGGTGCACTTTCGAGGAGGACAGACCATGGATGATGGGACTTCAAGTACCTCCACTCCCTTCCCAAGACTGCTGCAACCCTCATCTAATGTCCAATCAAGACAAAACTTAGCACACAGAGCCCCCATGAGCCACTCTACATCCTGCTGCAGTTTTGGAGGAGGGTTGACCATGGATGATGGGACTTGCAGTACCTTTACTCACTTCCTGAAACCACTGTGACCCTAATCCAATGACTGATCAAGACAAAACTTGGCACACAGAGCCCCCATGACCTACTCTACATCCTGCTGCAGTTTGAAGGAGGATGGACTTTGGATGATGGGACTTGCAGTACCTTCACTCACTTACGGAAACCACTGCCACCCTCATCCAATGACTGATAAAGACCAAACTTTGCACACAGAGCCCCCATGACCCACTCTATATCCTGCTGCTGTTTGGAGGAGGGTGGACCATGGATGATGGGACTTCAAGTGCCTTCACTCACTTCCTGAAAACAATGCAGCCGTTATCCAATGACCAATAAAGACCAAACTTGGCATACAGAACTGCAATTGTCCACTTTCTCTAATAACCCGGGCAGCCCCGGGTCCCCAAGCTAGTATATAATAAAAGTCAAAACTTGTATGCGGCGGATGTGTGGCGGTGTATGTGCCGGCTTTCTGATTGGCCAGCCTGAAAGTTCCAAGATTCTGATTGGCTGCTGCTGTGGTGCTATTTGCATATGGTCCCTGATTGGCCTGCTTCAACAGGAGCCCCTGGTGGAGAAAAGGGTTCATGACAGGAATGGGGACATGACAGAAGGAAATTTGCATTTGGTCTCTGATTGGCCAGCCTCAATTCCAAGATTCTGAATGGCTGCCGCTGTGGTGCTATTTGCATATGCTCCCTGATTGGCCTGCTTCAACAGGAGCCCCTGGTGGAGAAAAGGGTTCATGACAGAAACAGGGACATGACAGAAGGAAATTTGCATTTGGTCTCTGATTGGCCAACCTCAATTCCAAGGTTCCGAGATGACAAAGAGGAAAGGAAAAGGCCAGGGGAGGCTGGGTCAGAAAATTACCAATACAGAGCCCACAAGACCCACTCGACATCCTACTGCAGTTTGGAGGAGGATGAACCATGGATGATGGGACTTACAGTCCCATCACTCACATTCTGAGACCGCTGTTAACCTCATCCAATGACTGATCAGGACCAAACTTGGCACATAGACCTCTCATGGCCCACTTTACGTCCTGGTGTGTTTTGGCCAGGGATGGACCATGGATTATGGGACTTGCAGTACCTTTGCTCAATTCCTGCAACCCTCATCCAATTACCGATAAAGACCAAACTTGGCACACTGAGTCTCCATGATGCACTCTACATGCTGGTGCGGTTTGGGGGAGGATGCACCATGAACGATGGGACTTGCAATACCTGCACTCCCTTCCTGAGACCATTACAACTGCCAACAGTGATGGATCAGGATCACAATTCGCACAGAGAGCCCGCATGACCCACTCTACATCCTGGTGTGGTTTGGAAAAATTTGGAAATGGATGATGGGACTTGCAGTCACTTCACTCACTTCCTGAGACCACCAAGACCCTCACCAATGACCGATCAAGACCAAATTTGGCACACAGAGTTCCCATGACGCACTCTACATCCTGGTGCACTTTCAAGGAGGACAGACCATGGATGATGGGACTTCAAGTACCTCCACTCCCTTCCCAAGACTGCTGCAACCCTCATTTAATGTCCGATCAAGACCAAACTTGGCACACAGAGCCCCCATGACCCACTCTACATCTTGATGCTGTTTGGAGGAAAGTTGACCATGGATTATGGGACTTGCAGTACCTTTACTCATTTACTGAAACCACTGCGACCCTAATCCAATGACTGATAAAGACCAAACTTAGCACACAGAGCCCCCATGGATTATGGGACTTCAAGTACCTTCACTCACTTCCTGAAAACAATGCCACCGTCATCCAATGACCAATAAAGACCAAACTTGGCATACAGAAGCGCCATTACCCACTTTCTCTAATAACCCCGGGCAGCGCCGGGTCCCCAAGCTAGTATATAATAAAAGTCAAAACTTGTATGCGGCGGATGTGTGGCGGTGTATGTGCCGGCTTTCTGATTGGCCAGCCTGAAAGTTCCACGATTCTGATTGGCTGCTGCTGTGGTGCTATTTGCATATGGTCCCTGATTGGCCTGCTTCAACAGGAGCCCCTGGTGGAGAAAAGGGTTCATGACAGGAATGGGGACATGACAGAAGGAAATTTGCATTTGGTCTCTGATTGGTCAGCCTCAATTCCAAGATTCTGAATGGTTGCCGCTGTGGTGCTATTTGCATATGCTCCCTGATTGGCCTGCTTCAACAGGAGCCCCTGGTGGAGAAAAGGGTTCATGACAGAAACAGGGACATGACAGAAGGAAATTTGCATTTGGTCTCTGATTGGCCAACCTCAATTCCAAGGTTCTGAGATGACAAAGAGGAAAGGAAAAGGCCAGGGGAGGCTGGGTCAGAAAATTACCAATACAGAGCCCACAAGACCCACTCGACATCCTACTGCAGTTTGGAGGAGGATGAACCATGGATGATGGGACTTACAGTCCCATCACTCACATTCTGAGACTGCTGTTAACCTCATCCAATGACTGATCAGGACCAAACTTGGTACATAGACCTCTCATGACCTACTTTACGTCCTGGTGTGTTTTGGCCAGGGATGGACCATGGATTATGGGACTTGCAGTACCTTTGCTCAATTCCTGCAACCCTCATCCAATTACCGATAAAGACCAAACTTGGCACACTGAGTCTCCATGATGCACTCTACATCCTGGTGCAGTTTGGGGGAGGATGCACCATGGACGATGGGACTTGCAATACCTGCACTCCCTTCCTGAGACCATTACAACTGCCAACAGTGATGGATCAGGATCACAATTCGCACAGAGAGCCCACATGACCCACTCTACATCCTGGTGTGGTTTGGAAAAATTTGGAAATGGATGATGGGACTTGCAGTCACTTCACTCACTTCCTGAGACCACCAAGACCCTCACCAATGACCGATCAAGACCAAATTTGGCACACAGAGTTCCCATGCCGCACTCTACATCCTGGTGCACTTTCAAGGAGGACAGACCATGGATGATGGGACTTCAAGTACCTCCACTCCCTTCCCAAGACTGCTGCAACCCTCATTTAATGTCCGATCAAGACCAAACTTGACACACAGAGCCCCCATGACCCACTCTACATCTTGATGCTGTTTGGAGGAAGGTTGACCATGGATTATGGGACTTGCAGTACCTTTACTCATTTACTGAAACCACTGCGACCCTAATCCAATGACTGATAAAGACCAAACTTAGCACACAGAACCCCCATGGATGATGGGACTTCAAGTACCTTCACTCACTTCCTGAAAACAATGCCACCGTCATCCAATGACCAATAAAGACCAAATTTGGCACACAGAACCGCCATTACCCACTTTCTCTCATAACTCGGGCAGCGCCGGGTCCCCAAGCTAGTATATAATAAAAGTCAAAACTTGTATGCAGAGGGCAAAAGTGTGGCGGTGTATGTGCTCACTTTCTGTTGGCTGCCACTGTGGTCTCTGATTGGCCAGCCTGAAAGTTCAAAGATTCCGATTGGCTGGGCAGCGTTGCTATTTGCATATGGTCACTGATTGGCCAGCTTCAAGAGGAGCCCCTGGTGGAGAAAAGAGTTCATGACAGAAACGGAGTCATGAGAAGGAAATTTGCATATGGTCTCTGATTGGACAGCCTCAAATCCAACATTCCGAGATGACAAAGAGAGGAAAGGAAAGGCCGGGGGCTGGTTCAGAACACTCCCAATACAGACCGAAATAGGCACACAGAGCCCCCATGACCCACTCTACATCCTACTGCAGTTTGGAGGAGTATGAACCATGGATGATGGGACTTGCAGTACCACCACTCACATTCTGAGACCGCTGTTAACCTTATCCAATGACTGATCAGGACCAAACTTCGCACATAGACCTCTCATGACCCACTTTATGTCATGGTGTGGTTTGGCCGGGGATGGACCGTGGATTATGGGACTTGCAGTACCACTGCTCAGTTCTTCAGTCATTGCAACCCTCATCCAATTACCAATAAATACCAAACTTGGCACACTGTGTCTCCATGACGCACTCTACATCCAGGTGCAGTTTGAAAGAGGATGCACCATGGACGATGGGACTTGCAATACCTGCACTCCCTTCCTAAGACCATTACAACTGCCAACGATGATGGATCAGGACCACAATTTACACAGAGACCCAGCATGACCCACTCTACATCCTGGTGCGGTTTGGAAGAATTTGACAATGGATGATGGGACTTGCAGTCACTTCACTCACTTCCTGAGACCACTGAGACCCTCGCCAATGACTCATCAAGACTAAACTTGGCACATGGAGCTTCAATGACCCACTCTACATCCTGGAGCTGTTTGGAGGACGACAGACCATGGATGGGACTTCAAGTACCTCCACTACCCAAGACTGCTGCAAAACTCATCTAATGACCAATCAAGACCAACGTTGGCACACAGAGCCCCCATGACCCACACTACATCCTGCTGCAGTATTGGAGAAGGGTGGACCATGGATGATGGAACTTCCAGTACCTTCACTCACATTCTGAGACCTCTGCAAACCTCATCCAATGACGGATCAAGACCAAACTTGGCACATAGACCTCTCATGACCCACTTTACGTCCTGGTGTTGTTTGGAAAACTTTGGAGATGGATGATGGGACTTGCAGTACCTTTGCTCACTTCCTGAGACCACTGAGACCCTCGCCAATGACTAATCAAGACTAAACTTGCCACATGGAGCTCCAATGACCCACTCTACATCCTGGTGCAGTTTGGAGGAGGACAGACCATGGATGATGGGACTTCAAGTACCTCCACTCCCTTCCAAAGATTGCTGCAACCCTCTTCTAATGACCAATCAAGACCACACTTGGCACACAGAGACCCCATGATCCACTCTACATCCTGCTGCAGTTTGAAAGAGGATGGACTTTGGATGATGGGACTTGCACTACCTTCACTCACTTACTGACACCACTGCCACCCTCATCTAATGACTGATAAAGACCAAACTTGGCACACAGAGCCCCCATGACCCACTCTATATCCTGCTGCTGTTTGTAGGAGGATGGGCCATGGATGATGGGACTTCAAGTACCTTCACTCACTTCCTGAAAATAATGCAGCCATTATCCAAAGACCAATAAAGACCAAACTTGGCATACAGAACCACCATTACCCACTTTCTCTAATAACCCGGGCAACGCCGTGTCCCCAAGCTAGTATATAATAAAGAAGAGTGTTTGTATCGGACAGAGGAAGGGCGGAGGGCGGAAGGGCGGTGTATGTGGCAGCGTTTTGATTGGCCAGCCTGAAAGTTCCAACATTCGGATTGGCTGCTGCAGTGGTGCTATTTGCATATGGTCTCTGATTGGCCAGCTTCAAGAGGAGCCCCTGGTGGAGAAGAGGGTTCATGGTAGAAACGGGGCATGACAGAAGGAAATTTGCATATGGTCTCTGATTGGCCAGCCTCAAATCCAACATTCCGAGATGACAAAGAGAAGGAAAGGAAAGGCGGGGGGCTGGGTCAGAACACTCCCAATACAGACCGAAATAGGCACACAGAGCCCCCATGACCCACTCTACATCCTACTGCAGTTTGGAGGAGGATGAACCATGGATGATGGGACTTGCGGTACCATCACTCACATTCTGAGACCGCTGTTAACCTTATCCAATGACTGATCAGGACCAAACTTCGCACAGAGACCTCTCATGACCCACTTGACGTCCTGGTGTGGTTTGGCCGGGGATGGACCGTGGATTATGGGACTTGCAGTACAATTGCTCAATTCTTCAGACCACTGCAACCCTCATCCAATTACCAATAAATACCAAACTTGGCACACTGAGTCTCCATGACACACTCTACATCCAGCTGCAGTTTGAAGGAGGATGCACCATGGACCATGGGACTTGCAATACCTGCACTCCTTCCTAAGACCATTATAACTGCCAACAATGATGGATCAGGACCACAATTTACAGAGAGCCCGCATAACTCACTCTACATCCTGGTGCGGTTTGGAAGAATTTGACAATGGATGATGGGACTTGCAGTCACTTCACTCACTTCCTTAGACCACTGAGACCCTCGCCAATGACTCATCAAGACTAAACTTGGCACATGGAGCTTCAATGACCCACTCTACATCCTGGAGAAGTTTGGAGGACGACAGACCATGGATGATGGGACTTCAAGTACCTCCACTACCCAAGACTGCTGCAAAACTCATCTAATGACCATCAAGAACAAAGTTGGCACACAGAGCCCCCATGACCCACTCTACATCCTGCTGCAGTTTTGGAGAAGGGTGGACCATGGATGATGGAACTTCCAGTACCTTCACTCACATTCTGAGACCTCTGCAAACCTCATCCAATGACGGATGAAGACCAAACTTGGCACATAGACCTCTCATGACCCACTTTACGTCCTGGTGTTATTTGGAAAACTTTGGAGATGGATGATGGGACTTGCAGTACCTTTGCTCACTTCCTGAGACCACTGAGACCCTCGCCAATGACTAATCAAGACTAAACTTGGCACATGGAGCTCCAATGACCCACTCTACATCCTGCTGCAGTTTGGAGGAGGACAGACCATGGATGATGGGACTTCAAGTACCTCCACTCCCTTCCAAAGATTGCTGCAACCCTCTTCTAATGACCAATCAAGACCACACTAGGCACACATAGCCGCCATGATCCACTCTACATCCTGCTGCAGTTTGAAAGGGGATGGACTTTGGACCATGGGACTTGCAATACCTGCACTCCTTCCTAAGACCATTATAACTGCCAACAATGATGGATCAGGACCACAATTTACAGAGAGCCCGCATAACTCACTCTACATCCTGGTGCGGTTTGGAAGAATTTGACAATGGATGATGGGACTTGCAGTCACTTCACTCACTTCCTTAGACCACTGAGACCCTCGCCAATGACTCATCAAGACTAAACTTGGCACATGGAGCTTCAATGACCCACTCTACATCCTGGAGAAGTTTGGAGGACGACAGACCATGGATGATGGGACTTCAAGTACCTCCACTACCCAAGACTGCTGCAAAACTCATCTAATGACCATCAAGAACAAAGTTGGCACACAGAGCCCCCATGACCCACTCTACATCCTGTGCAGTTTTGGAGAAGGGTGGACCATGGATGATGGAACTTCCAGTACCTTCACTCACATTCTGAGACCTCTGCAAACCTCATCCAATGACGGATGAAGACCAAACTTGGCACATAGACCTCTCATGACCCACTTTACGTCCTGGTGTTATTTGGAAAACTTTGGAGATGGATGATGGGACTTGCAGTACCTTTGCTCACTTCCTGAGACCACTGAGACCCTCGCCAATGACTAATCAAGACTAAACTTGGCACATGGAGCTCCAATGACCCACTCTACATCCTGCTGCAGTTTGGAGGAGGACAGACCATGGATGATGGGACTTCAAGTACCTCCACTCCCTTCCAAAGATTGCTGCAACCCTCTTCTAATGACCAATCAAGACCACACTAGGCACACATAGCCGCCATGATCCACTCTACATCCTGCTGCAGTTTGAAAGGGGATGGACTTTGGATGATGGGACTTGCAATACCTTCACTCACTTACTGACACCACTGCCACCCTCATCTAATGACTGATAAAGACCAAACTTGGCACACAGAGCCCCCATGACCCACTCTATATCCTGCTGCTGTTTGTAGGAGGATGGCCCATGGATGATGGGACTTCAAATACCTTCACTCACTTCCTTAAAATAATGCAGCCGTTACCCAAAGACCAATAAAGACCAAACTTGGCATACAGAAACGCCATTACCCACTTTCTCTAATAACCCGGGCAACGCGGTTCCGTATGCCAAGTTTGGTCTTTATTGGTCTTTGGATAATGGCAGCATTATTTTCAGGAAGTGAGTGAAGGTACTTGAAGTCCCATCATCCATGGGCCATCCTCCTACAAACAGCAGCAGGATATAGAGTGGGTCATGGGGGCTCTGTGTGCCAAGTTTGGTCTTTATCAGTCATTAGATGAGGGTGGCAGTGGTGTCAGTAAGTGAGTGAAGGTATTGCAAGTCCCATCATCCAAAGTCCATCCCCTTTCAAATTGCAGCAGGATGTAGAGTGGATCATGGGGGCTCTGTGTGCCAAGTGTGGTCTTGATTGGTCATTAGAAGAGGGTTGCAGCAATCTTTGGAAGGGAGTGGAGGTACTTGAAGTCCCATCATCCATGGTCTGTCCTCCTCCAAACTGCACCAGGATGTAGAGTGGGTCATTGGTGCTCCATGTGCCAAGTTTAGTCTTGATTAGTCATTGGCGAGGGTCTCAGTGGTCTCAGGAAGTGAGCAAAGGTACTGTAAGTCCCATCATCCATCTCCAAAGTTTTCCAAATAATACCAGGACGTAAAGTGGGTCATGAGAGGTCTATGTGCCAAGTTTGGTCTTCATCCGTCATTGGATGAGGTTTGCAGAGGTCTCAGAATGAGAGTGAAGGTACTGGAAGTTCCATCATCCATGGTCCACCCTTCTCCAAAACTGCAGCAGGAGGTAGAGTGGGTCATGGGGGCTCTGTGTGCCATCTTTGGTCTTGATTGGTCATTAGATGAGTTCTGCAGCAGTCTTGGGTAGTGGAGGTACTTGAAGTCCCATCATCCATGGTCTATCGTCCTCCAAACTTCTCCAGGATGTAGAGTGGGTCATTGAAGCTCCATGTGCCAAGTTTAGTCTTGATGAGTCATTGGCGAGGGTATCAGTGGTCTCAGGAAGTGAGTGAAGTGACTGCAAGTCCCATCATCCATTGTCAAATTCTTCCAAACCGCACCAGGATGTAGAGTGAGTTATGCGGGCTCTCTGTGTAAATTGTGGTCCTGATCCATTATTGTTGGCAGTTATAATGGTCTTAGGAAGGGAGTGCAGGTATTGCAAGTCCCATCGTCCAAAGTCCATCCCCTTTCAAACTGCAGCAGGATGTAGAGTGGATCATGGGGGCTTTGTGTGCCAAGTGTGGTCTTGATTGGTCATTAGAAGAGGGTTGCAGTGGTCTGAAGAATGAGCAATGGTACTGCAAGTCCCATAATCCACCAATGACCAATGAAGACCAAACATAGAAGACAGAGCCACCATGACCCACTACATCCTACTGCAGTTTGGAGGAGGATGGACCATGGATGATGGGACTTGCAGTACCTAAACTCACTTTCTGAAACCACTGCAACCCTGAACCAATGACTTTCCAAACTTGGGAGGCACTTCCAGGTGAAGGCATGATGGCGGCGGCATGATGAAGCTCTGCAAGCACAAAGGCCTTTGGGTTTAAGCACAAAGACCTTTGGGTTTAAGGTTTGCAGAAAGCCAAATCTCCCCAAACCGATAGGATTGAGTTCAGTTTGGCAGCGAATCTCAGGAGGGCAACTCCTGGTGGGGTGAGGAGGCTTTCCGGAGGGGAGCCCACTCGCCGACACGAGAGACCCTCGAGGAGGCAGCAACCTAAACCGAAAGGAGCGCGACGAAAACGCCGTGCAGAGAGCCAACCGCCTTCATTATTTTTTACTCAAGACTACACAGACCACAGAAGAATTTAAGAAAATAAGAAAATAAGTCAAGCAGGGAGAAGAAAGGAACCCAGAAGGGAAATAAACTAATGGAACATTAACTAAGCAACTAAGCAATAAATCAATGCTAACCAACTTTTACCCAGGTGGAGAGGCGAGGGGCAGCGAAAGCGGCAGGAACACCAAACAAAAGAACAGATCTTTGCACCTTGCCATAAAGCAGATGGAAACCGTAAAGAGATGCAAATAGGTGTAAAAAGACGAAGACGAAAAAAGACAGACTTAAAAAAGTACAGAGGGAACGAACCTCAATAGAACCTCAACAGAAGGGGCAAAAGCCATCATCAACAATATAATTAACACGACAGAAGGAAAGCAGTGAAGTATATCCATATTAACATCTAAAGAAGAACAGGACAATGTATTGTCGAAGGCTTTCATGGCCGGAATCACTCAGTTCTTGTGGGTTTTTTCGGGCTATATGGCCATGTTCTAGAGGCATTTCTCCTGACGTTTCGCCTGCATCTATGGCAAGCATCCTCAGAGGGTCTGACAACAGGACAATTAAGGACAATTAAAGGGAATTACAGCAAGAGACAGAAAGAGTGAAGAGAGTAGCTCTGAATGTGGGCAAAGGAATGAATAAGAATTAAACTTCCCCATCAAAAAGGGTGAGCAAGAAGAAGCTAATTAAGGTCACTTTGAGTATGTAATTTTGAGTAACTTTGTGGTTGTTACAATTAAATTATTAAAACATTTATTAAATTACAACAATTCATAATAATTAAATATCTGGTCATAAATATGATGGGCACTGAAAATATAGCAAATAATATAATACAGCCTTAGATTATTTCAGCCTGACTGACCTAATTGATCTATCTGACTTAATACCCTTAACTGATCAAGCCTAACAAAGTGGAGATTAAAAGCTTCAGTGTAGTGGTGATTAAACACAATTGGTAATTGGGTAATTGATCAAAGGCTGTTAGCAGTTGGGTTTGAATTTTTGCATATAGAGTATTTAATGTATTTAAGGTATTTAAGGTAAATAGTGTATTTAATATGATTATATATAACTGGTAATTGATCAAATTATTATTATTATTATTATTATTATTATAACTTTATTTGTACCCCGCTAGCATCTCCCAAGGGATTCAATGCGGCTTACAACAGGCCGGAGCCCAACACAATACAACAATACAATACATAGCAAATAAAACAGTTAAAGCAGAAAACAATAACAGTAGCAGTACAACAGGACATTATTAAAAACTGAGCCGGCCAGGAGTAGGGTACAGGATTAAAAGTGCTGAAGTGTCGGAGGGATATGGGATTAAAATATAAGTGCAGTGTGCGGTGAGGGTGATCTTGACTCTACTAAAGTGCTTCTGGGCTTTGGTAGTGGGGTTCCTAATCTGAAAAGGCACGTTGGAACAGCCAGGTTTTCAGGTTCTTTCTGAAAACCGCCAGGGTAGGGGCCTGTCTGAGATCTTTCGGGAGGGCATTCCAGAGGCGGGGTGCCACCACAGAGAAGGCCCTGTCCCGTGTCCCCACCAAACGCGCCTGCGACGCAGGCGGGATCACGAGCAGGGCCTCTCCTGATGACCGGAGTGAGCGTGTGGGTTCGTAGACTGTGATGTGGTCTCGCAGGTAGGGTGGTCCCAAACCGTTCAGGGCTTTGTAGGTAAGCACCTGCACCTTAAATTGGGCTCGGAAAATAAACGGCAGCTAGTGGAGCTCCTTAAACAGAAGGGTTGACCTCTCTCTGTAATGGGCCCCCGTTAGCATCCTGGCTGCTGCCCGTTGGACCAATTGGAATTTCCGAGCCATTTTCAAGGGCAGCCCTACGTAGAGCGCATTGCAGTAATCCAGTCTAGAGGTGACTAAGGCATGGACCACCCCGGCCAGATCAGCCTTCGCGAGGTACGGGCGCAGCTGGCGCACAAGTCTCAGTTGTGCAAAAGCCCTCCCGGCCACTGCCGACGCCTGAGCCTCAAGCGTGAGCGATGTGTCCAGGAGGATTCCCAAGCTGCGGACCTGTGGCTTCAGGGGGAGTGTAACCCCGTCCAACACAGGTTGCCACCCTATACCCCGGTCTGGTTTGCGATCGACCAGGAGGACCTCTGTCTTGTCGGGATTGATCTTCAGCCTGTTCGTCCTCATCCAGATGGACACAGCGGCCAGGCACTCGTCTAGCACCCGAGAGGCCTCCTTGGAATTAGGTGGAAAAGAGTAGTAGAGTTGTGCATCATCTGCGTAGAGATGGCACCCAACTCCAAAACTCTGGATGACCTCTTCCAGTGGTTTCATGTAGATGTTAAAAAGCATGGGAGATAAAATAGAGCCTTGCGAGACCCCACAGGTCAAAGGCCAGGGGTCCGAGCAGGCATCTCCCAGCTTCACCATCTGGGTTCGTCCCTCCAGGAAGGACCGGAGCCACGACAGAACCGTGCCCCCAAGGCCCATCCCAGAGAGCCAACCCAGAAGGATACCATGATCGATGGTATCAAAAGCCGCTGAGATGTCCAAGAGGACCTGCAGGGTTACACTCCCCCTGTCCAGTCCTCTACGGAGGTCATCCACCAAGGCGACCAAGGCTGTCTCGGTGCCGTGACCAGGCCTGAAACCAGACTGTGCCCGATCCAGGTAATTGATGTCATCCAGGAAGCCCTGGAGCTGGAGGGCGACCACCTGCTCCAGCACCTTACCCAAAAAAGGAAGGTTGGAAATCGGTCTATAATTGTTCAGCACCGTAGAGTCAAAGGACGACTTTTTTAGGAGTGGGCGAACCACAGCCTGTTTCAAGTTAGATGGAAAAATCCCTTGCTCCAACGATGCGTTAATGATCAACACAAACCAATCAACCAACCCCTCCTTGGCAGATTTAATGAGCCAGGATGGGCAAGGGTCTAGAGCCGAAGTGGTCGCCCTCACAGTCCCAAGAACCGCCTCCACGGTCTCAGGAAGAACAAGCCGAAAAGAATCCCACAAAATTGGACAAGCAGATGCCTCAGTCACCTCCTCTGGCACTGCGATGAAATTGGAATCAAGCTCAAGACGTATCTGGGCAACCTTGCCTGCAAAATGGTGTGCGAAATCGCAACACCGAGCTGCTGGGTCGTCAGAGATCTCGTCCACCACAGGTGGGTGAAGGAGCTCCCCGACAACCCAAAACAGCTCTGATGACCTATTTGCTGCAGACGCTATCCGGGCGGTCGTGAAAGATTCCCTGGCCGCCCGTATAGCCGCGGAGTATGCCTTAAGAGAGGCCTTAGCCCGTGCTTGATCAGACACGTCCCGAGATTTCCTCCACTTGCGCTCTAGCCCCCTTCTCATATGCTTCATCACAGCCAACTCCTCGGTAAACCAAGGAGACGGCCTGTCATGACGCAACGAGACGGGGCGTTCAGGAGCGATCGTGTCTATCGCCCTGGACATCTCCCTATTGTAAAGGTCGACCAAGGCGTCAACAGGATTGCCAGGTTCCATGGCAGGAAGAACCCCAAGATTCCTCAGGAATCCATCCGGATCCATCAGTCTCCTGGGGCGGACCATCTTAATTTGTCCTCCACCCCTGCGAAGGTTGGGGGTCGCAGCGGGCCTAAAGCTGACCAGATAGTGATCAGACCATGACACTGGAAGGATGTTTTGTTCTTCCACTCTGATCATTCCACTGTCCGCCACAAAAACTAGGTCAAGAGTATGTCCAGCCTGATGGGTGGGTCCTGATATAATTTGTGACAGTCCTATGGTCGTCATGGCGGCCATAAAATCCTGAGCTGCACCAGACAAAGAGGTCTCAGCGTGAATGTTAAAATCTCCCAACACCACCAAGCACTGGGAGATCAGGGCCGAATTAGAGACCACCTCTGCTAGCTCAGACAGGGAAACTTCTGGGTCGCGGGGTGGGCGGTACACCAGCAGAAACCCCACACTGTCACGGTTCCCCACCCTCAGGTAGACACACTCAAACCCAGGTGCTTGCGGTACAGCGCATCTGGCCACGGCGATGGATTGCCGAAAGACCACTGTGACCCCTCCTCCCCGCCCCTTTTGTCTGGCCTGCTGATGCACCCCAAAACCCGGTGGGCACAGCTGGGTGAGATTTACTCCCCCCAGCTCATCCAGCCAGGTTTCCGTGATGCATGCCAGATCCGCTCTCTCATCCAGAATCAAGTCCTGAATGGCAGAGGTCTTACCCTTAACGGATCTGGCATTAATCAGCAGGACCTTAAGACCGAGGGGACTGCCATGGCGCCTACCACTTCCTACCTTCTCCAGGGTCGCAAGAACTCTGTTGCGCTTCTCCCTGGGATAATGATGACCCACGAGTCTCCTCCCCCACACGACTTGGATGGCGCCCACCTCCTCAGCCCCCCCCTACCTGGTTAGAACCTGTGGCTAGTCAACTCTCGGAAGAGGTAAGGCTGGAGTACAATCTCCCTTGGATGTTAGGTAGGGATGCTTCCGATGATGGAGTGGACGGAGAGTCAGCAAATGAACTAAGTGGACTGAATAGGGGAAGTGTCCTTGGGTGAGAAAGAGTGGCTGATTGTGCAGGGACAACTGGGGCAGATGGGGTCTCGAGTTGTAAAGGGACAACTGGGACAGATGGGTCTCGAATTGGTACAAACCAGGAGGGGGGGCCCTAACCGGGGAGCTGTCTGTGGAATTCTTGTGGGAGCCTGATGGAACAGAGCGAGAAGTCACCCCACTGTCAAGAAGGGAGCGAATGAAGGGATCCACAACTACCCTTCTGATGGTGATGCCCCATTTCTTTAGAGAAGATTGCATTGTCATTAGCTCGCCAAGCCATCGGTTGTCTTCTGGTGTAATTAGAAGACGCGAGGAACAGTCAGGGGATTGATAGTCCCTCCACAGCCATGTAATGGCCTCCAATCTTATTTCCCATGGTCCCTTTCCTAAAATTTGGGCTAATGAATCACAAACTGCCCTCCTAGAGGTCCATCTGCCTCTGTTTATCATTAGGTCAGCAATGTCCACCGCAAAATTGTCTGTTAGGAGATGTTGGTCCTGAGCACAAGCTGCGGTTGGCTGAGCCTTATGATCTGATGTTACATTATTGGTTGTCCTCAGAGGGCCCGTCAGAATCTGCTGACACTCCCTGATGTTCTCATTCCTATGTATGCCCAACAACCCTCCCCCACCCTCAGTCAGCTTATCATCCATTCCTCCTTCCACTCCAGGGGCCAAGGTGCCGTTCTCCCCACTAAGGCCCAAATCCTTAGCCAGATCCACACACAAAGGATTATCTGTTCTTGGAGGATTGGATTGCACTGAAGTTCCTGATAAGGAGGCAAGGCCTCTGAAATGATGGTCCATTTTCTCATTCAGGATCTTAAGTTGAAGCAGCAAATGGTTAAACGATTCCTTCAGGAGGTCATAAAAGTGCAAAAGGGCGTCTTTCACATGAGACTCTGTTTCAGCCGTTCCTATGTCTATATTAAAAACCATTCATACCACTAAAACCATCCAATCTTACCAACTCTCTTACATCTCCAACATCCGTCACAATCAGTCATTCCTCTAACACACCACATTTCTCTCACCAGCTCATACTCACCCTCACGATTTCCACAAGCATATACAGGGTTAGTCAAAATGCATAGGCCAATCTGCCATTCAATTGAATGGCAGATTGGCCTATGCATTTTGACTAACCCTGTATATCCAACTACCATTCACACTTCCTATGTCTCCACTTTCTTACCACAGTCAGTCTCAAGTGCTCTCCTGGGCCACTTCATTCAAGTCCCTTTCATGCAATCCCAATCCTCTATTGCCAATTCCTATATATATAATCCTATTTAATCTTCGTTCCTACTAATACAATCTGCAGCACACATACAACATACAACATACAGCTAACTATAACTATAACTATATAGAACTAGCCAAAAGGAAAAGTAGGAAAATAGAAAAAATAAAATAAAACAAAAAATTAAAAATAGTCAGATGGCGAAGGTCACAGCAACGTCGATGGAAATGTTGTCAACACTCCAAACTCCTCCGTTGTCGCTGTGGCAAAAGGTGGCCTAGCGCTCTCTCTCAGCCCTCCCGTTCATCTGGCTCCTGCTCTTTGCCCCTCCCGATTGACGGGGGGGCAAAAATGGTGCAGCCTGGCGCTCTCTCACGGCCTTTTCCCGGTGCGGCGAAAGGGCCGGAGGAAGGAGCCTCGATCGGCTGGCTCCCGCTCTTCGCCCCTCCCGATTGGCAGGGGGGGCAAAAATGGCACGGCCTGGCGCTCTCTCGTGGCCCTTTCCCGGTGCGGCGAAAGGGCCGGAGGAAGGAGCTTCGATCGGCTGCCTCCCGCTCTTCGCCCCTCCCGATTGGCGGGGGGGCAAAAATGGCGTGGCCTGGTGCTCTCTCACGGCCCTTTCCCGATGCGGCGAGAGGGCCGGAGGAAGGAGCTGCGGTCGGTTGGAAGGGGGCAGAAATGGCTGTTAGCAGTTGGGTTTGAATTTTTGCATTTATAGTATTTAATGTATTTAAGGTATTTAATGTAATTAGTGTATTTAATATATTTAAGGCATTTAAAATTAGGGATTTAAGTCATGTTAGCTTCCTTCTCTCCTCACTGGGACTGACATTACAAGCTCGTAGTAGCAACATACAAGCCAGTTAATGGTACAAGGAGGCAGCAGCTGTGAATATAGCAATCATAGAATTCTAATGTAATGTAACTTCTTAAGTAATATATGTGGAGGGACAGTAGATGTTCCAAACCATAACTCCTAGTAAGGGATCCCAAACCAGCGGCTTAAAATAGAATTGGGCTTTAAGAAGAAAGAACTTGGCAATACTTAAGCAGAGTCATAGCTGAATTATTGACAGTTACACAACTATACATCAACATAACTCAAGAAAGTCGGGGGGAAATTTAAACTGTAAAATAAAAATAAAATAAGAGAATAGAAAATAAAACTAAAGTAATAGAAACAGATAACTTAAATTAACCAAGCTGACTTCATTGAACATGGATAAAAACATGGATAAAAATCAAATGCCGATCAAACAAAACCTCAACAACCTCAACAACCCAGAAAGCAGTCTCTTCCAGGGGACCCATCCTTAAAAGACCTGATGGCTGAACTTCTTAAAATCCAAGAAGCCCAAGAGAAAAGGCACGAAAGCTTAGAAAAAACAATCAAAGAGGAAGTGAGAAAAATGACAGAAAAACTCACAGCAATGAGAGAGGAAATGAACTCAATGCAATCTGATATTAAAGAACTAAAACTTGAAAAAGAAGGGATTAAGAAAACACAGGATAAGACAAGAAAGAAGATGGAACAACATAAGCCTCCATAGAGAAACTAACCAAACAACAAGACCTGGCAATAGCAAGGGAAACCGAACTCCAGCTAAGGTTCAGAAACATAGAAGAAAAAGAACAAGTTGACCTAAAAAGCATTATAACCGAAATAACAGCAGGAATCTTGAATATCTCTCTAGAGGACATGGATTTGAACATTGACAGATGCTATCATGTGCAGACCTATTACGCAAGGAAGCACAAGACACCCAGAGATATAGTGGCCAACTTCAACAGAAGGAGGATCAGGGACGATATAGTGAAATACAATTCTGAAAAACCTACAATTTATAAAGGGAAAAAAGTTGCGATACTTAAAGAAATACCGACAGCAATGATGAACAAAAGAAGATCATACTATTTTTTGACGGATATGTTGAAGAAAAAATGAGATAAAATTCAAATGGCTACAAATTGAAGGAATAATGATAACGTATAAAGAAGAGAAGTTCTGGATTACGTCCGTAGATAAGGCTAAGAATTTATTTAAAAAGCTCATGGAAGAATCGACCCCAGCGAAAGACCAAGTGAAACATCATGTAGAGCCAGAGAAAGCACTAGAAGCCTCTTCAGAATTAAAAGGAGAGGACACCCAAGACGGAACAGCAGCTGGACTGTTAAGAAGAAAAGGGGAAAAGAGACTGAGAAAAGACGCGCTAGAATACTAAGAAAAACTTATTAAGAAAGATAAAAGTAATGGACAATCAAAGGAATAATACGAGGGGAATGTTTATGAAGACAATTTGTAATAATGTAAATGGTTTGAATGTTCCTAATAAAAGAAAACTGTTTTTCACACAAATGAAGCGTGGAAATTATGACGTGATTGCTATACAGGAAACGCATATATCCCAAAAACATGCAGCCTACCTAGAAAACAAACACTTAGGCAAGTTATTCTACTCTTCACAATGGTAAAGAAAAGAGGAGTTGCTTTATATATAAAGGAGAGACTTAACCCAGAACTAGTCTTCAAAGATAACGAAGGGCAGGATGATAAGTGCTAAAATCAAGTTTAATGAACAGGAAACACTGTTATGTAATATTTATGCCCCAACAAAGGCCAAATCATCATTCATAAAGTTACTGAGAAGGAAAATAACCGATCAAACATTTAATCACTTGGGGATTTTAATGGTGTAATAGACTGTGACAAAGACAGATCCAGAAAAAAGTTAGAGGTGGGGATCTTAAAGGTGGTAAACTACCTCAAAAAATTTTACAACTAAAATAATATTTCCACCTTAAAGATATTTGAAGGATACAACACCAAACAGAGAAAGACTATATCTTTTATTCTGACAGACATCGATCGTGGTCGCTGATCAATATGGTTTGGTCATCTAACTCACTCTCACCGCATATTAAAAAAACAACCATCCTGCCAAGATTAAACTCTGATCGTTGCCCGATTAAATTCGAGATACAGATTGGGAACAGAATAAGAAGATGGAAGCTGAATGAAAGCCTAATACGTTTGATAAAAGATATAGACTACTTTAAAAACATGAGTAAGGGATATTTTGAAGTGAGCCGAAATAAAGGAACAGACTTAGGAATTGTTTGGGATGCGAGCAAAGCAGTGCTGAGGGGTTACCTTATACAACAGGGGGTTATTAAGAACAAAAAAAGAAACGAGATCCAGGAAGAACTAGAAAAAGAAATAAAATTAAAAGAAAAGATGTTAAAAGTCAACCCAAAAGAAACAAAGATTAAATTGGAATTAAACATCCTGAGGGAAAAAATTAATGATACCATGGCAGAACAAATTGCTAGAAAAATTAAATTTGCCAAACTGAATTATGTTATACATGCTAACAAAATAGGAAAACCCCTAGCAAGGCTATTAGAGAAAAGAAATCCAAAAATGATTTATCACACAAATTATCGAAGAAGGGAAATGTTATACACTAAGCAAAGATATAATAAATCAATTTAGGATTTTCTACAAAATACTATGCAAAAAAGAACAAATGAAGATGGATAATATTACAGCTTACATCTCAGAACAAAAGCTAAAGAAGATCACCGACTTACAGAGAGAAAGCCTAAATAAACCGGTCTCCATTGAGGAAGTTAAGAAAGCAATAGACAGGATGCAGATCAACAAAGCCCCCGGACCAGATGGCTTTACAGCCAATTACTAAAAAATCTTCAAGGAAGAACTTTCACCTCATTTACAAGAGCTAATAAATAAAATACTAAATGGATCTGAGACACCAAGATCATGGCAAGAAGCTAACATCACTCTAATCCCCAAAGAAAAAACTAACTTAAATAATATGAGGAATTTCCGCCCGATATCTCTGCTGAACAGCGACTACAAGATCTTTGCAAACATCTTAGCAGAGAGGTTGAAAAACCTGTTAAAGGAAAGAATACAGGAAGATCAGTGTGGCTTTCTACCCAGAAGACAAATAAAAGACAACATTAGAATAATCTTGGATGTCATTGAATTTTATGGGAAAAAACCCATAGAAGGAGGTCGGGCTTCTCTTTTTAGACACGGAGAAAGCCTTCGACAACGCCAGCTGGGAATTCTTGACAGAAACTCTAAAAGAGATAGATATCGGCCACAGTTTCCTGAATGCAGTCACAGCCATATATAACAAACAAACAGTAAAGATCATAATAAACGGAACATAATCAGACAGCATAAAAATACAAAAGGGAGTCAGGCAAGGATGCCCGCTCTCCCCTTGCTGTTTATAGTAATCCTAGAATTATTATTGGAAGATATCAGGAAAGATAAAGAACTACTAGGGACAAGGATAAGGTCAGAGGAAATTAAAGTAAGAGCATATGCAGAAACCCCTAGACACAGTTCAGAAATAAATCCAGAAAATTGAAAGATTTGGAGCAGTAGCCGGATTTAAGATTAATAAGGAGAAAACCAAAAAAAAAACATCTCTAAAGAAAGAAATGCAAAGCTGCAACAAATAATTGCATATGAAATTGTCAAAAAAGTTAAATACCTGGGCATAACCATCTCAAGCTCCAATTCACATCTAATTAAGGATAATTATGAGAACAACTGGAAAAATATCAAAAAGAAATTAGACAACTGGAATTACCTAAAGTTATCTTTGTTAGGCAGAATTGCGGTAATTAAAATGTCAGTCCTCCCAAAAATGATATTCATGTTTCAAACAATACCCATACTAAAATCAGGAAAACACTTTACCAAATGGAACAGGGATATAAAAAAATTTATATGGAATGGCAGAAAGCCAAAGATAAAATTCAAAATCTTGACAGATGCAAAAAATAGGGGTGGACTTGCCCTTCCCAACTTGCAACTCTACTTTGAGGCGAGTGCCTTGACTTTTTGACTTGGATTTGCAGAAGCATATGAAGAGGTTGGATTTGCAGAAGCATACGAAGAGGTTGGCCTCTCGCTGAACATTGAGAATACCAAATGCTCTTTGAGCAGGCACCATCCAATCCCTCTGCAATAAGATTAATAGTGTAACATTATTAAATGTTGACCATTTCCACTACCTTGGATGCCATCTCCACTTAAAAGTCAACAAAGATACTGAAATACAACATTGTCAGAGCTCTGCAAGTGCAGCATTTTCCTGTATGAAGCAGAGCATGTTTGAGGATCGGGACATCTGTAGGAAGACCAAGATGGTTGTTTATAAGGCTATTGTCCTACCAACCCTGCTATACACCTGTGAAACGTGGACCATCTACAGGTGTCACACTTAATTTCTGGAATGATTCCATCAGTGTTGCCTCCGAAAAATCCTGCAAATCTCTTGGGAAGAAGAAAGGCGGACAAACGTCAATGTGCTGGAAGCAGCAGCAAAGAGCACCAGCCATGAAGCCATGATTCTCCATCATTAACTTTGCTGGACTGAATGCCACATGGTCCGAATGCCCAAAGACCACCGTCTCCTGAAGCAGTTACTCTACTCCCAACTCAAAAATGGAAAACAGAATGTTGGTGGACAGGAAAAGAGATTGAAAGATGGACTTAAAACCAACCTTAAAAATAGTGGCATAGACACTGAGAGAGAACTGGGAAGCCCTGGTCCTCGAGCATTCTAACTGGAGGTCAGCTGTGATCAGCAGTGCTGTTGATTTTGAAGATGAACCAATGGAAGGTGAAAGAGAGAAACATGTTAAGAGGAAGAAGGAGCATCAAGCCAACCCTTGTCAGGACTGCCTTCCACCTGGAAATCAATGTCCTCACTGCAGAAGAACATGCGGATCCAGAATAGGCTTCTACAGTAACCTTTCAGCCCACCGCCAAGACCCTGCAATTGGAAGGCAATCAGACTCAGGTGAGGATGTGATTGCCGATGATGATAGCATCGGCGCATGGCAGGATGTTAGGATAGGATCCTGGCATCTTCTGGTTCTGGTCTCCCCACTAGAGCTCCTTCCATCAAAAGCATAAAGTATTCCAAGCCTTTGAAGCCCATCAACAGATCTGCTAGTTTTTAAGACACGAAAGGAGTCCTATTTCTGTTGTTATTTTATCCTCTTCTCCCCCTACACACACCAAAAATAGTGGAAACTTCTGGAGCCAAAAGCAAAAATAGTTTCCTACATCCCGGAACAAGAAGAGTTTCTTTCGTGATTAGATATTCAAGCATCATTTGAGACAGGATTGAGCGAGTCATGGGCTTCAATTTATCGATGCATTGTTGTTGTTTAACTCAACTAAAAAAACCCCTATCATTATAATATAAGGTAAAAATAATTATTATCCTATGTGAAGATGCTGTTTTCATTGTTTATCCATTCAGTCGTTTCCGACTAAATAAGATGTATTTATTAACTGCATTCATTTCCTGCCTTTTCTCCAAGGCTTCATTACTGTCAGAAAGGAATGGCATATGGAAATGGGAGAGAATATTCACAAGGAATTCTGCAAAACTGCCAAGTTTTTCACGAAGGTTAAGAAAAATGGCAAAATTAATATCTCAAAGCCATATTGCTCTCCCTCTTAGACCTCATCCCAGAGGTCCCTGGCTCCTCCCTTAATTCTCTTTCTCCGTTCCTGGTTTTGCCACACAGCTGCCTATGTTTGCCTTTATGGATTTATAAGGGAGCTGTGTCAGTTCACTTCCTTTCTCTTCTGTTTGCTTTTGCGCTCATGCTTCCAGTCTGTTGCTATCTGGTAGCAGAACTTCTGTTTTCAGGACTCCATCCCTTATTACATGTGGAATATATGCTTTTTTTTTTTTGTTCAAATGATCTGCTAATCTGTAAATAATGCCTTCTATGTCCTATGAACTGTATGTTTGAGCACAGACGCAGCCTAAGTCACCGTAGTTCAGGAAGGCTAAAATTTTGATTGATTTATTTTGACCGTATTTACTTACCGTATATACTTGAGTATAAGCTGACCTACAATAAGCCAAGGCACCTAATTTTACCACAAAAAACTGGAAAAACAGACTTTAGTATAAGCTGAGGGTGGGAAATGCAGCAGCTATTGGCAAATTTCAAAATAAAAAATAGATACCAATAAAATTATATTAATTGAGGCATCCATAGGTTAAATGTTTTTGAATATTTACATAAAACTGTAATTTAATGTAAGACTTCCCAACTCTGATTAAACCATATTGTCAAAGGCTTTCATGGCCGGAATCACTGGGTTGTTGTAGGTTTTTTCGGGCTATATGGCCACGTTCTAGAGGCATTCTCTCCTGACGTTTCACCTGCATCTATGGCAAGCATCCTCAGAGGTAGTGAGGTCTAGTTCCTAGTTCCAACAGACCTCACTATCTCTGAGGATGCTTGCCATAGATGCAGGCAAAACGTCTGGAGAGAATGCCTCTAGAACATGGCCATATAGCCCGAAAAAACCTACAAAAACCCTCTGATTAAACCATTTTTTCTAAGCTTCTTCAATGTCAATGTGCTTACATATCTTTTCAATAATAATAAAGAGAAAAAATAAATGTAACAAAATAATAATAGAGTAAAACAATGGTAATGTAACAATAGCAGTAATAATAGAGTAAAATAATAAATGTAATAATAATAATAAATAGAGTAAAATAATAAATGTAACAACAACAACAACAACAACAACAACAACAACAATGAGTAATATAATAAATAACCTTGACTCAAGTATAAGCTGAGGGGGGCTTTTTCAGCCTAAAAAGGGCTGAAAAACTAGGCTTATACTCTAAAATACATTTGAACTCAATATTTGTTTTACAAAATCACACACCTTGCTGCCACTTCTGGAGGGGTCTGGGGATGGTTTTGCAATGTTTATATGTAGCATGAGATCTTATTTGCACCAGGAAGTAACCCAGGTGTCTCCTTGGGTTCATTTCTTGCACTCTGAACCAAACTTGGTACATATACCCATCTTAATGAACTTTAAATACTGCTGGGGTTTCAGCTAGCTTGCCAGAGGATGATAGGAGTTGTAGTCCACTTCACATCTGGACAGCCATGTGTATCCCACCAATGATAGATCTAGACCAAACACCAGCACTTCATGACCCACCTTAAAATCCCGAGGCATTTAGGGGCCATGGTAGAAGATGATGGGAATTATAGTCCACCCACATCCAGAGAGTCTCAGAATCCCACCCTTGATTAAAAGCACAGCTCTCCTCCAAGCTAGTCATATGACTTAGCCTACTTCCCAGAATGCATAGGCAGGCCTGGAGTCACAGCCCACCCAGATTTGGAATGGATGGGAGTTACAGTCAACAAGAACCAAATGCAAGAGGTCGGTAAGGCCACTAGATTGTTTCCATGGAGACCTATATCACCAGAGTGTGGCCAGTACATCAGAATCAAAGAAACTACTGCTTTGGGTTTCATTATGGTCAATATGTTTAGTTATTTAATCAGGTGAAGTACCTTAAAAAACATGGGACAAGAGACTCCAAAAGTAGACACAGTACAATTACTGTGTGTATGTGAGACACCTGAGCAACATGATGGACATCTTAGAAATGTGCGGGAAAGGGCCAGCTGTGATCCCAAGAGGTCATTGGAAGGTCATGCGAAAGAGCCAGCTGTTACTCCAAGAGGTCACTCAAGGATTGCCATAGAGATCTAAATCAGCCAGGTGTGCTCACTATCTAAGGGACAGAGAAAGTACTGCTCTGTGTTTCAGCCTGGTGACAGAACCATGTCTACAATCATAACACTACTTATTAATTTAACAAATAAATAACAAAATGCAAACCCAGACAATGCTAGATACCTAACACAGGTATTAAATGAAACACAGTGGTCTATGTAATTAATAATGCCACAATGTAATGTTTTAGTGTAACTGTATGCTCTTGGTTCTACCTTTTTTGTCCCGAATTGTTAACCAGCATACAAAACTAATAACCATAATAAATACCGCAACCCTCTCTTTCCTTGATCTAGTGTCCCATTGTTCAGAGTGGCCCTTTTCTCCCATTTTTTCCTGTCTCCAAATTCCAGAAAAGAAGGATTTCACTGGGTATGAACCATGTCATCTTGGCCTAATCTGCCTCTTAGGGCTGTTGTGAGGATAAAAAGCAACAGAAATCCTTTTCTTAGAAAAAGAATGGGATTGTGTGTTGCTGTTGTTTTGTTTTTTAAAAAGATTGATTGAATTGAAATGTATTGTTCTGGAAGCATTCCTTTGGCTTCTGTTCTATGTGTAAATGTTGGATTCCTCGGGAATGAATCTTATTTATTTTAACAATAAAACAAATAAGAATTGCAATCCTAGACAAGCACCTTCTTCATGCTGGTGCCTTGATGATATGCTGTTGTGCTTCCCATAGTCCCCATGAGTGCATGACTCACATGACATGTGCAGCCTGCAATGCCATTTTTTGCATTTGTAAAGTATTTGCATTTGTAAAGCAACAGGCTTGGGAATGCTGTCTTGAGCCCACAATACTGTTGGAACTTTAAAAGGCAATCCCCAAACCCTTATTAGACACTAGGAGCAAGGAGAGCATTTCAACAGGTTTATTTGGCCAAGTCACCCTGCTGGGTGGAGCAAATAAGAAAAGTGCCACACCAAAAATGGGATTCAGCTTTATAGTCAATACTTTTGGAAAAGGCATAACTCTTTGGAAAGGCATCCAAAACCTTTTGGGAAAATTAGAATCTCCAAAGCCTTTTGGAAAGGATGACCTCAGGAGATTAATTGGCATTCACACTATTTGGAATTATCATAACCTTTTTGTAAAGTATGATCTTTCTGAGATGAGTTAAAACTTGTTTGAGTGAATATCTTCTTTAATGGTAAATATCCACTAGCATTCTTGCAAGGCAATTTAGGTTTCTCAGTTATTAGACAGATATACCTGGTTTCTCTCTTTGAACTGTTAGAAACAAAGATTATGCCAATGCACAAAATAAATAGATCTTCAGAAGTGTTATTTCAATTTCTCAAAAAACATCTACTCCCCCATAAAATATATTGTTTGAAAATCATGCTCTCAAAAGACAAAATAAGTAGTCTTCATTAAAAGTGACATAGTTGGTTTACTTACAGACTTCATGTATTCGGCATACAGGTACATTGCTTATCAGTTGAAATATGAAACATTAGATATCTAAGGCATTCTGTTGCAGTCTCTTATCCGTCTGTCTAAAGCAGGGGTCCTCAAACTTTTTAAACAGAGGTCACAGTCCCTCAAACTGTTGGAGGGCCAGATTATAATTTGAAAAAAGCATGAATGAATTCCTATGTATATTGCACATATATTATTTGTAGTGCAAAAAACACTTAAAAGCAATACAATAATTAAAACAAAGAACAATTTTAACAAAGATAAACTTATTACGTAGTATTTCAGTGGAAAGTGTGGGCCTCCTTTTGGCTGATGTGTGCTTTCAAGTTGTTTCAGACTTAGGTTGACCCTGAGCGATGGCTGGGTAAATGACCTTGGAGGGTCGTATCCGGCCCTTAGTTTGAGGACCCCAAGTCTAAAGCATACTCTCTTAATGCAACTGACTATACACAGTCTAATGTAAACTGACTACACACTGTACTGACAATACACTGACTTCTGAAATGGAATCTCAGTTTGAACAGTCCCAGATCTGATTACATGGCCTGTAGTCCCTCACACAACATAGAGTTAAGGGAAAATTACTATATTGTATATACACATATATATAATATAGTAAGCAATCTGAATTATATACATAAGAAATGACTAGTATAGGAGGTTTGTAGAAAGTTGCTATTTCCAACTAATACTAGGTGTAATAACAATCAGCTGGGGTAAATGCAATGCTAAGGGCTGAGTCTCAGAAAAGGAAGGTATGAGAGACTAAATACGAGCACCTTTAGGGGAAAATGCAGAAAAGCCATTGATTCTCCTCTGACCTCCTATGAAATATGTGAAAAATCAGAGCTGGAAATGGCATCATTTAGCTGCAGAATTGCAGCCAGGGCCAAGTGCTGGGAAGGTGGGGTGCCTTGGAGTCTTTTCTGGAGTTTTGCTAAACCACTCTTGTCTCTCTGCTCTTTTTCCTTCCTTCTGCTTCTGCATGGATCTCTAAAAGGACAGTTGGAACCAATAAACGAGGTGAGTTAATTGGATGATTCATCCCTCCTCCCCTTGCCTCTCCCTGTATGTTTCGGCCGTGCTTTTCAGTCTGCTTGTCTTGCCTTGTCTGTCTTCGGCTTTCCGAATGTTCTGACAGGCCTCTTTATGACCAAATTGCCTATGGGTTTATTAAAGACCCCCCCCCTTTTTTTTTGTGCAAGCATGTCGCTAGATTTGTATCCAATTTCCATTACTGTGTGCTGCATTTTTCTACACAACTCTCCCTGTACATATGTCTTTTTGAACAAAAATGGCACCTCCAAATTCAGAGAAGATAAAAATGTTGGGTTGTTGCAGGTTTTTTGGGTTGTATGGCCATGTTCTAGGAGCATTCTCTCTTGATGTTTCACCTGCATCTATGGCAGGCATCCTCAGAGATTGTGAGGTCTGAGGTCTGACCTCACAATCTATAAGAATGCTTGCCGTAGATGTAGGTGAAACATCAGAAGAGAATGCTTCTAGAACTGCAGCTCTATTCAACCTGAAAAACCTTCAACAACCCAGTGATTCCAGCCATGAAAGCCTTCGATAATACAATAAACAAGTTCCTCTTAAACATTACTGTGGAATTGTTTGATTCATGCTAAAGTGTGAACCAAAAGACATTCCTTTAAAAATGATCAAGTTTGGAATATGTGATATAATGGCCTAAATCTCCTTGAATCCCTTTTTAATTTTTGAAGCATGAGAAAGAGGTTTGCCCCCAGAGCCAAACCTTGGTGTTCCCATTGCCTTGGAATCCCAAGCACAAAGGGACCCCCATTGGCCATCACCTCTATAACCTGAGAAATCATACGGTCCTCCTCATAAAATGTGGGGAAAACCAATTGCTCCTATTGAACTACAGCTCTATTTGAATCTGAGCCTCCAGTGGTGGGTTAAAGCGCTGATCTTCTGAACTTGCTGACTGAAAGATCACAGGTTCAAATCTGGGGAGCAGGGTGAGCTCCCACTGTTAGCCCCAGCTTCTGCCAACCAAGCAGTTCAAAAACATACAAATGTGATAAAGATCAATAGGTACCACTCCTGCGGGAAGGTAACAGTGCTCCATGAAGCCATGCTGGCCACATGACCTTGGAGGTGTCTACGGACAATGCCGGCTTTTTGGCTTAGAAATGGAGATGAGCACCAACCTCCAGAGTCGGACACGACCAGACTCAATGTCAGGGGAAAATTTTACATTTACCGAACTGCAGCTCTATTTGAATCTGAGACTGTATGTTGTTGAAACAGTATTGCTTCTGTGAGAACCTTTGGGAGCTGTCCATGGTGCTGCACCCTGAACTTCAGCTCTACTCACTGTAGTGAACTTGCTTTGCAGGAATCCAGACTTTATTTGACCTTCTTTCATCTTCTCCCTCCCCTTTCTCCTTCCCATTCCAACCCTTCCATCCATTGCTCTTTCCTGTCCCTTCCTCCATTTCCCTCCCTCCCCATAATAATAATAATAATAATAATAATAATAATAATAATAATAATAATAAGCTTTACTTGTATCCTTCCCCTTCTCCCCAAAAGGACTCAGGGCGTCTTTCAGCAAAACAAACAAATACAGTAAATAATAACACTTCCTCCCTCCCTTTCCTCTCTTCCCTTCCCTTCCTCCCTCCCTCCCTTCCTTACCTCCTTCCCTTCATTTCCCTTCCCCTTCCCTCCTTTTCTTCCTTCCTTTGCTCCTTTCGTTTCCCTCATCATCTTCCTTTCTCCCCCCCCCCTTTCCCCTTCTCTTCCCTTTGCTCCCATTTCCTTCTCTTCCTCTCCCCTTCCCCATCCCCTCTTTCCTTCCTCCCTTTCTTCCTCACTTCCCTCCTTCCCTTCCCTCTCCTTCCCCTCCCTCCTTCCCTCCCTCTCTTCCTTTCCTCCTTCCCTTCATTTCCCCTTCCTTCCCCTCCCTTTCTCCCCTCCCTTACTCCTTCCCTCCCTTTGTTTCCCTTCCCTCCCTCTCTTCTTCCCTCTGTTTCCCTCTCTCATTTGCCTCTCTTGCCTTCTACTCCTTCTGTTCCTTTTCTCTTTAACTTCCCTTTCTTCTTTCCCATCCCTCCCCTTTTCTCCCAAAGCACTTCGCAGAATTAAAAACAAAGACAACTAAAACACAGTGAGATGTGTATCAAAACACATCAGCTAGATAGTTACTAATAATCTGCCAGGGTAGAAAGATCTTTGTTGGCTGGTGGAAGGAAAGGGAGCAACCCACCTCTCTTGCAAGGAGGCTTTACAATTGGGATCCACTACAAGGTTGGCTATCTCTCGTGTCCTCATGCATTGGGCCCATGGGATTGGCAGGACAAAGAGACAAACCTGCCCTGATTATCTCAAAACTCAAGCAGGCTCACTTCAACTCCCACAATTCCTAACAGCCTCAGGCCTGTTCCTTTTCCCCCTCAGCCATTTAAGCAAAAGGAAGGGGCCTGAAGCTGTAAGGAATTGTGGGAGTTGAAGTCCAAAACACCTGGAGGAAGAGCCCAAGTTGCGCTGAGCCTGATCCACAATGTAATCAATCCACACTTCACAAAGTGGATCCTTTCCTCCTTTCCAGTTTCCACTAAGACAGCTAATAACTGAACCCCAGATCCTTTTGCAATAGGGACTAGTAGAGCCATCCATTCTCTCTCTCTCTCTCTTACACATAGGCACTTGCAATCTGAGCTTGACACATAAATAACAAGTGTGTTTATGTCTGCCAGTAACCAACGGGTTGTAATTTTTGCTTTCTGGTTTCCAATGGCCTCAGGGCCTTTTGTCTAGAATCTCCAATCTCTTACTGTGCAGATGGACTTGCCGGAATTTTTGCCAGAAGTGTTATGACTGCAGCTGTTGCTAGTCAAACGAAGATGAAGTGGAAATCCTGGGGCCTTTTCCAGGGCAGACACCTCCCTGATTGTAAGTTTGGAGGATGCTTTCCCCATCCTATTTGCTTCATTTCATGTTTCTTAGGAATCACTTTGGGAATATGGACGTCTTGTTTACTTGCCAGGCTTCACCCCCCTCCCCCCGGCCTCTTTTCTAGGGGAGCTATTGAGCTTTACCAGAAGGTAATATATTTTTTAAAAATATGTTTATTTGGAATATTTGCTCTTAGAGGAGCTAATAGAAGAAAAGTATATTAGTGTAAAGAGACAACACGGATAAACGTATGAACGAATAGACGGATAGACGGATAGATGAACATATGACCAAATACAATACCACAACATATCAACAGCAACACTTCCCAACACCAACAAATATTCCCCACAGTGAATTTTAAATACTTCCAGGATTTGCTGGTCAGGCACCGGGGAGTTAACTATACTTGAATCCTTTCCCTCTTTTATTATCTAGATTGGTAATGGCGCAATCGCCAGTTTCATGACCTTGAGCCCTTTCAGTTCCGTGTTCGTGGATATTCTCTGTAGAAGAACTTCTAATGTTAAGATGAAGAGTATTGGGGATAGGGGACTCCCCTGTCTGGTCCCTTTCTGAATTACTATGTGTTCTGATTGTTGACCATTTATTGTTATTGTGGCCTGCTGATGGGTATAGATAGCTCTGATTGCAGTTAAATATTGATGTCCTAGATCCATTTCTCTTAATAGGTCTATAATGAAATTCCAGTTGACGTTGTCGAATGCCTTCTCGGCATCCAAAAACATCAGGGCAGCTTTTTTCTCGTTGTTCTTCTCGTAGTAGTCAATCACGTTAATTACGGTTCTGATGTTATCACTTAGCTGTCGTCCTGGGAGGAATCCCACCTGATCTTCTTCTATTCTTGATGTTGCCAATTCAGTTAGTCTTGAGGCTAGTATTGCTGTAAATATTTTGTAGTCAGTTTGAAGTAGTGATATAGGGCGGTAGTTATTAACCAATGTGCTGTCTGTATTATTTTTGTGAATCAGTGAAATCGTTGCGGATTTCCAAGTGTCTGGAAGTACTCCCTCTTCCATGGCTCTATTCATGACTTTAAGGAGTTGTGGAATTAATATGTCTCGGAAGGTCTTGTAGTATCTTGTTGTTAGGCGGTCTGGGCCCGGAGCTTTATTTACCGGGAGATTTTGGATGGTCTTAAGAATTTCTTCTTTAGAAATTGGTTTGTTCAGGTTCTCTCTCTGGTCTTCTGTCAATCTTTGTATATTTTGCTTTCCAAGATAGTACATTATTTTTTCTCTTGTGATCTTTTCATCTTCGTAAAGCTTTTTGTAGTAACTTACGAATTGTCCTATAATTTCCTTTGTTCTGTAAAAACACTTCTCTCTGTCAACTATTTTAGTTATTTGCCTATTCTGTTTTTTGGCTGCGATCTTTTTTGCTAAGGCTTTCCCTATTTTCTTTGCATTTTCAAAGTAGTACTGTTTAGCATACTTCAGGTTTTTTTCCCATCTCTTCTAGCTTTAATGTGTTCATACTTTTCTTTAGTATTTCTAGATGCTGGTATGCTTTCTTGTCTTTCGGGTTTTCCTTTAACTGTTTTTCCACTTTTGTGATTTCTCCCTCTAGTTTTTTGAACTCTTCGTTCCTGCATTTCTTTTTCCTCGCGTCTTGTTCAATTAAGTGGCCTCTTATGAAGGCCTTATGTACATCCCATATGGTTTGGACTGAGGTGTCTTTTTCTGTGTTTAAATTAAAATACTCTTTCAATAGTTCTTTATTCTTTTCTACCTCCTCCTGAACTGCAAGCAGGTTATCATTTAGGCGCCACTTGAAGTATCTCCCTCTTTCTTGTTGATTTTGGATTGATATTTCTATGGGTGCATGGTCTGAATTTAGCATGGGAAGTATCATGCTCTTCGTCGTTCTTGGTATAATTGTTTTAGTCACCCATGCCGATGTGTGACCATGTACGATGTCTACTGGAAAAGAAGGTGACGACAAATTCTTTTTCGTGATGGTATCTCCATAGGTCTATTAGTCCTAGTTCTTCCTTTAAATCAATGAATGATTTTGGTAGGGACCCTGATTTGTTATGTTTTACTTTTTGTGTCTGAATCGATCTGTCTTTGTTTACATCTATAACCCCATTGAAGTCGCCTATAAGTAGTAGATCATCATAATCAGTCTCAGCTATTTTTTTCCTCAATTTTTTAATGAACTTGCCTTTAGAGTCATTAGGTGTATATATGTTGCAGATCAGGATGTTCTTGTCTTCCACCATTATTGATACTCCTAACATTCTACCCTCAGAATCCTTGAGTACTAGATTCGAGGGGATATTCTCATTAACATACGTTACAAGACCTCTTTTTTTTCTCGGAACACGACGCGTAATAACATTTTCCCAACGTTTTTTGTTCTAGGTGTGATATATGTTTATTAGAAATGTGAGTTTCCTGCAATAAAATTAAATTGTATTTACATTTTTTTAAAATGGTGCCATATTGTTCTCCTCTTACATGGGCCATTCAGCCCGTTCACATTGTTTGAATATATCCTAATTTTTCCTATCATCATTATTGAGTTTTTTGTCTGGATGATCCCGGTCTGTCTTCGCCTTTCCCTCTTGGGTGATGTAATCTTTTGGAGATATTTCTCTCGGTCTCTTCCTTCCTTTTTCATTTTCTTCTTCATCAGAGAGAGTTAGTTTCTTTACTATGTTGTCGTCCCTCTCCCTACTGTAGGGAGAAAATCTTCCTCTGTCTTCTTCCTCTCTCAACTCGTGTCTCCCTTCTTTTTTCCTCTTCAGGTATTTGTCCCAAAAGGCTCTGGCTTTTGCTTCGGATGTTAGCCAGTATTTATTTTCGTTCCAAGTCACTACTAGGCCTTCACTCTTCTCCCATTTGAACCTGACGTTTCTCTTTTTTAGCTCATCAGTCATAAAATAGTATTTGCGTCTCTTTTCTAATACAGATGATGGAATTTCTTTCATAATTGCAATTTTGTTGCCTTTATACTGAATGGGAGACTTGGAATGTTCTTTTAGTATGCTATCACGGATGCTTTTCCTTGTCAGTTGGACAATTACATCTTTGGGTGTTTTGAATTTTCTCGAATGTGTAGTCTGTATTCTGAAGACTCTGTCTACCTCTGGGTCTGTGTCGGTTTTACTTCTGTTTGTTAGTTGCGCTATCATGTCTGTTATTACCTCTCTTATATTTTCTTCTTCCTCCTCTTTTATATTTCTAAACCTTAGTTGGAATTCTTTTTCTCTGGTCTCGGACGCTTCTTGTTGGCTCTTAACTTGGTCTACTGTTTCTTCTAAACTCTTTATTTTTTTCTTCATGATCTCTTGGTGATTCTTGATTGTGGTGTTTTCTTTGAATAGTTCTATGTTTTCTTGTTTTAATTTCTCTACTTCACTTTTAACTGAGTTCATTTCTTCTTTGAATACTTATTGTAGTTCTTCTTTCATTGTAGTTCTTCTTTCTTTATTACTTCCATTTCGTTTTGGATAGCTTTTCCTTGTGTATCTTGGTTATTTTGTATCATTTTTATTTCTATCTGTATTTTCAGTATTTCTCTCATGAGGTCCTTAATTGTAGGTTCTTCAGGTAGGAAACCTTCCTGGCACTTAGTTGACCCTTTTTCTCAAATTCTTTGTCTTGTTCTTTGTCTTTATCTTTATCTTTATTCTTTTCCTGTTTTCCCTTTGGAAGGGTGGCCATGTTTTCTCACTTCGTTTTTGAAGTTATTAAGGTTCCAGATCAAGTTCTGGGTTGTTTGACTCTTGTGGTTGTTATACCGTCTAAAGTTCTCCCCTTTCTGATCTCTTAAATCTCTTTAAATCTCACTTAGGACAATACAATGCAATACAGTGGAGTTACAGGTACTAGATGCTAGCTTTTTTTAAGAGTACAGCTCTAAATCAAACAAGAGTAATCTATATTAATCAGTATAATTCTATTCAAAATCTTATAGTTTACATAGGTTGATAAATTAACTGTGAAACAGAAGAGTATAACATTTGATTTCAAGCAGTATCAATGTCAATGTCAATGTCAATGTCTGATGTTAGATATTATGGCACTTTGAAATTCGGGTGAAAGGGGAAAGAAAAGAGAGAGAGAGAGAGAGAAAGGGGGAAGGGAGAAGGAAAGGAGAAGGGGAGAAAGAGAGAAGAAAGAAAGAAAGAAAAGGGGAAGGCCCTTTTCTGTTCCGTTCCTTCAGTTTTCTTTTGGCTTCCCTCCACTTTATGGGCCTTTCCCCGCCTGTGGGGTCCTATCTGTATCTATCCCAATTGAGTCCAGTATTTGAATAGTCCAACAATAATCAAATAAAGTCTGTCAAGGTTATGTGCAATGAGGGCTAACAGAGCACCTAGAAGAAAAATGGGGGAAGGAGTAGATGGGTAGGTAGATTAGAAGGGGGGAAGGGAGGAAGAGAAGGGGGTGTTGCTTTGCTCTTAATCTTGGTTCTCTTGTCCTCCGGTCAAGCCCGTACTTTCCTGAAGAAGGAACCAAAGTAGTCGCCTTTCCTCAATAATGATCCATCCGGGTTCCATTCACATTAGGTGGGTTCAAGGGGGAAATACAGGGTGCACAGTCAAAGTAAGTTCAAGGTAGGAAATGCAAGTCTGTATTGGGAGCTTACCATCTGTAGCTGAGCCAGAGTCAGAAGCCAGAAGCCAAAGGCCAAAAGTCAAAAGGTATATAGCAGAATTACGGGTTGTGGGTTTTGAAAAAGTTTCAAAAAGGGGGTTTAGGTGGGTTAAATGGGTGAGATAAGGTAAGGAATCTTGGTTACTCACACCCACTTTCCTTTGTGATTTTCTAGCCTTCTCCTCTCCTCCCTCTCCTCCTCTCTCTCTCTCTTGGCGTTGACTTGTGAGCTCTTTTCCTTTCCTTCCTGGGTTCTTGCTTCTCTCTTTCTTGTCTTCTTAATCTTGTCTTTGGGAAACTTTGCCCCTGGGTTCTTTTCTGGGCTCTTTTCTGTACTCCGAGACTACCTCCTTCTCTTTACCTTCTCTTTACCTCCCCTTGCTTCTTGGCGCTGCTTTCGCCTTTTGCCCCTCGTCTCCCGTCTCTCACCTCCCGCTTCTCTTGAGTCTGACGTCTCTTCTCTTGGGCCCGGTGTCTCTTTGCTCCTTTCTCAGGTCCGCGTTTTCCCTTCCCTTCCCATCTCCTGTTACTTCCTGTACTACAGCTTACTTTTGCAACTTTTGCGACTTTTGCAGCTTTTGTGACTTTGTGACTTTGCAACTTTGCAACTTTGCGGCTTGTGGCTTTGCGGCCTTATGGCGTTGCGGCTTTGCGACCTTGCCGCTTGTTGCTCCGCTTGGTTTGCCTCAGGACTCTCCCACGTCTTGCTTTCTCCAATCTTCTTTGCCGCCTCAGCAGCTCCACCGCAGGTCCCACACCGTGGATCCCCCTTGGCCCCGCGGCTCCACAGCTCCGTGGCTTCACTGGTCTGTTACAGAAGGGAGGAAGGTAAGGAAGTAGTAGTGTAACTCATATTACTCCTAGGCGGCATTGAGCGTCCTTCTCTCCAGTATTTTCACTGTTCAGGTCTGGGTCTGGCGAAATTTAGAACTGACCAGCTCACCTTTTCTCTTGAGCAAAATTTCTTTCAGAAACAAAACTTTTTAACATTTTAAAATAACGACTGGTGACCTCCCAGGCTCTCGCCGGGTGTCCTTGCTACTCTCCGCTCGGTTTGGCTGTTATGGAAATATTGGTTGCTCTTCCATCCTCAGATTGTGACCAACAAAACCCCTGCCAACCGGATACACCAACCCGCCTCTCGCTGTTGAGTTGGGGGAGCCAAGGCTCTACCAGGAGTTAGTAGCAGGTCAGTTTGCTGAGGAGCCTCAGCAATCCGTGACGTCCGCCGTCTTTGCCGCTACCAGAATTACCAGAAGGTAATATTGAGGTGGATTGAAGGGACAGTTCAGGTGCCACACTCAAGACTGAATGGAAAAATGCAGTTTATTGTGAGAACATATGTTTGGTGATGACTTCATATCATAATGATCCAAGGAGTAGATAAAAACAAAAATGTCATTTAAATATATAATCCCATAATCGTAAGGTTATGATGGAAACTATCCAAGATGAGAGAATTTTGTTCCTTCTCCAAGCAATGAAAAACCAGGCTGGAGATGAATTTTGAACATGTTGCATCTTCTCCCGTCTTATGAATGATAATAAAAAAAGATGAAGGGAATGAATTGATCTCATAAGCCAAAGGAAGGAAGAGAAGGAAGAAGAAGAAGGAGAAGGGAGAAGGGAGAAGGGAGAAGGGAGAAGGGAGAAGAGGGAAGAAGAAGTATTAGAAGGGGTGGAGGAGAAAAGGAAGAGAAAGAGGAAGAAGAGAAGGAAGAAGAAGAATTAGAGGAAGAAGTAGAAAGGGGATGTGCTGTCTCACGCTGGGCTCCTATAAAAGACTATAAACAGGATGCAAATTCTGTGAGTCCAACGGGACGCCAGGGTTACCTCAGAGAGGGGTTTTTGGGATTTTCCTGAAAGATGGGCTTCAAAGTCTTTAAAGATGCAGCAAAATCTTTATTACTGAACAAATAACAAATCTTCAATGATTGACTTCAAGGTTTTCTTAACAAACTATTAGCTTTCTCGATCTTGCCCCCAAGGGCAGGCAACTGTTTCTTCACTGATGGGAAAATCCCTGACCTCTCCCTGGGCAATCTGTCTGCTCTTCTGTTGGTGTGGGGCCCCTACACCCAGTCCAAAATACTTTATGGTTGCCGTGAATGGCCCTTACCGAAACAGAGTCCTTTGCAGAACTTCCAGGAGGAGGAAGATGTTCACTTCCCAGTGATGGCTGGCTGAAGCGCTGTGGGATTGGATCCCTAGCAAGAGCTGAGAGGCTGTAAGTTCCTCAACAAACTGTAAAGTCCCCAGCAAAGGCTGTGCTGAGACTGTATATCCCATCATTTACAGGCCAAGCTGTAAATGATGAAGCCTTTCACAGGATGTCCTGGTCTACGTCCTGTAAGAAAGACTTCTCTGTGTGGACTGACCTAAAATAGCTCCTATTCCCTCCAAAACCCAAAAAGGGGGCGGGAATAGGGAACCTAATGATAATTGACAGGTCATTGACCCAATAACTGCAAAGTAAGGAAAGCCATCTAACTGCAAATGCACAGAACCTTAAAACACATGCAACAATCCACAAATGGCAAGGTAAGATGGAGCTCCTGGTACGGCCGTACCAGAACAGGGGAGTAGGAGGAAGAAGAAGTAGTAGAAGGGGAGGAAGAAAAGAAAAAGAAGAAAAGGAGGAGGAAGAGGAAAAGAAAGAGAAAGAGAAGAAGTAGTAGAAAGGGAGGGGAGAAGAAGTAGAAGGGGAGAAAGAGGAAGAAAAGAAAGAGAAAGAAGAAAAGAAAGAGAAAGAAGAAAAGGAGGAGGAAGAAGGAAAGAAAAGAAGGAAAAAGTAGTAGAAAGGGGAGGGGGAGAAAGAGGAAAAATAAGAGAGGGAGGAAGGTGAAATATGGAGTGGAGGAAGAATAAATAGTTGAGGGGGAGGGGAAGGAAAAGAAATAGGAGGAAGAAGAGGAAGAGAAAGGGGGAAAGAGAAAGTAGAAGTAGTAGAAGTAGTAAAAAGGGGAGGAGGAGGAAGAGGAAAAGTAAGACAGGGGGAAAGAAGAAGAGGAGGAAGAGGAAAAATAAGAGAGGAAAGAAGATCAAATATGGGAAGAAGAAATAGTAGATGGGGAGGAGGAAGAGGAAAAGAAAAAGGAGGAAGAAATAGTAGAAAGGGGTGGAGGAGGAAAAGGCAAAGGAAGTGATGGTGGAAGAAGAGGAAGAGAAAGAGGCAGAAGAAAAGTAAGAGAGGAAGTAAGATCAGATATGGGGAGGAGGAAGAAGAAATAGAGGGGGAGGAGGAAGAGGAAAAGAAAAAGAAGGAGGAAAAAGAATTAGAAGCAGTAGTAGAAAGGGAAGGAAGAGGAAAAGGAAGAGATGGAGGAAGATGAAGTAGAGAAGGAGGAAGGGGAAAAAGAAGAGAAAGAAAAGGAGAAGGAGGGATTAATTCCAAATTTGATTTTAAGTTTTTTTAAATATTAGAAAAATTTAAAATTAAATCTGAAATTAATATTCCTCATCCTTTGGTTCCTAGCTTATTAGGTGAAAAGTTGGCCCCTGTGCTATTGTAAGCTTCTTCCCCAGTTGACTTTATTTTTCTGCCTCAAACAATCAAGGTTTCATACTTTCCCAGAACATAGAGAACTGATGTTGGACCCAAGTGCGGATGAATAATTTTGTCTTCAACCTGAAAGAAAAATGTAATTATGTTTTGTTTTTTTGTTTTTTTAAATAATCTTTATTGGTTTTCTTAAAATGTACAGAAAATATAGATAGGTAGAAGTAGTCAAAGAGGAAAAAAAAAGAAAAAGAAAGGTGATAAGACATGTGAGAAAGGAGGGGTTGAAGGTGAGGGGGTGGGGGGATAGAGCAGGTTCCAGGAATAAGGGTCAGGGGGTTGAAGATAGTAGGGAAAGGGAAAGGAGATAAGATAATAGAGTGAAAAGCGAGTAAAGAAATAAAGAAATAAAATCTTGACTTCCTGATGTCGTCTCGAAATCTTCTGTTCTGTGTTGTCCTTAGAGTTTCTTAATTTCTTTAATTTCTTCTTTTTCTTTCCCTAATTGTTTTTAGGTTACAGTCTATATGTCTTTTTCAGATCCGTGTTTCTTTCTTCTTTTTTCTTAGGTAGTCCAAGACCTCTCGCCAATTTGTTTCCTTCCTTTCAGTTTCCTTGTTCTTCAGTATTAGAAAAGTTAGCCTATCTAAATTGCTGATTTCTAGTATTTTTGTGATCCAATCCTCTTCTTTCGGCGTATCTTCTTGTCTCCATTTTTTTGCGAAGCAAATCCTCGCAGCTGTCAATGCTAAGAATAGGATTTTATCTTTGTCCTTTTCCAAATTTTTATCGTACGTTCCTAGTAGGAAAGTCTCAGGTTTCAATGGGATTTTTAATTTTAACATAGTTTGAATTTCATTTTGTATTTTTTTCCAGTATTCCCTCGCCTTCTCACAGCTCCACCACATGTGGAAGAAGGAACCTTCCTTCTTTCTACATTTCCAACATGTGATGCTTGTGTTATTGTATACTTTCCCAAGTTTTTTTGGAGTTAGGTACCACCTCAGAGACATTTTTACCCAATTCTCCCTCAGCTCTATGGCGTACGTGTATTTAAGTCTCCTTTTCCAAATTTCCTCCCATTCTACTTGCCTAATGTTCCTTCCTAAATTTTCATTCCATCTTTTCATATAATGTTTCTCTGTTTTTGTCTCTAAATGCCATTCTAAGAGTTTTTTATATATCTTTGTTATCAATTTCTTCTCTGATGCCATAATTCTGTCCCAAAAATCATTTCCCTGGGCAAATCCTAATTTTATATCTAGTTTGTACTTTTCTTTAATCTGCCAATACTGTAACCATGTTATTTTCCTGTCTATTGTAATAAGTTCGTGTTGGTCTTTCAGAACTGGGATTCCTAAGTGATTTTTCAGGATCTCCCTGTAAGTCGGCCAGTCGTTCCAGCCTAGGCACCTCCTCTGGCCCGCTTCTAGGGGCGACACCCAAAGAGGTGTTTTTTTATACATTTTCGTTTTATATTTCTCCCATACTTTTAGAATTGAAGATCTTGTGAAATGGTTTCCGAAATTTTTTTCTTTTTCTTTCCCTTTGTACCACATATATAGGTGCCATCCTCCCCTAAGTTCTATACCCTCTGCGGTCAATAATTTTCTCTTTTTTAACATTGCCCAATCCCTGGCCCAGATCAATGCGCATGATTCGTAGTATAGCTTTAAGTCAGGTGTTGCTAATCCTCCTTTTTCTTTTTGTTCTATTAAATTATTGTAATGGGTTCTTGGTTTTTTGTTATTCCAAATGAATTTAGTTAAGTCTTTATTCCATACCTTGAATAAATTTGTATTTCTAACGATAGGTAGGTTTTGGAAGATAAATATCATTTTTGGAAGGATTTTCATTTTAATTGTCGCTATTCTCCCTAGTAAGGATAAATTTTTATCTTTCCAATTTTCCAATTCTTTCCTGATCTCTTTCCATTTATCTAGATAGTTGTTTTGCAGTAATTGTAGATTCTTAGCTGTTAGATTGATACCCAGATATTTTAATTTCCTTACTATCTGTATATTCCATTTCCTGCATATTTGTTCTTGTTCTTTCTTTGTAATATTCTTTGTTATTGCTTTTGTTTTTTCTAAGTTCATTTTGAATCCTGCTACTTTACCAAAATTATTTATTTCTTCTAACCATTGACCTAATTTCTTTTGGGGATTTTCAATTACACAGATTATGTCATCGGCGAATGCCTTGTATTTATAATCCTGCTCCTGTATTCTTGCCCCTGATAATTCTTTCTCCTCTCTGAATCTCTTCAGCAGGACCTCCAAGGTTAAAATAAATATTAGGGGGGATAAGGGGCATCCCTGTCTAGTTCCTTTTTCTATTTTTATCGTCTCTGTTTCCATACCGTTCACTAATATCTTAGCTTCCTGATTTTCATAAATTGCTTCAATTATGTTTTGGAAGTAGTAACCCATATCAATTTCTTTTATAAGACATTTGAAGAAAAGCCAATTAACATTATCAAAAGCTTTCTCCGCGTCTACCGCCATGAACATTACTTTTTTTTGATGATTAATTTCATAATATTCAATTAAATCGATTATTGTCCTCACATTATCTTTCTGGTATCTTCCGGGTAGGAAGCCTGCTTGATCCTCATTTATATATGTTATAAGTACCTTTTTCATTCTTTCTGCTAGGATATTACTAAAGATTTTGTAATCTACATTCAGTAGTGAAATTGGCCTATAGTTTTTTACTTCTTCCGGATTTGAATTTTCCTTATGTATTAATGTTATATTTGCTTGTTTCCAAGAATTTGGTATTTCTTTGTTTATTCTAACATTATTCATTAATTCCTTTAAGTAGGGTGTGAGTTCTTGTTGATATATTTTATAATAGCCTGATGAAAGTCCATCAGGTCCTGGAGCTTTGTTTGCTTTGAGGTTTTTTATTGCTATTTTTATTTCATCTTCCGATATTTCTCTATTGAGTATTTCTCTTTGTTTGTCCGTTATTCTTTGTAATTTCTGTTTTCCCAGATAATGGTGTATCTTTTCCTGGTCTATGTTTTCATCTTGGTATAATTTTTTATAAAATTCGAAAAATTGCTTCTTTATTTCCTCATCCTGAGTATATATTGTATCTTTATTCTTTATTTTGGAGATATGTGTCTTTTCCCTTCTTTTTCTTAATTTATTTGACAGCCATTTTCCTGGCTTATTTGCATTTAGAAAAAAATTCTGTTTTAAATATTTCAGTTGTTTTTCCTTTTCCTCTAGTTCTAAATAGTCCAGTTGTTTACGTAGGTAATCTAGATTATTTAATATCTCCTTTCTCTTTGGGTTCTTTTTTAGCTTATCTTCCTCTTTTTTTAATTCCTCTAGTATCTCCTTGGTCTTTTGGGCTTTTTGTTTATTTTTTATTGCTTTTTGCTGTATAAAGTTACCTCTGATTACTACTTTACTCGCTTCCCATAGTGTCAATATATCAGTTTCTGAATTGTCATTAATCTCGAAATATTCTTTTAAGTTTTTTCTGATTTTTTCCACATCATCTTCTCTTTTTAATAAGTTTTCATCCAAACGCCATCTTCTTACTCTTTCTGATAGTTCAATTTTCAATTCTATTGGACAATGGTCCGACTCAATCCTTGGAGTTATTTGAATGTTTTTTACCTTCCCTAATAACACTGGCGATGCCCAGGCCATATCGATTCTTGACCAGTTTTGAAATCTGGCCGAATAAAAAGTATAATCTTTTTTGTTTTCATTTCTTATTCTCCATATATCCTTTAGATTTAATTTTCCCATTAATTTTATTAATGATTTGGGTAGATTACCTTTGTCCCTGTTTTTTTTTTTGTAGTATAGTCTCTTTTACTTCTATCCAGATCCCTGTCTATGACTCCATTGAAGTCTCCTACAATTATGAGATGATCATATTCTTGTTCTCCTATGTACTTTTTTAGCTTTTCTGTGAATTTGATTTTTGATTCATTGGGAGCATATATGTTACAAAATAAAATCTTTTGATTTTGGATTTTAATATTAATTCCTAATATTCTGCCTTCCCCGTCTTTGAAAGCCAGTTCTGCTGGTATGTTGTTGTTCACATATGTTACCACCCCTCTTTTTTTTTCTTGTGCAGAGGCTATGAAAGTTTGACCTAGTTTTTTATTTTCTAAATGGGCTATGTGATCTTCCTTTATATGTGTTTCTTGTAGGGCTACAATATGAAACTTTTTCTTAACGAGTCTATTAAAGATTTTATTTCTTTTAAATTGTGAATTAATACCATTAATATTGTTAAAATATATGCTTAGTTCATTCATCCTTGACATTCTTGTTCTGCTGGACCCTCCGCCTCCTCCTCTTCTTCTCCCTCTCTCGGTCCTTCTCCTACTTCTCCTTCTTCACTCTCTTTTTCCTCTCCACCATCTCTTTCTGAGTTATTCTGGTTTCCTTCTCTTATGTCTTCTTTTTCGTGTTCCTTTTCGGTCAACGTCTCTTCCTCCTCTCTTTTCTTTAGTCTGTCTCTTTTCATTTTTTTGGCTCTATCCCTTTCTTCTGTTTTTATCTTTTCCAGGAACTCCCTTGCCCTTTCCACATTCTTAATCCAATATCGTTGGTCTCTGTATGTTACCATTAGACCTTCCTCTCTTTCCCATCTATACCTTATTCTGTGTCTTTTTAGCTCTTCTGTTAAGAAATTGTATTTTCTTCTTCTTGTCAGAACTGTGTTAGGGAATTCCTTCAAGATTTTGATTTTTTTTCCCTTGTAGTAAACTGTTCTCCTGTTGTTTGTCTTGAGGACCTCGTCTCTAGTAGTTTTTTTCGCAAAATGCACCACCACATCACGTGCGACTCTATTTTTCATGGCAAAGTTTGTATTAACCCTGTAAACTCTATCTGTTTGGTCTTTCATCTCCTGGTCCGGATATTCCAGCAGTTCGGCTAGGATTTCTATCACCTTATCTCGTATATTTTCCTTCGGATCCTCCTCTATATTCCTTAGGCGTAGTTGGAATTCAAGTTCTTTCGTTTCCATTCTTTCCCATCTCTCTTCAAGTCGTACTGTTTTCTGTTCTAGATTTCTCATCTTTTCCTGTAGGCCCTCCTGTGCTTTTTTGATTTCTTTCTTTTCCATTTTCAGTTCTTTTAATTCGTGCTGCATTAGGGTAAGTTCCTTTTTTACTCCTCCAATTTCTTCTTTTATCTCTTTCTTTATTTCCGCCATTTGTTCTTGGGATTTCTTTTGAGCAAAATCTTGTTTCTCTTGCACTGTTTGGATTTCTTTCATCACTTTCTCTGTCATTTTCTCCAGCAGTTCTTTCAGGTTTTGTTCTTCCAGTAGGGAGGCTCTCCGTGCAGGACCTTTAGCATCTTTTAATTCCTTTTGTTCTTCCGGGTGCATGAACATGGCGGAGAGTCGCACACACTGAGAGCTCTGCAAAGTGTGTGAGCGCTGGGTAGACTGGGTAGAGCATTGCTCCCTTCCCCTCTGTGGATCGAAGCAGGGGGGAACAGCGAAACCAGGTGGGTCAGCCGACGGTCCAAAGGGGGTCTTCTCCTCAAGAGGAGATCTCTGAAAGGACCCGGTATATGACTCCGAGGTACGGCGGGTCACCCAGAACGCAGCGGATCTGTAAAAGGATCGGCACATCTCCGACCGCATGCTCTTTTAACAGCGAGAGAAGGAGAAGGAGGAGGAGGTAAGAATGATATAAGGAAGGAGGGGGTGTCGGAAGGAATCTTAGAAGCTTTCCCCTGGAAAGAAGGAGAAGTTCGGAGATGACATTAAAGGAGGAGGAGAGGGAGAGGGAGAGGAGGACGGGAGGACCGGAAAAGAAGAAGAACAGAAGCATTATTAAAAGGGGCAGCTCGCCTGCAGCAACAGCACCAGTACAGATTGGATGTTGGGATGAAACAATGTACGACTAGAAGGGCTAGTAAAGAAGGGGAAAGTAAAGTAAAGTAGGGAACATAGGATTGAAGAAGAACCATACTTAAGCAGAGCAAAACAGCATAGGATTATTATTACTCAAGCCACGCAGCGCCTTGCAACGCCTTGCATTTTGTTACTTTAAATACAATAACACAATAATAAATATACATTAAGTTCAACCGCATAACTACAGCGATTGCAGCAACACACAAAAGAAGAGCAAAACGCTGACCTTGAGAGCAGATTGTTTTGTCTACGGAGAAGGAGAAGGGAGGGACGAAGGACGGAGGCGGAGAGAAACTAGAGAGGCGTGCGCTCTGAACGCCAGTGACGCCAGCGACGCGGGTGACGCCAAGCAACGCTGAGGTAACGTGGAGAGGGAAAGGACGGGAAGGTCGCGCGAGAGGACGCCAGGGAGGCGAGAGCGAGAACGAGAACACGGAAGTAAACTGAAATAAACGGAGAAACCAACGCGAGAAGATAGGGGCGAACGAGACAGTCCAAAAATCGCGAGACTTGGAAGCAGGAAGCAGGAAGGAACCTGAAGAAGCGGGAAAGAAGGAGTGAAAAAAGTAAAAGAAGAGACAAAGAACAAAAGAAAAGAGGCTCAAGAGGCTTAACAAACCAAGCGGTAAGCGTATAAGAGGTGAAGAGGGGGCAAAAAGAAGGGACTACGGAAAAATAAAAGTGCAAAGAAAAATAAAATAAAATAAAAATAATAATAATAATAATAAATAAATAAAATAAAAATAAAATAAAAATAATAAGAACAAAAAATATATATATACTAAAAATAACAATATAAAAAAAAGTGCATATATTATTTCTCCCATAGAATAAAGAATAAAGATCTGGGCGATTGAAGAACCAGGTCACTGTGTAGAAGAATTGTGAAGAAGAAGAAGAAACGGTGGATATTGGAAAAAAAAATGTACAACACAAGAAACAAAACAGAAAAGAACGAGAAAGGGGATAAAGTTGAATAATTATGTTTTGTTTTTTATCTCATTGTACAACACTGACAATGTGTTGGTTCTTCCTATGGCAAATCTAATTATGTTGACTTAGCACACGTGGGAACAACACCTTCCTGTCATTTCCCATCTAATATTTGCTTTCCTGAGTTGTTGAGTAAAAAGATATTATTAATTTTCTTTTTCCCCAAGACTAACAGAGGCTTTTCGGCTTTACGGATTACAAAATGTGAAAAGTCAAAAGCAAATTACATCTCAGCGGCTTTCGATACCATCAATCATGGTATCCTTCTGGGACGGCTCTCGGGGATGAATCTCAGGGGCACGGTTTTGTCATGGCTCTGGTCCTTCCTGGAGGGTCGATCCCAGATGGTGAAGCTGGGAGATGCCTGCTCGGACCCCAGGCCTTTGACCTGTGGGGTCCCGCAAGGCTCTATTCTGTCTCCCATGCTTTTTAACATCTACATGAAACCGCTGGGAGAGGTCATCCGGAATTTGGGAGTTAGGTGCCATCTCTACGCAGATGACACACAACGCTACTACTCATTTCCACCTAATTCCAAGGAGGCCCCTCAAGTGCTGAACGAGTGCCTGGCTGCTGTGGCTGTCTGGATGAGGAGGAACAAGCTGTAGATCAATCCCGACAAGACAGAGGTCCTCCTGGTCAATTGTAAACCGGATCAGGGTATAGGGTGGCAACCTGTGCTGGACGGGGTTACACTCCCCCTGAAGTCACAGGTCCACAGCTTGGAAGTTCTCCTAGATTCATCACTTAAGCTTGAGGCTCAGGCGTTGGCGGTGTCCGGGAGGGCTTTTGCACAACTAAGACTTGTGCGCCAGCTGCGACCATACCTCGCAAAGGCTGATCTGGCCGGGGTGGTCCATGCCTTGGTCACCTCTAGATTGCATTACTGTAATGCTCTCTACGTGGGGCTGCCCTTGAAAACGGCTCGGAAATTCCAACTGGTCTAACGGGCAGCGGCCAAGATGTTAACTGGCACTCCTTACAGAGAGAGGTCAACCCTCCTGTTTAAGGAGCTCAATTGGCTGCCGTTTATCTACTGAACCCAATTCAAGGTGCAGGTGCTTACCTACAAAGCCCTAAACGGTTTGGGACCTGCCTACCTGTGTGACCGCATCTCCGTTTATGAACCCACACGTTCCCTTCGTTCATCTGGAGAGGCCCTGCTCATGATCCCACCTGAGTCGCAGGCGCGTTTGGTGGGGACGAGGGACAGGGCTTTCTCTGTGGTTGCCCCCCAACTTTGGAATACCCTCCCCAAAGACATTAGACTAGCACCCACTTTGGCAGTCTTTAGGAGGAGCTTGAAGACCTGGCTATTCCAATGTGCCTTTCCGGAATAAGAAAACCCAGCACTATGCCCCAGAAGCACTTTATTAGAGTTAAATGACTCTCTGCACACTGCACTTGCCCAGAAATCCAACATACCATTTGTCACACCCAGCACTTTTTAACCTGTACCCATCATTGGCCTGGCCTTGGTTTTATTGCGTAATGGTGTAATGTTTTTGTTATGGCTTTATGTTTTTAATTTGCTTTGAACTGTATTGCTGTTGTTATGTTGTTGTTGTGTTGAGGCTTTGGCCTCTGTAAGCCGCATCGAGTCCTTCGGGAGATGCTAGCGGGGTACAAATAAAGTTTAATAATAATAATAATAATAATAATAATAATAATAAATGCTTCCTGTGAAAGCGTAGCTTAGTTTTCTTCCGAGTCATTCCAAATTAACAAATATTAAATTCAGGAAACTGATTTAAACAGAACCAAGATAGAGAAGAGAAAAATAATAGTAATTCTCGATGAAAGGCAATCGCTCATTCCTTTGGTTTCACTTGTTATTCTCTTTGTTTGTTGACATATTTTTCAATGATTTTTCTTGGCTCCAGCATGGGCTTCCCACTCAGAGTGTTTTCTTATTAACACGGTTGCCATCTTAGCATATTGTGCAGGATTTTAAGCAAAAAACTTGTGAATCCTGTGAGAAGCAACCAGAGCTAAAACCTTTACAGCAGGCATGGGCAAACTTACTCCCATAATTCCTAGCAGCCAATTCCCCACCTGTGGAATTCACTCCCGGGGGAAATCAGAACAGCACCAACCCTCCTCTCCTTCAGGAGGAGGGTGAAGACATGGCTGTGGAACCAGGCCTTTGGGCAACCAGGCAATTAGACAATGACAACCAAATAAGACAATCAGATGTGTGAGATCGGCAGGATTGTCGAAATGGAACCAAAACAGATCTTTGAGTTAATTGTACACTGATGGGTAGGAGGAAGTTCCAGGTTTGTATTGTTTTTACTGATTTTATCATTTTACTGATTTTATTGGATAATGTTGAATTGTGGGAATTTGTACTGTTATATTTTTTGTGATGATTGTTTGTGTAGCAGGCGTCTAAGTGCGCCTTGCAGCTGTAAGCCGCCCTGGGTCCCCTTCGGGGTGAGAAGGGCGGGGTACAAGAACCCCAAATAAAATAAATAAATAAATAAATTATGGGAGCTGAAGTCTAAAACACCTGGAGGGCCCAAGTTTGCCCATGCCTGCTTTTGATATTGCATTTTTCCTCACTCAAATCCTGCAGCATCATACATTGGATTTCCACATGTTAGCTCTGCTTTTTCTGCACACTTTCTTTATACCCAAGTTTAGGATTTGATGTCTTGACTCCCAAGATGGGCAGGTTTTCCCTTCACTTTTCTTTAAAGAATTGGGTTGCTGCACCCCAAAATCGGCCTGAGACAAAGGTGCAGATCTGTGTAATGAGTGTGACTGTTAATGCCACAAAAATGCAACTTAAAATGCCACAAAAATGCAACTCAATACTGCTCCTCCTTTAGCAAGGAGAAGCAGCATTGACGGAGCTAGCGGAAGTCATTTTGGAACCACTGGCAATCATCTTTGACAGTTCTTGAAGAATGAGACACATCTCAGCAGATTGGAGGAGGGCAAATGTGGCCCCTATCTATCTTCAAGAAGGCAAAAAAGGACAACTCAAAGAATTCCTGTCCGGTCAGCCTCACATCAATACCAGGCAAGATTCTGGAAAATATAATTAAAGAAATGGTCTGCAAACACTTAGAAACGAATGAGGTCACTGCTAATAGTCAACATGGATGTATCAAAAACAATTCATGCCAGACAAATCTGATCTCTTTTTTTCTTTTTGATAGAGTCACAAGCTGGGTAGATGCAAGGTATGCCATGGATGGACCATATCTGGATTTTAGCAAGGCCTTCCTTGGACAAGGTTCCCTATGACCTTCTGGCAAGGAAACTAGTCCAATGTGGGCTAGGCAAAACTATGGTTAGGTGGATCTGTAATTGGTTAAGTGAACGAACTTGTGTTTATTTCGGAAATCAAAGTAAGGCATGGTTATGTATGTGATCCATACTATACTAATGAGGTGCAAGTCAAAGTCAGAGATAAGAATTGAATTCAGTTAGAGATATGACTTAGTTAAAAGACAGCAAAGAACAGAGTCCGAGATGAGCTAGGGCCCTCCTACACAGGCGCTAAAACACAGAAGAAAACAAGATGGGGGGGGGGGGGTAGCTAAATGATGTTAAAGGAAAATATGTGCTGATTCGGATTAACAGCTAAAAACATGTGTTTAAAAGGTGCACTTAAAACCCGATTTGGACCAAAAAACGGTGCATATTCGCATGATTATATATCTCTGCACCAAAGGAAAACACATGACTTCATTCCGATATGCTGGTGTGGATTGCTCCAGCACATATGTGTATTTTAAAATCCTGAAACAGCTGATCAGGGCTGTAAACAAATGGAACTACAGACACACAGATGGCTGAATGGAAGCACAATGGAAAGCAATTAAAACGAGAATTCTCTGCAGCCATTGCTTTATTTTGATGTTTATGAAATTAAACAGAGTTTGAATTACAGTAGGGTAAGGAGAGATAATAAGAAATATTGGGGAGACAAGTAGAGCTCCTTCCTTTTGCTGCTATGGCAGTAAATCTTGCTCCTCACAGGAGAAAACAACAAATCATTGTGATGGTTTTCCTAGATGACTGTGAAATCTTTTGTTAATTTCTTTCCAATAGGATAGGCAACAGATGTGAGGACAAAGACGGCGACTCTGACAACACAACAGCCAGTGAACCTCCTGCGACTCCTCAGGATGATTCATCTGATATAAGACGATCCTCTTCAGATACATCTCGATCCACTTACAGCCTGACAAGGACGATTTCAAGTATGATTGCTGCTGTGTATCTGGTTGACATTGGGGCAGTGGGGTCACTCAGCCTCCCAGACTGAGCCATGGCAGTGTAGTTTTCCTGAATTTGTGTCAGCAAGGACCCAAGGAAGCGGATGTGTAGATGCTGTTGAGGAGTTAGGTCAGTTCAGGTCAATCACTGGTTATCTGAGCAAATGCAGAGAAAGCATGAAGATTGGAAATATTGGAAAGGAAATCCTATTGAAGGTGGTGCCAGGTTGTTTTCTCTGCTCCAGAGACTAGTATGGAGAAATGGATTCATATTCCAAGAAAATAAATTCCACCTAAACATTAAGAACTTCCTGATGGTATGAATTGTTTGACTACTGCAACGCTCTCTACGTGGGGTTGCCTTTGAAGACTGCCCGGAAGCTGCTGCAAGTCCAACGCGCGGCAGCCAGATTACTAACTGGGGCTGGGTACAGGGAGCACACCACTCCGCTCTTACGCCAGCTCCACTGGCTGCCAATTAGCTTCCGAGCACAATTCAAAGTGCTGGTGTTGACCTATAAAGCCCTAAACGACTCCGGCCCTGTTTACCTCTCCGAACGTATTCTCCCCTACGAACCATCAAGATTATTAAAATCATCTGGAGAGGCCCTGCTCTCGGTCCCACTGGCCTCGCAAGCGCGCCTGGTGGGGACGAGGGACAGGGCCTTCTCGGTGGTGGCCCCGTGACTCTGGAACTCTCTCCCTCTGGAAGCCAGAACCGCCCCATCCATCCTAACATTTAGGAAACGGGTGAAGACGTGGCTGTGGAGTCAGGCCTTTGATGAATGAGACAACACCATAGGATCCTGGATGGAAGTTGATGTAGAGCCATCTTAATAGGACGACTGGCCACTGTAGTTTTATATATAGTGTTTTTAAAGTTGTTTTTGTAATTGTGATCTATGATATTTTAATGAGTGTATATGTTTTTTATGGCTGGAAACCGGGCTGAGTCCCTCAATGAGGTTGAGAAGCTCGGTATAGAAAACTGTGAAATAAATAAATAAATCCTCTGCCTGAGCATGTGATGGAGTCGCCTTTTCTGGAGGTTTTAAAACTTAGACTGAATGCCCATCTCTCAGGTTCTTTTACTATGCATTCCTGTATGGCAGAAAAAAGATTGGATTTGATGGCCCTTGTGGACTGATAACTATATGATTCTGAGTCTATGACTATTGAGACTGGCAAGTCTGAGCAAAGACAGACAAATCAGCTAGACTGGGCTTTAATACTACCATATAGGCCATATAGGCTGCATCTACATTGCCATATAATCCAGTTCAAAACAGATAATCTGGATTTTATATGGCAGCAGATCCAGCCTTTGTTGTTTTGCCGTTTTATACCATCCACCACCAAGCCAGATTAGTGCTTTTATTTATCGTATCAGAAGCGAATTGAGGGTACAGTTGTAATGTATTTAAAAACACAAACAAAGTTAAAAATGTGGCATTTACTAAATGGCCTTTGATCAGCAGCTAGCCACTTGGAGTGCGGTGTGGCTATAAGAAGGTCTTCCTTTGTGCATGTGGCAGGGCTCAGACTGCATTGTAATAGATTGTCTGTGGTTGCTCTTCTCCTCATTCGTATGTCATGGACTCCACTTCATAGTTCCATTTCTGAAGATTGACTCTACATCTCATGGTGCCAGAGTGCAGTCTGTTCAGTGCCTTCCCAGTTGTCCCATCTCTCATTCGGTATCAGCTACTGATTGAGGTTCCGGGTTTTAACCTGCCACTTTTGGACTCTCACTTGCTGAGTTGTTCCTGTGAGTATCTCTGTAGATCTTAGAAAGTTATTTCTTGATTTAATACATTGGCATGCTGGCTGATATTGGAACAGAGAATGGGGCAAAGATGTCACTGCCTTGGTCCTTTCATTGCCAGCTGCTACTTTCCAGCGTATGTCAGGTGGTGTGATACTTGCTAAACAGTGTAATTTCTCCAGTGGTGTAGGGCATAGACATCCTGTGATAATGCGGGATGTCCACACCCACTATTTTAACATGGTGATATGTGTTGTAGATGGGCATGTGTATTCAGCAGCAGAGAGGTGAAACACAAGGGCAGATGTCTTCACTGTGTCTGGTTTTGCTCCCCAGGTTGGGCCAGTCAGCTTTTGTATGATATTATTTCTAGCACCCACTTTTGGCTTGATAGTCAAGCAGTCCTTCTTGTAAGTCAGAGCACGGTCCAGGGTAACTCTCAGGTATTTTGGTGCACTGCAATGCTCCAGTGGGATTTATAGGAAACCTGCTTCATAGGAAATCTGCTACAAAACAGGAGCTTTCTTGTTGAGTTCCAAGGCCAGAGAAACAGGTGAAAATGATATCGAGCTCCTTTGTAAAGGGGTCTCCCTGAGAGAGAGAGAGCGCTCCCCGAGGACTGCACCAAAGAGAGTCCTTGGAAACCTTGGAGAGGCTAGGAAAAATGCCAATTTTGCGATAAAAATATTAAAAATAATAATGCCTCACCAAAGTGGAAGAAGTCAGCGACCGAAGTTTATTTGCGATTCAGCTGCAATCGGATGCATTTGTAGGAATCATTCCACCACAAGCATACAGCTAGGGCAGTTACAAGCATATTTATAGAGAAAACACAAACAGTTCAAATCTCCCGGCCGCCCTCTGCCGACTGGCTTCGCACTGATTGGCTGGCCGCTGAACAGCTGGGAGGAGGTTTGGCAGCCCGCCCCACCTCTGAGCCAATCTGCATGCTTCTCCGCCTCTGGAGGGCCAATAAGAACATTCCTCTCGCTCCCGAGAATGGACGAATCAGGAGCGAGAGGGCGGGATGATCACATACAATGGAGAAATGATAGGATTACAGCTGGCCAGCCAGGATGGAATGTGAGGTTTTGTTCTGGCCGGCCAGGTGTGATCGCTGTAAACAAATGTCTTCCTGTTGGAAATGGCTCTGGGGGGAAGAAATGGCTGAGTCGGACAGTGGACCTAAAAAGGGGATCAACGCTGTCCTTTGTAAATTTAATCATTCTTTTTTTCCAGGTTTCTGTAACTTCCTCATTCTCGCTAGTCAAGCTCAGAGGGCGAGATGAGGGAAACAACAGCTATTGTTCCATGCAGATAAGTCAATCAGGGATGAGTCTCAAGGGAAGCAGAGAATTTCCCCCTAGCATTGCAACAGTTTCTGGTCACTTTTTGTAGGGCAAAAGTCAAAGGAAAGGCAGGGGGGACATATTACATCTCATACAATATTTTCTTATACATAGTTCATAAGGGAAAACCCGTCCCATCCCAGGAAATTTATTACAATATTTGATCTTTATTAAAGCACAAACTAGAAATCTCATAGTCCTTTGGAGAAGACTCACAGAAACGGAGGCTGCTGGCATTTCAATTCAAGTGTCAGTAGGAAGTTCATGGCCATGGGTATGGCAAGCAGTTCAGTTCACAAATCAGAAGTCCGGTGGCGAGCATTGGGTTGGATGACAACAGAATCCATCGTTCGGCCCTTGGCGAACTAGGTCTCCCCCTCAGGGATCGGGGTTCCCACCTGGCCGCCTTTCCAGGGTCTCCTATGGGTGCCCACAGCAAACCCCGGCTGCGGAGCCGAGCAGGAACGAGCAGAGTTGAGGAGAAATAGGCTGTTTGAGCAAAGCCGGCAAAGTCTGACAATCAGCTGATTTCTGTCAAATTTACTACCTTAAACAAATTAATTATTTCCCGGGCGTAGGAGTCCAAAATGAGGAAAGTGAGATAGCAGTTAGTCTTAGAATTGATAGCAAAAAAATACGTCAATCTGCCATTTTGTTGTTTTAGCAGATACGGGGGTCCAAAATGGCGGTTTCGGTATCTGCGGTTTTAACGGACGCGGATCCGGTGTTCCGGGGTGCCAGTAGGCGCCCCCAGCAGGCTCACGGCTCTCCGGAGCCTGGAAAGAGGTTTATTTCAAGTGTGAGTTAGTCTGAGGCAGGGAAGGATACCAAGTATCAAGCAGAGAGATTAAAAGTTGCAAGTTTCAAGTGTCTTTATTAGGGGACTGTTACAAAGTAAGGAGAAGGGGAAAGCAAAGGGAGGCTAAAGGTATTCCTGGCTTTGAGCTGCTTGTTGGGGCACATTTCATCAGTTGGTCCCAAACTTGGCTCCCAGGAACTGTGGAACTCTCCGCTGCGGTTCATACTAATTTGAAGGCGGGAGTCTCAGCCGCGCTTGGGCTCAATTCCCCACTCGGAAACTGAAGGAGGCCCTGCCTCCTTAAAGTTTCTGCCCACGTACTGTAACCCGCTAGCGGCAGCATGGCCATCTGTCGAGATAGATTTGGACGTTCCCCTTTTTGGCAAATTTTGAACAGAGAGGGAATGTGAGACCAACAGCAGCTCAAAACGAGGAGAACAATGAGACCTAGGAAAACTAGAAAGCCCTTCCTGAGCCAGTCCAAGGAAGGAAGCCAGTCTGTCAAGAAGCTGAGGTCAAAGCCAACTGTTTCTTTAATCCCAGCTGCCAAATCATTCATACCCTCTATGGCCTTATTTACTACAGGGGTCTGGTCAGTCAGATTGAAACAATACATGTGGCGCACACGCTCACAGCCATAATGATTTTTCAGCAGTAAGAAATCGATGGCAGCATGGCTTCTCTCAGCTCATGCATCTCTGTGGCTATGGAAGCCAAGGCTTGTGAGGTAAAGTTGATGTTTTTGACCAGAGCACAGGCCAGATGTTTAATGGCCCTGTAGTTCATGCCAGCTGCCACCCCAGGGGTGAACAGGGCTGTTGCCACAAATTGGGGAATGCCCTTGATGACCACAGAGGGATCATAATTTGGGTCCAAATTTTGGATGGACCTAGCCTCCCTGGCCAAGGAGTGTGCCAGCTCCAGGTCACTTTTGGAAGGCATAAAAACTGACAGCCTACCCAGGGCACAATTTCCTATGGTGGAATTGGCTGGTAGATAACTATAGGCTGTCTGCCCACACAGGAAGAACCACCCAGGGGGCAAGACCAAATGGGCATTCATATAGAGCAACATTTCTATGGAAGAACAATTTGAAGAATTTTCCTTTGGCAAATCATGGCACTTTCCCACACACTTGGGGATTTGGAAACAATGGGGGGCATGGGGGCTGTGCGCCAACTTAATGGCCACCATGCTTGGTTCCTTTTCCCTGGCAGCCCTGCCCCATACAGACAAATCTCTATTGGACATAGGCTTAGAAGGAATGTTTTGGAAAACAGTAAAATTTTGAAAAATTTCCAGAGGTTCTGGAATCCCAATTAGGCACGTGGAAAAAAGATCTGTGGCTGTGACTCCACTGGACAGACAGAAATCAGAGACATTTAGGACCTTAGATGCCAACTGCTGCCAAAAGTTAGCTTTCGTTGACAACCATTCATAGAGAACGGGGCTGGATGACATGCATTGGGTCGGGAGAAACAGGCAAAGAAATAGAGGGAAAAACATGCTGAAATTTTGGACAGCTCCGCCCAAGGGATAATAGGAGGCAAATAGACTCACTGTTTGGAAATGGTGCTGTAAGGACAGCTCCGCGCAGCTCACTGCAGGCTAGCGGGAAACCGAAAGTAGAAAAGATGCTCCAAGTGCGCTGTCAGGACTGTCAAGATCAGCTGGTGAGGCTTTTGACAGATGTCAGACGAGCTGTCAAAACCCGGAAGTGTAGAAAAAAGTGGTTTCTCGTGGCCCTACGGGCATGAAACTTGGTAGGGATCTCCAGGAGGGTCCTTCCGACCGCGTGCATGATGTTTTTTCTTCCTGGAGGTCTTGGAAGGAAGTGGGTCAGTGGGACCAGGAGCTGGAGGGTTTTCTGACACACTGGAGGGTTTTCTGACACTACCTTAGCTGCAGTGTGGGTGGTGAGGAGGATTTGGTGAGGTCCGACCCACTTCTCTGACAGTGCCTCCGGCTGGTACGTTCACACGAGGACCCAATCGCCAATGGAGAAGTTATGGACAGGAGCATCCAAGGGGACAGGAAGGTGAGAAAGCAGATACCTATTTAAAGAGGAAAGGATAGAAGTGAGAAATGACAGCCTTTCCCTAATGCTCTCAGACCCCACCTCATTCAGGTGATCAGCTTTCAGAGGAACCTGTGGGGAAGGGAAAGGCCTACCATAAAGAATCTCAAAGGGGCTTAGCTTCAACCCTCCCCTGGGGGCAGCCCTGACCTGAGTGAGAGCAAGTGGGAGGGCATCTGGTCAAGGCAAGCTTGCCTGCTGACAGATCTTTGCCAATTGTCTCTTGATAGTTTGGTTCATTCTCTCAACCTTCCCGCTTGCTTCAGGGTGCCAGCTAGTGTGTAAGTTCCATTGGATCTGGAGGGCCTGGGCGACCTGCTGGGTGATCTTGAAGATGAAAGATGCCCCGTTGTCTGAAGAGAGACAGATGGAGGCCTGCCTTGAGGTGCCCCACTTCTGGCTTCTTCTGGATCTTGGGGTTGTTCTTGAGGCACAGGAGGCATTGCCAGCACGCCCAAATGGACTGTTGGGCCATGCGAGGGCTGATGAAGAAAGTCCTGAGATGCTCCAACATAGCATCATGACCCCAGTGAGTACTTTTGTGGAGGCGTAGGACCACTTCATGCATAAGGGGATCAGTTAGCAGCAGATGGCCTTGGCTGTCCTTCCAAGGCCGTCTGCTGCCCCTTTCAGTTCCACAACAGGCGAGCTGGATTGCAAGGTCTGGACCTCAAAAGCCAGATGACCGCCCCCCTCAACCAGGATTTGTTACCGAGTCCCAGAATTCCCCTTCCCAGTGGGCCAACTCCGAAGCTGGACAGACGAATCTAGAACCCCCCATCTGGCAATTCTTGGGGAACAATGCGGTTGCTTTGGCTTACCCTTCAGACATCTTCCCCCTCACGTCGGTGGCTCCTTCTTCCTGGAAGTCCCTTGGCAGGGCTTCCCTGGCACTCCTTTGTACTGAAAATCCGGGTCAGAGATTGGGAGAAAATTTGGCTGTGGGAGAATTTATAGTTTTGTCAAAAAAAAAAAAAGGATCCAAATTAAGAGAGGTGCCTCTTTCCCCAAGCCGTTCCTCCTAGTAGCCTGGCCCGGAAATCCTGGACCAAGGTGCCTGCTTGAAAATTTAGGCTATAATTTGGTCCGGACCTTCAAGCAGGGTCCCTTCATGGAAAGCCAAATGATATCGAGCTCCTTTGTAAAGGGGTCTCCCTGAGAGAGAGAGAGAGAGCTCCCCGAGGACTGCACCAAAGAGAGTCCTTGGAAACCTTGGAGAGGCCAGGAAAAATGCCAATTTTGCGATAAAAATATTAAAAATAATAATGCCTCACCAAAGCGGAAGAAGTCAGTGACCGAAGTTTATTTGCGATTCAGCTGCAATCGGATGCTTGTGGTGGAATGATTCCTACAAATGCATCCGATTACAGCTGAATCGCAAATAAACTTTGGTCGCTGACTTCTTCCGCTTTGGTGAGGCATTGTTATTTTTAATATTTTTATCGCAAAATTGGCATTTTTCCTGGCCTCTCCAAGGTTTCCAAGGACTCTCTTTGGTGCAGTCCTCGGGGAGCTCTCTCTCTCTCAGGGGGACCCCTTTACAAAGGAGCTCGATATCAAAAACAGAAGAATGGCCTGCCTCAGGGGAGCGAGTTTGCTCTATCAATGTTTAACATTTACACAATGACCAGCCACAGCCAGAAGGGACAGAGAGTTTCATCTGTGCTGGCGATCATGCCATCACTGCCCTGGAAGTGGCTGGACATATGTGTTGGGTCCTTCTGGGGCTGTTCTAGGATTCCATGCCCCTTGCCTTTCCCCTCATGGCAGAAAAGGTCCAGACATGGGAAATTACTTTAATTTAATTCAACAATAAGAACAACAACAACAACAACAACACTTTATTTGTAGTCCACCCTATCTCCCCAAGGGGACTCAGGGTGAATCCCTGCATATACATTCAATGCCTGGAGACACAGATACACAGGTAAAGGTAAAGGCTTCCCCTTCTGGCACTAAGGAGTAGTGCTCATCTCCAGTTCTGGGGGTGGTGTTCATTTCCATTTCCAAGCCAAAGAGCCTGCATTGTCTATAGACACCTCCTAGGTCATGTGGCCAGCATGACTGCATGGAGCGCTATTTACCTTCTCACTGAGGTGGTACCTATTGATCTACTCACATTTGCATGTTTTCAAACTGCTAGGTTGGCAGGAGCTTGGGCTAAAAGCTCACCCTGTTCTGTGGATTCGAACTGCCAGTCTTCCAGTCAGAAACTTCAGCAGCTCAGCAGTTTAACCCGTTGCACCACCGTGGCCCCATATTTTAATTTAATTTCTTGCAATTATCTCCCTCTTTCCTCCCCCTGCCATGGGCATAAGAGGTTTTTCGAATAGTTCCCATCCAGGGATTGAAGCAGCTGCATACTCAGACCGTTTTGTGTGGGATGATGAAGGGTTTCTTTAAAAAGTTTGACCAGAAGATATTGGGAGGGATGGGTTGAATTCACTTGGAGGCACCATCCTAATATGCACTGCTAAATGAAAACACATCCAAGTTCCTAAAATGGCTTGGCTGCCTTCCAACAGTCAACAGCAAAGAACATTTGATTTAGCCCAAATTGTAGTTAAATGTTGTGGTGACTGAGGCCCCTTCTACACTGCCATATAATCCAGATTATCGAAGCAGATAATCCAATTGATCTGCTTTGGACTGAATTATATGAGTCTACACTGCCATATAATACAGTTCAAAGCAGATAAGATAGATATTAAATAGCAGTTTAGAAAGTACCTGAGATAACATCATGGCAAACACAAGTCAAAAAAGCAGATATCCTCAAAGGATGACTATCTAGTTGTATTTTCAATTTTTAACTCTAATGTAATGTTTGGTTCTTGGAGACAAACCCTTGCTTGTCACACTTTCCTCTTGGTTAACACACCCTGTTGTTGTAGCATTTGCTTGGTATATTTCTTTTGTAGAATGAAGTTGAGCTGGGTGAACTCCTGCTGTCCTTGAATTACCTTCCTAGTGCAGGAAGACTGAACATAGACATTAGGCCTGGGTAACAACTGAAAAATTTGTTTCTAAAATCGATTCGTTTTTTGGGGGGTTTTGCGTTTCGATATTTAAAATAATTACAAAATTTTCCTTTTAAAAAGTTCGATATTTACGAAATTTCGTAAATGGTAAAAACAATAACGAATCGATTCGTTAATGGCGGACGCAACCGCGAAATATGCTAAAAAGCCTCCAAAAACTTCTGAAGCTTCCCTCTCCCTCTGTTGTTGACTGTTGGTGTGATATTATAATTTTTTTTCACTAATTAAACCATAAAACTGGCCCAGACATGCGGAAATAATAACGAAACGACCTCGGAACAATAACGAAACGAATATAATAACGAAATACGAAGCATTTACAAAACGTCTTTAAAAATTAGTTTTTTTAAAAAATTGCTCCAGAATGGTTCGTTATCGCTTCGTAATCAACAAAATTAACGAATTATTAACGAATTATGAATTAACGAAACGAAACCGCCCAGCTCTAATAGACATCATTAGAGCCCAGCAGCTGCTTCAGACGGATATGAGCCAAGGTTCGGGTACCCGCCTGTGCTCTGTTCTGAATGATGGGCACGCATTGTCGATGTTGCACTGTGTATAACTGAGCAGAGTTACAAGTGTGCACATGGGAGGAAGTGTGCAAAGTTAAAGCAGTACCTTTTGGGACCCTATGTTGTTAGAGAAGGGTGTGGATTTTAATCAACCATGGGCACAGTCTGAGATATAAGTCTTCATCAGATGGAACCGGGGGGGAATGGAGGAAAGAGGGGGAAGTGGAGGGAACTGTCTTGCCCCGTCCCCTCTCATCTTTCCTGGTCATGAGGGATGGCCAGCCAACCTGCATCCTGACTGCATTGATGCTCGTATTTCCCTCGCTTCCTCCCTTCTTCTGGCTGTTTGGAGTTGGGTAAGTCCAAAGACAGGTGTAGGGCTCACTAAGGACCTAATCAGATGGGTGTAGGAATCACTATGGACCTGATTAGATGGGTGTAGGGATCACTAAAAAGCCCATCAGATAGGTGTAGGGCTCACTAAGGACCTAATCAAAAAGAAAGACCATAATGATGGGCAAATAATGAAGAAATCCACTGGACCTATGGAATGTGAAGCACTGACCATGAGGCTGTTTATTGTTGTGCTATGGTGCTATATATTGATGTTTTTAATCTGTTAATTGTTTAATTATTGTAATTGTTTTTATATTTGCATGTATTTGGATAAGGGCATCGAATTGTGCCTTCTTTTTGTAAGCCGCCCTGAGTCCCCCCTCGGGGGTGAGAAGGGCGGGGTATAAGTAGCAGAAATAAATAAATAAATAAATAATCAGATGGGTGTAGGAATCACTAAGGACCTCATCAGACCAGTGTATGGCTCACTAAGGGCCTCATCAGACTGGTGTAGGGATCACTAAGGACCTCATCAGATTGTGTAGGGCTCACTAAGGACCTCATCAGACAGGTGTAGGGATCACTAAGCATCTCATCAGAAAGGTATAGGGATCACTAAGAACCTCATCAGATGGGTGTAGAGCTCACTAAGGACCTCATTAGATAGGTGTAGGGATCATTAAGGACCTCATCAGATAGGTGTAGGGATCACTAAGGACCTCATCAGATGGATGTAGGGATCACTAAGGGCCACATCAGACAGGTGTAGGGTTTCATGCCTATGTTGGTGCCTCAGCCAACTATATTCCCCGTGATTCTATAGCATTGAGCCATGGCAGTTAATGTGTTATCAAACTGTATTTCTTCAGCCGTGTTGATGCTGCATCCCTCCATCGCAATAATATTTCCTGCTCTCCTTCTACAGCTGTTGCTTCTGTTGAGTAACATTTGCTTGCTGTCCAAGGGATCAGTGTATGTGTCTTTCTCTCATTCAGGCTGGTCTTGAATTTTCACCTATTTGAAAGTTCGCTGTGTACGTTTTGACCTCTGCTGATGAGAATCAGGAGTGAGTCATCAAATGCTTCCATGAATGCATGGAACGTGGCAGCTTCCAAACACCAAACAGAGTTGAGCTGACATTTCTGAGAATATATTTTGCCTGAGAACATTTTTCTTGCTCTCTCTGATACAAAAAGAAGGGCTCTGTGTGGAATTTTCTCTTAATATTCTCCAGCATTTATGCAAGGTTTCTCACAGCCATGCCTCAGGCTGGATCTGCACCTCCCTATAATCCAGATTATCTGCTTTGAACTGTGTTATATGAGTCTACACTGCCCTATAATCCAGTTCAAATCACATCATCTGTATTTTATAGGGCACTGTAGAAGGGGCCTTACAGTGCCCTATAAAATCCAGATAATCTGGTATGAACTGGATTATATGGTAGTGTAGACTCCTATAATCAGTTCAGAACAGACAGTCTGGATGAGTATCTGATTTGATAATCTGGATTATATGACAGTGTAGAATCAGCCTCAGGCAGGCTGCAATGTTCTCCCAGGACCAGGGCAGAACAAACCCTGCTGTGGATTATGCTCAATCCATATGACTTCCAAGCATGTTTTAGGAAGGGAGCACCCTTGTTGCCACACATGGCGTGAGGCATTATGGTAGGGAATGGGATCCTGGATCCCTGGCAATCTTGGGAAAAGTCAAGACTCTTTTAAAGAACATATTGGAATTTTCCTTTGAAACCCCTCCCTTCTGCTGACAAAGAAATGGTCTCATTGCACATGAGGCACAAACTCATTGCTTTGAGCACATGGAGACTCTTCTGTTGAACTTCCCATAGGATAACATTAAGGCAATGTTTTGCCCCACACAAAGGTGTCTTTCACTCCAGGATGAGGCTCCAAGTTAGGTTGCATTTAGGCAAAGGAGAAAAGCAAAGGAATAGAAAGCAGGAAGGAATCTACACAGAGTCAAAACAAAGCAGAATCTCCAGAGAAAGGGAAGCAAATCTGCAAAGGAGGCACCTTCTACATTGCTATATAAAACAGAGTATCTGCTTTAACTGGGTTATCTGGCAATGTAGACTCATATAATCCAGTACATTGCCATATATCCAGTTCACAGCAGAAAATCTAAGTTTTATATTGCACTATATTGCATTTTATATTGGGGCTGGTGGGGACAAGAGACAGGGCCTTCTATGGGGTGGCCCCATAGCTATGGAATTCCCTCCCAAGTGAAATCAGATCCGCTCCTTCCCTCCTTCCCTTCCAGAAAAAGGTGAAATCCTGGCTGTGGGATCAGGCCTTTGTGGACTAGATTGATGGGATGGTAGAGCTATGGTTTAATGGACTCTGATGGACTTGAATGGGGACTCTTCTGTTGAACTGTGTGTAGGATGACGATGTGGTGTGGACTGTGTGTAGGATGACGATTTAATTCTGGCAATTGTTCTAATGTTTTACTGTTTTTATGATGTTTTATACTGTTTTTACCTAACATGTATATTTATGCTTTTGTTGTCAGCTGCAAGGAGTCCCTCTGAGGAGGTCAAGATAGACGAGATATAAATGTCTGAAATAAATAAATAAATAAATAAATAAATAAATTCTAGATGGGGCTTAGATTGGTTTGGAATAGAGCTTCTTTAGTAGCTGTCTTTGTGCTAACTTCCTCTCCAGATCCCTTTGTGAAAATCCAGCTTGTTCATGGGTTAAATTTGGCCAAGACCAAGAAGACCTCTTGCATGAAGGCCACCATTGATCCGTTCTACAATGAGTCCTTCAGCTTCAAAGTCCCACAAGAAGAACTCGAAAATGCCAGCTTGGTTTTCACAGGTAAGTTCTCCAGTCTCTTTTGCCAGATCATTCTTATCCAATAAATCCCTGTCTACATAGTCCATTAAAAAGAACTTTCCCCCTTCTTCTATGCCATGGTATATGTGAAGGCATCCTGTGGTGAGGCAGAAAAGTGTGTGTGTGTGTGTGTGTGTGTGTGTGTGTATATATATATATATATATATATATAATAGTATCCAGCTGCAGAGCTCAATATTGTCTCCCATGTTGTTTAATATCTACACTGCCCTACATCCTAGGATCTAATCTCAGATTATTTGCTTTGAACTGGATTATATGGATCTACACTGCCATATAATCCAGTTCAAAACAGATAATCTGGGATCAGAAACTGAACAGTGTAGATGGGGGTCCAAGGAGGCCTTTTCACTCCTGACAGTTTCTGCTCCTGATCTCCAATACGTTCTGTGACTCTTACATCTGCTCAACCTTCATGGTGAAATAGTCCTGTTGGAACTCACTTCCAGGTTTCATTTCCAAGTGAAGGATAATCTAACTCGACACACAACTTTTAAGATTCGATTTTCTCTCTCCATTCTTAGTCAGCTCAAGTCAGACATCGCATCAAGCCCTGGGTATAAAATACTTCTGTGGTTTAATGTGCGGGTGGAGAACCAGCCTCCTTCATGTTGCATGCAGCTATGAAGTCCTCTGTGAAAAAACACCATTGATTTGATGTGACCTTTGTCTTTTTGAAAATCCAGATAGTATACACCTTCTGCCTTGTTTGCAGGCACATTCATGCTTCGAGAGGCTTGCTACTGGAGGTGGAACAGAGAAATTGCAACACAATAAAGCCCCATCCACACTGCCATATAAGGCAGTTTGGAACTGCATTATATGGTCAGTGTGGACTCATATAATGCAGTTTTAAGTGCTTGGAACTGGATTGTATGATTGCGTCATGCAGTTCAGTCTGCATCACATTTGCAGTGTGATGTTCAGACCGAGCCTCTATTGACAATAGTAGAATTTTCCCTTCCCCTTTCTTTATATTGTTCTTTTCTCCCCGTTGTTTTCTTTTAACACTTCAGTGTCTTGTTTCAATGGAAGGCTGAGAAATGATGCTGTGGTTTTCATTTTGTACATGAGAGAAACAGGCATTCTGCTTGTGAGGAGAAGGTGCAATTGAATCCATTCACTTGTTTCCAAACATTTCATCACCAATTTGTTGGTTGCTCATCATCAATTCAGATCTCTCCCATCAGGCGCAGACATGCTGCTCTCTTGAAAGAAAGCAATTAAAGGGAACGTTCTGCACCATATTGAATATTATACTGTGTCAGGTGTGAAATTATGGGACCATAACTTGCAGTCCACTGGATGGCCTCATTGTTCACAAAACCCCAAGCTTGATTAGAGCAGAGGAGGAGGAACCCTGTCCAAATGCCATTTTTGGAAAGATCTTGCAGGTGTGTTTAGGCCGGGGATAGAAACAAAGCATGAGTGCGGGAGGAGCAGATATAAATCTTGGACATTTCATACAAAGCACAGTTTAGTTCTGTGTATGTCTAATCAGAAATAAGCTCCATTGCATCAGCTCTCATGTGTGCAAAATAATCTCAATGCCGGACTGTGTCGCGATATATGAATGAGAGAAGTCTCACTAGGTTCATGCAATTCAACATTTTTATTAATGAGGGAAGAAAAGGCATGCTTATTGAGTTTGCAGTTGACTCCAAATTAGGAGGAGTATCTAACAAGTTGGTGAGCTGATCGGCCAAACCAGAACTCAGAAAATGAATTTCAACAGGTGATGCATCTCCACCATAAGTTTAAATGCACTTTGACATCACTTTAACGGTTGTGGCTCAATGCTAGGGAATAATGGGAGATGTAGTTGAACAAAGGCTTTAACCTTCTCTGCCAAAAGTAAAAAAGGATGAGCCATGATGAATGGATCTACACTGTGCAATTTAATCAGTTTGATGCTACTTGAACTGCCATGACTCCATTCTGTGGAGTGCCTCACATTTGCAGGTTTAACTTCTGTAGATTTAATTATTCTCATATTTGATTAGTACTATATTTGATTAGTACCGAATCTTAACACTCGCCTCTTTTGGGCTAAATTACCTTGCCAAAATTAAGGTGCACATTAGATTTGTATCTCTCTGTGTTGTTAATACTGCTTTCTTTAATTCTGTTTTAATGTTTGCTTATTTGTGTGTTTTAACACATTTTTTAAAAAACTTATGTGGTTGTACTTTTAATGTAAATGGCTTCAAGTCTCCTTTGGAGAAGATAAAGCAGGGTATAAATAAACAAAATTATTATTATTACTACTACTACTACTACAACTAGCAGTCCCCTGCCACGCATTGCTGTGGCCCAGTCTAGTGATCTAGAAAATAAAATCATGAGATAGTGTTGGTTTTATATGTAATCTCTTTATGCTTGTGGGTAAATTGTCTTTTCTGGTGGTCTTTGATGACCCTTCTGACACCCCCTCCTGACCACTTCAGACTACCCCCAGATTGAGAAATGCTGCCTTAAGGCCATCCAGTCCAACTCCCTTCACCAGGGCAAGAAAACATTATCAAAACCCTTCTGACAAAAAAGCCATCCAGCCATAGATATAGATAGATATATATGATTCACACACACACACATGTATATGACAGATATAGTATCATAGATTTGAAAGGGACCCTTAAAAGACAATTATATGTTGCATGTTCCAGAGTAGGCATATCAGATAATCTCTACATCAACAGACAAAAAAACAACAAGAAATACTGTATTTTCTGTTGGTCATGGAGGTTCATGGGGGAAGTTTGGCCCAATTCTATCGTTGGCGGGGTTCAGGCGAACTATATATACCAGAAACTACAACTCCCAAATGTCAAGATATATTTTCCCCAGACTCCACCTGTGTTCATATTTGGACATATGGAGTATTTGTGCCAAGTTTGGTCTATAACCTTCATTGTTTGAGTCCATAGTGCTTTCTGGATGTAGGTGAACTACAACTCCAAAACTCAAGCTCAATGACCACCAAACCCTTCTAGTGTTTTCTGTTGTTCATGGGAGTCCTGTGTGCCAAGTTTGATTCAATTCCATTGCTGGTGGGGTTCAGCATGCTCTTTGATTGTAGGTGAACTAGAAATCCCAGCAACTACAACTCCCAAATGACAAAATCTTTTTTTTTTTTAGTGATGGTCACTCCTTGGGTCTTGTGGCCAAATTTGGCAGCAATTTGTCCAGTGCATTTTGAGTTATGATGTCACTCAAAACGAACAGAGTGTGTATATATATATATATATATACAGAGAGAGAGAGAGAGAGAGAGAGAGAGAGAGAGTTAATAATAAATGTGCTGGTGCCTCACCAGACTATAACTCCCATGTTTCCATAGCATTGAGTGATAACAGGAAAAGTGGCACCAAACTGCATTAATTCTACAGTATAAATGCACTCAGGAGCAATGTACAGTACTACACTTTAAAAAAAATGAAATTCAGAGATTGAGAATGTGTGACACATGCTTTGAACCAGAGTGCATGAGAAAGCGATCATAAACTGAACATGAGTCAATAGTGTGGCGCGGTCACTAAGAAAACTATTGTGATTCTAGGCAGTGTCAATAGTAATTTATTGTCTAGAGATCAAGAGAAGCCACAAGAATCAGTGTGAATTGTTTCTGTTCTTGACATGTCAAGTAGGGAGCAAGTTGCACATTGCAAGCAGTGTGCCAGTGAATCACACAGGCTAAATGGTTAATTATTTGAAAGGTTTTACAAAATGTAAAAGGGGAACACACTCTCCATGGAAAGGGAATCTTTGGTAACATATATTAGGAGGCTGGCATACAGATAGATTGCATGGTGTTGGAATGAAGGAAAGAACATGTTATTTTGGGTGGTGGATTTTGTAGGCGAGGCTGGCACTTGTGGTCATAATTGACATTTATATTTCTGTTATTCAAAGACCTTGTGTTGCAGGTTATCTCCTTTGAACTGGATTATGTGAGTCTACACTGCCATATCATCCAGTTCAAAGATAATCTGAGTTCAATATTGCAGCATAGATGGGGCCATAGTTTAGCATTATGTGGACACGCCATGGTGTACCCCGTGCTTCCAAAGTCTCTCTCTACTACTTCAGGCGGAATTTACACTGCCATATAATCCAGATTTTTTTTTGTTGTGTCAGGAGCGACCTGAGAAACTGCAAGTCGCTTCTGGTGTGAGAGAATTGCCCATCCAGTTCAAATTATACAATCTGTATTATGTGTTTCGATAATCTGGATTATATGGCCATGTGGATCCAACTTTAAAGCATAGGTTCTGTTTATTGCAATTTTCCAGTATGAGGAAGAGTATCAGTTTTTTTACAGAGTATCAGAACTTTTACAGAACAGTTCTTGGCAGATGTTGACTTTTCTTAATGGGTGTTGGTAAACGTAAGGAACCTTGTGTTGACTTCTTTCTTAACATAAGGAACCTTGTAAACATTTCCTTAGCTTAAAGAGCCATTGTCTCTGATAATGTAAAAACATTAATCATTCGTCACTGACCATCAATGTCAGCAGTTTAAAAGGTAAAGGTAAAGGTTTTCCCTTGACATTAAGTCTAGTGTCCAACTCTGGGTGGTGGCGCAATGTGGCTGGCATGACTACATGGAGTGCCGTTAATTTCCTGCCGAAGCAGTGCCTGTTGATCTGCTCACATTTGCATGTTTTCAAATGGCTACGTTGGCAGAAGCTGGGGCTAACAGTGGGATCTCACACCACTTCCCAGATTTCAGCATCTCAGTGGTTTAATCCACTGCATCACTGGGTAGTAACTTTTAATTTCTGCTTTGGTTAGACCACACCTGGAATATTGTGTCCAATTCTGGGCACCACAATTCAATAGAGATATTGACAAGCTGGAATGTGTCCAGAGGATGGCGACTAAAATGATCAAGGGTCTGGAGAACAAGCCCTATGAGAAGCGGCTTAAAGAGCTGGGCACGTTTAGCCTGAAGAAGAGAAGACTGAGAGGGGATATGATAGCCATGTATAAATATGTGAGAGGAAGCAACAGGGAGGAGGGAGCAAGCTTGTTTTCTGCTTCCCTGGCGACTAGGACGCGAAACAATGGCTTCAAACTACAAGAGAGGAGATTCCATCTGAACATGAGGAAGAACTTCCTGACTGTGAGAGCCATTCAGCAGTGGAACTCTCTGCCCGGGAGTGTGATGGAGGCTCCTTCTTTGGAAGCTTTTAAACAGAGGCAGGATGGCCATCTGTCAGGGGTGATTTGAATGCAATATTCCTGCTTCTTGGCAGGGGGTTGGACTGGATGGCCTATGAGGTCTCTTTCAACTCTTTTATTCTATGATTCTATGATTAATGAATTCTTCACCTCTCATAGTTTTCCAGGCTTCAATCTTAGGATTGAATTTGTTCCACATCCTTGGATTGCATGCTATGCCATGTTTTGCCTCCCTAAACCTCTTTCTCCAGAGAGAATATTCTGCAGATTATCAGAGGAATGCTTGGAGTTCTGCGGTGGGCCCTGGAGGGCACATTAATGGCCCTGCGTGGCTCTTTCTCAAAAAGGGTTTTCACAAACACACTAATGACTGAAAATGAATGCTTTGTAGTTCTAGCAGTGTACTGCCTGGTCTGCACCTGATGGCTTCTCTGTAGATCAAGCACGCTGATAATTATCACTCGGATGACTCATAGGTTGCCAGCATTTGGGAAAATGAAAGGTTAGAAGAATAGCATTTGCTCTTTAAAAGCAAAACAGAACTTTGATGCTGCTTTGGATTTTTGATGCAGCACATCGACCTGTTGCTGGTAGCACATAATTAAAGGCAGGAGTGTAATAGAAAATGTTGAAGCACAAAGGCCCATCATAGGGCTCTTCCACACAGTTATATAAGCGAGAATATCAAGGCAGATAATCCACAATATCTACTTTGAACTGAATTATATGAGTCCACGTAATCCAGTTCAATGCCATATAATCCAGACTTTATAAGGCTGTGAGGAAGGGACCATAGTTAGCCCCTTGAGACATCTGGTGTTCAGTAGCATCAGGGAATATTCTCTCGCTCAAAAGTCCAGCTTGGGAGGAAGGCAACCTGATACTTTCCAAACATTTTGGACTGAAATCTGGGAATTGTAGTCTGCAATACCTGTGGACTGGGTACCAGGACCTAGGTATCATGTTTTAATAGTTTTGTGGTATTTATATGTTTGTATCTGTTTTATTGTTTTATGATGCATTGTATTGTATATTTGTTTGAATACAGTGTTCCCTCACTTATTGCAGGGGTTCCATCCCAGGACCACCTGCAATAAGTGAAAATCCGCAAAGTAGGGATGCCATATTAATTTTAATATTTATACATTATTTTATATATTTGATATATTATTTTCTTATCCATGCTTCCTTACCCACCTCCCAGCCCATCCCAAGGGCATCTGCCTGCCTCCCTGGCCTCCACAGAGCCTCTGGAACCACGCAGGCAGCAGCAGATCAGGGAAGCAGGCCTTCCCTGCTGTGCCTCAGGCCACCACACTTCCAGGGTCCTTGGCCTCCACTGGATGTAAATATTTAATATTTTATTAATATTTTCCAACACCTGCGAAACAGCAAGTCTGTTAAAAGCAAACTGCAAAGTAGTGAGGGAACACTGTACGTGGTATTGATATTGCCAAACTGTAAGCTGCTCTGAGTCCCCTTCGGGGTGAGAAAGAGCAGGATAGAAAAATAGTAAATGAATACATAAATAAATAAATACCTGAAGTGTACAGTAAAAATAACAATGAATGAAGATTTTATCCACACACACAAAAATAAAATTTAAAAAGTAGTAAGATAAGGATGCCCTCTTTCATCTCTGCTCTTTATTCTAGGAGTGGGTTTTGAAAAGACAGATTAGAGCAAGTAATAATATGCAAGGTCTAACAATAAAAAAGAAACTTATAAAATAAAATTGTTTGCAGACGACATAATGATTTTAACTTCAAACCCATTAAAGAATACTAAAAAAGCCCTAAAAATTGCCCATCAGTTCATCTAACAGAGGCCTTTTCTACACCAGATAATCCATGTTATCAAAGCAGAACATCCACATCATATGATTTGAACTGGATTATCTTAGTCTACATTGCCATAAAATCCAGTTCAAAGTGTATAACGTGGATTTTATTCAGCTTTGTACAAGGGCGCAGAGGCCCCTTCCAAACCGTCCTATATCCCAGGCTCTGATCCCAGATTATCTGCTTTAAACTGGATTAAATGAGTATCCACTGCCAGATAATCCATGATAAGAAGATAATCTGGGATCAGATCATGGAATATAATGGGCCTGATATTCTTACTGTTTCAGTACAAATGTATCCAGGACCAAATATCAATTTGTTTTAGTAGACACCTTTAATACAGAATCCTTTTTTGCTTTTTTAAAAAAATATTTATAAATTTATCAAACAAAATGTATAAGCATACATTCTTCCCTAATTTTTACAACATCTTATTATGTACAATGTAACAGTAAAAAAATTAAAAAAGATCTTTAAATATATTTCTTATCATTTTTAAACTTTCAATTACAACTTAAACTATGTATACCTCTACCACACACCTCTTATCTACATATTCATGTTTTATTTCTTTATAATTAATATTATACAATTTTCCCCTCTTCCCCTTTCCCTTAGTTTGTGCCCCCTTCACCAGGACCAACCTACTCATGTTATTTCACAATTCCAAAATGTCAATTCCAAAACAATGACATTTTGGAATTGCAAAATCCTTTTTTTCTAGCAGGATTTCTACATTTCTGTCAGTTGTTTATTTGTATGTGCCATTGTATTTTTCTTCAAAACAACAGGGAAGTTTTCTTGCAGTTTGAGGGCTAATCAATGGTCACAAACAGTTTTTGTACTGCACGTTTCACCTGGTTTCAGCTTTATTTTTCATTGGTATTTGTTCTCTTCAGTCTATGGCCACAACATGAAAAGCAGCAATGATTTCATTGGGCAGATTGTGATTGGCCAGTACTCAACCGGCTCACCTGAATCCAAACACTGGCGAAGGATGCTCGGCTCCCATCGCACCGCCATGGAGCAATGGCACAGTCTCCGGTCGCGGGCCGAATGCAACCGCGTCTCGCCGGCATCCCTGGAGGTGACATGAGGAGGACAGTGACAATGCTGCCAACAACTATTGAGCAGAGATAGATACACAAGACAAGTCACCCACATATTTGCACATGGACACTATGGAATCAACAGCAACTGGTAACAGAACAGTTGCGTTAGCCTCCGTACCTGCGTCAACATTCACTCATGAGTCCCATTGTTTACTTGTTTCAGGACCATGGACTACTCAGTACATACGGCATCCCGCCATTTGTACCAGCCATTACATTCACATTTATGGTCTTGACATTGCTGTGTAGGACAGTGGAGACTGTTCCAAAGGTGATTCACAGATACATTATAAGAATTCCTTTTTGGCCTGCTGTGTCATTGTCTAGTGCAGACCCCAAACTGAAAATGCCGAGTTGTTTTTAGTTGCCTTTACTAAACCTTAACTCTACATCCCTGTGAATCAGTGTATTGAAAGGTGTCCATTCCCATGTCTTTTTGTTGATGAATGTGCAGTAAATAGGATAGAATGTCAAAATACTGTATTAGAATTAGAGTGTAGGGCACAATCAGTCATGTCTAAATCCAGTCTCTTGTCTGTGTGCAAACTTTAAAAAATGTTTTGTGTGTTTTTGTGTCTGGAATTGAACGTGTGGGTGGAATGTGATGGAAGCAACCATCTCTTTCCTCTTCCTCTCATGGATTGACATTGTGTCGCATGAATCCAACATCATGCTGCCAAAAAAAATCCCTGGGACACTACAGTTAAAAGCTACAATGAGTCTACTTTTATGGAAACCCATTAAAGCCAAGCTGTCTCTTTTCCAAAGTGAGGGATTCTAGGCTACAGCCTGTCTCTAGAATTCCACAGGTTTTCAGAGGTTTGGTGTGTATGAGCTGCATCATTGGCTTGCTTCCCCTCTGCAAACATGAAGTGGTACAGGGCATCTGTGTACAGCAAGAGCCAGCCAGCTTGGTCAGATGGCTCTGGACTGTGGGATTTGTACTTAAGAACTTCTAGAAGGCCAAATATTCCCCACCCAAATACATGTATGAGTGAGGGCTGTCAAACTCAACTTTATTGAGGGCCACGTCAGCTTCAGGGTTGCTTTCAAAGGGCCACTGAAGCCATGGGCGTATCATGAATACTTTTTAAACATTAAAAATATTAAAAGGGTTCTTTTATTTCATTCACAATGAGACAGATTATACCACAGAGCAATACCAAGAAAGTAAGTAAACACACAGGCCCTATAGCTACATTAGGTACACAAACAAGGGGATATTACATTTCACTCAACAGTCACACACATATAAACATTCATCATCATGCATAGATTGCCATCTCTTCTTCCTTCTCCTGGAAAAGAGATCCCGAAGTAGGCCAGATTGTGTTCTCTGAAAATCTGCCATTCTGTGAATACACCATCTCCCTCCATCCATTCAGAATCCTCCAGTCTGCCACAATTTTTGGACAATAAAATATTTCTGCTGATGTTATTCCAAAAGTTATACATGAATGACAGGTGTTTTCTAGCTAAAACATGCTGATTCCATCAGTTCCTAGGCAGATGTTGGCTTTTCTTCTTTAACTGATAATTGGTTTTCTTTCTTAATTCTTGTAATTCTTGTAAACACTTCTTTAACTTAGAAGAGTCATTGTCTCTGGTAATGGAAACATGTTGTTTTCCACCAAGAGTTCAACACTGTGGTCATATATGTCAGCAGTTTAGCAACTTTTAATTATACTTCATGAATTCTTCACTTCTTTTGGTAGTTTTCCAGACTTCATTTCTTATGATGGCATCTTTTGCTTCTGTAAATCCCAACTATACTTCTTTCATACAATTCAGTTCAATCGATATATCATTTTTTGTCAGACTGAGAATCTGTGGATTCAGAGAGAGGACCAACTGTAATTTCTTTTACATAGTGGTCGGTGCCCTTTAGTTTTTACCCTGTTTGGGTCCCTAGATGAGTGACAACTCCCATCCCTTTTGATGATCCACCGTGTGAACCAGGAATGATGAGAACTGCAACTCAACAGAAATTTTGGCTCTGAAGTTTGGCAAAGTTTAAGGTCAGGCATAATCCCCACCAGCCTTACATCTCAATGCAAATCTCTCTCTCCTAACTCAACAGAACAAAGTGCAGCATCTCAAATGTCCCTGTATCCCAACTCCCATCAGTTCTAGCCATGATAATGTCTAATGATGAGAAATACGAGAGTTGTAGTCCGGCATCTGGATGAGGACCATATATAGTGACACAGGGGATCAGATTTGGTCTATGGACCTTGAGTTGGACACACGTGTATTAGACTGTGACCAGAATGTGGCTTGGTGTGCACCACTAGGCGCGTGCTACTAGCTTAAATACGTTTAGCCTTCAAAGAACAGAAAACAAACACTCAACTGGCTTCAAAGAACAGGGAATAATCCCTCACTTAACAGTAGTTAGCCTTCCTTAACAACAGAAAACAAACTCCCAATCAACTGCTAGCTGAAGTACCTAGCTTCACCTTCAACACAAACACTGTAGAGTGGCTACAGGAGTCAAGCACACACTCAGCTTTCTAGTGCAATCTAAGGTTAGGCTTACCTGAAGCAAGGAAGCAAAGGTGGCTTCCTGCTTCCTCAACTTCTGTGGGAACCCAACTGTTGGGGGTGCCTTGAATGCGATTTTTCTGCTTCTTGGCAGGGGGTTGGACTAGATGGCCCATGAAGTCTCTTCCAACTCTATGATTCTATGTTAGAATCAAATGGGGAGGTGAGGAACTTATATAAAAAACCTTTTGGAAGCCGTTGAGGATGAAATGCAAAGATACAGAATGGGGGACGCCTGGCTCGAGAGCAGTACGTGTGAAAAAGATCTTGGAGTCCTCGTGGACAACAAGTTAAACATGAGCCAACAATGTGATGTGGCGGCAAAAAAAGCCAATGGGATTTTGGCCTGCATCAATAGGAGCATAGAGTCTAGATCTAAGGAAGTAATGCTACCCCTCTATTCTGCTTTGGTTAGACCACATCTGGAATATTGTGTCCAATTCTGGGCACCACAATTCAAGAGAGATATTGACAAGCTGGAATGTGTCCAGAGGAGGGAGACTAAAATGATAAAAGGTCTGGAGAACAAGCCCTATGAGGAGCGGCTTAGGGAACTGGGCATGTTTAGCCTGAAGAAGAGAAGGCTGAGAGGAGATATGATAGCCATGTATAAATATGTGAGAGGAAGCCACAGGGAGGAGGGAGCAAGCTTGTTTTCTGCTTCCTTGGAGACTAGGACGCGGAACAATGGCTTCAAACTACAAGAGAGAAGATTCCATCTGAAGAACTTCCTGACTGTGAGAGCAGTTCAGCAGTGGAACTCTCTGCCCCGGAGTGTGGTGGAGGCTCCTTCTTTGGAAGCTTTTAAGCAGAGGCTGGATGGCCATCTGTCAGGGGTGATTTGAATGCAATATTCCTGCTTCTTGGCAGGGGGTTGGACTGGATGGCCCATGAGGTCTCTTCCAACTCTTTGATTCTATGATTCTATGAGGAAACATTCACTCAGAGGTTGATGCCAAGTTGTTTCACCAAATTATGATATCGACATGAGCTGTCTGCCCTCCTCCCTGTTGGATTTCCATGTGTTGACTTATTCCTGTTTGTGCTTCAGAAACAAATTGCCTCATCTTATATTAAAAAAATGGTGATTTTTAGAGTCTATATCAGTGTTATCCTAGCAAGCCAGCACACCGAGCCCCAACCTGAAAAGGACATTGTTGCCACATGAGAAAAATTCATGCCTGTTGATTGGTAGAAGCGAAGGTTGCAGGGCTTTCTTAGTCCTTAATCATGAGGAGGCAGCCATATCTTCAGTGTATTTTAAAACCATGTTCCCCCTCTTCCCCAAAGTGGCAAGTCCTCAAATTGGAACAGTTCTGCTTGGATGATTCTGTATGGTTATCCTTCTGAGGAAGAAAATGAGAAGGCATATTTAAAGAAAATAAAGTTCTGTCTATTTGTGTGAAGAATGAAGCAAGTCTTATTGTGGGTTTTTTGAATACTACTTTCCTAAAGAATGACAACCATCAGTGTTTTTATTTTCTTACAATTCTCTCGAAGAGAAATTAATCTGAGTTGGGTTGCTGTGAGTTTTCCGGGCTGTATGGCCATGTTCCAGAAGCATTCTCTCCTGGTGTTTTGTCCACATTTGTGTCAGACATCCTCACAGGTTGTGGGGTCTTTTGGAAACTAGACAAGTGATGTTTATATGTCTGTTAAATGTCTAGGATGGGAGAAAGAACTCTACAGATATATAAACCTCACTTGCTTAGTTTTCAACAGATCCCTCAACCTCTGCGGATGCCTGCCATAGATGTGAACGAAACATCAGGAGAGAATGCTTCTGGAACATGGCCATACAGTCTGGAAAACTCACAGCAACCCAGTGATTCTGGCCATAAAAGCCTTCAACAACACATTAATCAGAGATTTTCCAAACTCACAATTGTTTCTACAGAGTGGTACATTCAGCAAAATTTTGCATTGTTAAGCATCTTTGCTCTTAAATCCAGTGTGCCTTTTTATTTATTGGCTTGTTTTGTATTCCAGCTTTTTCTCAAAGTAGAATGGCACATATGCTTTGTATCTGCTTTGCACTCTGTAAACTATTTGTCTGCCCTTGGGTGGGATGGAGGATGCTGTTCTGTCTCCAGGATTGAAATACATTCATTTGCCACATTCAAGTCCCATTTGCCTTCCATGAACTTGCAAATCAGGCTTGCTAATTGTACCCTTCACACTGGTTACATAGACACTGGTTACTTCTCCCACTCTGGGCATTATTCCACAGATATTGTATATTATATACTTCACTTGCTTGACCACCATCAGATCCTCTGAAGATGTCAGTAGCCACAGATGCAGGTGAAACATCAGGAGAAAATGCTGTTTCCGGGCTGTACATTGGCTGTACAGCCCGGAAACACAATACTCCAGTGATTCTGGCCATGAAAGCCTTCTACAATACAATTCCTACAAATGCTTACTAGTTAGTCTTACTACATTGAATGAAGATGCTTGTTCACTACATGTATCAATAAAGAACACACTCCAGGTGTTGTCTTCTTGTTGTTCTCCCTGGAATCCTGTTTCTTTCTGCTCTTTTGATCATGGGTTTGCCTGATCAGTTTGGCTTCAGGAGACGAATGGGTTCTGCTTCCCTGATGGTTGAAGAGTGAAAGAGCGTTGACCCACCTGTTATTCCCAGTCACCCTTTTAATCCTCTTCTTCGAATCAGCACTGACCTCCTGCACTTCACAGACCAGTTGTGCAACTTAAAAGAAGTTAAAGAGGGTCAGCTGCATGCGGAACAGGCAGAATTATGCATGAGTAAGTATATACAGTCCTCCTTATGTTCTCTTGCTTTGGTATGGCTGCAGACATCATGCTCTGTCTTTAAATGGAAGAAGAAGCTTTTAAAAATGGAAACTGAAAAAATAAAGCCCTAAACGGTTCTGGCCCAACTTACCTATCCGAACGTATCTCGGCCTATCAGCCTGCCAGGACCCTAAGATCTTCTGGGGAGGCCCTGCTTTCTATCCCGCCTGCTTCACAGGTGCGGCTGGTGGGTACGAGAGACAGGGCCTTTTCTGTGGTGGCCCCGCGGCTATGGAACGCCCTTCCCTTGGAGGTAAGATCAGCCCCCTCATTGAGGGTATTCCGGAGAAGATTAAAAACCTGGATGTTCGAGCAGGCATTTGGTTAACTCAGTGCAATGAATGTTAATGATTAAAGGACTGGCAACATGGACGACGAACTGGATCACGTTTTTAGTTAGGAGATGAATTGGATTGGTATTGATGTATGAATTGTGTATTATGTTTTTTATGCTTTTAAACTGTATACTATTGATTGTTATATTCTGTTGTAAACCGCGTTGAGTCGCCGGCTAGGCTGAGAAATGGCGGTATACAAGTATAGCAAATAAATAAATAAATAAATAATAAAACTCTGTGCTCTGGAATAGGACTTATTAAAAAAAAATTGACTTGGGACCCCTTTTCTGCCTGAGATATTTTTATGCAGCCCCAGGTACACAGGTATATAAAATAAGTATAAAACTGAAACATTGACTAATAAAAAGGCTCTCTAAATTGGCTGATTTTCCTATTTATGAAGTACTGCTGAAGCCTCTTTTGCGGAGTCCACTATATGTCTAAAATAGCCACTAGGTGGCGTGCAGAAACCTGTCATTGTTGCCAAATGTTATTGTGACCCCAATGTTGAGTTCAGGGGACACCATTTGAGGTCAGGACTCACAGCTGAAGATAAGAAGTGCTGGAGACTGCTGCAATACAACCCTCCTCACTCAGCACAGTTTGCATCAGGAATGAGATTGCTTTCTTTAGCTTATCCTGAGGATTCCGGACTCTTGATTGTCAGCATTTGGAATATCTGTCCTGTACATATATCTGTATGAGAGGGAGGGAAGTGTCAGTGTGCATGCACATGAGAGAGAAAGAGAGAGGATGTGGTAGAGAAATCAAGAGACAGAGATGGATTTGTGTATATACGTACGCAAAGTTCTTGCGTTTGTGTAAGAGGGAGAGAATGCTATATGTCTTGGTGAATTTGTGTGTGAGAGAGACAGTGGGTATAGTGAATATATGTGTGGATGAATGAGAGATGGTATATGTGTGCGCTTGAGAAAGAGAGCGATGTTTGTATGTAAACACAAGAATGTGAGGGTTGCTGTGAGTTTTTTGTGCTGTATGGCCCGGCTGTTGCTGCTTGGGGGACCCTGTGTTTGGGAGGTGTTAACTGGCACTTGATTGTTTGCTGTTTGGAGTTCCCCTGTTTCTAGTGATGTTCTTTATTTACTGTCTTGATTCTGTTGTTTTTTTAATACTGGTAACTAGGTTTTGTTCATTTTCATGATTTACTCCTTTCTGTTGAAATTGTCCACATGCTTCTTATGGATTTCAGTGGGTTCTCTATGTAGTCTGACATAATGGTTGTCTGAGTGGTCCAGCCTTTCTGTGTTCTCAAATAATATTCTGTGTCCAGGTCTGTTCCTCAAGTGCTCTGCTATAACTGACTTCTCTGGTTGAATTAGTCTGCGGCGCCTTTCATGTTCTTTGAATTGTGTCTGGGCAATACTGCTGTGTTTGATGGTCCCTGTGGAGACACTACTAAAAAGGGAGGGGGGGGGGGGAATTCCAGACAGCAAACAACCAAGTGCCAGTTAACGCTTCCCAAACAAATGATGCCCCCAGGCAGCAACAGCAAGGCTATTCCATGCTAATCAGGTGTGCTAATTGCAAAATTTACACTTGCTTCAAACAGACAAGGGTTTTACCCCATTCTGGATGCTCCACTTGCTTCATTTCCAGCAGACCTCTGAACAAACCTCTTAGGTTGCCTGCAATAGATGCAGACAAAATGTCAGGAGAAAATGCTGCTGGAACATAGCCATACAGCCCGAGAAACTCAAAGCAACCCAGTGATTCTGGCCATGAAAGCCTTTGACAATACAGTGAAAGTGTGAGTTTGTGTGTGAAAGAAGGGGATGGGGGTGAGAGGGGCATTTATGCATGAGTGGAAGAGAGAGGTGGGGGAAGGTATGCGTGTGAGATGTGGGAATGTAATTCTCCTGTGAGGAGCCAAAAGTTCGGTTGGAAGTCCTTCCTTGCAGAGGAGGGAGTTGTCCACAAAGCCTCCAAGTAGCAGCAGCAGCTCCACTTATTTCTTTGGTGGCATTTCATACAGAGGGACCGGGAGCTGCTACAAGGAAGCATTGAATAACCAGCTGACTGCTGCGCTGGAGGGACTTCTCAGTCATGATATTCAGATGGAATTGGTATGCTACCCTCAGTGGGACATTCCTCATCATCCAGGCTTTCCCACACACCAATATTAAAATCAGTCAAGGTAAGTCTGGTTTAACATTGTCAAACTTGTCATGAGCTATGGCTTTTGCACCGTTTTTTAAAATCAGGCTGAAGTTTTATTTTAATCCTAAACACCAACTCCTAATCCTTTTTTCCTTCCTTCCTTCCTTTCTTTTTTCGTCCCTTCTTCCCTCCCTCCCTCCCTTCTTTCTTTCCTCCCTCTCTCCCTCCCTCTTTCCTTCTTTCTTTCCTCCCTCTCTCCCTCCCTTCTTTTCTTCCTTCCTTCTTCCCTCCCTCACTTCTTGTTTGCTGTTTGGAGTTCCCCTGTTTCTAGTGATGTTCTTTATTTACTGTCTTGATTCTGTTGTTTTTTTAATACTGGTAACTAGGTTTTGTTCATTTTCATGATTTACTCCTTTCTGTTGAAATTGTCCACATGCTTCTTATGGATTTCAGTGGGTTCTCTATGTAGTCTGACATAATGGTTGTCTGAGTGGTCCAGCCTTTCTGTGTTCTCAAATAATATTCTGTGTCCAGGTCTGTTCCTCAAGTGCTCTGCTATAACTGACTTCTCTGGTTGAATTAGTCTGCGGCGCCTTTCATGTTCTTTGAATTGTGTCTGGGCAATACTGCTGTGTTTGATGGTCCCTGTGGAGACACTACTAAAAAGGGAGGGGGGGGGGGGGGAATTCCAGAAAGCAAACAACCAAGTGCCAGTTAACGCTTCCCAAACAAATGATGCCCCCAGGCAGCAACAGCAAGGCTATTCCATGCTAATCAGGTGTGCTAATTGCAAAATTTACACTTGCTTCAAACAGACAAGGGTTTTACCCCATTCTGGATGCTCCACTTGCTTCATTTCCAGCAGACCTCTGAACAAACCTCTTAGGTTGCCTGCAATAGATGCAGACAAAATGTCAGGAGAAAATGCTGCTGGAACATAGCCATACAGCCCGAGAAACTCAAAGCAACCCAGTGATTCTGGCCATGAAAGCCTTTGACAATACAGTGAAAGTGTGAGTTTGTGTGTGAAAGAAGGGGATGGGGGTGAGAGGGGCATTTATGCATGAGTGGAAGAGAGAGGTGGGGGAAGGTATGCGTGTGAGATGTGGGAATGTAATTCTCCTGTGAGGAGCCAAAAGTTCGGTTGGAAGTCCTTCCTTGCAGAGGAGGGAGTTGTCCACAAAGCCTCCAAGTAGCAGCAGCAGCTCCACTTATTTCTTTGGTGGCATTTCATACAGAGGGACCGGGAGCTGCTACAAGGAAGCATTGAATAACCAGCTGACTGCTGCGCTGGAGGGACTTCTCAGTCATGATATTCAGATGGAATTGGTATGCTACCCTCAGTGGGACATTCCTCATCATCCAGGCTTTCCCACACACCAATATTAAAATCAGTCAAGGTAAGTCTGGTTTAACATTGTCAAACTTGTCATGAGCTATGGCTTTTGCACCGTTTTTTAAAATCAGGCTGAAGTTTTATTTTAATCCTAAACACCAACTCCTAATCCTTTTTTCCTTCCTTCCTTCCTTTCTTTTTTCGTCCCTTCTTCCCTCCCTCCCTCCCTTCTTTCTTTCCTCCCTCTCTCCCTCCCTCTTTCCTTCTTTCTTTCCTCCCTCTCTCCCTCCCTTCTTTTCTTCCTTCCTTCTTCCCTCCCTCACTTCTTTCTTCCCTCCCTTCCTTCATTCTTTCCTCCCTCCCTTCTTTCCTTCCCTCTTTCCTTCCTTTCTTCCCCTCCCTCCCTCCCTTCCTCCCTCAATTACACTGTGACATTTTTGTTCCTTGATTATAAATGTCATTTCCTAATTGTTTCTGTCATAAAAACATAAGAAAAGTTTATTAAATTGCACAAACTCTGTTTTTGTGGAACGTCCAGCTATAGCACATTGTGCTTTAGTTTGTCAATGAATATCTCGTCATCAAGTCTCAACCAATTCAATCTAGTTTGTGGCAGCCACAAAAACAAAGTTTCTGGAGTAGAACAAGTACTTTCAAAGTAAGGACTGCACGATGGAACAGGAAATCACACTTTCAAACCAGGAACAGAATTTCTTTTCAGATTTTGTTACATAGTGTTATTAAATGACAATAGTTGGTATTACTCGATAACTGTGTAGGAATCAAGACACTGATAAAAAGGTAACTCAGAAAATTTTGAAAACTCTCTTCAATTTTCCCACTGATTCCATTCACAAATATTGTCTCTGCTTCATAAAAAAAATGCATATCCTGGGAAAGTCACATTTCCAAACTGTTAAAAATATATTTACACAGCAAATGCCTTATCAACTAGGACTGCTGGCATTATTACAGTATGCCTGGTATTATTTGTCCATTGAATAAATGTCTTCCATTTCAGTTCCAGGCAACTGTTTGAATGAATTACATGCATTTATTTGTGGTCATGGAGTTCTGAATTATTATTCAATTGCCATGCAATGGGACAACAATTGGCTTGAGGTCATCATTTTTTATCATGTACTTTTTAACTTACTTAAATCTTTTTTTAAAGAATTTTATTAGATTTTATAAAGAATACAACAAAAAGTGAGAACAATAAAAGTATAGAAAAGTGAGGGGGAAAAGAAGAGATAAAGATTAAACACATTCTACAAAAATACTCACACAAAAAGCAAAATGGGAAAAAAGGCAAAAACACAAAACACACACACACAAAACCCCCAAACAAACAAAAAGAGAGAGGTGACTTCCATTCCATTTTCTTGGTTATTATTTTCTTATTACTCAAAAATATTTTCCTTATTAAAAAGAGAAAAAAGATAGTAAAATTGTCTCTCTCTTTTTTTATTTTCTCGCATTGTCCAGATATTCTTGAAGATTGTCCCAATTCTTTCTTCTCATTATATTGCCTGTGTTTTTCTTCAATAAAAAAGTCAATTCGTCCATATCCTTTATTTCTCTAATTTTCTCCACCCACTCCTGTATGGATGCGTCTGAGTCTTGTTTCCATTCTCTAGCAAAAACAACTCTAGCAGCGGTCGTAATATAAGTAAAACGTTTATCTTCTTGTTCCGTCAATTGTAAATCTAAGTCTGTAAATCCTAACAATACTCCGTTTTTTAAAAATAAAAGTTCTTTTTAAAATCTTTCGTGTTTCTTCGTGAATTTTCGTCCAGAACTTTACTGCTTCTTTACATGTCCACCACATATGGTAAAAGGAACCAACTTGATCTGAACATTTCCAACATTTATCAGAGACTGTTTTATACATTTTAGCTAATTGTTTTGGTGTGGTATACCATCTGTGGAACATTTTTATCCAATTCTCTTTTAGATCCGTTGCATATGTATATTTTAATTTTTTGTTCTACATTTGCTCCCACTCTTTCATTTGAATTGGCCTTCTTAGATTTTGCGCCCATTTTATCATACAATTTTTAAGCTGTTCTTTTTCAGTCAGCCAGGTAAGCAATATATTATAGATATTTGATATTACTTTTTTCCAATTTTAAGATCTTATCCCACATTACTTCCTCCCAACTAAAGCCTACTTTTTTATCTTGATTATAGTATTCTTTAATTTGCATATAATGTAGCCAGGTGATGTTGGGGAATTTTTGTTTCAGTTCCTCATATGTTTTAATGTACCTTTGTTTAACAAGTCTCTATAGATTGGCCATTATCTCCATCCTAAGAGTCTTCGCTGATATGCTTCCATAGGAGAGATCCATAAAAGTGTTTTACCATAAAAATGTTTTTTATATTTTTCCCATACTCTCAATAGGGATGCTCTCACAAAATGATTACCAAAATTCTTCCCCCCCCCCCCTTTATATCATAAATAAGCATGTCAACCTACTCTTAAATCATTCCCTTCTATATTTAAGAAATCTTCTTTATTCAGTAATATCCAATCTTTTATCCATACCATCGCACATGCATCATGGTACGCTCTAAAGTCTGGGAGGCCCAACCCCCTCTATTTTTCTTGTCAATCAAGTTATCATATTTTATTCTTGGTCTTCCTCTGACCCATATGAATTTTAATATCTCTTTTTCCATTTTATAAAAAGTGTTTGACTTCTAATTATTGGGAGGTTTTGAAAAAGAAACATCAATTTTGATAATATATTCATCTTAACCAATGATATGCAGCCTAAAAGTGACAATTTCAAGTATGTCCACTTTTGCAAATCTTTTTGTATTTTTTCCAGACTTCTTCGTAATTATTCTTTAATAATTGTCCATTTTTAGTTGTTATCCATACTCCTAAATACTTTAATTTCTTAACTATATCCAGACCTGTTTGCTCTTTAATCATGTCCTGTTTTTTCATCTCTATATTTTTCGTTAATAGTTTTGTTTTTGACATATTAACTTTGAATCCTGCAACTGACCTAAATTCTTTTATCTTCTGCATCCATTTTAGTATATTTTTACTTGGGTCTCCCATAATCCCAAGTACATCATCCACGAAGGCTCTTATCTTATATTCATATTTACCAATTTTTGATCCCTGAATTATTTGGTCTTCTCTTATTGCTTTCTATTCTGGTACAGCTGTACCAGGAGCTCCAATTTTGTTTGCTTTGCATTGAATGTTTGTTTGCAGTCCTAAGTTTCATGGACTCTGCAGATAAGTGGCTTCTTTGGTTGCAGTTATAGGGCAAGCCGCCTGTCCATCATCATTAAGTTTGGTCCCACCCCTTGCTCAGAGCAATTGGGAAGGGAAGGGAGCCATTTTTTTAGTTAGTCTCAGCAAGGAAAGCTATGTACAGGACATGTGTAAAGCTTCCCTTGTACAAAAGCTTCAACCTTTAAGAATTTCTAGGGTTACAGAAATTCCAACAGAAACAGAAGGAAAAGAGTCTCCAGACTTTCCAGGGAAACAGCCCTAAAGATCAAAGAACTCCAGCTGAAGAGACTACAGGCCTTGCTGGTAGGTCCACACGGTGCTTTGAGACGCAATTCAGCCCAGTAGTGGTGCCCACATCAGTTAGGTTTAAGTTTCAGTCAGCCTGGGAGAAGTTAAAAAGGTGATTTTCCTTTAAAGAAGAAGTTAATGAAGATAGTTGCCTGTCCTTCGTGGGCAAGTTTAGGAATTCACCAGTTACCCAAAAGCTTGGAATCATTTGCTTAACTTTATTGAAGACAAGAAGTTTCTGTTTGATTGTTCATTAATAAAAGACTTCGTTGTACTTCTCAAGCCATATAAAGACTGTTTGTGGTAGAAACCTCTGAGAACTTCTCTTTGGGGGCCCTGGCTTCCCTTTGGGCAAAGGTTGCACTTCCTGTTTTAAAGACAACTATTTACAGGCTCCGGTTTCTTCATTTTTCCATGAGACTTTGGGTTAAGAAGCCATTTGCTGAAGAAAAAATTATTATTAGTTGTAGGAGTAGGAATAGTACTTATATCCCACTTTTTCTCTACCAAAGGAGATTCAAAGTGGCTTTTTTAAAGATAACACATGGAAAATTTGTGTTAGGACCTAACTTACTGTCTTGACACAAATAATGTGGAATGGTCCTACAATAGTCCTAAAATAGAAAAATATCTATTTCTGTTTTATTGACTATTATAAAGCCTTTAATTGTGTAGATCATACTAAATTGTGGCAAGTCCTTGGTGGTATGGGGATACCAAGTCATCTTGTCTGTCTCCTGAGGAATCTGTATAATGACCAAGTAGAAACTGTAAGAGCAGACCATGGAAAAACAGACTGGTTCTAGATTGAGTAAGGAGTACAGCAGGGCTGTCTACTCTCATCCTACCTATTCAACTTGTATTTAGAACACAACATGTAATGTGCAAGGCTTGATGAATCCAAAGCTGGAGTTGGAATTGCTGGATGAAATATTAACAACCTTAGATATGCAGATGATACCACTTGATGGCACAACCTGGGAATCACAATCAGACACAGTGAAGACATCTGCCCTTGCACTTTGCTACTCTGCTGCTGAATACACATGCCCATTGTGAAATACATCTCACTACGTTAAAGCAGTGGATATGTCTCTTAATGAGACATGCCACATTATCACTGGATGTCTACACTCAACACCCCTGGAGAAATTATACTGTTTAGCCAGTATTGTACCACTTGACATCCATCAGGAAGTAGCAGCCAGTAATGAAAGGACCAAGGTATTGACATCTCTGGCCCATCCTCTGTTCAGATATCAGCCAGCACGCCAACATCTTAAATCAAGAAATAGATTCCTAAGCTATTAACAAGAATACCTCAGCAAGCAAGAGTCCAAACGTTGCAGGCAAAACCGTGGGACCTCAATCAGTGGCTGAGACTGGATGAGAAACTCCCTCCTGGGCACACAGAAGGCTGGGCAACATGGAGGGTACTGAACAGACTACGCTCTGGCACCACAAGAAGCAGAGCAAATCTTAGGAAATAGGTCTACAAAGTAGAGTCTGCAACATGTGGGTGTGGAGAAGAGCAAACCACAGACCACTTACTACAATGCGGTCCGAGACCTGCCACATACACAATGGAGGACCTTCTTACAGGGACACCAGAGGCATTCCAAGTGGCGAGCTTCTGGTCAAAGAAAATGTAGCATAAGGCCAAGTTTTTTTTTACTTTGTTTGTGGTTTTTCTGTACTTTATAATTGTATTTTCAATTTGTTTCTGACACGACAAACAAGAAAACAAACAAATAAATAATCCTTGTATATGGGAGCCTCCACAAGTCCTTATGTCACAATAGCTTGGGGGAGATGTGATCGTGAATAAGACAAGCACAATAAAGTATAATTTGTTTCTACCACATACATCCCAAGCATTTATTCTGGCATTTAATCCGGGGAGAGCATGGATGAACTCCCTCTGTCAGCTCCAGCTCCCCATGTGGGGACGTGAGAGAAGCCTCCCACAAGGATGGTAAAACATCAAAACATCCTGGCATCCCCTGGGCAACGTCCTTGGAGACGGCCATTTCTCTCACACCAGAAGCAACTTGCAGTTTCTCAAGTTGCTCCTGACACGGAAAAAAATCTATGTATAAAAGTCAAAATATGTATGTATGTAATATATATGTAGCTATCTACCTACAATTGTCTGTATGTATTGTTCAAGATGATTCCCACATCCAGAAAACTCTATGAACCCCGCTGATAATGGATCTGGACCAAACTTGGCAGACATACCTGTCATGACTAACCTTAACTACTGCTTGAGTTTGGGGGCAATGTCAAATAATGATGGGAATTGTAATTCACCTACATCCATATGCATTTTCTAATAGGATCATTCATAACCGCCCCCCCCCCCAAAAAAGAATCAATGGGTACATCTCATAAATCGCATTACAAAAAAACTTAAATTGGGCATCGTGGGGTACCTAATCAAGTCACTAAAAAGCGAGAGACCTAAATGCAAGTGATTGCTCCCCAAAGCATTTAATACTTGCTGAAGCATTTGGAAAGTTTATTTGTTGTCGGGTCCACATGACTGACCTAAATGCATGCCCTGAAGATGGGCGTGACTTTGAATGAGTCCAAAGGCTTTATCTAATCTACGGTTAAAGGTAAAAGTAAAGGTAGTCCCCTGGCATTAAGTCCAGTCATGTCTGACTCTGGGGTGTGGTGGTCATCTCCATTTCTAAGCCAAAGAGCCAGCATTGTCCGTAGACACCTCCAAGGCCATGTGGCCAGCATGACTGCATGGAGCACCATTACCTTCCTGCCGGAACGGTACCTATTGATCTACTCACATTTGCATGTTTTCGAACTGCTAGGTTGGCAGAAGCTAGGGCTGACAGCGGAAGCTCACGCCACTCCCCGGAATCGAACCTGCGACCTTTTGATCAACAAGCTCAGCAGCTCAGTGCTTTAACCCACTACACTACCGGGGGCTCCAATCTACAGTTACAGGACCGTTTATCTTTGATAAACGGTCCTGTAATCTACAGTTACAGGACTGTTTATCTTTGTGTTTCCGCTTGCACTTCTTTTCCCTCTTCCCCACTCCTTGTATTGTCCAAAAGCGGTGGTGTCAGCACACAAAGGCCTGACAGATGCTGTGTTGAGAACAGGGCTTGTTGTGGTCGAGGCAGATATGCTCTTTGACCCCTGTGCCCTTCTGTGCTCCCAGGTCTGAGAATAAATGGACTAACGGCTCTTCCAAGTGCAAAATGTGGAGCTGCCTGTCTCTCATCAATGCCTCTGCTTCCTCCTTCTAGCTTTGCCAGAACCAATCCTGTCCTACTCCAGTTGACATCGAGCATGCCCCCCCCCAACAAGGGATGGTGACTTATAGTTCTGCAAAGGACAAAGGTACCAGACTGCGCAATAGGGGTTAAGTCTTGGTCACATTGCCAAGGCATTGACAACAACAAGGACCCCACGAGGCTTTTGGGAAATGGCTGGATCTTGGGACTTCTGCCCTTCATGAGAGTTGTAGTTTCCCAAGGACCAAAGTGTGAATCAGTTGCAGCACAGCTGGGGTTTCATCTGCCAGCCTTCCCAATGATCATGGACTCTCTGCCTGCATGTCTTGGACTTCAGTACATACTATCTCCCTCATGAACTTTCCTCAAAGACCTTTTAAAACATTGGACTTCAGGCTTCTTCATGAAAATTAATCCTCTTATTAAATATACTTGGGATGTGGGACAAAGATGGGGATTTGTTGCTATGAAATGCTTATGATTTGAATGTATGTATCTTGCTATGAAATATTGCTTGCCCTCTGGCCTTTCCCCTTTGCCTTTTGCCCTAGAAAAATGTGACCAGGAACTGTTAAATGCCTGAGGGAGAGTCAAGCTTCCTCGAAACCAGCCAAATGACCAAACATTTTGCATGGACAATAACAAGCTAAAACATCCTCTCTTTTTTGCTTTCTGAGTTCGTCTGGCAGGCTAGGAAGTTTCTTTGGACATTTTGATTGATTCACAAAGGGACAAGGACAACCCCTGGGGTCTCCCCGCCCTGATCCTGTTTACTTCATTCACCAAGCCCATCAAGAGGCACCCCTTATCAGATCTAAGGCAGAAAAACCATTCTTAATGAAATCAACCTTTGCTGGCCAAAACAATGCCTAACCAATCAGCAAGAAGCTGGGCAGAGAGGGGCGGGTGGGAAATTTGAAATGTTTTTCTGTATTTTGCCTATAAAAATGCCTGTAAACTCTGTGCTGGTATGCCTGTGGTGGAATTATTCCCCCAGTGCATCCGATCTCAGCTGAATCGCTCATTAAACCTCGATGCTCCTTCTTCGCTTTGGCAAGAGTCTCACTTCAATTATTAATATTAAATAAAATTGCTGGGATCAGGCTTCTCTGAAGGCTTGCCAAGGTAGCGTTCCCTCTTTGGTGGGAACTAAGGGTCATCTCTCCTTGGAGTTGACCCCCCTAAAGTCTAGTTCGACTTCACTGTCCTCTCTTCTGGACTGAATATGAAGGCTATTGTTACAGATACTTTCCCATCAATAAAACATGGGCAGAGGCAGACTTATATTGTGCAGAGTTTTCCATTGGTCTCAAATCAGCCAAACTAGCATCCATTCACAGGTAAGGAGCAAACCATAGGCATAATGTTGTCGAAGGCTTTCACGGCTGGAATCACTGGGTTGCTGTGAGTTTTCCAGGTTGTCTGGCCATGTTCCAAAAGCATTCTCTCATAAATTGAATTCAGTGTTACTTTGTTAATTCACCTTGAGCCCCTCTATCTAGGATTCTGAAATCCAAAATACTGTAGTCTAAAACCAAAAATTATCCGCATGGGTGGCTGTTGTAGTAATGCCTTGGCTTCCCAACAGTTCGTTGGAAACAAACTTTGTTTCATGCTCAAAATTCCTAAAAATATATATGATATCAAATTACCTTCTGGCTATGTGCCTAAGGTGTAAATGAAATATAAATTGGTTCCACATTTAAACTTGGATCTCATTGTCATGTCATTGTGTATGTATATGGAAATATAAGCATTCCAAAATAACCCAAACTCATATCCAAAATGCTTCCGATTCCAAGCATTTGAGATAAGGGGCACTCAATCTCTGAAAGCCGTGAAATCTCCAAATGAGGCTGTCACAGCGAATCTGTTCTTCTTATCAGCAGCCCAACCTCCTGGGACTTTTCAATTGTTGCTGTTGTTTGCGCCTATGCCTTTTTACAGGGGGGGGGGGATAATTTCGTTTTTAATTTGTATTTCAGATGAAATTAGTTAAATTTGTGCATACAACGTGATATTAGAACCATGCAGAAAAGGTGGGTGGGATTCTGAAATTTAAACACTCAACAATAATTTTTGTTAATGTTCTGTAACATTCGAATGTCTCTCACGGTCAGTTCAATTTTCAGTATGAGCATTAATCAACTTTGGTAAAGATAAGAGAACATAAACTGCTTTAGAAACCAATCCTTTTTCTTGGGTCCGATCGCCATAATTAAAGCACTGCAGGCAAGACTAAAGCTAATGGGTGGGAGACTAAGAAAACAGCAAGCTTTAAAATGTAGTTTGGGAAGGTGAGGCCCCCTGTGGCAGAGAATGCAAAAGGCCCTGCCCTAAACTATGTTTCACAGAATGCAATTCTCAGCAGCCAGCCATTTAGAGTCAGTCTAATAATAATAAATAAAATAATTGTATCTGCAAAGATGACTAAAGTAAGTAATAGTAGAAATCTGTGCTAAGTTGAAGTTACATGGTTGTATGTCATAAAGACAGACAGACATTCAAAGAGATTGCTGTGGTTGCTTTTGGGGGAGATAAACGGTTTTGGTTTAAACTTTTTAAAATCCCCAAAAATCTGTAGATGTGTGAATCTTTCTGAAACTTTTGGGGATTGGTGCCCTGGTTATTTTGTGCATTATATATACAATTCAAAAAGATAGCTCTTGTAGGTTTTAAAAAAAGTTTATAAAAACTTTGAAAATTCCCAAACTTCCATGGACAAATAAAACATATTGAACGTTGATGGGCTAACAGTGGTAAATGTCTTCTACCATTGTAGTGAGTTTCACTCCAATAGTTGTAAAAATGAGGGAGAAAGGAACCCCTGGAGTTTCCTAAATTATAGTAATTTAATTATGTGCATACGCAATTACTGTAACACAATAGTAATGAAATGTTGTTACTCTCATTATGGTAACAAGTTTTTCACTAAGTATACTTTAGAAATGAAACTCCAGCGCCACCCAGGTTTGTAAGTACTTTTGAAGCATTTTTTAATGGATTGCACATCCCTACTTTTTCCAGCTGGGAAGAGAATGTATTTGTATATGACCTGATGAACAGCCAAGTCCCGGGAATACCCACCGATATCTGGACAGGTCTTAATGATCTAAGACAGGTGAGTAGCCCTTTTGAAAATGATATGAAAATGACTGCACTGTTGGCAATAATAAAGATGCCAAAATGTATATAGGGGGAGCATCTTTGTGAAGCCAAAACCAAAGTTCTCAAGACATTGTGCAAAGTTTTGAGGTTGACAGAACTTTTTGCGAGGCTAGACAAAGGGACAAAAAATGGCGAAGGCACAGAGTTTTAGCAAAGAACTGCTTAGCGATCTCTTGCTGTCAGTTGTTTCTTTTCCCGTTGGAAGAAATCAATCTGCCCATTGTGTGTTCTTCATGTTTCTCTATTACTGAGCATTGTTGTCTTTTCCAATGAGCCTCGTACTATATCCAAAGTACAATGGCCTCATTTCAGCTTTTAGTGAGAATGGAATTTAGTAGATAAAGGTAAAAGTTTCCCCTATACATTAAGTCCAGTTGTGTCCAACTCTGGGGGTTGATGCTCCTCTCCATTTCTAAACTGAAGAGCCGGCGTTGACCATAGATGCCTCCAAGGTCATGTGGCCATCATGACTGCATGGAACACCATTACCTTTCCGCCGGAACGGAACCAATTGATCTACTCACATTTGCATGTTTTCGAACTGCTAGGTTACCAGAAGGTTGGGCTAACAGTGGGAGTTCACCCCACTCCCCGGATTTGAACCAACACCCTTTCAGTCAGTGAATTCAGCAGCTCAGCAGTGTAACCTGCTGAGCCACCAGGGGCTCGGAGTTTAGTAGGCATCCTTAGAAGATGTAAAAATTTAAAGGTATGTGTAAAGGTATGGCTGATTGAGGGTGGTCATGGAGACAAAACTTTTGCAAATGCTCTTAGCCCTAGATCAAGTCTCTTCTTTGGCTTCTGGCCTAACTGATGCACATGCAAAGCTCTTTCCTTTAAACAGACGTTATTTCCATGGAAAAATTAAAGGGCAAGCTGGCAATTCATTTTTTAAATTTTATTTTTGTTTTTATTTATTCACAACTGATATTAACACAAAACATACAATAAATCAATCTAAACAATTAATCACATATTTTTATACACTTAATCTCTTCCTGTATCCACCACTCATGGGACATATATTCATTTATTTCTATTTCTATTTCTATTTCTCTATCATCTCTATCTCTATCTATCTATTAGGCCTGTTTGATCAAGAAAAAATTTGTTTCTAAAATCGATTTGTAATTGGGGTTTTTTTTTGTTTCGATATTTAAAATATTTACAAAACTTTCCAAAAACAAGTTTCGTTATTTACGAAATTTCGTTAATATTAACGAATTTCGTTATTTGGAGCCAATAACGAATCGATTCGTTAAGATGGCGCCCGCGGTTTTTTAGCGCATGCGCGAACATTAACGAAATTCGTTAATACGTCATTCCGCTATTACGAATCGATTAACGAATTTTACATTAACGAAATTTCGTTATTCGTTAATAACGAATCGATTCGTTAAGATGGCGCTTCCGCGCTTTAGCGCATGCGCGAAGGCATTAACGAAATTTCGTTAATTGCGTATTCGTTAATAACGAATCGATTCGTTAACAAAAACATTACCTTACACATTTTACAGCTTCATCATACATTTAGATGGAACTCATTTTGGTTTTTTTTCATATACATTAGAAAATGAAAAGATATTGCACGAGCAGAATAGAAGGGAGTCAATTTTTTTTTTTGCATTTATGATTTTTTTCCTCCCTTATCTTCACCCCTTCCCCCATATATTTTTAATTAGAACGGTTGGTAATTAAAAGAAATGTAATAATTAAAAAAACATATATTAATAAAGTAATGTAACATAATAAATAAAATAATAAAATAATATAACTGCTACAATAAAATAACTAAACATAACAAATAAGAATAATAAAATTATCAAATAGAATATAAATCAATAAAAAGTTAAACCAAAAATTAAAATACAGTCAGTTGCTAAACAAGAAGCAAGGTAAGAAATTGAAATTAAATTACTTAAGACTGTAATAAAATGTAATACATAAAGAAATGTATTATCATATTTTTTTAATATAACAATACGAAATATAAATTATTTATTTATAATATATATAGTTATAATGTCAAAAATTACAAATTAATTGTTAAAAATGCAGAAAGTAAATTAAATCAAAAGAAGAAAATATCATAAATTTCACTTTGAAACAACTATGAATATTAAATTAAGGGAAATTATCTGGCTGGGCGGTTTTGTTCGACAATTTTGTAAATTGCTTTTTTTTATAACAGTACAATATCGACATTTCTTTCAAACCCGGAAGTGTTTCTTCTAAATTGAAGTTCTAAATCGAAGTTCTTTCCACTCAAAAGAATTTATAGTTCTAGTTTTTGCTAATAGGCAAAGAAGAATTGGAAAGAGAGTTTTAGGGCCGTAGTTGTTATTTCTTAAAGGGAAGGAAGTAAAATAATTTGGAAAAAGGCAATGCAATAATTAGGAGTTTTGCCTTTGCAATCACCCATTTTTATCTAGTTGCAAAGGAAATGCGTATGTAGCAATTTCTCTTAAAATAACTTTTTTTTTTTTGTTCAGCATTGTTGGTCAAACATTCAAAATAACTCCTTCAAAACAAGTCTGCCTAGGTGTTGCCTAGTTAATGCATTTACTTACTCCAGTTTTTTCTCTCTCCTGGAACCACAAAGATTTTTTTTCCATGGAGAGGGAACAGAAAGAATTCTTAATCTTTTACCAGCAGGAAATTCATTGCCTTTGAACCCAGTTTTTTAATTTCTATGCATTTTACTTGCTAAATAAGGGTTCCTTGACCATGCATCTTTTTAACTCCAGTTCTTGGGCAATTTTTCTTAAAATAACAGTTTTTTTGTTAAGCTTTTTTGGCCAAAAACTCCCAATAACTCCTTCAAAACAATATATCTTTCACAGTATATTGGCCGTCCCCTTCCCAGCCTTCTCCCTCCCATGCCCTCCCAGGGGGACATTGCTCAGCCCCCCCCCCCCACCCCGGGACTGTCATGGTGTGCACATTTCTTACACAGCATATTGGCCGTCCCCCAGTGAGACAGACTGAGTCCTCCCGGGGTGGGCTCTTGACCCTGCCCCCCCCCCGGATTGACCGCCTTCTTGTCTGCTGAGAGAAGGCCGATACCCTTCCCGGCCTTCTCCCTCCCATGCCACTGAGACAGACTAACTCCTCCCGGGGTGGGCTCTTCACCCTGCCCCCCCCCCCGGGATTGACCGCCTTTTTGTCTGCTGAGAGAAGGCCGATACCCTTCCCGGCCTTCTCCCTCCCATGCCACTGAGACAGGCTGTAAGTCCTCCCGGGGTGGGCTCTTGACCCTGCCCCCCCCCCGGGATTAACTGCCTTTTTGTCTGCTGAGAGAAGGCCGATACCCTTCCCGGCCTTCTCCCTCCCATGCCACTGAGACAGACTAACTCCTCCCGGGGTGGGCTCTTGACCCTGGCCCCCCCGGGATTGACCGCCTTTTTGTCTGCTGAGAGAAGGCCGATACCCTTCCCGGCCTTCTCCCTCCCATGCCACTGAGACAGGCTGTAAGTCCTCCCGGGGTGGGGTCTTGACCCTGCCCCCCCCCGGGATTAACTGCCTTTTTGTCTGCTGAGAGAAGGCCGATACCCTTCCCGGCCTTCTCCCTCCCATGCCACTGAGACAGACTAACTCCTCCCGGGGTGGGCTCTTGACCCTGGCCCCCCCGGGATTGACCGCCTTTTTGTCTGCTGAGAGAAGGCCGATACCCTTCCCGGCCTTCTCCCTCCCATGCCAATGAGACAGGCTGTAAGTCCTCCCGGGGTGGGCTCTTGACCCTGCCCCCCCCCCGGGATTAACTGCCTTTTTGTCTGCTGAGAGAAGGCCGATACCCTTCCCGGCCTTCTCCCTCCCATGCCACTGAGACAGACTAACTCCTCCCGGGGTGGGCTCTTGACCCTGCCCCCCCCCCCCCCCCCGGGATTGACTGCCTTTTTGCCTTCCAGGCTGTTGCAATCATGCAGTATGGTGGAACGGGAAGGTTTTTGCTGATTTGTTCAGTTCACCTCCTGGCACCATGGTAACTTTCTCTCGAACAGTCATTGCAGCTTTGTTCGAGTGATGAGTACTTGCGAGAGATGATAGACTGGATACGGCATACTCATTCCGGTGGTACAAACTCGGGATTCATGGTCACAGCGCCACCGCCGTCACTCAACTCATTGACCACTGCCAAAGAATCGCGGCCTTCTTACACCGTAGCTCTAAGTCCGCAAAAGTGGAGTGCCTCCCACAACACCGGTTACTGCAGGATGTCCCCACCCGCTGGAACTCCACCTGCATCATGTGGGAGCGCATGGAACATCTTTGTCAGCCCAAGCTGTTCCCCAACAACCAGGAGTGGATGATCATCACTCAGCTGGTCGAGATACTAGAACCATTCAAATTAGCCACCGAACATCTTTCAGCACAGAAAGCACTACTCAGCCATGTGGTCCCTGTCGTCCTGCGTTTGAAGAAACATTTGGAGTCACTGCGTGGCCAAAGTACATTGCAATCGTCACACCCTCCAACGTAACTTGCTCGACCCCCTTGCTGTGGAAAAGCTGGTCTTCTTGAAGGCCAACTTGCCAGTTTTGGGCTATCCCCAGATTGATCTGGACAGCATGGACCCGTAGATCACTACAGCCTTTTCTGTGGTAAGTCGCTGGGTGGACAAAGTACATTGCTATCATGGCTGGGCCCCTGTTGACTCCACAGGCTTAGGAGGTGGTCAGAAAGTTGACTTTCGCCATCCGTAGACGTCTTCACATTTGTCTTTGGTGAAACAAAAGCTGTTTCACCCAGTTGTTGTGGCTGTCCTGCAGCTGTTTTTGCCGCACTACAGGGCAAGCATTTTGAAATTTTTCTTTTTTAAAAGTTTCACTGCTACATATTTCTTTTATTCTTAAAAAAAAATTATAAAATATTTGAAATAAAATGAAAACACTGCAGCGCATTTGTCTGCAGTTTTTGTGTGCCCTTTGGCATTTTCGCTGCACATCAGGGGGAGTGTGACTCTGCTGGTTCTCCTGGACATCTCAGCGGCTTTCGATACCATCGATCATGGTATCCTTCTGGGTCGTCTCTCTGGGATGGGCCTTGGGGGTGAGGTTCTGTCGTGGCTCCGGTCCTTCCTGGAGGGTCGAACCCAGATGGTGAAGCTGGGAGACGTCTGCTCTGACCCCTGGCCTTTGACCTGTGGGGTCCCGCAAGGCTCTATTCTGTCGCCCATGCTTTTCAACATCTACATGAAACCGCTGGGAGAGGTCATCCGGAGTTTTGGAGTTGGGTGCCATCTTTATGCGGATGACACACAACTCTACTACTCCTTTCCACCTAATTCCAAGGAGGCTCCTCAGGTGCTAGACAAGTGCCTGGCCGCTGTGTCGATCTGGATGTGGAAGAACAAGCTGAAGATCAATCCCGACAAGACAGAGGTCCTCCTGGTCGATCGTAAACCGGATCGGGGTATAGGGTGGTTACCAGTGCTGGACGGGGTTACACTCCCCCTAAAGCCACAGGTCCGCAGTTTGGGTGTCCTCTTGGATTCTTCGCTTACACTTGAGGCTCAGGTGTCGGCGGTATCCGGGAGGGCCTTTGCGCAACTGAGACTTGTGCGCCAACTGCGACCATACCTCGTGAAGGCGGATCTGGCCGGGGTGGTCCATGCCTTGGTCACCTCTAGAATGGACTACTGCAATGCGCTGTACGTGGGGCTGCCCTTGAAGACGGCTCGGAAACTTCAATTGGTCCAGCGGGCAGCGGCTAGGATGCTAACTGGGGCTCATTATCAAGAGAGGTCTACCCCTCTGTTTAAGGAGCTCCATTGGCTGCCATTTATTTTCCGAGCCCAATTCAAGGTGCAGGTGCTTACCTACAAAGCCCTAAACGGTTTGGGACCACCCTACCTGCGCGACCGTATCTCCATCTACGAGCCCACACGCTCACTGCGATCATCTGGGGAGGCCCTGCTTGTGATCCCATCCACGTCGCAAGCGCGCTTGGTGGGGACACGGGACAGGGCTTTCTCTGTGGCGGCCCCCCGACTTTGGAACGCCCTTCCAAAAGATCTCCGACAGGCCCCTACCTTAGCAGTTTTCAGAAGGAATTTAAAAACTTGGCTGTTCCGCTGTGCCTTCTCAGAATAGGAACCCCCATCCCAAGCCATAGTAGCACTTTAGCACAACTAATGTCGCTGCACACCGCACTTTTATCCTACGTTCCTCCTACCATTTCAGCACTTTTAACCCTGTACCCCATTGCACCGGCCGAGCCAGTTTTAAATAATGTCTTGATGTATTGCCATTGTTGTCGTTTTGCTTAATTGTTTTGATTTGCTTTGTTTATTGTTGTGTTACGTTTTTTATTGTATTGTGTTTTGAGGCTTCGGCCTGTGTAAGCCGCATCGAGTCCTTCGGGAGATGCTAGCGGGGTACAAATAAAGTTAATAATAATAATAATAATAATAACATCAGGGCAAGCATTTCATTTGTGTAGTTCCAACTAGTGCGGCCCATAAGCCAACACAAAATGCTTACAGTGCTCATTATTTGTGTAGTTCCAACCAGTGCGGCCCTTCTGCTGCGACCCCCTGTTGAAGACTGAAAGCCAAGTTGACACACATAACCACAATGAACCGGTTTATTGTCTTGCAAGATTTGGGGGAGGACAGACAACAGGCTGAAAGGCGTCCGGCAGGGGACGTCTGGGGAAAGGGTGTATGAAAGGGGGGGGGAGCGTAAATTAACCAAATGCTCGCCCTGTTGTGAAGCGTACACACACTACACAGGAGTAGAGGAGTGCCTCTTTTCCGGGCACTCCAGAGGCGATGCCCAACAGGCTGAAAGGCGACCGGCAGGAAACGACTGAGGAAAGGGTGTATGAAAGGGAGTTGAGGGGGGAGGGAGCCAGTAACTCTTAACTGAGTGTCCCGGGGGTCTGAAGGGTTTCCTTTGAAAAAACTTGATTTGAAAAAACCCTAAAAGTCGCCATAGAAATCATCAATAAAAACAAGTGGGGAAATGGTGTATGAAAGGGAGTGGGGGGGGAGGGGGCAAGTAACGACTGGGGAAAGGGTGTATGAAATAATATGTATGTAAAATAATTTTCTTGACTATGAATTTATACCACAAAATAATTTTCCAGGCTATGCATTCATTTTTTTATGGAGTTGGGGGGTTGGGAAGTCATGCAAAGTCAAATTTCAACTTCTCTCGGTGCTCCCCCCGTACTCTTAACTGACTGTCCCGGGGGTCCGAAGGGTTTCCTTTGAAAAAACTTGATTTGAAAAAAACTTGATTAAAATCATCAATAAAAATAAAACTCATCAATAAAAAAAGAAGTGCTTCCTTGAAAATGTCTGGGATTAAGTACTGGCCTACTCTCAGCAGCCAGGAAGACAGTTACCACCCTCCCAAAACGTTATTCCAGGTGTATGAAGGGGAGTTGGGGGGAGGGTTCCCGAGTATAGGTCAGGGATGGGGACCAACCAAAAGTCGCGATTATAATCATAAATAAAAAGAAGTGCTTCCATGAAAATGTCTGGGATTAAGTACTGGCCTACTCTCAGCAGCCAGGAAGACAGTTACCACCCTCCCAAAACGTAATTCCAGCATTATATGAGGGATGCGAGCAACGTCTCTGAACCCTGGTGTATGAAGGGGAGTTGGGGGGGAGGGTTCCCGAGTATAGGTCAGGGATGGGGATCAACTTACCGCTGGAATGAGGGAAAAAAGGGAGGGGTAGTGTGTCCCTGCTGTTTGGAATCTGTTATGGTTTAAAAAATTGACGAAAACTCGCGATTAAAATCATCAATACAAAGAAGTGCTTCCTCCAAAATGTAGAGAGGGCGGCAGAGACCTCTTCCGCCAGTCTGTCCCAGCCCCTGCCTCTCGGCGCTCCCCCCATGCTCTTAAACGAGTGTCCCTGTGGTCCAAAGTGTTTCCTTTTTAGTGTGTTCAAAGCAGGCCGGTCCCATCAATCAGGAACAAGTGCACGAGTACAGGAGTGCCATTGATCGCCAGGGTTGATTCGGATGATCTGGCTGGCTATGCGGGTGTTTCAATGTGTCCATCTGCAGTCCCCTGCCTTTCTTTGGTATTCGCCGGGAAGGAAGCGTTTCATCACACTGGTTGGAAGTACAGAAATGATCTGGCTGGCTATGCGGGTGTCCCCTTCCTCCCTCACCGCTCCATGTGCTTCCCTCCCGAAGCTGTTGTGATGAGTTGGGGGGGGGGAGGGCACAGGAGTGCCAAAGGCTGCATGACAGGGAGTTGGGGGGGGGGAGGGCACAGGAGTGCCAAAGGCTGAGAGGGAAGGATGGGAGAGGAAGCTTGGGATGTAAAGTACACAAGGGCGTTACAGTGAAACTGATAATGGCTCATTAAAATAATCAAGGCTGTATGACAGGGAGTTGGGGGGGGAGGGCACAGGAGTGCCAAAGGCTGCATGACAGGGAGTTGGGGGGGGAGGGCACAGGAGTGCCAAAGGCTGCATGACAGGGAGTTGGGGGGGGGGAAACGCGCGCACACAGGCACACAAGGGTCCTTTCTTATTTTTGAATTTATTTGGTTTTTTTAAAAGAATAAAAGACAGGTATTTTTTAAAAATATTCAAAAATGGAAAATTAACTGGCCCTGATGAACAGCTAACACAGCGAGGAGACAGGGCAAACGAGAGAGTAGAAGAGTAGATAACCTGGGTCCGATCGCATCAGGGCAATGTTCCCGCGTTCAGCAGGCAGTGACAATGTAAGACACCACAACGCAGAAAGCAAAGTAGTATGCATCAGGGCACCCTCCCAAAATGTAATTCCATCCTTGTATGAGGGATGCGAGCAACGTCTCTGAACCCTGGTGTATGAAGGGGAGTTGGGGGGGAGGTTTCCATTCAAAAATGGAAAATTAACCAAATGCTCACCCTCTAGAGCTAATCCATGCCGACGAGCGCAGACCTCCGGGATGCGTGTATGAAAGGGAGTTTGGGGGGGGGGAGCCAGTAACGACTGGGGAAAGGGTGTATGTATGTATTTCACAGAGTTGATTTGAATCTGTTATGGTTCCTTTGGTCGCTCCCCCTGTTCCTTAGATATAACTGTGGTAATTCTAGAGTTTAATTTGCAGACGAACAGATACCGGAGGAAAGGTGTATGGGGAAAGGGTGTATGACAGGGAGTTAAGGGAGGTAAAGAGGAGGGGAAAGTGTGTATGAAAGAGAGTTAAGGGAGGTAAAGACGAACTTTGGTCTCACAGCCATTCAAAGTCAAATTTTCATTTGATTCCCGCGGTCTTCCCGGGTTAGGCTCATCCATTGCACTCCGTGTGTGCTGACCCCTGGGATTAAGTACTGGCCTACTCTCAGCAGCCAGGAAGACAGTTACCACCCTCCCAAAACGTAATTCCAGCATTACATGAGGGGTGCGAGCAACGTCTCTGAACCCTGGTGTATGAAGGGGAGTTGGGGGGAGGGTTCCCGAGTATAGGTCAGGGATGGGGACCAACCAAAAGTCGCGATTATAATCATAAATAAAAAGAAGTGCTTCCATGAAAATGTCTGGGATTAAGTACTGGCCTACTCTCAGCAGCCAGGAAGACAGTTAGCACCCTCCTAAAACGTAATTCCAGCATTATATGAGGGATGTGAGCAACGTCTCTGAACCCTGGTGTATGAAGGGGATTTGGGGGGGAGGGTTTCCATTCAAACATGGGAAATCAACCAAAAAGCTCACAGCAGCCAAGAAGACATTTCAAACCAGAGAATTTCTACGTTTTCCGAAACGGCACGGCAGGAGAAGACTCACAGAAGTGCCTTGCAAGAAATTGTGCTAGACAAGAAGAAACGACGACTACTTGCATAAGGCTTCCCAAATCCACCAAGAAAATTTAGAAAGCTAAATGGATCTTGGGATCGAGCTGGCGGTCCGCCGAGAGGCGAGCTACCGCCTCTCCCAGCCCTGAAAATTAAAATCATCAATAAAAAGAAGTGCTTCTACGAAAATGGGGACTGGCAGGGAATGAAGTTATGGGAGAATTTCTCTTTGGTGAAACAAAAGCTATTTTAAACTTGACGAAAAACTGTATGAAAAACTTGACGAAAAGTTGCAATTAAAATCATGCTCACCCTCTAGAGCTAATACATGCCGACGAGCGCAGACCTCAGGGATGCGTGTATGAAAGGGAGTTGGGGGGGGGGGGAAGCCATCTAGGTGGCCTTTTGGGTCTCTTCCAAATGTAGGATTTTGTGATTCAGGATTCTATGATTCAGTAGAGACAGGCTAGCCATCTGTCAGGAAGGGTTGGAGATGCATATGAAGAGGCATCACCCAATGATCAAGGTGAGAGTAAGAGAAACTGGCAGCACCTGCAGCCGCAGGAAGAATACTCCCACTTTGCCAACTGCCAAAGCGGGGAGACAAACTCAGTCCACGCTGAAAGTTTTGGGTCTGCCCATTGGCAGGATGAGATCAGGGGAAAAGTCACCCACAGCCAAGCAGATCACCCAGTGCGTGGGAGAGATGATGGCTCTCGACCACCAACCCTTCCATATGGTAGAGCGGGAAGGCTTCCGCCACTTGATGGCGCTCGGTGGCAGAGGACGACGTCCAAGGTAAAGAAGGAGTGTACCGAGGTCTCCAGTACTAAAGTCGCCTTTAAAATAATCAATAAAAAGTGTCCTGGGGTTCCTGTGATGCCCTTAGATGTCCGAGGCTGCACGCGCACTACAGTGTGTGTCTACCCTACGCCGACAGGTGCAGGCAACCCGTTGAACCCCATTCGTTATGGGGTGACGGGGAAAAAAAGAGGGTGACCGTATATAAACTTGACTAAAAGTCGCCATTAAAATCAATCATTAATCATTAATCATTAATCAAGAATAAAAGAAATACTTAGCTAATGATAGCTAGCTTGTTTTTCCAAAGGCTGCATGACAGGGAGTTGGGGGGGGAGGGCACAGGAGTGCCAAAGGCTGCATGACGGGGAGTTAGGGGGGGAAGGCACAGGAGTGCCAAGAGGAAGGGCACAGAAACTTGCCATAAAGTCGCAATTAAAATCATCAATAAAACAAAGTGCTTCTATAAAAATGTGGAGGACCGAAGCATTTACTTTGAAAAAATTAGTGCGGTCAAAGCTGGCCGCTTGCATCAATCAAGAACGAAAGTCGGAGGTTTGAAGACGGTCAGATACCAGAACGGCTGTATGACAAGGAGTTGGGGGGGGGGAGGGCACAGGAGTGCCAAAGGCTGCATGACGGGGAGTTGGGGGGGAAGGCACAGGAGTGCCAAGAGGAAGGGCACAGAAACTTGCCATAACGTTGCAATTAAAATCATCAATAAAACAAAGTGCTTCTATGAAAATGTGGAGGACCGAAGCATTGACTTTGAAAAAATTAGTTCCTCACTACAAGATCCCCACTACAAGATCCCCACAGGTGCCATCTTCTCCCAAAACATCATTCCATCCTTTTATGAGGGCTGCAAGGAACGCCTTGTGAAGTTTTTGCACAGCGCCCAAGGAAGCTGCATCCACTTCACGTCGGACGTTTGGTCCAGCTTGGGAGGAGGCCATTCCTACCTCTCTCTCACTGCACATTGGTGGGAGAAGGAGGGCAGCCTGGAGTCGGGGCATCGCTGGGCCTTGCTAGCAATGGAAGTGGTAGGCAAGGACCACAACGCTGATACCATCTGTCAATACTTGGAAGCCATGATGAGGGAGTGGATGCAGCACAGGAAGGAGAACATGAAGATGGGGTTCATGGTCACGGATGCTGGCAAGAATATGATAAGGGCAGTGGAAAGCGCAGGCTTTACCAACATTAGTTGTATGGTGCAATTACTCCACAACACCATAAAAGATGGCTTTTAAGGCCCTGAGGGACAGAAAATATGATAGAAAATCTTTAGAGTAATTCCAAGACTGGTAATCAATCACAAACCAGAAATATACAGTATTTAGGTGACCATCCTGAAGCTGTTGTGATGAGTTGGGGGGGGGGGAGGAAGGGCACAGGAGTGCCAAAGGCTGCATGACAGGGAGTTGGGGGGAGAGGAAGTGCCAAAGGCTGCATGACAGGGAGTTGGGGGGGGAGGGCACAGGAGTGCCAAAGGCTGCATGACAGGGAGTTGGGGGAAACTTGCCATAAAGTCGCCATAAAAATAATAAATAAAAAGTGTCCTGGGGTTCCTGTGATGCCCTTAGATGTCCGGGGCTGCACGCGCACTACTTTCCCATTTTGTAGTAATCCCTATTTTTTATACCAAAATAAAGTCGCATTCGTTTTTCCAAAGGCTGCATGACAGGGAGTGGGGCGGGGAGGGCACAGGAGTGCCAAAGGCTGCATGACAGGGAGTTGGGGGAAACTTGCCATAAAGTCGCCATAAAAATAATAAATAAAAAGTGTCCTGGGGTTCCTGTGATGCCCTTAGATGTCCGGGGCTGCACGCGCACTACTTTCCCATTTTGTAGTAATCCCTATTTTTTATACCAAAATAAAGTCGCATTCGTTTTTCCAAAGGCTGTATGACAGGGAGTTGGGGGGGGAGGGCACAGGAGTGCCAAAGGCTGCATGACGGGGAGTTGGGGGGGGAAGGGCACAGGAGTGCCAAAGGCTGCATGACAGGGAGTTGGGGGAAACTTGCCATAAAGTCGCCATTAAAATAAGTTGCCATTGATCGCCAGGGTTGATTCGGATGATCTGCATGGCTATGCGGGTGTTTCAATGTGTCCATCTGCAGTCCCCTGCCTTTCTTTAGTATTCGCGATAGCACTTGCATGACAGGGAGTTGGGGGGGGAGGGCACAGGAGTGCCAAAGGCTGCATGACAGGGAGTTGGGGGGGGGGCAGGGCACAGGAGTGCCTACACACAGGGCAAACATTTTGGCCCGGCCGCTTTGGTTACTCTAGATAACCTGGGTCCGATCGCATCAGGGCAATGTGCCAAAGGCTGCATGACAGGGAGTTGGGGGGGGGAGGAAGGGCACAGGATTGCCAAAGGCTGCATGACAGGGAGTTGGGGGGGGAGGGCACAGGAGTGCCAAAGGCTGCATGACAGGGAGTTGGGGGGGAGGGCACAGGAGTGCCAAAGGCTGAGAGGGAAGGATGGGAGAGGAAGCTTGGGATGTAAAGTACACAAGGGCGTTACAGTGAAACTGATAATGGCTCATTAAAATAATCAAGGCTGGAGCCGGGCAGCCATGTCTTCTGTATTCACTGCTCAGGAACAGTCAGAGATCACTCATAAAAACATGGAAAAACACAGCAGGCTGTATGACAGGGAGTTGGGGGGGAGGGCACAGGAGTGCCAAAGGCTGCATGACAGGGAGTTGGGGGGGGAGGGCACAGGAGTGCCAAAGGCTGAGAGGGAAGGATGGGAGAGGAAGCTTCGGATGTAAAGTACACAAGGGCGTTACAGTGAAACTGATAATGGCTCATTAAAATAATCAAGGCTGTATGACAGGGAGTGCCAAAGGCTGTATGACAGGGAGTTGGGGGGGAGTGCACAGGAGTGCCAAAGGCTGCATGACAGGGAGTTGGGGGGGAGGGCACAGGAGTGCCAAAGGCTGAGAGGGAAGGATGGGAGAGGAAGCTTGGGATGTAAAGTACACAAGGGCGTTACAGTGAAACTGATAATGGCTCATTAAAATAATCAAGGCTGGAGCCGGGCAGCCATGTCTTCTGTATTCACTGCTCAGGAACAGTCAGAGATCACTCATAAAAACATGGAAAAACACAGCAGGCTGTATGACAGGGAGTTGGGGGGGGGAGGGCACAGGAGTGCCAAAGGCTGCATGACAGGGAGTTGGGGGGGGAGGGCACAGGAGTGCCAAAGGCTGAGAGGGAAGGATGGGAGAGGAAGCTTGGGATGTAAAGTACACAAGGGCGTTACAGTGAAACTGATAATGGCTCATTAAAATAATCAAGGCTGGAGCCGGGCAGCCATGTCTTCTGTATTCACTGCTCAGGAACACAGGGCAAACATATTGGCCCGGCCGCTTTGGTTACTCTAGATAACCTGGGTCCGATCGCATCAGGGCAATGTGCCAAAGGCTGCATGACAGGGAGTTGGGGGAACCTTGCCATAAAGTCGCCATTAAAGTCATAAATAAAAAGTGTCCTGGGGTTCCTGTGATGCCCTTAGATGTCCGGTGCTGCACGCGCACTACTTTCCCATTTTGTAGTAATCAAGCACTGTATTGTATGACTTTGAGTTGGCAACTAGAGCACACAGCCACAGAAGAGTCTTAAAAAATTTTAGAATATGATCTGGCTGGCTATGTGGGTGTCGCCTTCCTCCCTCACCGCTCCATGTGCTTCCCTCCCGAAGCTGTTGTGATGAGTTGGGGGGGGGAGAAGGAAGGATGGGAGAGGAAGCTTGGGATGTAAAGTACACAAGGGCGTTACAGTGGAACTGATAATGGCTCATTAAAATAATCAAGGCTGTATGACAGGGAGTTGGGGGGGAGGGCACAGGAGTGCCAAAGTCTGCATGACAGGGAGTTGGGGGGGGAGCGTGTAGTGCCTAGCTGTTGCCTAGTTAATGCATTTAAAGGGATGCGTGTATGAAAGGCAGTTGGGGGGAGGGGGGAAGCGTACACACAGGAGTGCCTCTTTTCCGGGCACCCCAGAGACGATGCCCAATAGGCTGATAGGGGACCGGCAGGAAACGACTGGGGAAAGGGTGTATGAAAGGGAGTTGGGGGGGAGGCGTACACAGAAACTTGCCCTAAAGTCGCCATTAAAATCATAAATAAAAAGAAGTGCTTCCTCCAAATTGTAGAGAGGGCGGCAGAGACCTCTTCCGCCTTTATTTCAAAGTCCCGGGGTTGCGAAGTGTTAACTTTTAAAAAAGTAGTGTGCTCAAAGCACTTTGTGTAGGCTTATGGGCTGAACTGGTTGGAAGTTACTACACAAATGTACCAATGAAACGAAAGTCGGAGGTTATTGATTCCATCCTTGTATGAGGGATACGAGCAACGTCTCTGAACCTTGGTGTATGAAGGGGAGTTGGGGGGGAGGGTTTCCATTCAGAAATGGGAAATTAACCAAAAAGCTCGCCCGGCCGCTTTGGTTACTCTAGATAACCTGGGTCCGATTTGATTTGATTTGATTGATTTGATTTGATTGATTTGATTGATTTGATTTGATTGATTTGATTTGATTGATCTTGGGATCGAGCTGGCCTAAAAATAAAAAAGAGGTTAGATGGCCATCTGTCAGGGGTTGTTTGAACGCGGTTTTCCTGCTTCCTGGCAGGGGGTTGGACTGGATGGCCCATGAGGTCTCTTCCAACTGTTTGATTCTATGATCTGTTTTGTATTCAATATCAGGACAATGTTCCTGCGTTCAGCAGGCAGTGGCAATGTAAAAGTAAAGCAAAGCAAAGCAAAATTGATTTGAATTTATATATATTGCAAAAGAATTTTCCTGGCTATGCATTCATAAAGGGAAATCTGTAACTAACTCTAAGGCTGGATCTATACTGCCATATAATCCAGAATGTCAAAGCTGATGATCCCCAACATCATCTTTAAACTGGATTATAAGTGTCTACGCTGACATATAATCCAGTTCAAAGCAGATACTTTAAAAAAAACCTTCTATAATCAGGTCTGTAAATAAAGAACAATACTCAGAAAACAGATAGTAAACAATCAGGGCCAGCTAACACCTACTAACAAAGGATTCCCCCAGGCAGGAAGCAGCCAGGCTTTGAAGCTGCAAGGCTATTCATTGCTAATCAAAGTGACCAATAGCAACATTCACACTTGCCTCAAGCAAACAAGACTTCTTTCTCCCACCCTGGACATTATTCTACAGATATATAAACCCCACTTGACTAGTTTCCAACAGACCTCGCAACCTCTGAGGATGCCTGCCATAGATGTGGGCGAAATGTCAGGAGACATCGTAATGATCCCATAGGAGCGATCTCGGCCTACCCCTACGCACTTCAGGTGTACTCATTCTCCTGTTTGGACTGTCGGAGTGTCGGTGTTTGTGGGAGGGATTGTTGGTTGAAACGCATGCATGTAAAGTAGACACGGGCGTTATTTTTATTCAGAAATGCAAAATGAACCAAAAACTGGCCCTGATGTGGACCAAACACAGCCACAAACAGGGACCAACTAGAGCACACAGCCACAGAAGAGTCTTAAATTTTTTTAGATTTTTTTTTTGTATTTTTTTAAAGAATAAAAGACACTATTTTTAAAAAATACTCAGAAATGGAAAATGAACCAAAAACTGGCCCTGATGTGGACCAAACACAGCCACGAGACAGGACAAACGAGAGCACACACCAACAGAA